>NW_024496526.1:4957361-5572874 GCF_017590055.1 Onychostruthus taczanowskii
ATCTCACCCACACCCAAACTCCTGGTGAGGGGGAATATTCACTTTAAGCAACAAGTAGGAATGAAGCCAGCCTTTCAAATTCACCTTGCTAGAAGTGAATAAGAGATAGATGTCTTATATCAAACTGGCAAATTATTACAGTCCAAGTGCAATTTTTGCTCCACTTCAAGGTAAAGTGATCTACAGCTTATTAGTTTTTATTGCCTGGAACAAAACACAGCAGCAAGGAGATTTTTTTTCTCCATTATTATTATTATGAAAACAGAACCACATCTACCTAAAAATAGGAACGTGTATAGAAAGCAATTCCTATCAGGTTTTTTTTCATTTTTTGTGTATTAGTTTCCTTTAATAGATTTTCCTCTTTTAAATTCCAATTATCTGTGTATCATAGCACACCACCAGCTTAAATGGTTGGTGTGAACTGCACACAATCCAGGCTCCTGACTGTGATGGGCTCAGCTTCTGTTATGCCAAGTGCCAAAGAGTTCCTAAGGCCTTACCAATTGGAATAAGACATTAAAAATATACTAAAGCCCTGGCTTTGCAGAAAATTACATTTTCTCCCATTTTCTCTTATCCCCTGCTAACTCCTATGACAATAATTAGCCATCTCTCTTCCTCTCCTACAGGGACTAACAGCCTTATCACCTCCCACCTTGAAACATCCTCCTCTGCTCAGCAGGCACTAACTGCCCTATTCATTCAATTTGACTGGCCAGATAATGTAATAAATGAAACCCTGAACAATTGTTTCTAACCTGTAATTTGCTGAAGTCTGATGACTCTCAAAATAGCCTTGTTTGCTCAGAAACATGTCATTTTTTTCTGCATGTCATCCAGTCTTATTAAAAAATGTGTTCTCTCTCCCAAAAGACTTGCTTCACTTGTTGTCATCACAACTATCAAAATCCTAACACAAAGAAACTTTTATATCAAGGAGAGTTTATTAATGCAGCTATGTGCTGGATTATACATTTGCACACTGAAACTCTTTAGAATTGTGGACAAAGCCAACTGAAATCAATGGGAAAGATGTTATTTAAATAGACTTTATTTCAAGACCTCAATTGAGGTGACACACTTAATTTCTTTCAAAATAATCCTGTTATAGCCTTCAGCAACAATAACACAGAACCTCAGAATGAATGCTATTTATATAGACTTCCTTGCAATTCCACACTGCAGGTAGAATGCAAAGGAGACTCCTCCGAAGACCCAGAGACCACACAGAAAGATAGAAGAAAATATAAAAACCTATTTTTAAAAGAACCAAATATTTCTAGAATCTGAATTCAATTGCCTTATCTAAAAAATAACAAATTCAGTTCTCTCTTTAATCGAGTGACCCAACACTTCCATTAAATAACTGAATAAAAATTATTTTTTGTAGAAATTCATCTTGGTCCACAGGAAGTGGTGAAAAATGTCACTAAAAACTTCCAACATTTTTTATATAGGATTCCTATAGTCTTATTGGAGTGCCAAAAATAGGAAAAATAATCTAACTTGTGATTCTCCAAACCCTAGGAGGGGCCTTCACAAATCACCAGCCTGATGTTCACAGATAGATCAACACTTGCCAGAGCACTTTGGTAGAATGAGACATTCACAGACAAGTAAATTCTTCTCAGGATGAAGGTATCTCAAATCAGCTTAATAAAATAGCATGTTTGGATTCTCTATAAAGAGAATGAATTATTAGTTTACATTCTCCTGTCACTAGGTATCTTTCTTTGCTCTTTGATGCTGGCAATTGGTTATTTCCCCAAGGCACTACAGTGATACATTTACATGTCACCACATCCCTCGCTGTGCCAAGCTGTCACTCTCACATTCAACATGGTAGTCCAGAATAGAAATTCAAGCGTATCTGAGAGCTGACAACTTCTGCCTTACAGTTCCCTGCACTCCTCGTGAGCCAGCACAGGGTTTGCTCTGCTAAACAAAAATGCAACCCCAACTTCTATTAGCCAGAGGTAATGGAAGAGAAAGGGAGATCGTGTTTTTCTCCATTTCAGTGAGTAAGTAGGGTGGAACATTGAGAAGACCAAACACAGCATCTTTTCATGGCCTCCTAATTTCTTTACATCAGCTAGACAGCTTCCTACTTTGGCATCACAAATCAGTGAATAACAAAAACAACTTAAGACCCTGGCCACAGGTCACATTTGAGCAGTTTCTAAAGGTGCAACCAGAATCTAGCATTAATGGTGCTAGATTCCACCCATCCATGGTGGAATGGATCCTATATTTGCAGGAGGCTATAGCTATTTTTTTCTCTTATCTACTCCCTCAACCAGATGCATTTAGCAATTCTCAATAGATTTGTCTTCCTAAAATTTGCCCCATCTCTTCCTGCATCTACATACACTCTTAACAAGCACAAAATCCCTCAATGAAGACTTCTCCATCCCAGATATCAAGAGACCAAATTTCCTTCTGTGAAGAAAAGTTTCTCTTCTGCTTCTCGTAAATGTGGCTCTTACTTGCATATTTTCTTGCCCCTGCTTAATTGCCCAAGAAGTGTAACTGCTGTGTGATTTCTCATAATGAGCAGTCTGCACTTCTCTTGTGCTGAGAAGACATTTTGTAAATAGGGCAAACCTTTAGATTACTATTTTAAAGCATTTCATGAGGTCTCCCAAGAGTCCACCCTAGGACCATGACAGTGGTTAATTACAGAAATTTGACTTCTCCTAACCTTTTGCAGTAATCACTTGAAAAGCACATAAAAGATTCCATGTCATTGGTCCACATTCAATGATCAAGGGAAGGGAAAATAAAATGAACAAAAAAACCCCCAAACAAACAAAACAACAAACCTTCTCCCACCCCTCCAAGAAAAAACCCAATCCAACAAAAAAAAACCAAAAAAACCAACAAAAAGCCAAACCAACCAAACAAAAAAAAAACCACAACAAACCAAAAAACCCCAAAAAAACCTAAACCCAAAAAACCACAAAGCCTACAACATGCCATCAGGGACAGAAGAAACCCCAGAGAGAAGAAAGATGGCCTGTCCAAACAGACAGTTCTATGTAGGGAGGTTAAGTATCAGGCAATACAAAAGTGGAATTCTGAAGGCAAGTTCCAGTTCAAAGAGACAGGCTGCTTCGTTATCTTGAGATGGCTTCTCAAGGGGATTTAGTGCAAGTCTGAAAACTGCAAATGAGTCACAGAAAAGAACAGGCAGAATGATAATCACAGCCACCACCCAAGAGTACAATACATACTACAGCACTCTGTTATTGACAACCTGTAGTGTCTTCCTCTGACTTCAAAAGCAGCTGATTTGGGGCCATTATTTATACGGGTGAGGAACTACAAAATAAGAGGAAATCTATACCTCCAAAGCTGATGTATCATTCTCCTGCTTGTGTGAAGGATGTCAAAAGTAAAAAAAAAAAACAAAACCCAAAGCTGATATGTATGAAAACCCCCACGTCTGGCTCACTGACTGCGGCAACATTCACAAAGGAACAGAATAGAAGTCTGCCTGCTTTTGGAGGCAAAACCTGATGTCTCTAAGCATTAATGGCTTTCTAATCCCAAACCAACCTGTTTGTCATTGATTATCTTTTGCTAGGAGACAAAGGTATTTTGGGGATTAACAATGCAGAACCATCTCAGGTGATCTCCAATTGGTGGGGAGAGAACACATTTTTGGAAGGAGTACTTCCAAGTCCCTAATACATTTAATCATCCTTCTGTGCTGATCCTTTCATTGCATTTCCACTTCAGACAACCTTTATGACTACAAAGACGTGAAGCAGAGAAGCTTGCAGCTCCCTGCAGATAGAGCTTGTTGCTTGAAAACCTCAATGCACTTTGAGTAAAAGCATTTAGTGCAGAGTAACTCTGGCAGGCAAAACACTAGATTTAACAAGAACAAGTTATTTTAATTTGAGGAAGTTAATTGCTAATGAGTCAGGAAGAGTACAAAAGGGAAACAGGACCAGCCTGAATAACCTAGAAGTACCTGAGAGTTGCTAGAAACAGCTGGGATGCAAGGAATGTTGGAAAACAGATTTACAGGGCCCATTTCCAATAGCAGGGTGTTCATCTAAGATGATGAGGCACTCTGAGCGTGGCAACCTTTCCACACACTTTGCATACCCAAGTGCTACAGACACAGCACAGAGCAGCTCATAAACCTTGAAAAATGCAGTAAGCAGCCTGCCTCTGGAAACCATGGTGTTTAAAACATCACTTATGTGAAAGAGATTGAAGGGTGGAGGCACATCGCCTTAAACTGAGAGAGGGAGCTGGATTCCTAGACCTTTCATCCAGCATTTTCTGAACCAACTGTAGTGATAGAGGCAAGTGAAGAGTTTCACTGCTTGGACCCACTTACACCCAGACAATGCCATTCTGAGAAAAAGTGCATTGCAAAATTTTGCTCTTCCCCTTTAGTAAGGCCTTCCCATTATCCAGCCAGCAAAACAACCAGCTGTTTAATGACCTAAGAAGCAGACAAGGGCTCTTTGCTCCCCCATTAGAAAATAAGCTGAGGGGAAGAGCAATTTAACACAGTTCACAGGATTTCTGCCTTTGAGTCCTCAGTCAGAATAATCAAACTCAAGATTATTAAAGCAAAGTCTCTCAGTCCCAGGGGAGTATCCTGGAGGCAGTCTTGACTGCCAACAACACAGTGAGGAACTTCTCACCCATCACCTTTCCATTTTCCAGCTCCCTGCCTATTGAGCCTTGCCCTAGGCAGGGAAAACACAGAAAGAACTTCCTTGGTCTTCTGGCTTGCTTTGTTTTAGCTTTGTTTAGTGTATTCATTGCTACAAACTAGAAGATGCCATGGGAGCAAGAAGCAGTTTCATCTCCATGTTCTCTAAAGACACAGTGTTAGCCAGAAGGCATTTATCAAAGCACAATGTAGGAGTGAGACAAAATCTGAACAGAGCTGAATTACATACAGTTTGTCAATGCTGCATGGGAGTGTAGTTCACTCTTTTTACAAAATAAAATGTTTGGTTTTTTTGATGTATTTAAATATATCTGCAATTTTGGCCATCATTATGTGTTAAGTTATATTTGTGGTTTATGCTATCAAGCTGGATAAAACTGTAGTTCCTCTTGCTTTACCATTCCACATTTAGAGACAGTAGTACAAAGCCAATGGTTCTCAGAACTGCCAATACATTGAATATAAGGAGCAGCACAAAGGAGACTATTTCCAGTGATAACAGGAGTACTTTTTCTCCTCTATAATATTAACTGAAGTATCAAAGTAGAATTCTGCTAGTGCTGTACTTCCCAACAGTGACAGAGAATAGTTCAGAAAGTAAGATTTTATCTGAGTTAACCAGGAAGAAAAATCTCTATGACTTCTTTCATGCCATTAAATATACACATTTTTATCTTGAAAAAAATAATTAAAATGTTTCCCCAAGCAAATTCTAATACACCAGGAAAATCAGAGAAATGTATTGGTTTCCACATGTGTCTCTCAATAACCCTCTCCACAGGAGCCAGTGCTGGCTGGTGTTAACCTCAGCAATATCATTTTAACAAGCTAATTATCCCCACAGCTATCCAAATCTGAACTCTGCTCATTCAATGCAGCCAGCAGCAGCAAGAGAGCACAAAAAGCATGGAAGGAAAGCACACGCTACTGCCTCTTACCACAGTATAGATCTGAGGTTTGCGTCTTTTGGCCAGGTCAATTATATTGACTCCGTTGTAATAAAGGTTCTCAATGCACCCATGGAAATTTTTCCTCTGAAAGGTTCCTGGCTTCCCCGGGACAGGAATCCCTCCAAAACTGAGCTTTTGGAAAGAATAAGAACAGCATTATTAATAATTTTATATGTATGTATATATTACATTACATTGTGTTATCATCCCAGAGGCAGGAGAGCAGAGCCCCACTCCATACATCCACTTGGGGTATTATTTAAGAACCAATTCCCACCAACAACATTACTGGGAGCATGAGGCAGGCCCTGGCCACCTCTCAGGAGAAATTACAGTTCCCATTGCATTCCTGCTGCTGGAGAAACACTTCTGGCACAGAGAGCTCACTGCTTTGGGAGCAGCTATGAAGTGCCTTGGCACACCAACCTAGTGGCCCCAGCTCCCCACCCAGGAACACCCACACACATGGAAACCTTCCCACAGTGCTGGCCCAGAGGGTGACACCAGGCTGCAGCCCACAGTGCTCAGGAACCTCTGAGGGATGGGGGAATAAACTCTCCCTGCCCTCAGAGCTCTGGGTTTGCCTGGGAGCTGCAGTCACTCCCTTCCACCCGGCAGGTGTCTGAGCAGTTCTGGTTTCAGCCAGAGAAGGGTACTATCACATACACAAGTACCCCATTTGCACCTTGCAGTTTCACTGTGCTTTGGTCTTTACAACTGTCACACGTGGCATTTGGGACTGAGCTTTGTGATGGAGAAGTTCTGCAGGCTACACATTTGCACAAAACTTCTGCTGTGCTGTTGTCTAAGTACTGGCAGATGTTAACACCGTGCAGGTTACAGCTCCTCACTCAACTGGAAGGCTGAAAGTCCTGGGAGGACAAAGAGCCTAACAAAATTAAGCTGCCCAAATACAGCTTGCTTAGATTCTGAAGAAAAGACAGAGAGTAAAAAGAAAGAAAATCAAACCCCACAACCCCCAAAAATTCTGATAATCCTACCTTCTTTTTCCAAATGTCACAGCTCATTTCTAATTAACTTTACTGACCTTTCTGGCAAAGCATTACTGGTGGTACCACTAAAGTTTTACTCATTTTTCCCATCACAGCCAGCAGCACAGTGAGTGATATAATGCAGGTGGGGATCCTGCAGCCACACTTGATCAGGACCTGTGCTGCAAAATCCTGCTGCACCCACTGCAGCAAAAGCATGCACTGCTGTGTGGCACTGCTTACAGGCTGACAGCTCCTGGAACCTGGTCAGCCCTATTCCTCTGTCACAACTCCCAAGGCCTTACCTCAGCTCATTATTACAAAAATAAAGGGCAATTTGGGGGTTATTTTTCCTCCCACTCCACCTAACAAGCTGGGATACATAAGCAAGTGAAACCTCCCTGGGTAACCTTGAAAACACTTACTTGAGAACAAGTTCTTAATGAACTTGCACCTCACTTGTTTTAATTGATCACTTCAGAGAAATAAAGAGTGAACAGACTGCTATTTTACGTCACTTGCAGGTTTGTTATTGGCATGAGGGCTTATCTGGTAGCAATGTGTTGGTTTTTTTTCCAGTGAGAATCATTAGTTCTTTCTAAAACGCCAGACTTTCTTTCTTTCATGTTCTATTCTTCAAGTCTCCTGCTTAGGGACTCTGTACTGGGGTTTCAAAACCAGAAGAAAAATCAATATCAATTACACCAATGCATTATTAAGAAAACAGTTTCCTTTGTGATTGGTAATAATTTTAATTATGAAAGTAATGATTTTATTACCCTCAATAAGGCCCTTAATCCCTAAAGTGTGCTGAGATAAACTTTCAGTAGAATGCATTGCTGCAAAGTTTGACTGAAAGACTCTCTCAGTGCAAATGGAGAAAAAACACACTGTGAAATTCAAACTAAGCTCAGGGGACAAGATCTGAGTGCCCAGGCGGTTGGTGGTGATGCTGATTTACAACACCTGGAGATCTTTTCTACCATCTTCCCTATTTTGGAACATCTGGAAAAATGTTCTGCAAATTAGATTGGAGCCTGAGTTTCCCCTAGTTGGCACCAAGCAAGAGGCAAGAAATTTTATTATTTTGAAATTGGAAAAGCTGATGACTCAGTTATTTGACTTTTCTCAACTCCATCTTAAAAGCACTTACAGTTTTGGCCCCTAACAGTTCAGTCTAAAGCTGCTGCAGAATCCCATTGTTCTAAATGCTGTCCCTACTAAATGTGCTCATGATTTGGCAGAGCAGTGCCAGGGGACAGGTACCACTCTCTCCACCCTGCTTTGTGAAATGCAAAGAAAGGAATTTCATCCGGGAGATGAGAGGAGAGAGCAGGCACCTGCCACTGCTGAGCTGTCTGCTTTTTTCCCTTGGGTGCATTGGAAAATGATCCTTTCCGGAGAAATGAATTCAAAGTGCAAAGGGGGAACCTGTGGTCTCTGAAGCAGTGAACCGTGCCAGCTCAACACATCCAGACAGGATGATGGCTCTGTGCAAGCACGACCCTGAGCCTTGTGGGCAAGGAAGACTTGGCAGACAAGCACAAGGGGATAAAAACGAACAGGGGTAATTTGCACGCGGGTGTGCGTTGATGGCAAACAGATGAGGAGCTGCCTTGCGTACAGATATGATGATATTTAGGGCTTTCAGGTACTTTTTTAACAACCATCATCCATAAGCACTAAACTGCTGGGGTGATATAAGCTGCACTCTGCCACACCTTGGTCACATCACAGGGGAGCACACCAGGCTTGGGTTTATGGGCAGGCAGGACGTTTCCTCTGCCGAGCTGCTCTGGCTCCCTAGATCAACATGCTCTGCAACATGCTCAGATGTGAAGGGAACTGGGTCAAGCTGGTGGTTGTGAGAATCACAGAATCACAGAATTACTAAGACTGAAAAAACCTCTAAGACTGAATCCAACCCAGCACCCTCATGTTCATGACTAGATCATATCCCCAGGTACCACTTCCATACATCTTTGGAACACTCCCAGGGATGACGATTCCACCACTTCCCAGGGCAGCCTATTTCAGTGTGTGATAACTCTTCCAGTAAGGAAGATTTTCCTGCTATCCAGTCTAAACCTCCTCTGCCACAACTTGCGGCCATTTCCACTAATCCTGTCATTTGCTATCTGGGAGAAGACACAGATGCCCACCTCGGTGAAACTTCCTTGCATACTGGAGGTCTTCCACTCCTGCTGGCAATACAATAATTTTTCACCTGTTCATCTCTATGTGGAGAGCTGTGATTCAAGCAAGTGGTGTCTGGATAGAGGGACAACTCAGGGCTGGAATCCCCACAGTCATGCTCAATTCAATGCAATGATGGTGCACAGTGATGCCATTAAAATCATAATGGAGATGATAACACAGCTGCTCCCTGAACATTTGACTAGAACCCAGGCTATGACTTCTCATTTATTCAAAGTCTGCCATACTTTGAAGTGCAAATATAATGCAATGCCTATTTGCCCACAGATTTGGCACTTTCTGATGCTGGCATATATGGAGTTACACTGACATAGTTTATGCTGGTAAAGTAAAAAAGGAGCTCTCTAGGAAGGAATATTAAATAATGATTTTGCTGGAAAGAAACAGCTCATAGGGTGGTTGCTTTCCATCATATTAATTTTATAGCAATTCATACCTCAATTCACAGGTTATAACTTAAAGGGCTTCACACACCTCATAATCAATATCCAAGTGATCTGAATCCCCCTTTGTTCGGAAGTGCTGGGTGTGCTTGTCCACTGTGAAGTTCACTTGCTTGTTGAAGCGTTCTATGAGAACTGAGTGCCAGTGCTGGTCATCCAGGAGGCTGCCCAAGGTGACAGACGTGTGGCTGTTACTGAAGTGCAGGTTGGAGTCCCCTGGAGTGGCACAGAGAGGCAGAAGACACCAGAGTTACCTCCAGACTCAGTTTAACTGGAGCATGGGGACTCAAAGAAAGCAGGAAGCAGAGCTCCAGGATGCAAGCCAGAGCTCTTGGAAACAGATCCTTTTCAAAGACTGCCTTAGATCCCTTGGATCCCTTATTCACATACATGTGTGTATATCCCCCCACCACACACACATTTTTTCCCTGTGAAATCCTTGTGATGAACCTGGAGGTGTTACAGATGCTGCACTCACACACTGCAGCAGGCAGGGCATTACTACTTTGTCTGTACCCTTGGTTCTTCCAGGCCTTTTTGGTCCTGGTGGCTTAAGAGCTTCCTTTGGGTAACACCAAAATCTTCTGTCTAATCACATCAACAGACCACTCCTGACACTTCACTGTCAGCTCTGTGCTTTCTGCATTTTAACAAGAAAACTGTTTTTAAAAAAGCAGGGAGGGAGAAAAAGGCACTAGTCAGTGAAGCAATAAGAGTGTTTTGTTCAGCTCATAAATTCTTAAACCTGGCCTAGCTCTCCAAAAGTAGAGATCACAAATCATAAAAAATATTTAGGCTGGCAATTTTAACCCAGTAATTTCAAACCCTTTTCTGTTTTCCAGCTGGCTACAGTTCTGAACACTTCAGAGTCTCTCACTGAAAGGGAGTGTGTATCCTCTTTTACACTCCTGCAGAATGGAGAGAACACATGCTCCAAAATTGCCAGGCAAGATGCAAGCAGATTCAAGAGAAGTCATCAAAACCCTTGCCATGACATATGAATGCAAAAAAGAGGACCTGAAATGGCTAAAATTTTGTACACTTGGGGCTACAGCTGAAGGAAAAAGTCCAACTCATCTCAGAATAGACATTCACAACCGTATCTTATCTGGAAGAAGTTACATAATATAATTAACAGTAGTATATTCTTATCCTAGCAAAAAAAAAATTGTAAGAGGACAATTCAGTGGGGTAGATTCCCCCATTCAGAGCTTCAGGACAAAGTTTTTTGGTCCAAGTAACATCCAAATCCCAAATCAGAAAGTGATGCATTATCATTTCCAATCTTTGCTGAAAAAGAAAGAGGGAAACAAAGAAAGCACAACTTGGGGACTCAACAATTAATGAGCTTATGTAAAAATGAAATCCAACAGCTGTGGAAAATAGTTACTGATTTTTAAAACAAACATAATTAAGCACAAGGGGGAAAATGCCCAACTTAAGCCCCTCAGTATGAGAAACTTGAGCCAGCAGAGACTGCTGAGGCCAGTACCATGGGACACCCAGAGATGAAGCCAGTAAAGATTTTGCAGTAAGGCTGGGAGAGGGGATATGATCACTCCTACTGCAGTAGTCCATACCATTATCAAAGTGCTTCAGTGTATTCATCAGGGAAAAAACAAGCATCTTCTACAGAAAGAAATTAAGCCAGCCTTTCCTCTGATGCTCTGATCCAACATGATCATACAGTGATAACCTTACAGATACTGAAGAAGGAATATTCAGTTTTCAGGAAGGAAACAGACAGCAGTGTGAACAATGTTTTGACCAGTATCTTATCATTGAAATTCTGTATTCTCAGCTCAGCTCTGAATCACAGAGTGAATGGAAAAAAATTAGACACAAACCAAAAATAAACCTTTTCTGCAGTCGAAAGACCACTTCCTGAGAATGCTGTTCTTAAAAATAATACAAAAACCCTACACACACATTAAAAAAACAAAAAACAAAAAAAAGGGTATGTGAAGAATCAGAACTAGCCATTGAGCAGTTCTAGTTCTGCCTCGCTCAGCACTAGTCAGAGAAGTCAAGGTCCCTTCTTGGCTCAGCTACCATGTCCTGCATGACATCAGCACACAGAATGTTCTGTTAATATCAGCTAAACTTTTCAGATACTGTCCAGTATAAGTAATAGATTTATATGCAAACCAGTAATCCTAATTACCCTTACCCAGGTTGAGGTGCAAGGAGAGCTTTCCCTTCTGCAGTTCCAAGGTTATGTAGTCTCCACGTTGTCCTTCTCCATGGAATAAGACTCCGTCCCCCTGCATGCTCTTGAACTTCAGGGAAACTACATCTTTGAATGTGCTCATAAGCTTCTGATTGAACCTGTAGAGAAGTGAACTTCTGCCATCAAAGTCTGCAATATCTGACTCTGGAAGAAAGAAAATGGCAAAATGGCAAGGAGGGGCAGCATCAGAAGAGGGACTGTATTTTTTTCAGGATCTTTTCAAATACAGTTTGGAGTCAGGTATTGTCCTGAGTGTACATCCACAGGATGTAGAGGTCATTTGGGCAACCACATTTCATCCATTTCCAATCCTCCCCCTCTGCTGGAGAAAGGGAACATGAGGATAAAACCAGAACCCCTCTGCATTTGCCTTCCTCATGCAACACTTCTCTCTCATTTAACTTTTGAGAACAGAACAGGTGCCTTCCATCACATTCAGATCTCCAGAACATCCCTCGCCACGTTTGCTGTTCATCTCAAATGCATTCAGGATGTTATTCATTACTTTGAACACTTCAGTACTCACTCCACTTTTGTAGCTTCACAAGTGTCTGTTGAGCTGTTCCTGCATGTCAGCCATGCCTGCATCCACCTCTGCATTCTGATAAGGATCCCCTCAGCCTCCGAGGGCTGGCTGCCTGCTTGTGATGGGCATTTATCAGCCCTGTTTCTGTATGCAAATTGCCTAGGCTGGCAGGGATAGCCAAATATCAATTCAAAAAGCTTTTGAAGAGATTTCATGGGAACTGGGCATCTAAACTGATTATACACCTTTGAAAATCCTATTAGAAACATATTTTCCCCTTCAGCCAGCCTCTAAAATCCCAGTCATTCTGGTAGGAAACAAGCTTTCTGTTCCTCACTTGCAATTAATATTTTCTTTGGCAGCAGTGGTCTGAAGTACTCTCTTGGCTTTATAAAGTAGTTTTTTAAGCAAAATATGTTTTTAAACAAAATTTTAAATGTATCTCTAACTGGAATACTTCAGGTAGCTTTAAATACTTTTAAGTAATATGTTGTACACAAACATCTGACTGACATACATTGCTTCACTTCCAATTTCTATCCAACTGCAATTTGACACAATTTATGTATAAAGTATCAATTTTGTCAATAGGTATTTTCTGTTGTTAAGAAAAATATTAGAAATAAAGAATACCAGACAATGAAGAATTTGAACAGAGGTTTACTAAACTACACAACTAGTAAGGCAGATTCACGAAGAGAAGTAACACCTTCCTAGCGCCCAAGAAGAAAGAATGTAGACTCTTTGTTTACAAACCATACATTTCAGTGATAAACCAATGCTATCAGTTTTCTATTTTCTTCTGAAAAATAACTGAGAGGTTCATATGATCAAGACTTCCAGTCAGCAACTGTATGGTGATTCAAATCAGTAATTTAAGTCACCTAAACTCTATTGAGAGCTCTTTTATCCTTTTAAGAATTAACACTAGTTTCATCTGCTCCTTTTTAAAAGTCAAAAACAATAAGAGCAGCTGGGGGGGGGGGGGCTTAACATTTTTTTTCTTTTTCTTTTTCTTTTTCTTTTTTTTGAAAAAAAAATTAAAGAGGTTTGCAATTAAAAACTATTAAAAGCTCAGAAAATAAAGCAGCTGGTTAGTGATTTGTTACCATGGAAACTACCATGAAAATTTCTGCCTGTCAGTATGACAGTTTGTACAGGAGTTTGATGGCACACTTACAAACTTGCAGGGAGCACAACATTTCAATTTGATGCAAAATTCTGTAACTCCATAGCCAACTTCATTCCAAATCAGAAGGTAAGTGATTTTTTTTATGAGACTAAAACTACAAAGAAACTCAGTCCTGGGGAAAATTCACTCTTGAACAAACTAAGACAAACTTCTCATCTGTGATATCAGAATTATAACAGGCTGTTTCCCTTCATTTCTGGAACAGTTGCTAGTTTAGGAATTATCACAAACACGAAAGTATTCCTGCCATCTGTTTTTAACTTCTGAATTAGGTGTTATGAAATAGCTTCTTCAGAATTGCTGACTTCTCTCTATTGACACCTTGACTGCCAGTTTCTATAAAGGGAATTAAATTGGCAGTTTAGTTCTTGTGGATTTCCCCTAACTACATTAAATACTACAATTTGGTTAAAGTAAATCACAAGTGTCTTATAAAAATGGTTTCATTTCAACACAGGCAGCAATTAGGAAATAGCTTATAAAGAATTTACAGTCTTTGATTTCCACAGCATTTTGCAACTAAAGTTGTTTTTTCTCCTAGCTCTTAAAACCCAAAGGTACTGCAGGATCAAGGGTGCACTGATTCAATGCAGCACAAAAAGTGGCCCTTTTTCAACCTTTTTCCTAAGATCCAAGGCTCCAGCCAATCTAAATTCACACTTCAATTCTTGTTCTTAACTCTCCATTAAGCCACAGCATAACATGGTTTCTTGAAGAGCTCTACTACTGACATTTACAGAGTATATCACAAAGGAAAACTTGTTTCTGAAAAGCTCTGCTCCACTAATTATCAGTTGTGAGCACATTGGCCAATAAACAGCCCTGAATGAAACGAGAATATGTCAAATAAATGCTAACACTGGCAGTCAAAAGTCATTAGTGGCAGCTTGCATGACAACAAATCGTTGGTTCCTGTTAAAAACAGCCACTCCAGAAAACCTGTTTGGTGTTTGCTTAGTGATTATTTAGTCCATGTATGTCCAGAACCCTCTTCCAGCAAGTGAGCGAGGATCCAAAATGTTTCAAGTCTCAGAAAATCTGTAGTAATAACAGACTAAAACACAACATGTGATTTCATCCTGCACTGCCTGCTGGTGTTCTTATGCTCCCTGAAGACAGACTTTACTCATCCTGGGCTCTTCTCTACACTGTCCCCATCAACAAGGCTGTTGACAGGCTGGCAGCAGTATGAGAGCACAGAGCTTACTCGTGCAGCAATCTGCTCCCAGCAGCAGAGAGGATACACAGCCACACCCAAGAAGAAAGTCCTTCCTCCTAGCAACTTTGGGAAAATTGAACACTTACTTAGCAAAGATATTCTAAACCAAGAATAAGTCTAGGAACAGTTGCCATGTGAGACAAGAACTTTTAGTCTTGAGCTTGCACCAACGAACGGAATCTTTAATTCCCTCCTGGCAGAAGGGAAGAGGACAATCCTGGTCTGAACAGATGCGTCCCCTGGCCAGTCTCAGTTTACTGGCTTGAATGACCCTAAAGCCATGCCCACCTCCCTCTCAGACATGCAACCCAAGGGATGAGTGTGGATGACTACTTCAGAGGTGCCTGTTCTGCCATGCAGCTTTACCCCTGTCAAAAATCCCTGCTTCTTTTGGGTAAGCAATCACTTGGGTATTTACCTTGTGCATTTGATTACAAACATGACTGGTCAATGACCATAAGACACTCTGCAATGAGTTATTTTCTATCTCATAGGAAGACAAAGGAGAGGATGAAGGAAGGTGAGGGAAAAGAAAGAAAAAAAAAAGAGAGAGAGAAAAAAAAGAGGAAAAGTATTCCAGTAAAAATATCGCTAAATAAAAAGGCACAATATCAGATCATATTCCCTGAAGAAATGACAGCAGAATACGAGAAATCACAGTCCTGAACTGCAAATGAAGGATCCTGCACTCAGAAGACACCCTGTCTCACACACTATCATTGTTTCTCCTGGGGTATCCCATCCTGTTAACCGCACATCCACCCAATTCTGCTGATGCACCTTGGGCTGTTAACCAGTTATAGAATATGATCAGCATCTTCAACGTGGCTATAAATCTTATCCTATAAAAGCAATTGTGCCAGCAATTTTCTTATTTCTTGTGCTAAGCTAACAAGACTTTTCCCAAGATACAGTAGTCACCCCTTGCCACCTCCAGCACCAAAAGCAAATGGTTTGCCATTTGTCTGAGCATGTCCTCTGCTGCAGCTCTGCTTATCTGCTGCAAATACACTGCTGGAGCCACTGCTGCAAAGGGACAGCAAGGGCTTACACGTATTTCTGCGTGGAACTTTCCACAGAACTCACCATCTGATCAGGAAACATTAATGTATGCTTTCAGATCTTCTCCTTCCTATTTCAGTGCCTATTTTGAGGATACCAGATGAGATATTTAAGGGAATTTTTTAAAATGTAATCAATTTTCATTTAAATACATACTTTCTGAAGGAAGTAAACATTTAGCAGGCTATCTGTGAATTACAGCTTATATGATACCCTTGGAGTCCTTTATTCATAGGAACTTCAATATGTATGGGATAGCATCAGGTACACTCATAATCTGAAATAGCTTTTCTGCTCAAAACATGTTTTTATTTTTGCAAAGAAACAATGACAACTGGCAGCCAAATAGAAAGTGAAAAGATAAAGGGAAGAAGGAAAAAAAAAAGCCCAAAAAACTAAAAAATGAATGCTCTTTTGTTTGACAGGGAGACTTGAGGAACAAATTCACAGTAAATTATTTCTAGCAGAAGCAATAAGCAACAGCAAGTGCCATTCAGCAGCAGCACAGCACCATTCCAGGCTAAGTTACCCACTTTGGCATCCAATGCACACCGCAGGATTCCTCAGTATGTTTTGTTGCTGTGTCCTGGCAAAGTGTCACCCTGCAGGTGACCTACAAGACCTGATGCGTTCTGTGTGCCCCCTGCTAAACAGCCATCAATGAAAGCTGCACTTGCAAAAGTTGGCACAGGATTGTGCTCCTGGGGCCTCTCGGGCAGAGAATACTGCATAGGAGTCATACACCAAAAATGGGTTAACAGAGCCTTCTACTGCCACCTGACTGTCACCTTCACCTAAAAAGGCAGCAGGGAAGCCATACATGGCTCTTCCAGAGGAATTTGTATCAGCTGATGCTGTTTCTACTCTCAGCATCACATTCCTTCTTTCATGTACATATAGACACATGCATGAAGGTAGTGCACATTCAATATACTTGTTCTTCTAGTTCAGTTTCCTTCCTGGCTTGGTCAACAGCCTGTCTCTAAAAAAAATGAAGCTTTGTAATTTAATTTATTTTCCCCAGATTATTAATATTTCTTATGCTACAGCTGAACAAGGTGGATGAGTCTGTCTGCTATCAGCTTTACAAAGTGCAGTTATGTAGCTGTACACCAGCTCAGGATCTGCAGCAGATATTCTGTCAGTATACCACTAAAGATGACATTTTATAAATGATCAAACATCTTTTGTACGGTGCTGGTGTGTCTGGGTTAGGAGTAGCCAAGTCAGTTAAAACTATATAAGCACAACTTGTAGACAGGTATTGCTTGGCATATGCAATTTGCCAGAGAGAAATGTAAATGGCACATTTATATAAATGGAATGAATATTTCAGCACCCTGTAAAAGTTTTATGAATCCCTTTATTTCTTTTCTGGCTCACTTTAATCTCATACCTTAATTCTGCACAAGCACTTTTATTTCCTGCAACTGCAGGGTACAGGACAAAGATGAAGACTGAGATGATAACACAAGAAAACTCAGCCTGCAAGTGATTCTGAAATCATCTTTGTATCACAGAAAATACAACCACGGTCTGACATGAAAGTAGTGCTCATGTAGTACATCACATGCACTACCACCAAAAAATGAAAAAAGAGCCACAAAAGTTTCAACCTTCCCAAAGGTCAAGTTCTAGTTGTAACACAACTGTTTGGACTATACTCTTCACTGCAGAGGTCTGGTAGAAGAAAGCTCTTGAAAACAGATTAGCTGGCTGTTTCAGAATTATGTCACCAAAGGCAGTTGATTTTGAATTTCAGATTTCAGTTTACATATTCACTAATATACCTGGAAAAGATCTTTTGCCCTAATGACTGTGCATCGAGACCAGGCAGTTGTAGGCCAGTCCACACTGCCTGTGCAGGTAGAGAAACCTTCTAGAAGACAGACCTACACAGAGACCAAAAGCATCTTCCTGTGAAACCATGTGAAGCAGTCCGAAGATCCATGGGCAGTGACAAGGTCCCAGAGAGTCCTAGAGCTGTGTCTTTGTTCAGTGAGAACATGTGAATCAAAAAGCTTAATAAACTTCTCTTTCATTCAGCTTAGATGAACTTAGGTTTTCTCCCAATTAGTTTTCATGCTTATTCTGCTACAGCCCGTTATCTGTGCTTGGGAGGAACAGATAAGGACCTAAGCTAAATGGGGTGTACCAGTGCAGTGGTGTCACATGATGGTCACTTGTGCCACACCACACCAAATTTATCTGCAAGATGCTGTTAATCCCCTGAACTCTCCACAACAAAATCTCCCCCATTTCCAGAAGCATCTCAAGTCACAAAAATGAACACAAAGTCACCTGAGAAACAAATATTGGAGGTGTATTTCCTCATGAGTGGACTTCCCTTTTCTGCCATGGAGCTGCATCAATCCTTTTGCCTTACATCCACAGTCTGCCACAGTCATAGGTCAGACATCTGCAGCACTACCACAAGATTTGTCACCAAAACACCCCAAGCCAGCAACATTTGCAGGCTGCTCCAAAGTCCAAAACACTACAGACCATATCTCCAAAGACCATCTCGTGTTAAGAGTGGCCAAAGAAAGCTGTCATGTAAAAGCAATTAAATCAGCAGACAGGTTCTTTGCACTCTGAAGCTATAAAGTCATCAGCCTCAAATACAACTAGAGCTGCAGAATGCACAGCACTTCACAACTGGGTAACTTGCCTTAAACTCACAAAATTGCCTATTTAGGCAAATATAGCCCTATAAAGTTCCCCATTAGCCTTGTGACATCCAGGGGGCAGGAGGTTTTGCAGCATCTGACTGCCTGGCTCTCCCAGAAGCAGCAAATTGCTCTGTGGTGGGCTCATCCCTGAGGAGGATTCACCAGCTGACTGAGATGGGCAGCACATCCCTGGGCAGAAAGGCAAGAACAACTACTGGAAAAAATAAACAATGGCAATGTGTTTCATGTTACATTTTAACTCATAAAACTTTTACTGCACTCTTTTTCCACAGCACCACCAGCCCAACATAAAAGCTCTTTGACAAAATGTGGGTTAAGATGCAGCCACTTACTGTAAGAGCAGCCGAAGACCTCAATTCTCAGTCCTATCCCTCCACCAACATTCCACTTCAGGGGGATGAAGCGCAAGAATCGAGCTTTCACGGAGTGCAGCAGTTTGTGGTGAACCACACTGTCAGCATTGCTGTTGCCTGTGAAAACCTGGAAGGACAAAGAGCCTTGGTGAGACATTAAGCAACAAGAAGTGAATGCAGCACTCTGAACAAAGGCTGGGAACTGTCACCCATCTTCACAATTCTTAGTCTCAAAAATTACTTAAAATTATTTAAATTTATTGTCAAGTTTTCTGCTAAGTGCTGCATCTCTTATGAAGGGAAACAAGGGAGACAGCAGCACCTCAGCAGAGTGGGGGGATGTACACACAGAGTTACAAAAGCAGGCTGTAGACAGGGATGAGACTGAAGATGCTGCACAACTTCTCTAACCCAGGCTATTTCCATGCAATACTGCAATACTCCATCAACCATAAAATAGTCAGGGTCCTGTCATCACAGTGAAGGATGGGGCTTGATTTAGCCTTTGGTGCACTCATGGAAGTACTAAATGATAGACACAAGCCAATAAAGTTCTTGAGAGTCTGGAAAGAAGAACAGGACAGTGTACTTCCAGATACCCAACAGAAAATTCAAGCAAGGAACAGGAAGAGATAAAAGCCTGAGTAAGTACACAGGAGAATCAGCATTTTGACTGTGTTTGCACTCAAGAGAGTTAAAGCATGCAAACATAATAATTTAATTTCTTTCCTTACCTATTTAATTAATTGCCTGCAACAGCAAGCCAAAATTAATGGCCCTAGTCAGAATTATAACTTAACAAGAGGAAATTCTCTCATGGATGAAGAATGACCGAGGGATTTCAGAGACAAACCTTCAGAAAAACTTCAAGGCTGTATTCCTGCCTGAAGCATTTTCAATTCATCTTTACACCCTTATCTGTAATATTGGCCCAGGAATATCACAGACTTCCTGCAATCCTCAGAACATTTCAGTAATTCAGCTAGGATTGAAATTTGAAGCTAACAGTTTTGTAAAACATGAAAAGCAAAGAGAGAACACACAAAAACATAATCTCACAGGACAGCCATATTTGTAAAAGAGGTCCTGCATTTTGTAAGCATAAAATTTCATCACAAAAAGTTGTACCAGTGTAAAATGCTTCTGCAGTTCAAAAATTGGCACCATTCACCTACACAATGTAATTGTGAGCAAAATTGGAATAAACCCATTAAAACACACCTACAATTCATACTGATGGTTGAAGGATGTGCTAAAGAGATTAGGGGTTCATCTCCACTCAATTTTTTTCCTCAAATACAAGCATTCCAACATTTTTCCAAATGTTATAATAGATGGTGTAAAACTGAACTCAGGATTCAACTGTTTTATTAGAACTATATTAAATAAACAATATTCTGGAACATTTCTAAGGCACAATCATTTGAAACCATACCTAGTTTATTTCATTTCACATTAAAAACTGTAACTTGGGGAAATTCTCTTCTATATACAATAGGCCTTATTTTCCACCCCATCATGAATGCAAAAGACCACATATATCTCCCTTCCTAAAACACTCTTTGCATTTCATTGCTGTTATTGCCTGCCTCTGAAGATGAACAACGTTACTGAAATGATCTCTCACAATCCCAGTTACCTACTTGAAAAACCACCATTCGGAACATGTGATCATGTGCTGGTTTTGGCTGAAATGTAGTTAATTTTCTTCACAGTAGCTTGTATGGGGCTGTGGTTTGGATTTGTGCTGGAAAAAGCGTTGATAATACAGAGACGATTTAGTTATTCTCAAGCAGTGCTTGCACAAAGTCAAGGACTCCTGTGCTCCTCATCCCACCAGTGAGGAGACTGGAGGGCATGAGAAGATGGGAGGGGTCACTCCAGCTGACCACAGGGGTATCCCATCCCATCCCATCGGCAGCACTGTGCTCAGCACACAGGGCTGGGGGAAGAAGGACAGGGGGATGTTCCAGAGTGATAAAATTTGTATTCCCAAGTCATCATTACATGTGATGGAGCCTGGCTGTCCTGGCAATGGCTGAAAACCTCCCTGCCCACGGGAAGTGAAGAATAAACTCCCTGTTCTGCTTGCAAAAGTGTGGGTGGCTTTTGCTTTACCCATTAAATGGTCTTTATCTCAACCCATGAGTTTTCTCATGTTTAATCTTCCAATTCTCTCTCCCATCCCACAGAGGGAGAGTGAGCAGCTGTGTGGGGCTCAGGTAATGGTTGGGGTTAATCCATTACAGATCTGTAAAGTTATTTCTATTAAGAGCTTATCAGGCTGAAAATGGGAACATTTTGGTTATCCCAGTTGTCCTCAAAGCTTTGATTTTCCTGTACCTCTAGTTCTGAACTTTTTATGCACAAGATCTTGTTTCCTACAAGTATTATGTGACAGTTAACTAATCTCTCATAAATTAAGCTATATTATTTTTTTTAATGAAATGTTGATGTTAATTCAAAGTTAACCAAATACAGCAGGTATGTTTTGAGGAGTGGAACAAACAGTAGTTCTATATGTCCTGATCTTACTCATACTGCTTTCCACATAGAAGCCAATTTCAAATTCCAGCAGAGAGTCTTTCCTAGATTTTTTTTTCCTTATATTTCAGGTGAAAAATCTTGTTCTTCCCAGTAATGAAACTGTCAGTAGAGAGAAGCCTCACAGTCACAGCTGTGGCAGTCCCCACATTTTTAGTAAGACATTTATGGATATATAAGATGTGTAAAGGAGACTTGTTTTCTGTTTGTTTGCTTCATGTTCTTGGAGTCCTGTGATTATGTAAATGTCTCACCTTTAATAAGATAAAAAAGAAAGAAGAAAAACAACAAAGGGGGAACAGAGGGTTTTTCCAGTCCTCCCAATTGTGAAGAAAAGCTTAAAATGCAATGACCAGAGTGAAAGCAAAGGTGAAAAGTAAGAGACAAAAGAAAAGTACACCTTAATACTGTGAAAGAATCTGGGGTGTCCAGCATACTTTAGTGACTGTGCCATCAAGGAGATTGTGTTTTTGCCAGGGAAAAGATTCCCAGCTGCACCACACCCACTGCAAGCTGATCTCGCTGCCTACCCGCTGGCATCTCTGCTAGGGATCTTCCCTCAACACCTCAAGCAAGAGCCAGAATTATTCACATCCAGCCTCCAGATCAGTTTGTTCACCCCAAACCTGATGGACAACTATGTAAAAACATCCTTCCCACACTGAAAGAGCCACACTGGTAAAAAGAAACTATTCAAAGGGCCAATACTGCCCTTATAGCACTTTTTTTTTCTCAAGCTCCTCTGATAAGCAAAGAGCTAATGACCCTTTTAGAGAAAGGAAATCCACAGGCAATGCTGTACCCATTGATCTGTGCCTACAAGATGGTTCTGTGTGCTGCTGGCACATCCCTGCTTGCTGCTACCGACGGGGTGTCACTGTGTGTGCCTTCAGGACTGCTTTGATTTTTCCTTCCAACTCCCACTGCTGCACAGATCACCTTTTGATGCTTTATGGACCACCTGTGGGCTGTAGACCATTGACTGAATAATGCCAATTGCCACAGATGGTCACTTGAAAACTTAAGATCCACAGCTGACAAAGAAAAAAATCCATCCATTAAAGGAGATGAAAGTAGGATGCAGTACCAGATTTTGCAGCCCTGGAGGTTCAAATATTGATTAACGGTAAACCTATCGGTGAGAATGGCAGAAGCCCTCTTGAGAAATGGCCTCTATTACAACTTGTTGTTGATAAAGATTCATTCCCAAAATGGACCAAAATGACAAAAAAATGCAGAAAACAAAGCACTTGCATTTCCCATGCAACATAGTTGCTCTGGGAGGGAGCACAGCCCTTCAATCTGTGTATTTTAACAAGCCCTGTAAACACAACAGACGGATGATTTACATGGGAAATTCTGCCTCTGGCATTCTATGGGGCTTATAAATCAAAGAGCTCCATTAGTGCCAAATTTTGCCACCAGCTTCTTGAAGGCAAAAGCTTTTCCCCAGTGCCCACAGCCACAAGGTTAACAGCCGGCCAGGGCTGCCCCTCGGACCAAGCTTGTTTCACAATGCCTGGCTGCACGGTGCTCTGCTGTGACACAGACCACAGCACCACAGTAATATTTTATGAGGCTTTTTTTATGAGCCAGCAAAGGCAGGTCCCACTGGCATGAAAAGGTGAGGGGAGAGCAACTGCAGTGGTTTGGAGCAGAGTCCAACCGGCTCAGCGCTGCCTCTTGGGCAGCAGCTGTCAGCACGTAGGGAAGAATGGCAGAGACAAGCATGCACAGTGCTCCTCCCAATGCTCAGCTCACCTAGTTCATGGATTGTAGTGAAAAGGACAAAATGGAACTCCAGTTTAAACGAAAAAGAAAATTTCAAAAAGAAGCATAAATCTCAAAACTGCTGTTGTTGCCTGGAATTTGCATGGATGAGTCCCTCAGGAAAAACAATGATTCAACTAAAGGGGCTATTTTCACAACTCTCCCATTCAGAGGGATCCCCAAAGCTTTTCAAGGTCAGTTCAGGAAAATGTCACACAACTATGGAGAAATATGACAGTCATTTAATAACCCTGAAGACACATATTTGTTTCTTTACCTCATGAATTAATTCAGAGCTATGCCAGATCATACCAGTGAGACTTGATGAGCTTCAGATCATCCTTTGGCCAAACTCTTAGACTGGTCTCCACCTCCCTACAGACAAGTGGAAATTGGGTGCAAGTGTCTGCTCATGAAAGCCTAGCTAATTCAAAAGATAAGATCAGATGCAGGACTTTATCTCAGCTTCCCCCAGCACGAACTCTCTACACACTGAATGGCAACTTATTTACAGACTTGCAGAAGGTGGTTTCCATAATGGCTCTGCTGAATACATTCTGCTCTCCCACTTTGTTAGACGGGTAATGGGATGGGTTCAAAATGAGTATGCAAGCAGCAACATCAGCACAATCCTCAGCCCTGTATGGTGAGCAGGCAGACCTGAGGTTAACTACCTTCTAGGGGAGGGATTTGAAGATACATTGAAAACTCTCATTTCTGCCCAAGTAACTCTGATGAGCTGAATTGAGAGAAAAGAAATAATCAGATTATAAATGTGCAGAGGGCACACAACACAGATGTTAGCAATTTACAACATTTCAACCTTCAGTAAAAGAAATACAAGCATGGAAAAGAGCACTCACTCCACCTTCAAATCTCACCTGTGACATCAGAGTGCGCTGTCTCCAGTGCCTGAAGAAAAGGACAAGAGGGCACTTGTTTCAAGCTATCCACAGCTTAGTGAGGGAACCAAAGGGAGACAAAAAGCAGCTAAGACTGTCATAAATCCCAGAACTGCAGTACTTATGAGCAAAACAATGTCATTCTCCCCGTTGAACTTCCGTAGCCAGATGAGAAAGATCACGAGCTAGGAGTGATACAGAACATACTTCCTGGGGAATGACCCCCAAGTGCCTGAGTGTACATGCACTTTAAGGAAAGAATGAATTTTCAATGAAGAAACAACATGAAAATCTCAAAGAGGAAGGAGAAAGCATTGCCTAGCTTTTCACATTTTTCAGGCTGAAACAAACTTTTATCTTCTCCAAAGACAATGGGATTTCAGTTCTGCTGAAGTCTGTGTCACCTGGAATGCAACTCAGTGGGGCTACTGGGTGTGGGTACTAAATCCAGTGACTAAAACCAGGTTATGGCAGGGGTCCTAAGTCTCTGCTTGCATGTGTGGAAAGAGACCAAGGGCTACCATGACAAGGACACAATAAACACACCATATGGGAACTCAGCACCCTCTGATTTTAATGGGATGCTACAGGGTTTCTTTTCACAGAAAAATTATACCGCATCAGTGCTTGCTAGCTGCACCTTAGGCCTGGACAGGTTTGTGGCTACAAGTTTCTGAAACAATGAAAATTAAAAAATACATTTTGTTTCTGCTGCAAAACAAAAGTAACTGTCAGTTCAGGCAATTGTAGAAGCTCGCCCCTTTTACCTCAGCTCAGCCCTAAAACACAAAAAAAAAAAAAACAAAAAAACAAAAAAACAAACAAACAAACAAGAAAAACACCCTAAAATATTATTTCAAAGTCTAAATGTTTGGGGATTTTTCACATTTTACCATTTTTGCATCCTGTGAATGCCAGCGGTGAAAAATGTTACTTTGCTTATGTAATGGAAAAAGTCCTGCCTAACACATCAAGACAGAACTGTTAATATCTTGTCACAAAGCAACACAGTGAAATTGCTTTGCTGTCATCTCCTTCTCCCTGTGCCCAGACTGGGAGCTGCTAAAAGCTCCTCCTCGTTTCGAGGGTGAGTTCAGTGCCCAGCTCAAGAGTTCATGGCAGGACCTGGCCCCTGGGAGTTGTGCTCTTTCAGCACCTGGCCTTAAAAAAATTCTTTTACTCTTAGAGGGGTCGAGACCATGGGAAAAAGGAAAAGATGACAAGGAGGACTGCTCAGCTCCTTTAAGAGCTGAAGTTCAGAGCTCTGTTTTCAATACTACAGAGGTACATTTGGTATATGGATGGCAAATCTAAGTACTTTGCTTTCCCATTTCTCTTTCTCAAAATACAAGTTAAATTTTCTTTCAGTATTCTTTCAAACCTTCTGTAGAAACAAAGTAAATTTCCTTGGAGGAACTTGCCTGCTTAGGAGAATAAATGGGAGATTTTTCCACCAATTTAAGCAGGTTTCAGCCTGAGCCCAAGAGAAAACAGCTGTCAGCCTGGTCCAGGGACTAAAACCTGGAGGGGATGTTGTGTCCACTTAGCACATCAGTCACCTCTGAGCATCTCTTTCCACTTCATGTCTTTCCTATAAATGCACTATAGTCTTCATGACAAAAGGTAAACAGTTATTTCTGGTTAACAGCCCTCTGAGCTGATTTGCCTGTTTCCAGACTCATGCTTCAGCTTCCAGCTCCAATACTATGACTCAAGCCAGTCTAAACCCTATCCTACCTTCATAAAGAGAAGCCTCCTCTCTGCTTATGTTTCTTCTTTCCCAACAGCAGCTACATTTTTCTTTGTGAAACACCCAGCCTTGACAAGCACCTCAGAAATAATATCCCCTGGCACAGTGTCAGACAATAACCTCAGAAACAATATCCCCTGGCACACTGTCAGAGCTGCTATTAGGGAGGAGCAGGGGGGGAAAGAATGGAAGAGGCACCTGTCAAAATTATCCTCCCATAACATATTATCTGAGAAAGTGACAGCTTTCCATCTCATCCCTCTACCCCCTAACAAAAAAAAAAAAAAAATCTACAAAGAGGTAGTTAAACTTCCCTACACAGCAAGGATTAAAATGACTCCTGATCAAGCAGGAGTCATACTGGGACTGTATTACACTTTCTACTTACTGAGGGGCTGACTGCTGTGCTCCAGCACTGCAGTGTCCACCTGGGCTCCTGAGCATCATTTAGACACCTCTGAGCTACTGGCAGTTTCTGCATAAGTAGGGGAGAAGAGATGCAGTAATGTGTCAGGGTCCATACTAATTCACCACTTCCCTAAATGATCTGCTCAAGTGAGAAGGTTATTTGCTGCTAATCCACCACATTACACTGTGTTCATACCTTTCTGTCTGGTTAGCTGCTTTCCAAATACAGGAACAAATGCTGTTAAGAACATCATTAACATCAGATAGATGACTGCCCAAAGTAAACCACATTTATATTAAGGATGCTGCTTATTACCCTTCTCCTGACAGCTGGTAGAGCTAATCTCAGCGTTTCCAACAAAACCCATCATTTTTACATCATCAAAATATTTTGCAAGCAAAAACATTTAAAAAAATTAAGACTAGCCATTGAGACAATCTATATAATATTATTTTCTAAATAGGTCCGTATCAAAATAAAAAACATGTGAGTAATGATGGTGACATTAGAAACATGAAGTTTCTTGTGTCCCTTAAGGAGAATGAAACACTTCTATTTAGACCAAAGAAAATGAAACAAAACATTGGAGAACTTTTTAACCCTTTGCACATTTTTCTTTCCCTGTTCTGATTCACCCCTAGAAAATTCTGATTTATTTTCTTGCTTTGTTCAGCACCACCTTTCTATACTGAAATGGACAGTCTGATCTTTAAACAGTTCGAATTAGTGTTGATCTGTTTCCAGAGTCTGCCAAACTGTACCTTGGCAAAGTCTGAGATTCTGTATCTGCCAGAGACCTTTCCCAAAAGGCAGCTTGGGTACAGTGATCTCTTTTGAAGAAAAGCAAATTTACCAAATGGGTAATACACGAGTTACATCACTTGACCTCAGGATGAGAAAATGGTCTCTGTCTTCTTCCATTCCTCATACAGATGTAGCCCAAATGCCTGATCCAATCTGTAGTTGGGCAGGTTGCCCTTCTTCTTCCCAGCAATGAACCAAGTGCAATTTCCTTACCATGCTGAGACACCCTTTGCATACATATGTGAAGTTGCATCTCACAAAACTGTACTGATGGAGAATGGATCCCTACCTTTAGATTTTAGAATCATCTTTGTCTTTCGAGCACCTGGAGGTGAAGCTGTTATCACTGTTAATATCGTCACTGCTACATAAATAAATAATAATAGAAGCAAGAAGCAAGCAGCAAAATTAAACCTGTAAATTACAAGTCTAAGCTAAAAGTCGGCAGCTAATTCCTGCTTCTGTTCAGCCTCCTTCACTTTATCTTAAAGGCAATCCTACATAAAGATAGTATTTTAAACTAAATCACAACAAGGATAAATATTTTCCTAGTACCTTGACTACATTAACCTTAGCCAACAGACTAAAACTGCTCTTCTGCTGCCAACACTAATCATAGATTTCAGCTGTTCTGCATAAATCTCATGGAGACCTTCATGCTTTACATTAAATTAGTGGGATTAACAATGCAGTGAATGTGTTTATGTCTGGCAGTGTTGGGGAACTCTGGGAACCTTCCCTGTGTTTAGCTTCATCAAAGTACATTTAAATAGCTGGTGCTGTACACTCAGTATCTCTTTGGTTGTAATTTGCCAGACGGATCCAGCAAGATGACACCAGAGAGGTGTTAGTTATTCCATGCAACAGTGACCTCAGATGAATACTGTGCTTCATTATCTTACATTATTTCGCTGTTATAAAGTTTCATAGCATTTGCCTTTGGATCAGTAAAGTAATATCCTGTGAAAGAGGAAAAATAGGTAGGCTTGATTTTCTCCAGTGCTCTATAAAGCACTGAAATGCAGGTGCCTACACACATATTTTTGTTATATCCTTCTCCCCCCTGCCCCACAGCAGCTTCCATAAGGCAGAAAAGACAGGTTATAGGAGGTAACTCCCTTCTCAGGGGAACAGAGGGTTCAATACACTGGACAGATCTTTCTCTTATGGAAGTTTGCACCCTTCCTGGGGCCTGGGTTAAAGACATCACCAGGAAAATTCCCAGCCTGGTATGGCCCTCAGACTATTACCCATTACTGCTCTTCCATGTGGTTGGCAACGAAGCCACAGTCCCACCCCTCAGAGCAGTGAAACCGTGCTCATGTACATCAGCCATAGTCGTGGCCCAGTGAATTACACAGACTTGTCTCTACCACAGGAGAGCTATATTTAATTGACGTATTTTCCTCCTACAAAACTGTTACTGTAATGCTTGCAGCATCCTACATTTGAGTCTTGTCATTGCACTTTCACATTGAGGTCCATCACTGAACCACATTAAATTAATCTTGAGGACACTAAAGCAACTTAAAGAAACCACATCTCTTCCTCCTGCAATAAAGTAAGATGAGCTTTTGCAGCATCTTGGCAGGCAAATGTGCAATGTCTTCCAAATGCATGTCTACCCATTAAGTTTCGACCACACATTTCATTATGCCAACCACACCAAACAATCCTCAGCAGTAGGCTCTGAAGATCATGATGTTCTCTAAACTATAACACAAAAAAAAAATTAACTTTCTGTTAGTGATCCAAGGAGGAGGCCTGAAATTCTGACTCTGAAGTGTAATTTTTTCTGGCATACAAATAACACCTGTTACTGTTGTTATGGTAGGACATATGGAGTCGTGATACACTTGGCAGGCCCAAGATCACATCAGACCATCAATAAAAACTGTTCTACTACTTTTGTTTTAGAAATTAGAAGATTATGGGAACTTCTCAGGGAGTCTGAAATTTCAATGATTGTAAGAAACAGATTTTGAAATAAGCATTACCTCTATGTGTATGAACACAAGAGAAGGAAGATGGAAATAATTTCTTTCAATAAGAGGAGTTTCTATGCAATAGATGTTTCTGTAAATGTGCAAACTGGGATGCATCACACTGGACTGTGCCTAGGGCCTTCAATAACAGTTTCAGTCTTGTCCCTTCCCCGAGGGGGATCATCCTAGAGAACCTGTTTCTCTCTAACAGCAAGGTAGGTGATGCTGCTTTTTGTAAGCTGCCCTTTTTCCTTTCACTTCCATACAGTTTTTCCTTAAATCACAGCTAGGCAAGCACTTAAAACTAGAAATCTTAGAAGCCTCTCCAATGGTATCAATATTTCCCATTTAAGTATGGCAAAAGTGGTGAGAGTTGAGGATGGGGGGGAGTATGGGAAAAGAGGAGGGAGTTGAGGAGAGAGGAAATCAATAGCTCCTTAACAAGCCCTTCTCCTGAGGTGTGAAATCTAGCACACAGGGCTCTTTTATTCTTTTTATCTCCTGATCATAGGTGAAAGAAAGGATCTATGAATAGGATCCATGAAAGAGCTCATCTTTAGAACAAGAAATAAGAACACCTAACATCTTTTGCAAATATTAAGATGAAGGCATTGTGCTTAAGGTATTTTTCTTTTTATCCTGAAAGCAGTATGAGTAGCTACACCTTGAAAAGTAACAAAGAAGGGAAGAAAGAAGCAAGTGTTTTTAGACAATGCAACCCACAGAGAGGAAAATTAACCTATTACAGGATTTCCTTTCAAACCCTTTGCACACAGAGAGGCCTGAATAATAAGCTGGGCTAAGATGTACGTTCACAGTTCAGTCTTCAAAGACAAGCTTGTTCTCTGGCAAACAGAAAAGAACTGTGCAAATATACAAATTTAACTTTTAGTAAAGAAGGACACGGATATACCCTCAAGTGCTTCTGCATCCATGCTACAGTCTCATGCACATTTGAACTCACCAAGTTTCTGCAGTACAGCATTAATGAACACCTGAACCAGTACCCATGTGGAGAACACACAGCTTTGACAGCAGTTTCTTAAAACACCACTAAATCAACACATTATTAATAAAGGAAAATGCAGCAATTCTACAGGCTCCCTGATCATTTATTTTATGGTATCCTTGGAGAGTGTCAGATTAACATTTTCAGAGAGTCCAATTTCTTCCCATACTGGTGTTCATGTGACTTCCTGAGGAATGAATTGTGCTAAAGTCCATTGATTACTCTTGATTACAGGTGAGAAATGGAACAAAATGCACTCATTTTAACCAGTACAGCACAACCTCAGAAAATTTATGCTGAGCCTGTCAATACAGGTGTCTATGGTTATGCCAAAGGCACATGTGCTAATTCTGGAAATGTAACTAACCCGGGTTGGGGTTATGCCTTGTGTGAACACATCCCAGCAGACATATGAGGGGAAAGCAGGCACATCAAGGAGACAGTAAAGGGTACAGAGTTTGTAAGGATGCAGTGGGGAACACTGGTAAAAAAGAAAGGTGCTATGCCTAAAAGAAAGCTTAGAAGCCAATAGGGACAATGAGTTACTATTGACCACTCTAACATCCATATGCACTGAAATTCTTCCACATTAGTGTGTTAGGTCTGGGTTACCAAAAACATGACCATGTGATGTTATTTCATTCAGTGGTAGATAAGGCATTAAGAAAAGATCCAAGACTAGAGAGAACAAAGAGAAGCCTTTTTCACCTCTGAATAGGGAGTGTAATTGTCCTATCGTTTTAAACTCCAAATTTTAGAAAACAGAAATGCATAATTGCTGGAGTTGGCAGGCAAGGTACCCAAGACACAGACACAATGTCCTCTTTAAACTTAACCAGCACTCAGGATGAAAACAGTGCTGTTGAGGAGCTTCTCTGCAACACTGCCCACACAAAATTGTAATTCAACACACAAATGCAGAGCTACACACAAACGTCAAGTATTATTTTAAAGCAGAGATTAACTTCAAGAAACAAAACCATAAAACCTAAGATTTGCTAGTCTGAAATTAAAAGTAACAACAGGGTAAATTATTTTGAGAGCCATATAAGTACTTTAAAGTCATCATATTGGAGATTTAAAATAAATCAAAACCACTTATGCTTTACTTCTTTCCTTTTAAATTTCTTTAAAAGGAAAGAAGTAAAAACCATCTGGTAAAATCAGAGACTGAGAAGCTATTTGTAGTAGGAAGACTTTCCTGTAAAGAAGAACTCACAATTAAAGGATAAAAATGGAAATTAGGATCAGCTCGGTAAGTACAAAATACCAGCATAACACAGAACTTTAAAATTTCTAAATAATTTGAGAAAAGGCATAAGAACCAGTAATATATACCTTTCTGAATATGTGATAAGAAAAAAAAACCTGATAAAATGCTGCAAGATAGCCTTGAAAAAGACAAGGCCATTGCTGAGATGATGAATTAATTCTTTTCATGGATCAGAGTACAGTATACAGCTTAGGGTACTTCCAGCTCTGGGCTCTTTTTCAGTTATGGATGAGAAAATTATTTTAAATTGAAGTACCAAAATAGAACACAAAATAAACAGAGAAAATACACTAAGATCAGTTAATATTCTTCCAAAATTTAGAAATTCAGTATAAAATTGCTCAATTATTGGTTGTGATGGCTATCCTATCAAGGAAATGTATTTCATTAGCAGAAAAACAGAAGGCAGCAAATGCAGGAGCATGTTTTAAGAGGCTTTAAGACACACTGTGGTACCCACTCACAAATAAATCCATAAATTAGGAGAAATTATTTTAAAAATCAGAATAAACAAACAAGTAGATCATTATATAATGACTAAAAGACATCTTGTTTTTAAGAGGAAATATGGACCTTACAAATTTATTATTACCCTTCAAAGGAATCAGTTTATGGATTGATAATGATGATATAATTGATACTGTGCACTCGCACTTCCATCAACTTTTGTTCAAAACCACTGAAAGAAGAAAACCAACCAAACCAATCTCATATATGACAAAATAAAATGTGCATTTTTGACGATCTATTCTGATCTATGCTATTTCTGGCTTCGTAAATGTCATATTGAAGAAAACACAGAGTACAGAGAACTAGCACAACTCGGTGATAACACAGAAGTTGCTGGCTTGTGAAAATAAAGACTGACTGAAAAGCTGCACAAGGATCTGATTGATATGGAATGACCAGGCAGTAAAATAGAATATAAAGAGGATCAGAAAATGTAAAGCACCACACCACAAAGACAAAATTATCCTCACCACACACCCCATCTGAAATAGCTTGGAAATGTTCTACTGTCATTCAGGAATCCTGAAGCTTTTTAAACTGCTGGATGCAAACATCAGTTCTGGACTCAAAAATGGCTGAAAACCCAAAGAGATTTTTAGGAACTGCAAGAAAAAGAAGAGAACCGGCTATCCAAAAAGCACTGAAATTGCGTTATATATTAACAGTTATGTGACCCCAGCTTGAAAACTGTGATGCTTTTGTCTCTCCATTTGACAAATACATAGTTGAATTGAAAAAAAAAAAAATAGAAACAGCCATAAAGTAGGCCAATGATACAAAATATCTTCAGAATGTTGAAAGATTAAACAGACTGGGATTGTTTAGCCTGAAAAAAATTATGTCTGAAGTAGAATACAACACAGAGCCAAAAAATCATGAATAACAGACATAGCAGGAGATTGGGGAATTATTATTCATGTTTACTAGAACATGAAAGCCAAACACCCAACATAATTTTCAGAAAACCTGTGGACCCAGTAGCCTTTGTTTTACTAGGGATCTCCAGATGTGTTTTCTTGTCAGATTTCTAGGTCTGTCTACATTAATTGTCAAATCTGTTGCTAAATTTTACTGATCTCTTCACCAACCCTCTAAAGTAAAAACAAAACCTCAGAAACCACAAAACTAATAAAACATATAAGCTGTTAGATAAAGGGGTATATTGAGATTCATAATTATTCAGTGTCTCAAAGCATATGCTGACAGAAGAGTTGAACAACATCTATTTCTTTTCCCTCAGTGAAACATATTAAGGAAATTTCTTATTTGAAGCTGGTGACATTTCATAGGAAACTGTGAATAAATGAAAAAAAAAAAAAAACCTGCAAAAACCCAACTAATTTTATTTGTGAACTATTTATTCATTGGCTTATTTTCCAGTAACTATACTGAAAAGGAGAACTCTGAAAAACAATAAAAATCTAATTTAATTTCAAAGTTTCTCTTTGAAAAAGTAACCAAAAATGATCCTTTTCCTTGAACAAAAAAAAAAAAACCAGTACTGACACAGGTAGTTTTTCAAAGAGAAAGTTTATCCTTAATTTGACTAGTCAGAACCAGGGATTGTGACTGCTAAGTTATCTGGAAATCAAACACAGATCCGGTATCGTGGTCCATCAGTTTCCCATCCCTCCCTCCTAGCCAGCCTTACAAACTCTATTTCACTTAGGAAGATTCAGTAGCTGAATGGACATCCATACTGCTGAAAAAAAAAATTGCTTGTGCTCATTTTAATGACATCCTAACTTCTCAGAATATGCTTATTACTTTAAACAGACATTTCTGCCTCAAATTCATCCAGAATTAAAGAACTGAAGATTATTGCTTAAACATTTTCAGACAGCTCTTAAAAAAAGAAGTCTTTATCTTTGGGCTGGACGTATCCTGCGGGTGTCCCTACTAGGGGTGAGGGCAGGGGGAACTCCCCACAAAGCTGTCAGCAACCTCAGGAAACCAATTTGCCCAGGTGGCCCAGTTTCCAGCAGCATTGTAGGCCTTTATGCCAGCCAATGTGCACAAAGTCAATTGTGAACACCTCAGCTCCCCCATCTCTGGAATACTTTATACTGCAATAGACACCCCATGTTCTTACATTGGGACAAACCAAAACCATGCTCATCGGAGAGAGCAGAATGGGAGAGGGGTGTGTGGGGTGGGGAGGATGCACAAAGATTCATCTATCATCACCATCACATTTTGACTAAACTGATGCTACAAAAGCAGCAGCTTTCTTTAATACATCTAATTTTATGCCATTGTTCTGCCATGGCTTAGACAAGTTCAGCTGCACCCCAGCAAGGACGATCACTTATTCATCCTCCGAGTCTCCAAGATGCAGAGCTTTATCTCAACCACCAGGAAGCATCTCTCTTGGCAGCTCTTGGGGATTTGCTGACTTTTTCCAAGGTTCTCAATCCAAATGCTATTTCCAGTTCCAAATCCAAACAGATGGAGAGGGACAGACTGGGGAACACTCCAGACTCCAGCTTCCAGGCCTTACAGCTACACTACCAGCCTCCTTTACCCAGGGGACAGCAGCTGGCAGAAATCAGGAGGGCCGGGACACACTACCAATATTCATGGGAGCATCCATTATCTATAAGGAAAACAGAACTCAACATTTGAGCATTTCTTGCATTTTGTACCATAAAGGTAGATAGAAAAGATATGGTCTATTCCTAAGGTCACTCTAAGCATTAGTTTTCATCACAGATGGGTCAAAAATCACAAACTCTGCCCTTCCTTACCATAACAAGGCACAATCAGATCACCCAAATACAAACTGCTTCAAGCCCCTTCATGTGCTGCACAGAGCAAGTTCCATGTCTCGTACTTAGGACAATGTGTGAGTTGATCTGTGCCCCACTCTAGAGAAGGGAAATAACGACAGAGGGCCAGGAAAACCTACCTGTTGACAATTAAAGAAAATTAAATTGAAAAGGACTTGAAAGATTTTGGACCCATTGGCTAACAAATGCTACAGACTAACCTAACCTGTGCTGATGATCCCATTAATAATGTATTATTTATTTATTAATTTCTCTTTCAGTAAGCTTGATTAAGCCATTCCCAGCCTGAACTACCATAACACTGAGAGACTGCTGTCTCCCTAGACAAATAGAAAAGGCTTTGCCAGCTGACTTGGAGGTCTCTTTAAAGGCAAGACAGAACCATTTGATAGCTTTGCTCTGTAATGATTTGCTACAAAATCATAACCTCAAATCAAGGTTCCACCAGGAACTTCACAAACCATCTTTATTCATCTCTTGCACAATGAACCATTCCTAACTGGATTGAAGGGGGCTTGAGCAATCAATCTTGTTAATTGCCTTCAATCAATTAAAACAGATTTCTGTTATTTCAAGCAGGAATTCTTGGTTTTGTCTGGTTTGTTTTTAACTCAGAAGTAAAATGTTTTATTTATGTAAAACACCCTAAAAAAAACTTCTGTTGAATAAATCCTGGATTTCTAAACACAAAAATAAAATTTATGCCCATATAATGCAACAGGATTGAGAGGTGAAAGAATTGAAGAAAAAAGATAAGGCAAAGAGAAGGTTTTAAACTGGGACTTGGTCTTTTAACTCATATGACTTCCTATGTCTAGATGTGACTTTTTATGACCCTATCTTCATTTCTGCAACTTTGGCTAACACACACTCATCCTGCAGATGTATAAGCAAAGGATTCTCCATGTTGACCCAAGAAACTGGAAAGGGCTGTAACATGACCCATGTTTATTTGTTGTGTTGATGCTACAGTGGCTCTCAAATAGCCACTTGGACTCCTGCAAAAGACTAACTGCAATATAAACAAATCCAGATGGCTTTGTTTTGACATATGTAAAATCTTGAATCTGCTGTCGGACTGATGTGAGAAATCCTTAGCTTTCCACCATCCAATTAAATAAAAATAGCCTATTTTTACTGCTCAGGCAGATGAGCACACAGCTCTCACCAGGGTAATATCCAGGGCATTTTAAACTCTCTCCAAAGATCTGGAAATCCTAAATGCACATATTTTTGTATCCCCATTCTGGGAATGCACATAAGCCCTAGCACTGAAAGACCCACAGCAATTAGGTTAATTGACATTACATCCTATTGCTCCTTCCTTCTAATCTGGCAGAAAAATCATCTGGCCCCAAAAGGAGTTAATAATACAACATTACAAAGTACTTTGTGTCTGTAATAATATAGTTCCTCAATGCATCATGGGAAGAATGTGCTTAATTGAGTTATGTAAGTGGAAAGGTTCTGTGATTTTTTTTTGTTGTTGTTGTTTTTAGCCTTCCAAGGTTTTTCTGTGTTTTCTTGTGCTTTTTGTTTTAAATATTAAAAATATTTTGGAAGGAAATAGACTAAAACAAGAAAAAAATGAAATAGGTAAACAATAATGTGAGTGTATCTTGTTTCTTAAACACATTACTAGCTGCCCCTCTATGAACTCATCAGAACATAATTAATGTCAACTTGGAAATATGAGCTTTTTTTTCCTTTTTTATGGGGGAAAGTGTACATGTGTGGGAAGTGGTGTATAGCTGTCATCAAAGCTCAATTCCTAGCTGTGAAAACCTTACCTAACCTACAATGAGGAGCCTGAACACCTTTGCTGAGGAGCAAAAGTCTGCCCTACTGACTATGTGCAATGCTAGTTTAGGATCACTGAAAATTCTGCCCATCAGACTCCCTCTGATGACTGACTCTAGCATTACCCAGGGCTAGAAAAGCCATTTCAAATGTGCCTGCAGCAACCACTGCCAAGGCTTTTGATGCATCTACTGCACGACTGACTTGTCTCGGTCTTGTTAACCCAACATTCTCCACCAGCCCTTCACTGAGGCTCTGCCAGTCCTTGGCTTTCTGCCTCTTTGCCACAGGAGGCTTTTGCAACCATTTTCAATCCAAATCTTGGATTTGCAAGGCAAGATGGGTTGAGAAGGTGTGAAGGACACTGTTCAGCAACAACCAGTGGCTAACACACTGCTGGGAATGCACAAAGACAGCTCACTTCTCAAGGTTTATGCTGATCTGGACAAACAGATCTGATCTCACAAACCCACACTACAGCTGATCTCACAAACCCACACTACAGCTGCTGAAACACATACCACCTTCTGAGAACATGATTAAGGACTGTCAATAAAATGGTTCTCAGCAATACATTCTTTCATCACCGAATTTCTGTTCTTTTCACTGGGACTTACTTTAATCTACACTTGAATTTTGGTTTCATGGAATGATACAACAGTTTGGGTTGGAATGGATCGTCCATTAAAAAGATTATCTAGTTCCAATCCCTCAGCCATGGGCAGGAACACCTTTCACTAAATCATGTTACTCGGAGACCCATCCAGCCTGGTCTTGGTTTGGCATTGCTGCAAACAGATGACAATGCATATTTCTGTAATCACAACTCCTGTGTATATATATGCAGAATGAAAACTGGTGTCACTTGCATCTAAACCCTTGTGCATTCCACTTTGTGATTCAGAATTGTATTTCTTCAGTCACAATCATTATGTTTGGGGTGGATGTGGTTGTTAAAGTAATATGCAATTTAAGAAATGATACTGTAGCAAAGCAGTTTCCTACTAAAACAATTCACACTGCAGATAACAAAGATGTTCTTGCAGTCTATTTTTAGAAAAGAAGCAATACTGCTGAAACTGCCTTTAGTGGTGAACAGTTGTGAGAAGGCATGTAGGTAGGTTGAGGGGATGGACAGCAAACATTTTCTAAAAATGGGACAGTTTAAAATCTGTAATGGGCAGAAATGTAGACATATAGTATGAGTTTTTCCACAACTCTTTCACCCTCCATTGTCCCTTGAAATAGTGTACAAGAAAATGTATCTAATTTATTGCAGTAATACGACACCTTACACTGAACAGCACCTAAAACTCTTTCAGACTACAGCCTAGCATCAAAATTTTCAAGATAGCAGTGTGCTCATTCCACCTATCCTACAAACTTCCTGCTTCCTGGTATCTATGATTTTACAACTTCTTGTGCTTCATTGCTCGTGTATCTTACAGTCACTCTGTTTTGTCCTTAACAACTTGCCAAGTCTGCATAATACTCAGCAATGAATATGAAAATATGAATTAGATTTACCATTATTAGAGACAGTCAGGAAATCATATTTCCTCTCAGAAGTGATCTCCACTAACAACCCAGCCTGTTCTGTACACATCCTGAGGTACCCACAGAAATTATATTCCTTCTATGCCATTGAACTGCTTCTCATTCTGACACTACAATCACTCAGCTCCAGCTCATCCTGGGCTGCACAGCAGGAGGGCTAATTCAGCATTCCTGTGTAGTGCACTTCCAAATGAACGCCACAAAGTGACACGCTTAGCTGCTGCATCCCCAGCCAATTTCAATTCGCTGTGATCCCACTAAGGTGAGGAAAAGCACATGAACCCCCAGTGTTGACTGAACTGAAAAAAACCTCTCTTTCTCTCAAAAGTATCATGTTATTCTCCTATCAAATAACATTGTTTTCTCTTTTTTCTTAAAGAAAAAAAGAAATCCAGCATGATTTTCAGTGACACTGAGAAAAAGCATTTTATAATAAATTCTGTTAACTTTGGCATTTGTCAGTTAAGATGCATTATACAACCAGACAGAAGGATTTCAGAATTAGCCATTACATCTATTTAGCAGGTTAAATACTAGGAATAGAGTTCACCAGTCTGTAGTTTAACATACATGGGCTGCTCTCAGGGTGGTCTCTCTGCTGATATCTGAAGTGCATCTACCGAGCTCACTGTTTAAGTGGATTTCTTGGCCTTGTGTCAAGATGCTACACTGACTGCTAACACATCTTTCCCCTGGTTTGACATCCCACTCCCATGCCAATAGAAACTAACTGCATAAACCATGAAGAGTTTCTAACATTCTCCAGATCCAACTCCCTAGACTGAACAATGACAGGACACCAGGACTCACAAAGCCATTTATTTTTTTGCCACTTAATCCAGACAGTCCCTGGGTCCTGACTTCTCATCTGTCAAAAAGGGGTAAATAATACCTTGTCAGCCTTTTTCACCTACTTACAGCTTCTCTTCAGGACAAATCATCTCACTTGATGGATGCTCCTGGTGCATGGCAGCACACAGCTCTGATCTTAGCTAAGAACTTGTTCAACACTTTTTAAAAAATCCTGTAAAGTAACAGCAGTGTAGAAACATATTATCTTTCTCTCTTGCTAGAGAACCATTATCCAGAGTCCACCAAGCTATTACCACTAAATGCAGGTGTCAAGAAACTTGACATCACTTAAAAGAGCTAAAAGCTGAAAGGAAGTTCTATAATTCAGTTTACAAGTGTTTTTTAAGGTATACAGAAACTGCAGTGGCTAAAAAGTGGATGACAAAAATGGATAGAGGAGTTGTGAAGTTACTAAACTTGTAGAATATAAGCAGCTTGTGAAAGGAAATTAGTGGATTTTGATTAAGGAAAGAGAATAATGCAGGCAGAAAGAAAGAAAGAGAAATTAGTCAGAGAAAGAGAGAGAGAAAGGGAGGGAGAAAGAAAGGAAGATCGAAAGACCTCTAAGAACCCTCTTGGATTTTGCATATATATTTTTATGGAGGCCATTTTAGGGGGAGAATCTCAGCTATAAATTAAACAAATACACAGTGATAGATCCCAGTATTCTGACACATTTACAGTTAGAAAAATTAAACAAATGAATTCAGAGTCCAGCATGTCACCTAAAAGGTACAGAATCTTTACTTACTTGAAAAGAGAGACTTCAGCAATTTTCCATAGGGTTAAATAAAATAAATATAGTGGTATTTCAAAGGATATGTGCATGTTTAAACCTGGAGTAACTTGTACCTCTTTGACATGCTGCCTACCTTGCTAGAAGCTAAAATTACTGACAAATGCTGGAGGTGTCACATTTTAGGGAATCTAAGTTAAATTATTCTGTTATCATTCTTCCTTGTAGCTGCTCTGTGCTCCTTTGATTGAAGCAGAATTAATAACAATTTGCATGTTAAATTCTTTATCACAGACGCAACATTTTCTTCCCCAGCAAACAGAATTTATGTTTGTAAGGAGGCATCCTAGGGAGGATAAGGGCACCTCCAGGATTACATTCCCCTTGGGATCTGTCCTCTTAGACCTTGCCCATTATTCGAATAGTTTATCCAACCCAAAAGATTGCAAAGTTCATGGAGTTGACCAGGAGAAACAATATCAATTTTACTGTGACTGTTCATATTTCAAAATTATCACCTTGCTTTAGTGGTCTTTCTGAAAAAAAACTCAGATCTAGTTTTTCAGGGCCTTTTACCAGTGATCAGACAAGGAAAAACAAGGTGCTTCTGCCTGCTGCAGACATTCAATAGCAGCAAATATGGACCTCTCATCCTAGTTCTGAGCCATCCAAAACTCAATAAAATCACACAATCACGGGGTGGGTCACAGTACATGAGGAAAGGGAGAGGAAGCCAGAAAAAAATTACAGTTTCATTCATAAGGCCTGTGAGAATACACTTTAGCTCACCTGCACTTCAGAGATGGAACTACCAATTATAAGATACCAGTTTTATGGAGACAAATTAAAAAGACAACAAAGAGAGTTTTTCTATAATATTGGTTACATTTCATCAAAAAATGCTGATTCATAGGAAGATTTCCTGTAGCCTATGACAGCAAGGCAGAGTAACTGATTGCAAGGTTTTCAACCACAATTTGGAAATTTTAGGCTCAAATCCCTATTGACCCTTATGCACTCCTGGAATGTGGGCATTTAAATAGAAATCTGTAAACTTTTTTTGAACTATGCCTTAAGAGATAAAGCTCTGGCTCACTTAATTTAGTGCTGGCACCTCTCTCCACTTGCTTAAAAACACTAATCCTTGTATCAAGAGATTGATCAGGAAGTGAGAGTGTGGTCTCAGTGACAGGTCACTCCTGCCTCTCAGGCAACTGCTTATACTACTTTGCCTTAAACTATTTGCAGAGGCCACCTTGTGGACAGGGTATGAGGAAAACCACACAGATGGACATGCCAGGAAGAAGGAACAAGCAGGACTTTTCTCATCAGCAAAAGGCTCAGGCCAGGACTATACCTGTACACCAGCCAGTGACTTTAAAATGCAGAGCAAATATTCATTTCTGGGAATAGAGGAGGCATTTTATTCCAACAGCTACCTCTCACTATCACCAGGGCTGGTCTTTCTGATTCACAGCAACAATTTTAAATGCAGCTTTCTACCAGTGCAAAGCGAGCAGCTCAGCGCTTTAATGACACAGCAAGGGAGGCAACAGCCCTCTTTGGCACCTGGCATGTTCTTGCTCTCACTTGTTTTTGTCTTTTAACAGGTTAAATTCTTGTGTTCAGCCCATGCTGGGGCAGGGGTGAGATGGAGGATAAAAAAACTATTTAAAATGCATGGATCTGATTTTTTTTATACCAGGTAGTATATGCAGCTTAAGTAAATTGAAATTTTTCTTCAAATGCATATAAACTCACAAAATAGTTTTATTTGATTTAAGATTCCAAATTAATTTATGATTTTTTCCTTGTGACACAATTAACTTCCAAAAAAAATCATAATAACCCATCATCTCTTTGGATGGTATTAAAATAACAAATATTTGTAAAATAGATTTTCTTGTGAAGTACACTTCACAAGAATTTCCCATCAAGAAATGAATAATTACGGGTCTGGAGCTGGGTTTGAAGAGCATACAGTGAGTAAAACTTAAGATGGCATATTGAGGAGAAAACAAAGTATTGAATAGTTGCTCATTAATTAAAGACTATCCGGTTTCTATGCTGAAAGGAATGGAGAATGCTGTGCAAAAAATAGTTTGTGATCAGGTAATTAAAGCCCTTCATACTGCACACACATTAGGGGGTCTAATTAAGTTTGCAATGACATTTTATATCCTTCAGGTTTCTAACTTCATCGCTTAATAATGTTCTTTTAACATTTATTTTTCATTTGCAATAGCTCTCTGCAATACCCCAACAAACCAGTTATGCATTAAGATGTTACATATAAATGTATCTGCTTTTGATCTTTCTTAAAAGAATTCCTCAGTCTTTATACCACAGACATAAAATGAAATATGTAGCACTTTCTTCCCTACCAGGAAATTCAATATCTCTTTTTTTTTTTTTTTTTTTTTTTTTCCCCCACAGACACTTTGAGCCCATAGAATATGCTGTGGGATCTCCATATTCATTTCACTGCAGCTTTGGAGTTAACAGCTAAAGAGCTCTCAGTTGCACAAGAAACAAAGTTGATGACATCTGTACCGCAGATCTATAGATAAGGTGGGATTACCACAGAAAACAGCCTTTTACAAAACTCTCTATCATCTACAGAGTTCTCTGCTTTTCCCTATGAGCCTGGGCAAGCAGGGAAAAAACAGGGAAATCTTCAACCCTGTTTTGCTTCCTTCTTCACTCTTTTACAGAACCAATTTAAATCAAACATATTGTTCAAATGTAAAGTATGCAGATGCAGGAATCTTTGAGCGTGTGAAATACCACTGGCCTTCCTTTCCTTCTTTATCCTAATACAGACGTTTTTAATACTAAACTTTGAAAGCATTCACCTATAATCAGTTGTACACTAAGAAACAATCAGGTGGAACTTCCTGGGCAGAAACTGATGCAGATGAAGTTCTACCTGAAAATGAGGAAGAATTTCTCTGTTGTGCAGTGACCAAGCACTGGATGAGGCTGACCAGAGGGGCTGGGAGTTTCCCTCACTGGGTGTACTCAGGAGCTGTGGACACAATCCTGTGCCAAGTGCTCTGGGATGGCCCTGCCTGAGCAGGGAGGTGGGACCAGATGAGCACTGTGGTCCCTTCCAGCCCGACCCATCCTGTGAAACAGAACACAGACCCCAAAACAGAGGTATCGCTTAGTGTTGTGCTGATGAACACCACATTTCAGCAACATACTTCAAATCTGTCCCTCTTTTCATGTGCCGTGCTCTGCTCCAGCAGCCAATGGGCCCAGACCAGGTGCCTTTTCCTCTGCAGCATCTGGGGGTGCTGAGGATGCCTGGGGCTGAACTGCCCAGCCCCACACTCAGTGCTACTCAAGAAATAGAGTATTATAACTAATATCCACACCCCTTCTCCAGAGCCTCCATCCCTCCCCTAGGATTAATAGAACCAACCACACAGTATAAAGTACAGGTTATTCATACATTAAAGAGAGCAATGCTTATAAATTACCTCTTCTCTGCAGTGGACAGTTACAGCCAGCACATCATCTTATCACTAAGATTTTTCTCCATCTAATTCTATTTGCTGTTCCTCAGTGAATATCAACAATAACTCATTTAGTTTTAATGACATTAAAAGTAGAGACTGTCCTTGAGATAGCATCTAATTTTTCTTTATGAAAGCCAACATAAATTCTATGTAAGAGGTCTCTGACAGCCTGGTAATAGAGGTGTTGTTAAAGTGAGCTAAAAATACAAACCAAGATAAAAAAAAAAAAAAAGAAAAAGTATCTTTCAGAGGAATCATTAGAGAAATTGATGAGGTCTGTTTGCTTTCCTAGCAGTCTCTGAGGACATATTATGTATATAAAGCAAGGAGCTAACACTAAGTCTGCCACACAAAGATACTGGTTGAACAGATCTTGACCTTTCCTTCCATCTATGCAATAAAAATAAAGGTTATTACAGGAGTCCTGCAAGAGCCCCTTATAATAATTATCTCACACTTAATATGAGAGTTAGTAAAATTGTAGCCATCTTTTCCCTTCTAGGCATTCCTGTGCAGGGGAAAAAAAGTAAATAAATATGGCCCCTGAAGTCCTATATCAAAATGCAAATACTTAAGCAGACTCATGTCACCCAGGCAAATAGTTCTACTATTTTTTAACTTTCCACTTGGCTTTGTAGCCTTGCTATTTGTATTTACTGTGTAGATGAACACAATTCATGCAAATAGATTTGTGAATTTGATATGTACAGCTGAGTGTTCCCTACTGTGAACAAAAAAAAAAAAAAAATTAACAGTACAGTCCAGGGATTTGGGATCTGGCCCCTCTAATTTCCTCCCATCTATGACCTCACAACATCCCTGTGGCTCTCCTGAGTTGCCTGCCATTTTTCCACATGGTATAAACTTTCCTTTTTAACCTGAGTTACAGACAAAGAGAGAACAGCAGCTGAAAACAGAGAAGATGTATCATAATAATCTAACCACAGAACTGCTTGATGCAGTGTGGTGACAACACCAGAGACATTCCCACTGCCACTTCCATCAGGGAAATGCCAGTCTACACCTGCTATGAAGAAGACACCCCAGTCCTGGTCAAGGACATTCCTCCAGGTTGATTAAATATGGATGGAATATGTTCATATCCCAAGCAATGCAAACCTTCAATTGCTTCATAATGGAAAAAAAGGAAAATATCTACTGAGTGGAGAGTTTTGTGGGAGAGAGAAAACACCAAAGTTGCACATTTCTCTGGAGTAGCTACCACTGAAGGGAAAGCATAAAGGAGGCAAACACCAGGCTGTGCTTAGAATGATATCAATGATATCACTGATTTTGCTCAGCACTTTTATGTGTTTGAATTATACATGTAACTCAGGATTTTGAGGTCAGCATTATAGTTTGTCCCACATAGCAGTAACTTAAAGTAGCAAGAGGAAGAAAACTTGATGCTCATGGGACAATTTTCTTGCAACGCATTTGTGTTCTGCCATTTCTAACTGCTCTCCTCAGGGAAAATAAAATACATTTGTGGAATTCTTTTCTAATATATTTTGTCAAGGACATTAACTACATTCTTATTTTTACTGTCTGTGGGAAAAAACAAAATCATCCTATTTACATAAAATGCTGATGTGAGACAAGAGCTGGTTCCTGGAGCAAATCAAAATCTTGTAGCACGCCAGCAGTATATTTCACCATCGTAAATGTTATGCATGACTTTATAGTTTGCCACACACACGTCAGCCTGCAATAAGGAAAGGGCATCTTTGAAGTTACCAGTCATGACTGCTAATAGACTCTTTTTACAGAAATCCCCACTGGAGTCTGAAAATGCAAATCCAGATGCTCTGCCTGGACTGCAGAACAAACGAGCCTCAGAGGCATCCCCACTGCCCTGGCCTTCCATTTGTGCCCACTCCTTTTTAAAGTGTCTGTGCCCCTCCAGGCCAATGCACCCAGATCTCCAGGGGCAACAAGCACAACATGAAAGGTGCCAGGGAGGAAGATGATGTGGCTCATGCTGATATTTGGGCTGGGAAAAGTCAGGGTGCACGGGTAAATGTGCTCTACCATCTCTCCAAAGTCCTGCATTTAGGGTGGATGAAAAACCCTGGGAAATCTCTTAGTCACCATCTCTCTTAAGAAAGAATCAAATACCTCAGTTTCTTTAACCATGAAGGCCTATTTCTAAGAAGAGTCTATTTTTAAGAAGAGTCTCCCTCCATTCCCTTAACAAAAAACCAAGAGAAAAGAGAATTAAGCTTTGTGCAACCATCCAGCCAAATTGTGATTAGACATGGAGTGGTACACAAGAGTACATTATTCCACAAATAAACATTGAATTGTGTTTCTGTATTTGACTTCAGCTTTCTGTAAGTCTTCTTGTAAGTCTTTTTTCTGTTTGTGCTCCGGTTTCGCCAAGTTTGGTTGCAGTTCATTTGTTACTGGTTAAGGACAGTAACAGTGTACTGAGCTTTACAGTAATAACTCTTATACATCAGTTTAAAACAAAAAAATTTGTGTTACTTCAAATAATTGCAGGGAAAGCCAGTATTTCTGAAAATGCAACACAATACTTTTGAAAAAAATAATGATACACTGTAAAGTGCACATCAAAGATAAAGCAGTTAATTATCTTGAATTAAGATTTGGTGCACCATCAAATTATCACTGCAAAACGTGACTTTCATAAATTTTATCTGGAGAAAGCTGGTAGGAAAGACCTTAAAAACAAGTTTCTAATGCAAAGTGAAAAAAATTGTACTTTCTGACTGTTGTTCTGGCTTGCTGGCTCTTGTTCTGCCAAGAGACAGCAATTTTCTCCGAGTCTGCAAACACTAGCATTTTAATAGCCCAGATGAGTAGTAACCTTTGACAGGTTTGGGCAGATAAGGTGGAATTAATGTCAAGTTCCTTCTGAAGGGATTTATTTACCCTCTGTTTTGTCATGGATATTAAAAGGTCAGATCCAGCCCTGATCATGAGCGTCATTATATATATCTTTTAATGCTTCCAGGCCATTTGGATCATGAAAACTAAGAAAAAAATTACAGCTAATATGAATATTAATTGTGAGGGTATCTGATATAGCCTCGGGAAGAGGAAACATCCCTCTTGGACACCTGGCAAGAATACATTATGAATCTAGACTTACATGAATCCAGGCTAAAATTCAAGCAAACTTTGTGAAGTCATGCTGCAGTGATCTCTTACACAGAAGAATATTAATTTGAAACTTGGTGATTATCCAGCAGTGATGCAGGAAAGTTGAAGGTCATGATTTTGGCCAAATAGAACAGAAAAAAAAAAACAATCAGACAAAAAAAAAGTATAAAGGTTCAAAAATAAAAGATAGGACAGAGAGATTTTGGTACTACTAGTAAATCTTGCCATGTTCATTTTCTAAAGTGAGTAATAAAGTATTATTGGTAATTCTGGATTCATAATTTATTAATAGCACTGCAGGATTACATGTTGAAAATTGATCAAGTATATTCATCAATACAGTAATGAATTTAAGTGGCAGCACATAAATTTAGATCCTCTCAATTGGGTATCCCTAATATTTTGTCAGCCCAACAAATTTTTTTCTTCTCCCTTTAATTTTAAGTTAAAAAACCAAAAAGACAAAAAGCCTTATCTACAGTGTTTGCAGCCCAAAAACATAAATCTCATTAAACAACAATATTATCTATTTAAAAAGTTGAATGAAGCTTTTTTCTCAGTTCCAAGAATTTAATATAGTAAAACTTAATACCAGCAAACGTTTAAAGATTTTGTTAGTATCCATGCACACAATAGGATCCTTTGAGGCCAGGTACTTTTACCAGCCAACACTGGTTGAATGTACAGTTCCCTCCTTCCTGCAAGTCCTAGCTCTTTGGCCAGGATGTTAAGGAATTCCCTTCCCTGGAGCCCCTCTGGCAGTCGCACTCTCACACCGGGGCTGGGACCATGGCGCGCTCACAGCTGTGCACCCAACACTCGCAGTCAGACCTGGTTTCCCTAACAGCTCTTGAAGTAATTTTATCTTGATCCAGTTACTAAATAACAAAATAACAGCTTGAGTTGGTGTCTCTGAGGGAAGACTCTGAACAAAGGAACCTCTGGGCTTTTATACCCTCAGACTCTAAGGCAGGAGAGTCTGGGGGTCGTTGGCTCCTGCCCCCCCAAGCTCCACCTGCAGCTCCCACTGCAGCTGCTCGCTGAGACCCCTGCACTGCATGTGCTCCTCAGCAAGAACAATCGTCAGTGCCTTGCTAAAGGCAATCCAGGGGATGTCTCACCCCAGTACAAATGGTTTCCATGATGAGAACAGCTTAAAAAATTGGACAGTGCTGGTGACAAAGTTGCCAGGTGTCCCAACTGATACTGGAGAAATTAAACCCCAAGCTGAAGAAAGAAAATTCTGACTAACCTACGGCATATTAAAACAGGAATAGCATTGTTCAGCATGTATTTCCAAAGAGGCCTTTAATGTTTTGCCCGCTGGGCAGCAGGTCCAGAACTGCCTCCAACGTTACCAGAAAAGTGCAGCACACAAGGACTAATGAGCCCTGGAAATGACCCTTGGGATCTCACAATGAAGTCCAAGGTCACATATAACAGACACAAATAAAAGAAGCCCTACTTACAGCTTTCGTTTTGAGAACAGTAGCGGACCAGAATTTTCAGCTGTATCCTAAAGTCAAAGGAAAAGGAAAAAACTCCTCTCTAGCTATGTGATTATGGTCTCTAGAAAAATTAGTATACAATGACTTTTAGAGAATTAAGCTTGATGAAACCAAGAGGTTTTTTTCCTTGGTTTTTATTCCTGCAATCTTGAGCTCATGGTGTTTCTTATAGGAATGGTACCAAGGTATACCCTTTGGTACTTCTCTGAGTAAGTAGTGAACTATATTTTTTGTATGCACTGCATTAATGTTTAGTAGCTAAGTGGCAACAAAACCTGTGCTATAAAAGTTAATAAAAACACTAAAACAAATAGTAAGGAAATTACATCCAGCAAAGCTGGTAGGACTAAATAATATAAGCAGCAAAACTACACTGAACAAAAACAATTGGAAAATAAAGGTAAAAAGAAAGAGGGAGAGGTTCTACCGAAGGAACTCTACCAGCCTCTGTAAGCAGGGAAGATGACTCATTGATCTAAATAAACACTGAAATCTGCTGATCTCCATGTAAAGCAAACACCTTCACTGGGATAACCTTCACTGTGCCCCACAATAGCACCTATTTTAACACTTGCAAATTTTCTAGCTTTCTTCTTCATACATAGTTTTGCATTTTACCGAATGAACAACTGCAGAAGTACAGTACCTTGCCTCAAAATATTCTGCTCATCCCTCTCAAAAAAAAAAAAAATCAGTATTTTATAAATATGGTTTTAATACATTTATTATTACCTTCCTGTTCTACCTGCTATTTCACTCATATGCAAGTTCAGGGAATTTTTTGCTAGCTCAGGTATTTTGCCCAGTGTCACTGACCATCTCACACCTTGGCATGCCACAATGGCCCAAGAAATCTGTGTCTGCAGCAATTTTTAAAGAAAAGGTCATGTCTACAATACTGAATTAGCCCCCAAATGCACACTGATTAAGCAGCCTCTGCTCCTCTCTTGCCCCTGACTGTCAGCCCTGCTAATTAGTAACATCAAGCCTCTAAGCTCCATACCTAACATGTTCTTCTCTTCCTTTTTCTGGGAAGGGCAAGGCAAGGAGTGACAGCTCACATGTGAGATAAAAACCAACAAGCAAACAAAAGAAACACCTTTTGTTCCCCTACAGATATTTCTAAAATGCTCTGATTTAACATCTATAAAGGAGATACCTCTGAAGCCCCACAGAGAAAAAGAACAAGTGACAGCTCAAGTTTGATTGAGTACAAAGCCAACTTGCACAAAGTTCTCCAAAGTTTTGCAGTGAGCCCTGAAATCCAAGATGCTGAAGGACACAGCTGCAGCTCCCTCAGTGTAGAGGCTGACAGAGACAACCATTTATGCCGCTTAGCAAAACATAGATGCGTTTGCTCAGACAGCAAGCGACTGAGTGGGTTTAACAAGCAGGATAATAGCTCAGGGTGTCATTTTGATCTGAATACATAATTAAAGGGGATCAAGAAAAGGCTCAGGTTTAGAAGTGGCCTTGAATATCTGCAGCCTAATTAGGATTGATTTTGCCAATCACTGCTCAGAACATGACTCTTCTGCTTGCACTTGTTTCCAGTAAAACATGTCAGCTGCCTAGAAATCAGCACAGCTTCCACGGGCACTACCCACCTAGAAAATGGTGTGGGTTCAAACCTGGCCTATGATGCTTAGATACAAATCCTATGGGCTGCTATCTTTTAGCTTTAGATTACTCACGACAAGTACAATCAATAAGGCTTGTTAGCCTGAGGCTCAGAAGGGCTGCAGCTGTTTTTTCATCTTAGCCTGTACGTGTAATATGATAGGGCAGCGAGGGGGCACAGATGAAGTGGCTTGTTATTTATGACAATATCAATCAATGCACTCTATTGCTAAATGAATTAAGTAGCATTGCAATAACTGGTTTTTCTGCTGCAACTTTGGTTTTTAAAAATTGCACAGAAGAGTGATATTGATCTGCCTAAGTCTACTGCCATTTTATTTCTGTTCTTTCGCAGTGGAACAGAGTCCCTTCTACCACTGCCGAAAAATTTATGTAACCATAAAACTAGATTCATCTCAAGACTCAAAAAAGGATTTGAGCAGATTTAAGCCTTTGAAATTTAAAGCTGGGATCCTAAGCCTCCCAGGAAAACATCTGGTTGACCCAGGAGATTGACCATTGGACACAAAGGTTCCTCAATTTCCTGCAGCCCTGTTTCTCTGTATGCCAGTCAGATATTTTGCTGCTGCTTCTGCTAATGTTCTACCTCCTGAAGGTGGACCTACTAAACAGGCAGTGGTCCCTAATGCCAGCAGTGCCCTTGATGCCATTACAAATGGAAATGGCTGGGAAAGAATACAAGATAACAAGAAACCTTGGGAATGAAACACCTGTGCTCATTCGGAAGTGAAGGACTCGGCTTCAGCTCTGCATCTCATCCGAAGGAAGGCTCACCATGGAGCCATCATTTCTCTCATTATTTGCCACTAAGAGAAGAGTCATTTCATTCTGGCTCAGTGGGCCAGAAGATCAGAAAACCACAGGGAACCTGAATGTGTCTCTGGGCCACAACCACTCACCTTATCATGGGAATACCTCAGGAAATGAAACATTTGGTGTTGATCAGCTGTGCTGTTGCCCCAAGGGAGGTCCAAGGCATACCAAGACCTAGAAGACCTAGAAGAATTATTCAAGGTAGCAAGAAGTATTTGGCTGCACAGAGATAAATGCTGCAATTTCAGCTTGTAACCAGTTATTAAGAACGTGGAAAAAGTTCAGTCTATTTGCCAAATCTGAATTACAGTGACCCCATTTATACAGCCATGTGCTTGAAAGCCAGCAGGTATAATTGGGCCAGGAAGGTAATGATTAGCATGTGATAAAGAAATATGTCTAATTGCATGATTTAAGACAAATTGGTAACAGACAGGCCACAGCTCACTGTCTACAGCTGCTAGACATGTAGGACTGCCTGCACTGCTCCTTCATCTCTGACATTTTGTTTATCATTCTGCCTGCTGCTACCCAGACAAATAAACCATCTGGGACCATTTGATGCTGTATTAGGTTTTGTGCTTGAATGCATAAGGGTCCCTAGAAGGCAGCAAGAGATTCCAGTTACTTTGTAATCTTACAGACAAACAGCATCAAAATTGATATTGATATTCAGCTTAACATGGAATTCTGGGATGTGGAATTTGGCTGTGTACCTAGACATCCTTCAGTTACTCATTAGCATGCCTCTTTCTTTTCACCTCAAAGCATTTTTAGTTTGGTAGGGGTCTTTTTTTGTGAAGGGTAGAGGGCTTGGGACAAAGTATTTTCTGGCTACAGAGATGTCAAAAACACAGTCAAGAATAAAACGGCTTCATAAGTAACAAGGGCTTCGGAGGCCATGAAATCAGATTATTTCCTTGAATGACAATATTAGGATGGAGACAACCAGGTAAAGCTTTGGTGGGCATGAAAGCAAACACAAAGCCTGAATCCCCCTCATTCAATCTAATATGACCACTGAACATCCAGCAGATAAAATGCAGAAAAGGTGTGTTTTGAAGAGTGAATCAGCTAATTTTTGATACCCACTGAAAGCATCTCCAACGAGGAGACATAGATAGCTTCTGTGTAAGGGTTTAATTGTTGGGTTTTTTTATTTCTTGGCTTTTTTAAAAACCTGGAAGAATAAACAAGTACTGATCAGACTTTGATTTGGTGTATGCAGCTGAAGGAAATTTGCTTCCTTCCACTTCCCTTTTACAACCAACTGTATGAAGTAAAAGTCTGGACTAATTCCAAGGGACTAAACCAATTATGATAAATAGCGAAATTTGTGAATATGTAGAATCGACTGATCATTGCATAATTACTTATACTCCCAAGGCTATGGTAAAAACGTGGCAGCAGAATCATCGTTATTTTCGTCACAGTAATTATAAATCATCATCGTTGCATTCTTGCAGATATGGCTGGATGAATGCCACCTGTAACTCTACCTTCCCTCTCTATCTCAGATTTGCTTCTTCACTGTCCTATGAATTTATTTTTACACATATACACACAACTGCTCTGCACTCTTCAAACCTGCCTTAAATATCTGTGAGTCTTTAATTTCATAAGAATATTCCTTGCAGATCACCATTTCTGTTAACCTTTATAGTGATGTATGCATAACCACATGCACATATTTCTCAGGCTGGAATAGCACACATATTTTACAGGGCTATAACCAAATAATGTCCATGGACATAAACCAGCGTCCATAAACATCGATACCATTCTAAGCCTTCAAATACTAAAGCTAAGCACTAAATACTGACCTCCAGCTTGGCAGAAGAAAGAAGCAAAGTTAGGTGAAGGATGGTGTGAAATCAAGGACTCATTTCATGGCAATGTGCTGCTGCTGCAGTTTGTTTTAAAAATCAGACTGCAGATATGCATTTGCTTCTAATGACTCTGGCCATCCACAAAAGGTAGACAAGAAGAAAGCCCCTCAAGATGAACAAATTGGTAGAGAAACGGTTTCCCAGGAAACAGGAAAAAAAAAAAGCCAAAAAAACCCCAAACAAACAAATTAAAAAAAAAAAAAAAAAAAAAAAAAAAAAAAAAAAAAAAAGGAGAAGAAACAAGCTTCAGAGCAAATAAGACAACTAAGTAAGTAACTTTCAAGTTCAGCAAGTATGTAATTGCAAAGCCTCTACTCTACAATATGTTGAGCAACTAATTACAGGTGTGGGATGAAATCCTGCCACCACTGGAAGTTTTATTACAGAGTTATGTAGAATCAACATTCCAGATTTCCTCATTTCTAAATTGCTATGCTTCATGGCTCATTCTGTAAATGTAAATGCATGAGTTAAGTGCCCATATGTTTGCCAGATCACGGGCTAAAACCTTCATTCAGATGAGTAGTTACTTGTACCTGAATAACCTCACAGATTTTAGAAAGCACTGTTCAAAGTCAGTTACTATTTGCTTTAAGTAGAGGTAACAGGAAGTGTCCCACTAAAATGGATATATTAAGAACTTCCAGAATCTCTATAACTGTCTTTAGATCCTTTTCCCCTTGATAATTTTCACTGAGAAATTAAACATACCTCTGAATTCTATAAATAAAGGCTATCTAGGCTAATCTCTGCTATCCTCTTCACTATAATACATACTTCAGCTGGAGAAGCAACCAAAACAAAGGCAGCCTACTGTGGCCCAGTCTAGTGGGACAGAAGAGTAGTTAAGAGAAAAAGTAAAATGAGAGAAGAAAACAAAGAAAAAAAAGGGGAAATTATATTAAGGATAAGGCATAAAGATGCCTTTTTCATTCCTGCAGTACTCAAAACTCCCCTTCTCCTGTGAGGAAACTCAGCCAGAAGCTACCAGACATGACCTCCATAGCCATCAGATTTCAAGGAGTCAGTTTCTTAAAGGGTGACTACCTTTCCCTTTTTTTGTGCATATTTTGATGAGTCCCTCAGGTTCTGCAGACAGTAGGATAGCAGAGCACATGATAATGTTTTCTCCTTGCTATAGTATTATCTAAACTTGAGATTTACTGCCAACAAGGAGTTGCTACCTGTAAATGTGTCAGTCGTGAACTACGTGACTGCGATAAAAATCACAACTACTTGAAATTTTTGAAATCTTTCTGCAGGGATCGCCCTGGCTTTGGCTGACTGAACTCTGTTATGGTTTGTTGGGTGTAATTTGTCAATACTAAGTGCTCTCTACAAAATTCAGCTGCACACTTCAGCTGTCTGCACTGATGTAATAAGAAACTTGGATTCTAACTCTGGCATCTAACTCTGCTTTAGACATTACAAAACAGTTCTCAACACTAAAATCAAGAGTTTTGATCTCCCTTTCAGAGGAAACAAAACCAAGAAAAGGCTGCACATTTCAGTCCACTAATCTCAAACTTTCTTCAGCATAAATCATTCATGGATTTGGTAGTGTGCTTGTGAATTTGTATCAAGAAATAAGCAGAAGTTAGAAAGTGTAAAGATATTAGAGAGTGCTTACGAAGGATCACATATTGGATGTACATAAAAGCATGAATACATACATCTGGAACACAAATTAAAAACAAGGAAAACTACCCATTATGAACACACATAATGAACAAAGTGACAGATGCTTGAACAATGATTCCATTGCAAAACAATGTAGAAGCCATGATGTGGAAATCTCTCCTAAATCTCTATAGAATAAGTTTTTTTCAGAGACTGCTTTATGGGAACAATACCGATGTGTGCCCACTTCCATGGAGACAAAGTCTTTTCCCTGAAGTACTGTGTGATGCAAGAAGGCAGTATTTGTAAGGTATCCTTCAAGAGCATGATTCTTCGTATCTGCTCTCCAGAATAAAATCTATCTCAATTTATTGAGTAACAGATCACAGAAGGCTTCTCATGAGACATGTTTTCAGTATTTTTCCTTTCCTTATCCTATTTAACTTTTTTTCAACTGAAGCCTAAATGAGAAAGCATCTGCTGAGCATATGGAATTTACAAGTATTCCCATTAATGTGTATTGCTAACATTAAGATTTTTCCACCAGGCACACACATATTCTAACTGGCATACAAACACTCCCGGTCTGAAGGACTCAGCAAGGAGAGACGAGTAACTGTGGACAGCTCTGCAGTGCAGAATGAGCATTTGTGCCCAGAGGAAAACAGAGGTTCGGGTCTGACTCAGAGGATGTAAAACACGCTCTAGATGTTTAGAAAGTCCCCCTGTGTCAGCAAACTGTATAATACAGAACACCGTAGTTTTCTTTTGATACTACAAGTAAACTCCTGCCCTTCAATCTTAAGAATCTCAGTTTTCCCCCAAAGCACCCAGAGAAAAGATTTGAAAGCATCAGCCAAAATTGGCTATTATGCCAGCACCAAAAGGACCTGCATCTCTTGAATCCATGGGGATTTATGGAAGGAGAATTAACAGAATTGCTAGTCATTGCCAGAATTGCTTTAATCTTTAAAACAGTTCCCAAGCGAAAGGTGTAAAGCTCTTTTGAACCAGCTTTCCTAAATTAACTAGGACAAGTTTGGATGCTTTCTTGACTTTCTATCAAGACAAAGACTCTTCTGAGGCAACCACGACATGGATTTAAAATGGTAAGTATAATTTCCAAATGGAAGTAATTGCAAATGAAATTATTATTTTTGCAAGCTGAACCTAAACTTGAAATACTCCCAGGCAAAATCTTTCTATACAAATTCTCCACAAAGTCTAACAAACCTCATCTCAAGACAGCTAGAATCTTCTCCAGAGAAGATTTGTCCATTCTTATCACTCATATGGGAGTCTCCATATTTAAAATAAAAATGTGGCTCACATTTAGTTTCTGTGAGCACAACAGCTGACTAGTTTTTATTTGAGTCAAATCTCATCTCTCTTTCAAGCTGTAAAGGTGTCTATATATGGAACCTCTCATCATGTTTCCAGAACTGCATTTGTACCCTCAACTTGCTATATAAGAATATTTATTCCCTGAAGGGTAAATGTCCTTCAAGTACTGCTATGTCAGGATTTACTCTTTACTTTGATTTGCTGAAGTTTATTTTCATGTTTGCTCACTAACTCCACAAATGTTAACTAACTCCTGTATAGCAGGTGTAGGCAGCTCCCCAAAAGTGTCAGAAATACATCAAAAAAATTCAGTTACCTTCTTACTTATTTGTACCTCAAGGGATCTTCTAAGGACTTCTATCTTTCCCCTGCAATTGACACTATCTTTCCTGCATTGACACTATGCAAAGATCCAATCTTAGTGCTTAAAAAAAGTTTCTGTGCAAACAACACTTTTTCAAGAAAGTATCTCAGTAACAGTTTGTAGGGGCACCTCTGCAGCTGATGGGTGTGTAACAGCAGGAAACACTGCGTACATTAACCCAAGGTGGAACACAAATCTGCTAACCAGGAAGAAAAGAAGAGGAGCAGAAATGGAAGACCCTCAGTTTCTGCTGCTGCTGCTGACTGCAGATGTAATGAAACTGTTCTTCATTCCATCTTAGATACTGAAGCTCTGGCCACTGACTAGAGCTCTCTACCTCTCCATCTGTCTCTGTCTCCCCTCATCTCCATTCCTCTCCTTTCTCCTCTTTCCAATCAGTTTACAAGTATGTCTCATCACTAAACCTGATGTCTACATAAGATCACAGCCCTCTGCCAGTCCTGGAGGGGTTTGCAATGGTTTGTTCATTGCTTGCCTCCCTCTCTCATGCACCATTCTCACTAGCCACAAGCAACAGGTTTCTATTTCTCTCATGAGCTCATGAGCTTCTCACTACAGGATTAATCCAACATTTAAAAAGGGCTCAGAGCAAAATCAGTACACTCTTGTAACAGCTACTGAAGACCTGAACACTACAACTCAAACCAGTTTATTTATTTGGATTAATCTAATCTAATAGTGAATCAGTAGAAGTAAAGTGACACACTTTTTAGCAGGAGATTTGTCTTTACAGTACGTAACAGTACAATGAGAGTACTCTTGTTAGTTGGTTTCCCACAAAAGATTTGTTTTTTCAGACAGCTAGAGCCAACTCATTTGTTCCAAAAATGTACCAAACAACTGCAAAGAAACTCACTGAGCTCTGTAGGTATAGGGATTACATAACTATTTGTTCCATATTTATTCAGAATTTGTAAAGGTGCCTATTTAAGCCTTCAAATGCCATGGAACATAATTTGCAAACAGAAATAATGAAACTTGGTCTACTGATAAAAAAGAGTTGCTGGCTAAACTCCACCATCTACAAGGCAATGTCCCCTATTTTCCACATTAACCATCCTAGCATGCCACAAACAAAATTTTCTGTCTTAATAGATGCCTTGAGGGGAAACAACAGCTTTCTGGCTGTGGTAGACAAAACTGCTGGAGATGATTGGAAAACACTTATGTTTTAGGACCAGACATCACCAACCAGACCCATGCCAACCACTCTTCCCACTCCAATCCATTAGGGCTGATCCTATGGAGTCACACCCTGTAGCTGCTAGCACAAAGCAGAGGAGAGACAAGGTCATGGAGTATATCCGGGATGTAGGAATGAGAAATTAGAGAACATTTCTCAGCCTTCCTGTGTGAAATGGCTACAGAAAAGATGCATTTCAGGCAATTTGCAAAGGCATAGGACTGGGAAGTCAGCAAGAACCGCACAAACTGTCAATAACCATGTTTCTTGCAATTTTTTCTGGGTCAGAGTGAATTGCTGCCAAACACCATGCACAGAGAATTCCTGAGGACACTGCTGATGGATAACATGTTAATAATGAAATTATCTAGACTCCACCTTAATATCACTTTACAGTTAACCAATGATAAAAGCACATTGTAAGGTTACAGAATTCATACAAAATTCACTTAGCTTAAGGCTAAATCAGTATCTCAAAAGTAGAGGGTTATTTGAAATCTAAGTACATCCATTTTATTCAGACATAAATCCACATGGACTGCACTTAAAAAAACAGATATACTGACACTTCGAATTATCCTCCCAATGAAGAACGGCCTGGTGATATCAAGAAAGACAGATTTCCTGAGAATGTGCTCAGGAGGCCACATTTGCAGCCAGCTCAGGATGTGAAACCAGAATTAGAAACAAATTAGTAACATCCAAACACCATCACAGAATCAGGCAGTCTTAAATCTCTTAAATCTGAACAGTCCTAATTACAACAAAGGGATAATGGTTGCCTCTTCAAGATCTGTAATAACACAGCAATGAAAACTTCTGGAAAACCTTGCTTCCCTGCAGCAAGACTGAATTGCTTTCTTCATTCCTACTTGAAAGTAGCAATTGGCTTTTTGTTTCTTCTTTTTCTTTTCTTAGAGCAAAGGTGGAAAAGGAAATAATCCATAGATACTTACTGCTTAACACCTATTTGACTGGCAATAATTACTGTGCATAAAAGAGTTTAAATATATCTTAATACCAGTATAGCAGAAAGCATTATAACAAGACAAGCAAAAACTCATTCTCTAACCCAAGCAAACAATGTGGGACTTCTCATTGCTACATGTGGAAATTTGCTCTGGTCTTGCTTGAAGGGTGTTAGGACTAGGAGCTAAAAGATGCTTTAGAATAAATTAGCACAATTATAAATCTGACAAGAAGATTAATATTCTAACTATGTTCACAATAATTAACTCACCAAAACAGTTCCAGAGTCATTATCCAGCTAGGGTGGAATGGGAAAGTTTACAGCACCCCTGTAGATTTATATGCCAATTAAGGGTGACCCTCCTCTAGACTTCATTAGAAAAGCCTCTGGTTCAGCAAAAGCTCACACGTACAAGTAAGAAGTTTCCCAATGAAAGGGGATGCAAGGGATCTTTATCACCTCTATTAAACACTTTTCCTGCTCCCCTGGAAATTACATATTCCTAATGCATCCTCAGCCTCCTGCCAACTCTCCAGGCCTCACACAGCATCCTTGCACCTGCAAGAAGCACAACACCACTGGGGCACTGCTCCAGGAGAGGAGCTCTGCCTTATTCCCTGCATGACCAAGGGATCATGGTCCAACACTAGAGGAGCGCTTCAGATCTTCTGATGCAGCTCTGGGGTCAGGGCTCACAGCCCCTCTCCCACCCAGAGCCATCTTCTGCCTTCCATGTGAAGTGGACAGCAGATTTATCAGAAAGTTCACCAAGCAAGTCAGCTGATACCAGCTGACCATTACTAACCAGCACACTCCTGCTCAATGTGCACTGGATGTGCATGGGACTGCACAGAGTGTGAACGATCTCTGTGTTCTATCTATGCCATTTTCCCTCTTCATTGCCTTTCTGCACACATTCATTGTTCTAATACAAAAGCCTTCTCTGCCACTGTCAGAGAAGTCTGCCTTTATCTCCAATTCCACAAGCTCTCCTTCTCCTTTCAAAACTTTGTATAAAGAACATATCTTTTCTCCTTTTGTTGCATGCATCTATGCCTGTTTCACCCCTTCCTTTGTGCCCTCCTGCATAATTGTGTTTTTCAGCTTTGCAAAGTATTTTTCAATATAGATAGCATAAAAATTGCAATCTAAAATGAAATAGCATTGTATCACAACCCACACTTTTTTTTCCCAGTAAAATACACAATTTGGACTGACTCAAGATGTGATGTGTATGCAGGTAAAGCAAATGCTGAATTATTCAACACTTAAAAACACTGAAAAATCATTTACTTGTTACAAGCAATAAGATTTATGTTTTATGTCTCCCAATCAATAGCTAGTGTGTCCACACATAGCTGATTTATCCATATTGAAAATATAATTATAAGTCGAGTTTGCTCTGAACCAGAGAGTCCTTTTGTAACAAGATTATTTAAATACAAATGGGGTTGGAAAATTGGTTTTAAATGGCTAATCTGTCTTGTCTTCAACTCCAGCTGCAGAATTTACTAACATCATAAACACAGGCTGAGTGAAAACTTAAAAGGCTTTCTGATTCTCCCCGCGATCTGTCTATGCAGTCCTCATTAACAGGGAAGTTGATGGGAGCTGTATGCAAGCTGGGAGAGGAGGATAATAAGCCTTGTAATCTCTATAAAGAAAAAGGGACTTTTACTGGTGATATGTCATATATGCTGGTGTGCAAACATCTGTCTTATTGGCAGCCCAATAAAGAATTTATGCGCCCAGGTCTCTGATGCACTGCAGAACATCTCTGCCATATGGGTGGACCAAACTTATACCCACAACAACTCCTCAGAGCATCAGAAAACTTGCAACAGGGACCATCAGGCATTCTTGGGATCATTAAGAAAAGTTTCATCTGGACAGATTTACTTGGGGATTACTGAAGGCCTTGCTGCCTTCCAGCTGTTCCCACCACATGTGGTCACTGGCCCAGTGATATGTAGCAGCGAAAGGCTGGGCCAGTGCATGCTCCTCCAAGAGAGCACTGCAGCATCACCAACTGGGAATACAAAGTGGCTTTCTCTATGAGTCATGCACATAGGCTGGGACAAAATGCAGATCAAATCTGACTTGGCTTGAGTAGAAATTAAGAACTGGTAACTTGCCGCCTCACCCTGACAGAGGAAACTACTGCCTTAAATCCCTTTTGACAGACCATCCCACCCACACCAGGGAAAAAAAAGAAAACAAAAAAAAAAAAAAACCAAAAAAAAAAAAAAAAAAAAAAACCCCAAAAAAAACCCAAAAAAAAAAAAAAAAAAAAAAAAAAAAAAATCATTTTCCATCTAACTGTTAATTTTCTTCACACCAGTGTAATTGGTATGGGGGTCTGGTTTGGGTTTGTGCTGGAAACAGTCTTGATAATTGAGGGATGTTTTCATTTCTTCTGAGCAAAAAACATCACTGAACCAAATCCAGCACAGATAGAGATTCCCAAGTCTGGAACTCCCACACTTGTGACAGATTGGTACAGTGTATATTGCCACAGATTGTGACAGTGGAGGCTACCCTGGGGGCTGCTTTCCCAGCCCTGTGAAATGGTCCACTACCTTAAGTCAAGGGCAAGGGTTCCTTCCTAGGGGTGTGCAATGCAGAACTTCCCTTACAGCTATACAAGAGCCAGATGTTCAGGCCAAGTACCATGTTGTGCTTGTCCTCATTTCATCCAAGGGTCTGAAAAAACTTTTAACATTCAGCTGGACAGCACACTTCTATGTTTCTTCTTAGCTGGAAAAAACCCTAAGGAAAGGATAACTGCCAATAAAAGAGGAACACTGCACAATTTGAAATTATAATTCTATACATGATTCTGAAAGCCTTTTTGGCTTTCCTCTTTGTGCTCTGAATGACTCTCTAGATCTAATTTAATTCAGTGAAGAAAATCCAAAAGTGCCAGGAAAAAAAAATCAACTTTTTCTTCAGTTAGAATAAAAATTGTACAGAAGGAATTCTTGATCTTCATTAATTCCATGGGTAGGCATACAAGCTCCTAAGGGTTAATGAGACTTGCCAGTTTAGGTGGACTAAAGTGTCTAATGAAATGTCAAATGAGCCCACTTTGGATTTACATGATCAGATATTTCCACCAGGAAATTTTGGTGAGTCATCCTAACAAACCCTTCAAGCCCTCTGGGAGCACAGAGCAAATGGTTCTTCTGGACTAGAATTACATTACTGGCTCACTTGGTCAGTGTGACTTCCAGAAACTAAGGTAATGGGAAAATTATCCAAATCCTTTGTTTCCTTTTTTACACTCAAAGTCTATTCATTTCCCCCAAATTATAGAGAAAACTGTGCACTGTAATCTATGGTGATTTCCATTAGAAACATACAAAAATTATCTCTCCACAGAAAGCAAGCATCCAGGTCTGCTGAGGCTTTGGAAGTTGTGTCAGTTTCTGCCCTGAATCAACTTCATGCCTGATCACTCTAGTAAAACAAAAGAGCCCAAGTTGCTCATAAATCCTAATTCACTGTTAAATGCCTGCTAGGCTTGTTCTTATTCTCATGTGCAATATTAGGTACCAGACAGGAAACTCATAAATTGAATCCTTAGGGCATTAAGATTTGCTGTGGTAAATTCTACTTGTTGTCTTTTGAAGTTTACCTTAAAGAAGAAAAATTTAGAAAAGAAAAAGTGTTTCCAGAAAGAAAAGGACTGAAAAGTTTGACATGTAATAAAAAATTAGTTTGTCCTAATACAAAATTTTAACAATCCACATAATATTTTCACGCAAAGAAGCACTTAACTGACACCAAATCTGTAAAAATATCTCAGTATGGATTTCAGATTTCCAGGGGTGGAAGTCAAGAGACAGATTAAATTATCATTATATTCAGTCCAAATTCCACTGCTTTTAAATATATATAAAATATGTATATACGTTATAAATATATATATATATATATATATATATATATATATATATGTAAGTATCAGAGCAAACACAGCCTAACATAACATTTTAAGTGTCAGGTGAAGCACTTGACAATTTTATGACCATCTGAGGACCAAAGTTGCTTTTCTAAGGGAAGAAGGATTTCATCAGCTTTCCCTGAATCAAACCATGATAAAGCAAAGTGATGATACAATGGATTTTAGATGCACAGAAGTTCACCTTCCTGTACATTGTACATGCATCTCCACTGCCATCACACACTTGGGGAAAAATTAAGCAGCACTTCGCCCTGCTCCTTGCTGTACCCAGCTCCCACCACTCACAGTCATTATGTTCTAGAAGCAAAATCTGCTTTTGTGACACAGCATTTAAGCAGAGTATTAACCCAAGACAAAACATACGTGTACTTGGTTACTCTTAACACACTCCCCTTTATTTCTGTGAAGAATCTGATTCTTTTAACACCACATACTTTCATGCTACCAGGGCTATTGATGCACAGAACTACACCACATAGCATGGGGAGAATCCCACAATTTTTTACCCATTCACTAACAACTGACATTTTCTGTACAAAAGGAAGGCTTGTAAACTTTTCCATCCACACCTGTGGTGCCACTGCTGCCCCCAGGCACTCCTACCAACATCACTTGGCTCAGCCACACACTGAACTTGTGACACAGCAATGGTCAAGTCTGCATTAAAGTATTAGGAAAAGCTTTGATCACTTTTAGTGTGTCTCCTAAATCATCCCACAACCCATGCTGCAGCTCCAGCCTTCTCCAGCTGAGGAACAATTTACCACCCATCCTCCTCAGCATGATCTCTCTTGTTCTGGCCAAACACGCATAAGGCATGGAATTAATTTTCATCTTTCCTGGAGAAAGCACGGAGGTGATTAGCCCCATTTACCCTGGTGTGCCTGAATCAGAGCCAACCAGGCACAAAAGCACACAGGTCATTTTAAGTGCCCTGATCATCCTCATAATCTGAAATGCAATGTACTCCTGAGGGCCTAAACTTGTATTACACAGACAGTCGGTGACATAACCCATTTAAATCAAACACCCCGCGGAGCTGCTCAGGTCTGCTCCCTCACCACTGCAGTGCTCCTCGGATGTGAAACCAGAGCTGCTTCTCCAGTCACCCAAACGAGCTTGAACCAGAGAGCTCTGGGGCCAAAGGCCCTGCCAGTTCAGACCTACCCAGACGGCGTCGTCCTGTCTGTACTGCTTCCAGTTGCGGCCGGTGTCGCTGAACATCAGCGCGTAGCCGGTCACCCAATCCGAGCTCCCGTACCTGCCCTGGGTGGCCACCGCCACGACCTCCACTCTGTCTCCCAGATCAACCTGCAGCCACTGCTGCTCGTTGGACTCCAGCGGGGACCAGCCACCAGCTCCTGAAAGATTGGATGAGGACAATTTAGACGACAATGATAGCACACAAAAAATTATGCTTGATAAAGAACCATTAAATTATTTCAGGTCACCACAGAGGACTCTACTTGAGCACGCGGCTGTTTATTTGTATTTTAGTATTAGGAAATACACTACATGGTAGTGTGCTTCCATCAGGTTATCTCCATTAACCTAAAGCTCATGAGGAATTTTGAATTTCTAAGACATTTTAAGGAAATTTATTCTTTTTCAGATGTACAAACATCAATGAGGTTGGCTCATGCTTGATCACCAAAAAAAAAAAAAAAAAAAAAAAAAAAAAAAATCATATCTATTCCCTCCTTGCAGTTCTGGGAATGTGAACTTGTAACTTGCAGTTTTCTTTGATATTTTCCTTTTTGCTGTGTTCTGAAAGAAATGCAAAATGTTGGTTATTTTTATTTGAGCCCTATTAAGTAATTGAAAGGATTGTTTAATTACAGCTTATAAATGCATTTCAGATAATTTGTTGTAAAGCTAGAAACCATTTGATTGAACAACTAAAAGGACTGCCTTCACACTGGAAAACAGGCTGTCTCTGACATGAGCTTGTAATTCCTGTTTGTCCTTTAGAAGTAAAGATTTGCACTATCCCTTGAATTCCTTCATTGGTTAAACAGGCCTGTGGTAACACCAAGACAATGAAACAGAACTGCAATCACTGCTTGCATTTTACCACTTTGCTCACTACAATAACTGGAAGATTGTGATTAAAAAGCAAACCATTCCAGACTGGAATATATTATTTTATGGTCTCCTGCTTTCTTTTACACCCTAAAATTACAAGCTATGTTTATTTTCCTTTAACTTGTTGCTTCTTGCACACATTTATTCTCTGCATATACCCAGTGTTCAATTCAGCCTCACCAATAAGCAAACAATGCAGCTATGAAGAACACAAGCCATCAACCAAGACTGCAAATTTTGAGGCTGCCACTACTTCTGCAACCCAACACCTTTTTGTTTTGTCATTAGTAATGAAGTATGGAAAAGCACTCCAGTATGACTACAGTGAACACAATCACATTGGGAATAAAACTGAACATATCTGTCTCAAAGTTGCTGCATGAAAATTTTATTGAAGTGAATAGAGTTGAAAGATTAATAAATGTGGTTTCTTTCCATCAATGAACTCAATTTCATAAACTCTGCACTTCTACAAGCATTTTTTTTCCTGGATGGTATTGTACTTTCCAACTCACAACTTAAATCCCTTTGTCTAAGAGTAGGTGTTAGAATTGTCATTATTTACAACTCATTAATATAGGATTTATCTGAACTCCTGAAACAGAACCATATCTATTCCATACCTGTATTGTTCCTGCTCCCCTGGATGACTCAGCCTCCATTCTTCTACAAGAACTCTCCAGGAAAACCAACACATTCTGCTTCTTAGTACCATGATTTACCCCCTTCAATCACAACAGAAGTCTTCATCATCACTGATTATTTTACCTGCCTTAAATAGAATACTCTGTCCTATGAGCATGCCATGAAACACCTAATGAGAATACTAGGAATTTCATCACTGATGTCTTCTTCAACTACTTTATAGCTCTTTTAACTCCATACCTATATACAGCTTATATAATACCTCCTGTTAAAGATCCTTACAAGCTTACCTCCCACACCACCATTTTTTTATTTTGATATTTTAAGTGCCATATAGAAAGTATGTTATCTGTTTTTAAGGTACAAACTACAGAGCTGTATTCAAAGACAACAAACTACAGATTTCTCCTCCACACAATTGTGACTATTGCACACATGAACCAAGGGCAAGCTTCCTTTGGATTGTAATATCCAGTATCTGAAATAGACTCTGAATACAGTAGTTGCTGCCTTTTTTTTTTTTTTTCCCAGTTTTATTCCAGGAACTGATATAAAAATCTGCTTCAGAAGTTCTGGCAAAGTTGTTCCATTCATGACTCAAAAGAGCCTATTCTAGATGTTTTCAGCACATATTAAAAGAAAGTTGGCATTTTCATCTTTCCTTCATTCAACATAGAGAATGACAACTAAATGAAGGAAAATAACACACAACAAAAATATTTGGTGAGTTTTCCATTAAAAAACACAAAAACTTTGCTTTCTATGTTCTAGTTTATACATAAATTCTTAAGCCAAGCCTGTTAGCACAGATGCTTCCCGGCAGTATGTCAAACATCATAACTAAATATCTACTTTATGCTTTCTCCCTTCTGCTGCTAGAAGTGGCAGGAATGCGATATGCTTTCAACAAAAGTGTTTGGCTTTACTGCGCACTGCTATTTTCCAGCTTGAACACAACACCACAGGCTTCTAATTTTGAAGTCAAACAAATGATACACACTGAACAGAAATTTGGGAGATCTGTGCTGAGCTTGAGCCCTAAAATCATAGATTGCATGGTATCTCTGAACTGCATCCCTCTTTACATGACAAGCACATTTGTCTGCTAGGAATGTCACTCTTTAGATGCAAGCACTGCAGACACAGCACTGCCACCTGCTCGTAGCATCACCTCTCCAAAGCTGGTCTTCCAAGAAAGATCAGTTACAGGCCATGTCTTCACAGAACAGCAGCTGCTTCATGTATTTTTTTCCTGTGGAGAAGCAAGCCCACGTGTTGCTCCTCTCCCAAACCTTCCACCATTACCATTTTCACAGGTGGACAGTAATTCTGCTGCTGGTAAGAATGGCAGCTAAAATCCCAGCAACTGCAAAGCTGCATTGGCTGCATGACTGAGGGCAGAACTGAAGCTTTTCCCACTTCTGCTAATAAAGCAAACATGCTTGCTTCTGTGGTTATCCCAAACCCTCACCAAATACTGCTGTGAGTGTGAAAAATCAATAAATGTTCTTTTCCCTCCACATCTATTCCGTCATACAGTGCAGGTGGCACAAGGGATACTGGCATTTCTTCCAGCATAGTCTGTGTCTGCACACCTCTTTTATGTACATCGTTCCTGACAGTGTGTCAACAACCCATCCTGTACTTTTTTCAGTAAGTAGCAAAAAAGCACAACAAAAGCAGAGCAACTATTTAGAGCCTTTTGCTCCTCTCCCCACCTTGATGCTTGCGCTGTGGACTGGCAGCATAGGCCCAAGACAAAGGACAAGAAGGCTCTAATAGGCAACAACATGGGCTACTGAAGATACAACTTATAGGACATCAAGTCCTCTGAACAGCTTCAAGCATAACCCAACGTCTTTTTCCTGCAATTGGACACAAACATATTGAAGAGGACATATTAACTACTTATGTCATAGTTAATAAAAGTTAATAACTTGTATTAACTATGGCATAAATGCAAACCAGACAAAAATTTGGCTTTGATTATGTCCATCAGATCTGCATACATTTTAGGTGTGTTAAGATGTCACATTGTCTCTCACACAAAAACGAGAGATACAGGATGCTCAATATTTCCCCTTTCTGCCCACCAGGTTCCCATTGGCATCAACAGGATTCTGCACATTGTGCTACACCATCATTCCTCACAGCTCACACATGCCACATCTTCTGGGGATCATTTCAAAGGAGCCATTCAACATGGTATGGCATGGGGAAAATATTGTCCCAGTGGAGACACAATACCACAGGAATCTGATATATTGTTCATATTCTCCATGGCAACAAATCATAATGTTAGAAATATTTAGAGAGAAACGATCTGATGGTTTCTCAGTTGGAGACCCTTACGATTCTAAGAAATATGATCAAATACTTTTGTTTATTTTTCAGACTGTTTGTACATTTTGCCACAGTTGTTTCAAAAAGTGCATTTAAGCCCAGTGTTACACAGTCAATGCTTTTTGATGTTCCCCAGGGCTGCTCAGGATGCCCACACTTATTTGTAGTTGATTATTACAAAGCAAAGGGAATTATTATTTCCACCCTACCTGCCTTACAAACAACTCAAATGGCTTTATATACAGTATATATCACTAAAAATTCCTGGACTTCCCACTGCAACTAAGTGCTTCCCTGCTGCAGAATTTTACTTTAATGCCCAGATCAAACACTTCTTGGCCATAAAATAAATTCTTTTTGACACTATATATGCTTTATATTCTCATACATAATTGCATATACTGACTACTCAGGCTGAGAGCTAATAAGAACTGAAAAATTTTAGGTGATACAGTCATACTGTAGCAATTTTCTTATTATTTTTCATTATTTATTTACTGTATACAAAGAAGTTGATAAATTCCTCTCATGGGAAAATAATATATTTCATACCTCAGAATCATATTTATCAGAATTATACTAGCTCTTTAGCATTACCAGTACAGATTTATCAGCATTTTAATTAAGCACTTTCAGCTGTTCACACAAAGCTTTACTCATGGGTACTTTGTGTGTTTGTTTTTTAAATGGCACATTCCACTACTGCAGGCCTTTTTTTTTTTAAACAGCCTTTTACTTATTGCTATCTATTACTGAATAAACTTGATGAACTTTCTGTCAATGAAGGACTGGGTTGTGCTTTATAAATTCATCTTCACTTGTTGCATTCATATTTATATTAACAAATACATTCATCTGGCTCTCTACCCAGAGACCCTGTTCCTTGCAGCACTGTCTTATCAATTACAAGCAAAGCTAAGCCAACTCAATCAAAACATTCAATACTATCAGAAAGCCACATCCCAGTCCTTGTTAAGAAATATTAATTCCTGTAAAGATATTTACTATTTGCATTCAAGTGACAGAAAAGAAAGCTCCTACAGCCACCACCTGCCACTGCTTGCTCCTCCAACTCAAGGTCAGGCACTGCTCTGGCAAGAGTAGACATAGCTCTCTTCACAGTACCTGGAACAGGGCTAATTGTGCTGGAAACAGTGTTGACAGTACAGAGATGTGTCTGTTATTGCTGAGAACTGCTTACACACAGGTCAAGGCCTTTTCTGCTCCTCACACCACACCACTAGTGAGGAGGGTAGGGGTAAGCAAAATTCGGGAGTGGACACAGCCAGGACAGCTGACCCCAACTGAGCACAGGGTTATCACATCCCATACAGCACCACGCATCACTTACAGGGGGATGCAGGAGGAGGAATGTTCAGAGCAATGACTTCCCTAGTTCTGAGTGATGGCTTCACTTTTACTCTTGTGATTCTCTGCCCCATCCCACCAGAGGGAGTGAGTGGCTGTGCAGGGTTGAGTTGCTGGGGTTTTTCCAGGACATGTGCCCAACATGGGCCTCAAAGGGTTTGAGAAAATTGCAGATTTGTATGGAATGTACTAGATTGAATTTACAGCTGTTACTGCTGGTCACCTGTTAATCAGCAGCTTCTGTGTTTGCCACGGGGCTTGCTTCCCTTACTGCTTATTAGAGTCTACTGCTCATTAGTAGCTACTCTTTGCTTTTGGTGGTTGATGTACTGCTTATCACCTGACTGCTGGGCCTGGGAACATTTTGATAAGAGCAGTGCCCATGCTCCTGGGCTGGCAAGTGGCCAGGGCATCTCTGCTGCTCCTGTGCACTGGGCAGGCTGGAACTCCAGTGTGAACTCAAGCCAAAGGGGTGTGACCTGTGGGTGAGTCCCTGTGGCAAAAGGACAGCCCAGGTGGCTGTGGCTGTGAAGAAGCCCATGCCAGAGCACACACATCTCAAAGTGCCTGTGGCTGTGGTTACAGCTGTACCACAGCTGCTACCTCTGAAGGGACTGTGGGCCAAGGGTAAGTGCACACGGGAGGAGGTAGTCCCTGAAGCACTGTGGCTGAGCATGAGGCCATGCTGGAGCATGTCAAAGCCCACCACAAAGCAGGGACTGCAGCCATGGGAAAGGCAGGAGCAGGTTTACTTCTGAAAGTACTGTGGCTGTGGTAAGGCCATGCTGGAGTAAGCAGCTGTGTGGGTCTTCGTTGTTTTTGAGGGTTAAACTACAGCAAGTCCCCATATGAACTCTGCCAGCACTATAACTGCACATTCCTACACATGTCCAGGCAGCAAAATAATTAGACAAGGTAGAGTTTAGCTTCTAGGTCCCTGTGTTGGCCTCAGCTCATCAGTTATCACATAAGCATTCAAAACATGAAACAAAACTTGCTGAAACAGCCCCCTTACTTAGGGCTTGATTTCAACACTGTCTTCTGTTCCCATGACTAGTGCTAGAAGACAGCATGGACCTTGCCAATGTGATACTGGATTGCTAAAAAGTGACAATATCTTACGCCTTGCTACATGACAAAAGTACTGTGGGACAGTTAACGAAGACCTGTTTCAATTTCTGACCTTAAATTGAAACCACTGTCATCATTTCAAACATTGTTAGTATCTCTTTAATACAGAGTATAGCCAGAGCTTGACTTGCAATACTGATTTTGAACATCTTCCTCTTTTCTACAGATAAAATTAGCTATTAGAGACATCTACACAGTCACATAAGCATATCTATTCACCATCTCAGCCAGCAGCTGGAGACAAATGCAGGGCAAACTCAAATATAATGCTCAATGTTTACAACTTTCTTTTGTGGAGCAGTAACCATATGACCTTTTACTTGCTGAGGAACTCTGGTTCAGGAGTTCAAATATGATATTCTAACTCCCATCTAACACTTCTTTAATGGCCAAGCAACTCCTTATCACTAGTGCCAAGCATATAAGAGAGAGCTCTTTGCTGTCTTTATATAGATTTATGAAATGGTGTTTGATTAAAACACACTTCAGGGATGTTTAAGAATGAAAATTCTGATTTATTTTCAATTAAAACTTTTTTTTCTAGTAGTGATCTTTCTAGTGTTTCCTAAAATGAAATTCATATGTAACATGATAACACAGGGCTTTCCACTTTTAGAGGCTCTAACTTGGAAGTAAGATGAGAGCTGACAACCTGAATTTGCAACAGGATGTCAAATGATGCCCTAAATACTGCCAATTCTTCTTTCTGGTACTATGTTTCATATTGATATTTATATTACATATAAAGTTCCACTTTGTGTGTGAACTCATTATCTGGACCTCAAAGATTCTTGACGGCAAATGTCTGAAAAGTTGTTTTTCACGTTCACTATTTCTGCAGGGTTGTGTAATCATTGAATTCCACTGGAATTTTATACCTACTTGCTATTGCATGTCTTTAACACATTTTAGAATAGGGTCTCAAACCTAATGACCTTTAAACTCTTAAAATATGGGAACTCATCCAAAGCAAAAAGACTGTCTGAACTTCCTTAATGATATCTCTACAAGTGGAGATCTTCAAAATTAATAGAAACTTCCTATAATAAAGGAGGAAATAGCTCCTACATAGTTCACTCTCAGGAGCACAAATTAATGGCTCTGTTCAGCTCAGCTCTGAATGCACTGCATACAAACAGCATAGAAAGTTATTCTCTGTAAAAGTGATTAAAACAAATAGTTTAGGCATTTCATACTGCAACCTTACCATCTCGCCTGTTGAGTTTTGCAAAGCTGGGACTGTGAGTACTGAAGAGCTCAGAGGAACTGGTAAGGGCAGCTGAAGGTAAGGGAGATACCAATGCATCATCACAATTATCTAAAAAGGAAAACAAAAAAACAAAACATACAGAGGTCATCACATGAGCAACACATATGCCAACTTATGCTATCTCCAGCTGGTGCTTTTTCTACTTAGTAAAGAGAGAGTGGACATACAGCACACTTGTGCTTCAATTCACATGTGAGAACTGAAATTAACCCTCCAGAATGTCCCAGTATGGTGGGACAGCAACCACATGGGAGCTGCTGTTAAGACACTGAATGCCTGAAAAACTAGAAAATGTGTTCCTTTCAGTAAATGAGATTTGATTGTCTAGCCTGCAGTTAAAGAGGGTTTACTCTTGCTGCAGAAGCCACTGGAAGTGCGCAGCAATGCCCCAGGAGCCCTTCGAGAAGACCCCAGGTGTTCTGTGTCCACTACAGTTTTTCCACAGAACAGGTATGTAATGTAGGAGTTACAACTTCATATTTCTGCCTGGAACTGACACACAGGAACATGCCATGAGGGCTTTTGCAACATGTAAAATTGTGTCCCATGCTTCACAGGTGTCTCAGGCTGCACTAAAATCTTACAATCTGAACACCTTCATCATTTCTTCCCCAAGCTCACACGAATGTGCAGGGCCAAATTAGCTTTGTTCACCCATGTGAACAGCCTCTGTGTTTCTCCCCTCTTTCTTTCACATCTGCTTCTGAAGACAGATGGGCTATGCTAATACTCAAATGGAATTTTTGAGCCCATAATGTTGGAACAGGGATGGAATTAAATAAAGTAAATTTTCTCATTACAATGCTGTCACAAAAACACTCAAGAACATAATGTGGGGTTTCAGTAGGGAATAATAATAATAAAAACCCCTCTCATTTTTAATTGAATCTCCCATGGAGCAAACATGGACCTAATTACTGGAAAAGGCCTGCAGGTTACCAGGATCTCAGGCCACCACAGTATTCTTGCACTCAGAGAGTAAATATGCAGTTTGCAAGGATTGGGAGGAGGTGGAGAAGGAAGGGCTCCAAAAGAAAATAAAAGCAAAACTTGCTTGATAGTTATGAACATGAATTTAGATTATTCAAAACCTGAGTGATACCTTTCCCATATTGAGACAGATTACATTAAAATATTTCTCACCCCTTTCTACAATGACTCTCTAAAACAATCCAGATACCTTTGCAATCAAAATCCAGCTCTATATGAAAGAAAATCAATGCAATCAATACAATTTATATCAGTGCATTGAATGATAGATCTCAAAAACTAAACTTCTGTCCAAAACCCTATCTCTTTGATTCCCAAGAGCAAAAAGGCCTAGCAAGATCTGCAAGATAGATAAATTAGGCACAAGTCTGCACTGATGTTGTAGCCATGAGGATAATTAGCCAACAAAACAAGTATTGTGGTCCTGAGCAGATTCTCTATGACTTACACCCTTTGAATCTCAAACAGTGGAGTGCTTCAAGTCTCCTGGTACCATGAGATCAGGGCATAACTGTTCTATTCAGACTTAAAAAAATCCCAAACAAAACACCTGTAAATTGAGGGTCTTAAATTCATGGTCACTCATGACCTGAAGAGAGATTGAAACAAAGATTGGAAATGGTGAGCTCATGGGGGCACTGACTTCACCCAAACTTATGCATTCTATAAAACCAGCAGAGGGGTTGAGTTTCTCAAAAGAAAGTCTAAAATTCTGGTGGACAGAACTACAGGACTATTCAGCCACACTTAAAACATGAGGCTGGAAATAACTGAATGCAGAGATTTCACTTTAAACACTGTATAGATTGTTGGCTCTCTTCAGCTCCCTGTGGTTGCTCCTGGGCCACGAGGGAACCCAGCACATCAATCAGCCTATGAACCAGCTGTCCATCACTGTTCCCCAAAGGCAGGACTGGATACCTATGGGACATCAAGTATCTCAGCATCACAGCAAGAGGAAACCATTTCAGAGCAACACATTTAAGGCTTTCCCTGGGACCTCTAGAGGCTTCAGACTGAGAAGTGACAATTAGCTCCTGTAACTATGAGATACTTTGTCTAAATTTCCATATCCTCTGCTTCTGTCCCAATGCACATTCATCTGTATCTCTGCTGCTACAGAACTGCAACATCATTTCCACACTAAATTCTGGCATCCTTATTTTGCTTTGTTCTAAAAAAGAAAGGAAAAAAAAAAAAAAAAAAAGGAAAGAAAAGAAAAACCAGCAGAACTAAGCTAGGAAACCTTCCTTGAATTAATATGTAACTATAAAAACATGTACGTTTAAGGCTTCAGGATTTAGGACAGCATTAAAAAATTGATGATAGTTCTGAGAGCACCAGGACTAATACAGCCTAACTTTCAACAGATAAGAGAATAGCGATTGATTGACTCAGAGTACATGCAGGAATTTCCTCCAAGTGAAGATTATTTTTCAATGGATACTCTAACAAGATGCAAAGTCACTCTTCTGCCCTTCACTCAGTCAAATCTAACTTTGCACTGAACCAAGAGTTCTACATGCACAGACCTTCAATGCAGAATATGGCACAGTTTCTACACACCAAATGAAATTCCAGCAAAGTTCTTGAGGGGATGCACCAGTCAACTTGTACATGTACAACAATTTAGATAATTTGCAGACCAGCTCTGATACGTCTCTCATCAGAGACGCAACATGCACACATTTGAGACTGGTGTCTCTTTGTAAAACTTAGCTGAAATAGGGTACAGAGTTCAAAAAGGTGGGATGTGCATGTACAGCGAGGGTCATTCCATTGGCCCTGCTTCCACAAGAAGGCAATACTGAAAAGCAAACAAACCAAACACCAAAAACACACCTCTCAATATTAAAAAACTCTCCAAGAAGGAATGTTATTATCATGTTTCTTTTTGTGATGGATGCAGACAAGAGAGAGATGAAAAATTTTGTGCTTATGCAAGATCAGAGAAGACCCATGGCAAAAGCAAAACCAGTGTATCCTGATTCCCACCATACAATCCCAACACACACATTTCAAGAGGCTTCATGCCCCCCACTTGATGTGACAGTAAAAAACCCACTATTTCAGGTGTTCCCACATTTACAGCCCCTTACCTATAGTTCCTGACCTATTTCTCCATTTGCTTTGGATGTTTACCTGTCAGGACAGGATTTTTGCTTCTTGGAGTTAACTGCATTATACGCCTATTAAAAACACTGCTGTTAACAATGAAAAATTCTACACCACAGACCCATTTAAAACATCTGGACACTCACAAAAGTGCATTTACTAGCCAGTTGTTCAGTTGTTTTCTCCTATGACAAGACAATTAGCAAAGAAATAATGAAAAAGAGGGTCTAATTGTACCTATAAGCCAACTGTTTTATGCAAACCACACAACAATACAGATGTTGATTTGCATTTGAGAAAAGGGAGCTGACCTTGAACATGCCAACTTCTGAAAAACAAACAGTTACTGGCAGCATTTACAGTATTATGAGTGTTACTAGAACTTTCATAAACAATCTTAATTCTGGAATTAAGAAAAAGATTTACATATATCAACCTGAATTTTCTGGGTTTTATTAATTAATGATTTTAAGAAAAAAAATATAAAATTAACAAAAAAAGAGGAAAAATTAATCGATTATCTTTTTTATTCTCATACTATGAAGTTGGTTTATTGATTGGTTTTGATTTTTTTCTTGTAGCTGTAATTACCCTCCAAATAAAAACAAGGAAATATCTTCTCCCTCTTTGCCAATGTATTTTAAATTTTTTACAGAATGCTTTGAACAATCCCACAAATAAATGTTGTCAGCTCAAAATCATTCAAGTGACATTTAGACACTAACTCTTAGGCTTCTTTGAAACATGTCAGATAATACCAGCTTTAGCTTCTAGTACACAAACTGGAATTTCAGAGGCGGCCTTTTGCCCAAATACCTGATTAACCTTTGTATGTTGTGAAAGCCTTCAACATTTGTGAAATGTATAAAAAATAACTGAAAAATATATATCCAAAGCCTAGAGAGACAGTATTTCAAACGCTCCTGGAGAACAGCGGGATACAATATTAACTCAATATATGTTAACTCAAATACAGTTAACATATTATCAAAATACACAGAGTTTGCACAGAAATCAGAGATTCAGACTAACTTCACTAGCTCTTCCAGGACACATTCCACACTGGTGTTGGTAGGCTTGGCATGATCCAGTTTATAACCTTTAAGGCTGAGACAGCCTTCATCAGCAGCAACTGGTGCAAATTTAGAAAATTTCTAATTAGTGGGCACTGAAGACATTTAGAAAATCACAAACCCCAGAAACCCATCACACTACTGCTTCTTAGAGCAGGTCCTCTGAAGAGGATCAATCCCTGGAACACAGGCAGGGTCATTACAGGCTCAAATTCAGATGTGTTAAATAACCTGTCCTGCTCCGGTTTGCCTGGTTCACCTGAAGAGCCAGTGGGACAAAACACATTGATTTCCACTTGTGAAGGCCACCCAGAAAGGTCATTAACATCTTCTGAACAAAAGCTTTGATAAAGAGAGCACCATCAGTAAAACATCTCCAGTCCCTGGGTTCCACAGATTTTCCAAACATCAGCCTCTAACTGCTTTTGGTACTGCCGTACCTTCACCAGGACAAACATGCATAAATACTTTACTGCAAAGGTTTCTTTTTTATAAATGTGGTAGTACATTGTTTGTCAAGATCTCCTATCATTATAATAACTAATTACTTATACTGGTACTTACACCAACAATCTTATGCCACCATCACTGCAAATTATCTGACAAGCCACAGTAAGACTCAGATCTATGCTGCAGCTACTCAATTAGTAACCACAAGCATCCCAAAATAATTATAAATACCATGAAAGCAGCACTCAGAGTAGGAACATGGGACTGGTGTCAACCAATGATTCAGCTGAGGGAAGGGTGGGGGACAGGACATATCATGCAAACTATATTAACAGTGCCAAAATTGCCTCCTCTCTGAAAAATACAAAAATCAAAGATAAAAAGAGAGAATTACAACCCAGAGAATGGTGTGTTTGACTCCATGATAGAGTCAAAAAGACAAATTCAGAAGAGGGTAACTGTAATGCCTCCTGCTCTATCACCCGGTAATAAAAGCATTTTAAGGGAAAGTGCCTCCTGTAGGTGCTCTACTTCAAGAACACAGGCCTGGCACATCACCAACATCTCCTGCAATAGACCTTGCTCACACATCTCTGCTGAAGCAGATGCAAGAGGTGCAGGGAGGGCAGGAGCGCTTGTGGCCAGCTGTGCAAACCCCTGCTTGAGCCACAATCCCCAAACTTCAAAGGAATTTAACAAAGGCTTCACAGAATCACTGACCTTTAGCACACTGATACCTATTTAAATACCGATATGTCCATTTTTTAATAAACCTGAAGGAGATTTCAGGGTAAGCCAGAGGCCTTGTAGCTTAGTCTTTAGAGGTCTCACTTGGAAATTAAAGGTATATTATTTCAGTGAGATTTTTGTTGCCAAGATATAATTTTATTCATTATTAAAATACCAGCAGAATTACAGATGGTACTGAAGTTAAATTGTGTGCATCAATTTGATTGCAATTGTAAATTGTCTCTGTACTGGGATCTGAAGTTGAAAAGATTCACTGGTATTTATATGTTAGATAAAATCCCTCTTAGCATTACCCACTTAATGGCATACTTTGTTCTAAAGATGTAAACCATGTGTTTTGTACCATGCCTCTTAACAGTCCTCAGGAGTGACCACTGATGCCTTTCACTTCATCTGTTTTTCTCCTGCCTTTTGTAGGTACAAATCTCCTTGGAAAAGGCAAAAAATACATTCTTGGACTTACTGTGGTAATTAACCTTCACTGTTATAGTCCAATGAGATATATGTGCATGGCAGAAGAACAATTACATACACAAGACACAGGAAGTGCAGTAACATGGAGTACGGCTACAGATTTGGAAGAGATTGAGAGATTATTTCTGTATCAACAGTCCCTACAAAAAGCCTCTCATGGGAACTACCACCTACAACCAGGTTCTACTACCAATTTAATGACCTTAGTAAATGATGCTTGAAAACATGACGAGAAAAATAAAATGAACCCCAAACAACCTGTTTTCCTGTAAAAGAAATCCCTCCTTTTTTCCTTTTTTTTTTTTTTTCCTAGAGACTGGCTACACGTACATGCACAGCTGTGAACTCCATCTGTTAGCTGAAATGCACGGCATATTTTTCAAGATATAAGACACTAGAGAAAGTACTTAACAACACAATGTTCCTTTTTCTTTTTGTGCTATACTGCAAATAAACGTCAGTAGTTAAGCTAATCATGAGCTTTTCCTAAGCAACTGTAAATTACATAAGTGTTCCTTCATATGTCTGTAAAGACATAAAAGTATTACTCAATCAGCTCATTTATAGAGTATCTTTTATGATACAGTGTGGACTTATAACCTTGTCTCACAAAAAGTGGTCAAGTCTAATTTTGAATGACTCAAGGGGCTCTCATAAAACTGATTCAATACTGGGTCTTATTTTTTTACTAAAACAAACATGTCTGCCATATAACTCCTACTCATAATAATGAAGTAGAATTGCATTTGAGGAACAAAGCGACAGGGCTCAAACTATGAATTTCAAATAGCCATCAGTGCAGTTCCAGTAAACTAATATGCAGAAGCAATTCTTGTTTTGAGAGGGTGAAAGAACGTCAAACTAAGTCAATTACCAACAAAATATAGTTAAAGAAGAATGATCTGAAGTTAAAGGAAGACGTGTTCTCCAATTTCATCTCTGTCACAGTCCATGTCATTTAGGTGAGTCATGTCTGCAGCTACAAAATGAAGGTACATCTTATACCACATGCTTTTCATTACATCAGAGGCTCGTTGTCAGACAGGAATAAGCTGTTTTCAATGAACCGCAAATCCATCACAGAAATAAATTTTTGACACTCAGAAATTACTGAAACTGCTCTATATGGAAAACAAAAAAGGACCACAACAACAAAAGGATGTGCTGACTCAACCTTCCAACATTTATATTTCTATGAACAACCTGCAAAATAATATTATTTTCCAAAGCTGTGATTTACTCTCAGCAGGTGTAGCAGCAGTTGCCAGAGATTCTTACTACTTTCTTCTCAGAATATAATGCTTCTTGTGCCCATTTGCCTCTCATTTCCACATTTCTGATATCCTGTTAATATAAGAGCGTTTTGATCTTTGACCTGAGAGCAGAAACCTAGAAAGCTGGCACAACAGATGAAGCGAGTTTTATACCTGAAGTCTGCCCTTTTGACATTCAACACACTTTAGAGAAGAGGCAGTATAAATCCCCTCACACCACGGTAGGGAAATGTATCCTGAGATTACCTTTCTGTACAGGAAAACACAGTCAAGTGACTTTATCAGCACAGGGCAGTTTTTGCTACATTATGGAAAAAAAAAATCTAAGAATATGGAGGCCCTTTTCTCTTTTCTCTGGCCACACAGCATCATGTTATCACAAGCACTCTTTTTACCTTGGCATGGATGAGACTTGTTGCTCATGCATCTCAAGCAAAGTTTGAAAGTTTATTTACACCAAAGATCAAGACTGTCTTTTAACATTTCAGAAGTTTTAGCAGCACTCACAAAAAGAGAAATTTGATGCCTTTCAAAAGCATCAGACTTTGCTACAAGCATGCTCTGTTCACCAGAGGCCATCACTGAAGGAGTTCAGGGTGCCATCCATTAAGCCATGGATTCTAAAAACAGAATAATATATGCTTTAAGATACCATAATACAATTAAAACAACACTAAATTTGCAAGAAAAAATGTTCATATATGTGCACCCATCAGCAAGGCTGCCAGGATTGTTATTAGAAGAAAAACACAAGAATGATCAGAACCAGCTGGACTGAGTTCCATAGACAGTCAGAAAATTAAAACGCAAAGGGGGTACAGCAGATTTTCTGCTGATGTTACTCAGTGTTAACATTGTTCAGGAATTCATTGGTGAAGCAGTTTTTCTAAGTTTTCCAAATACAATTTTTTAAATGAAATGTAAATACCTGTTTCACTGAGAATAAGGTTTATTGAGGAAAAACCCAAACAAACAAGCAGGAGAGAAATAAGAAAAAATTCTGCACAAAAGAAGCAGCACATAGGTTGTCATGACTAGCACATGAAAACCAGTTTGAGAAACAGAAGTGTTTTATTTGCCGTTGGAAGAAAATGACCATTTCAGATAACACCACTAATAAAAAAAAAAAAAATCCATTTTCTAGTAAACTTTGGAAAAAGAATTGTTTCAATTATTTAAATAGAGCCATTATATCTTCTACCACTTAATGTTCAGCCAAATGAGGCAGAAACATAGTTCTTACTACCTAGAATCACAGAATCATTAAGGTTGAAAATGACTTCCAAGGGCATTGAGTCAAACCTTTGACTGAACATCACCACATCAATTAAGCCAGAGCAGTGCCAGGTCCAGTCATTTCTTGAACACTTCCAAGGATGGTGACTCCACCACTTACCTGGGCAGCCCATTTCAATGCTTAACCACCCTGTCAGTAAAGAAATTCTTTCTAATGTCCAACCTGAACCTCCCCTTGCACAGCCTGAGGTCGTTTCCTCTTGTCTTGTTACTGGTTTCCCAGGAGAGAGGCTGAATCCCACCTGGCTGCAACCCCCCTTCAGGTAGCTGTAGTTAGTCACAAGGACTCCCCTGAATCTTCTTTTCTCCAGGGAACTTTCCTCACACCCTCCAAGCTGAGGAATCTTTCATACAGATGGACATTTATGCTACTCCTCACATTTTGAGTCACCTTAAAATTTAGTGTGCTTGTGGCAGCACTGCTGCAAACTTCAGTGGAGCAGCTGAACACCAACTGCTTATCACCATCACACCTGTGACCACCTAAGATCAGACCTGTAAGGGATGACTCTGCTGCCTTTGTAGAGATGCACAGTGTAGCTGGGGTATCTTAGAGAAGAAAAACAAGAATCCAATTACCATAATAGGCTTCCTTTCAGGGAGTCACGCAATTTTCACTAATTCAGAGATGAATGCAAGAAGGAAAATTAAGAAGAATCAACTCTTTGTAAGTTCTCATCTTGTCTTCTTCCCCAGCACAGTACCATAGCTCACATACTCCCAGCTTCTTTGAAGCCATACAGTTTACCCCCACCTTGGAGCAAGACCCAGGAGTATCTGCATCAGTGTGATGCCTCATTCCCATTCTCTCTATTTTTAACCCAACCACTGCTTCAGAAGAGCAATGATGTTGGACAACATCCATCATGTGGCAAACTCAATCAGGCTGCAGCTTTTGCCTTCCTAAAGATGATGTTTCTGCTCTGGTTCCCATGGACCTCTATGGAAAAGGACTCATTTATACAGGCAGACCTTGCAAAGACTTTCAGACTGCCATAACTTAATGCCATAACTTTGTCTGGTAAGGTTATATTGTGCACATCTAAATTTAGAGCTGTTATCTGTAAGCAAACAACAGAGGCAGATTGTGGAATGCTGATGAATTTCACAGGCATGCCCAGCTAACAATGCAGAGCGATTTAAAAGCCATCAATAACCAAGAGGTTGTCCCCTGAATTTTCAAATCAATCATGATGAAACAAATTCCATTTTTATTTTCCCTTTGAATCTCTGGTGAACTCATGGATAAAACTGATTAAAGGGGAAAGAATACACAGCATGGAATTCACTAAATGTGTTCTGTTTGAAGGGGTTCACTAAATGTTTTCAGTTGGAGAGCCTCTTCAAATTGTGCAACATGCAGGATGGCACACTGAAAACCAATTATAACTGTGAGAATTTCAGTGCATCCCATAAGGCTGAGAGAATGTTCAATTTGCAGGCTGTGAGCAAGGATTAACAGAGATGAAGGTAGCGGTAAGTGCCCATGTACCACTGCATTTAAATGTAATGTCATTTCAAGGGATGATAAGTAATCATTTCATGTCTCAATAGCCTCCAACAAAAACGCCTTATTTAGCCCCAAAACACCAATTTTTAAGACTCTTCTATGCAAGTTAATGGTTTAGATAAGAGACAGGATTGAAAAAAGTTCAAAATTCCCGTTCTAAAGCAAGGTGAATGCAGCTTTGATGTCAGTTTAAAGATGAAAATTTTCTTCCAGGCATTTCTTAGGGCACTGTGTTCTCTGTTTATCAGTCACAGTGGCATTTTTAGTGCCACAGGAGAAAAGAAACATAGAGATCTCTTATATGTAACATGATAGCAAACAAGCAAGACAGTTTATACACAAACTTTTCTAACTACCTGTGATTATTTTGAGAACCAGTATTTGAGACTATATTGATGCTACAGTCTTCATTACAAACTTATGCAATCTCAGGCTCTGAACAAGACTCATGGCACTGTCTGACCACAGTCCTCAGCCTTTACATCTCTGTAATTCTGGTCCATAACTCAAACCCACTTCAGCATCTCTGTCATTGTATTTTCTCTGAAGTGGAAGGTATTTCCTAACCCTCCACAAAACATATCTGCTAATTATCATGATAATTTGAACCCATGTAGTGTTTTCTGCATTATTTTTCAGAAACAGACAGTAACTCCTGAACTTAACACACAACTGAAGACTGAAGGTAGAGAAGAAAACTCTCATAAGCTGTGTGAATACAGAGTGAAAAAGAAGGGAAAAGGATATACCCAGAACAAGTAGGACTGTCCACACGAGGATTATGCAGAACTTGTTCTGCAGCAAGTTCACATACATTAATAACAGAATCAATAAATAACAGCTATAAAATACACTAAGGATTGCAGTGCAGTATTTCTTTCACATGGGAATAAACAAAACGAGAATTTTTTAAAAAATCTTTTAAAAACAGTGAAAATTCATGCAACTGAAAACCCAAAATGGTAAAATTCATCAAGATGGCAGTTTTGATTTGAAGTATTGATAAATGTATCAGTTTGAGCACAAGCAGAACTCCAGCAGTCAGCTACCTTTTGTTTTGTCTAAAGAGGCCATTTTTCATCCAACAAGGAAAAAAGTTCACTTTCTACCAGTAGTCCTCCTTGTGAGGAACTTTGCAAAAAAAAAAAATAAAAAAAATCTTAATTAAAGAAAAAAAAATCAAACCAACCAAACTCCTGTGTTTCACTGTCCCCTGTCACAAACAGTATACAAACCTGAGCCATCTTTGCAAAGTTACCATAAGAAGCCTTTCTAGACACAGTTGTCAGATGTGGAACAATTTAGGTAATAATTTGATAACTTTATTTTCAGATATGGCAAAGAGACAACTCCCCCATGCTCCCTAATTGCATGTCATTTTGTTTAGACAGATCCAATTCCTTCAATACTGAATGACTAGCTCAAATGCTTTCACATATAATTATGGCTCAATCCAGACACACTTTTTAAAAACAAAGCAACTGTATATATTAGGGTAATAATCTTTTAAACAACAGAGAAAAGCTCAGCTGCGTATTTTCTTACTCACTTTAAATCAAATTCCGATCCTGCTTGGATTTCTGCTGGTTCACATCCCATTTTAATATACAAACTCCCACAGGTTTTATCTCTTCAACAAAGCAATTAATAAACCGTGGCTCAGGCCATTAAAGGTTTGTTTTATGCCCCTCTCAATCCCTTGAGATAAATAGAAATTGATGTTGATTTTGAGCCTTTTGAAATCCAAATAATTTCTGCAAAGTCCTGCAGCCCTGAAACTAAAATCTAATTACCTGCAAGTGTTTGCAGATGTAAGTATACATTCAAACTCTCTTCTATGTGGCAAGCTTTTTAAAGATCAAAGAGTTACCTCTAGCCTTGAGGCTCCTTATTTGAAAATGCACATTAACATTTAATGGTGTCACATTCCAAAGCCCTACACATAGCTTTGAAACATATCCCTCAGTGGTGGAAACAGCTTTCTCTGCTGCTAGCACTAATCAAAGGGACAGGAATATGCGTTCAGAAGATCCATAGCCAATGCCTCCAACACAAGAAATGCAGAGCCTGGTTATCTCACAAGCAGTTATTTGCAGCATTGTAACCCAGTACATCAGCCCAATGAAAAGGTGAAAGAGGTCTTTCCCTTCAGTTTTGCCCTGGAGGAACCAACAAGCAGATCTTACTGCTTTCCTTGCCATTGAAGGGGACCACTCATGAAACGCAGAATCAGAGTGGCTGAGGTTGGGAGGGAGCCCAGGAGATCACAAAGCACTCCCTACAGTAGCTTGCCCAGGACCAGGTTCAGACTCACATTTGTCTTAGCAAGACTCCTCCCTAATCCTTAGGGGCAGTGAAACTAGCTTCAGTTTGTAGATTCAATAAGTCTATCCTTTCATGCAACAAAATGTGGTATTCAGGAATAAAAAAGTTCTTGTGGTGTCCTTATGGGCTTTAACATGCAGAAACTCTAAGAAAACCTTCCTTCTGCATCCTACTAAGATGAATGGAATCAGGTGAACTTCAGATAAATTAGTTTTCCAGGACACAAGAGGAACTTTAATACGATAATAACATATCTAAATTTGTGTATATATGCTAATGCAGAGCATTAAATAGATTATTTTGTGGAATTAGTCACATTTTTGAGGAAGAATTAAGGAAGGCTGATCATTTTCTTCTTTTCATCTGTATTATTTCTATTTGTTTTCTTTTTTCTTGAAAAAGAAACCAGTTCCAAACCAATATGCTAATAGTTGCTTATCTTTAGGTGTTTATCTGTGTAGGTTTGTTCATTGGAAAGGCACATCTAAAACATGGAAAGATTCAGGGATATGATTAAATAATTGAGTGGGAAGTAGGCATATAATTTGTTTTTTAACCTCAGGATGTTTCAAAGTATGAAAACAAGGAAAACAAACATGTCAGGATGCAAATTATAAGGCATATCCTCTTTATACTTATTATTAACTGTATGAATCCTGGGTTACCCAAACAGCACCGAGGTTGGACCATGTTATTAGAGACCAGGTAAGACATCACATTGGCTTCTGCTACTGTTGAAATTGCTCCTTCCACCTACATGGTAATAAAGGGAATGATGAGTGAAAAGTATAGAAGCCCCTCCCAGCAGAGCCATGAAGCTCCAGAATGACCTGATGGCCAGTCCCTGTCACACACTCATCCCTGGAAGGTTAAGTGGATTTTGATGAAGCCATCAGCTTCAACTGCAAAGAACTTGAGCCAATGCCAAATGAGGTCAAAGGGATTTTTTTCCCCTCCATTAGCTTCAACGAGCTCTGAATAAAACCCACTGGGCTCCAGTGTGCCCACTAATTGTTAAGGGAATTAGAATTCCAGTAAATCATTACAACTATGGTCACTTGAAACCAGAATGACAAAGGGAAATTACAGGATCTCCTGCATACCTCTGTGTGAACCACTAAATTCATGTTAAGACCCTGATAATGTAGCAGAATTTAGGAATATCACCTCAGGTGACTGAAACCAACACCACGCAAGGTTAATTCCCGTTCTCTTGAATTCCAGAGCAAAAATGCCTCATAAATTCAAGTGACTATTTATGTACCCACATCAAACCCCCTAAAGAGCCTCTCCTACTCTCAAAGGTACCTTCCACAAAAAGATTTTGAAAAGTCATGTCTATTGGTACAAAGCAGAGGCCAAATTCAAAGGCCATGAGACTATGTGATTTATGAATAAAAGTGCGAAGCGTGAAAGTTTTATAAAGATATATGTTTAGTATATTATTGTATACAATATATACTAGTAGATAACATATATACACACGTATAACATTTTTAAATAAAGCTGGACCAATTTGTTAATCAAATTCACATCAAAATGACACACAAGCTGTTGCCATTCAAATTTCACGCGGAACCATTCTTTAAACACTGGCAGCCCACACGATGCTAGGCAGCCTTTATTTAGCTGTTACCTGGGGGATGTTTATAGCATTTTGCCATTGGCCTGGCTAATGCTGAAGCACGATCAGAGTCCTATTATTCCATTTCAGTTTCCTTCCTGCACCAGTGTCTCCAGAACAAGGCCACGTCCGTGTGACATTCATGGCCACGCTCTGCGGCTGCTGCCCGAGCGGGGCAATGGCTGTGGGCTGCACGCAGCAAATCAAGCCAAGTCTGGTTAAATGAACAGAAGCAAGCCCAAGCTCAATTGCTATTCCAGCTGTAAACAGCAGTCCTAAGTGCAGTAGGGACCACACAGGGTAGCAAATGCAGACAGCAAGGGACCGCTTTGAAATGGTGCTTTATAGGACAAAAGGCATGGTTTCCCTTCCTCTGGCAGGGCGAGTTACTTTATCCCCATGCTGCAGAGATGGAAATGAGGCAGGAGACAAGGTCACATAGAAATCCTTTTGGTTAAGTGAGAACTGAAAAGCCTTACAGAGTCCCTCAACACTGAGGAGCTTTGCTCTCATTACTCTTTTTGCTTGTTCTCATAGAACAACAAGTCGTTTGAAACTCAACAAATGCATGAAAATTGCCAGAACTGAGTCAGGGAAAAGGATGGGAAAACTAAGGGAGAAAATTAAAATACAGGCATTGGGAGAGTAGAATAGGACAAATACAATGAAAAGATAACAATCATGGCCAGTTAAAAGAGCTCAGATCTGTTAGGATGGTGTTTGAGTAAAGAAAAATGGAGTACTATGAGGATTGGTAAAATGGAAGCTAATTTAGGTATATGTTTGGAGCTTAGGTTGATTAGGTCATTCGCAGCCTGAAGCTTTCTGGCCATAATAAAACCTATTCCAAACCATCCCTGCTGTGTCTCACTTCTGTTTATTTGACTAGTTCTGTTCAAGGTCCAGATTTGGCAGAGCTTCTGTTTCCCCCAAAGTGCATTTCATTTTCAACCATCTGCTAAAGACTCCAAGCCCCTTCTCTGAAATCTGAAAGATTTAATGACAATTAGCACAAAAATACTCTTTTTAATTTTATTAACAGATTGTAGAATCAAGAAAATACACAGGGGAAAAATGTATTAAATAGCATTGCCTTTCCCCATCACCAGACCTGCCTACCAAGTGGTACGTACAAGGCACATGTGGGTAGCTTCAAAGCATTTTGCATGCAGAGCTACAACATTAATCCTGTAAGAATAATCACACAGCCAACTTGTGCTATCATATAGCTTCACTGACTCCACTAAGACCTTGCAGAGATGCACTATGCCATATGCAAGTCATTCAACAGAATCATGTTATTTGGTTTCAAGTCCCCTTCCTCTGGCCCAATCTGCCAGCTTCCTGCCTCCCCCACCAGGTATCAAATTGAGTAAGTGTTAGAGGAAAGCGTGTTCTCACACTGCTGGTCTGAGAAATTCAAGGGAATAAAACTTCATCTGGAAAGCTTCATCACTGCATGATACATGCACTATAGGGAACAACTTCTATGTTTTGAACAATTTAATTCTTTTAAAAAAACAAAACCACTTAAGTTTCCTAAGAGATCAATAAATTCATGACATTTCTAGATGGTCAAAGGCTTTCATTTCTTGGAAACTGCATTTTTTTTAAAACACTCACTGTCACTGCAGACTCTCAGCTTAATAGTAATTCATGTCATTGGCAACCTTTAGAAACTCGACTTACACTGTTAATGCAGTAAAACAAGGCAGACATATAATTATGTCCTGAAAATAAAAATTTTGTAGGCTTTAACAGCATCTCAAGCATTAGCTGAATTAGTTCCACCTGTCAAGTGGTCAGATGGGCATTCTTGAGACATACCTACTTGAGAGTGTATGTCCAACTATTTATATTTCTTGCAAAGGAAAAATTCTCTTTTTGGTACACTATGAAGCCAAAATATTTAATTTTCTATCCAGTTAGGAGAGACATCACGTCTTTCCCTCTGCAAGCTTGTACCTAACCCTGCCTTACAGCCTCAGTGGAAAAGTACAGCCACAGCTTATGGCCAGATGTATTGATGACTCAGATTCCACTGTGTCCTCCATATGCCCAAGCCACTGATTCTGCACAGGACCATCCAGACCAGTGCAGCTTGAGTCTGCTCTCAGAAACAGCTTCTCCATGAAAATCATACAGACCAGGATTATTCAGCCAGAGTTGGAGCAGTTTTTCAGAAAACTTGGCATACAAAAGCAATCTAGAGTATTCTGGGAGTTCCGTTTACTTTCCAACCCTCTGAGTTATGTAATCCAAAAGCCTTATGTTTCCATGGGCTGTGGATGCAAATCAGAAGGGGAGTCGCCTGTGTTCAAACAAGATACATTTTTACTGCATTCTTACTGCAAGCACAACTTAGTATTTTTGGAAGCACCGAGGGACAAGGTTGGATTTTGGAGCTAATGGGAAAGCAACAGCTAATAAGTCAAGCCACTGCAGCATGAAAATATGACTAGTGCAAAATTAGCTTCTGTATTTCCATGCCAACCAGAGTGTGTTTACTCATTCGTAATCAAGTTTTTCACACCTTATGTAGTTGAAATGGATTTCTGGCAACTTTCACTATGATAATACTTTGCTTAATAGCAGAGACCCTAATAATTTGATCACACAAACAGGGATTAGGTCTCCAAGTCCTGCTTTAATATTTTGTATTATTATTAAACTGCTGGCTTTGGTTTTAATTTCTTCTATTAACCAAGTAGGCAGTGCATAGTTCAACAAATACCCCGTAAAAATATAGGCCATTTGTACAAGAGGAAAAGTTTTATAATTTTAGAACTTGTTTTATTTTGAAAGCGAGTTCATTTCCAATCCTGCTAACCATTCTTCCTCAATACATTCCACAAGTTTTGTACATGCACTATCAGTAACATTTATTTTAAACAAACTCATATATTGTCATACTTTCATATCAACTTGGCATGTGAAATAAGGTATACCTATATCTATAATTCAGTGTACTGGGTATTGAGAAAGCTTCAATCAACAACTAAGATAGAAAAGTATTGCAGTAAACTAGAAGTATCCAACTCTTATTTGAACAAACATCAATATACATATCTGCATTCCTCTCTTGGGGAAAGAGACCTGAATAATGCATAATTAAATCCCACAGATATTCTAGAAGGAATTTTCACTTGAATAACTAATTTTAAACAAGTATAATTTGTTTAAATAATAATATCATTCTCTTCATTGACTTTTTTTTTCTTAATTTCTCATTTTAAGACCTTACACTGGAAGTCTGAATTATTGTTTTCACCCGGCTGTGTGATGGACCTGCTAATTACATGTTTGATGTAAGGGAAAGTTACTTTTCTCATTTCATCATCTAGCTCAAACAAACTACAAATTGGAACCTATTTTCAGTTCAGACCTGGAAAAACCTGGTATTCTAAAAGCAAAGTTTGATTTTTAAACATGACAAGCTGTGGGATTTTTTTTTTTGTGAAACTACCAAGCAATATTATTTGCATTGGTTTTAAAGGTTCTCCAGGACTGGACTATGTTTTACTCTTACTAAATTCTTATTACTTCTTATCTTTTATACTTGAAGGTGGTTGTTTCTGTTCTAGATGACTATTAAAATTTATAGTTAACTGTCTTCACCCCTTTTTTTGCATTAAACCAAAGGTCTTTTACATCCTGTTATTCAGAAGCACGCTGCAGATCAGCCATACCTCAGCAGGTTCTCTGGTGACAGAAGACATCCTCAGAGTCTTACCCAACAGCTCCTTCCTCCCTTCTTCCCAAAGGATCTGGGAACACCTGGTTTCACAGTGGAAGCTTATGAGACAACACAAAGCCTTGTCAGAGAAGAAAGTCCTACAGCTACTGCTTCTGGCTCGCACCTTACCCCATCCTCGGAAAGCAGCACTACACCCTTGCACAGGGCACTACAGCAAAGTACCTTTGCTGCCACCTTTGCAGCCACTGGGATGGAGAAGCCATAACCCCTTCCAGGACCTCCAGCTGTGCCTTTGCAACGAGGCACTGCAGTGCAGAGAGACCTCTCTCCATGACAACATGCTCCGAGCCAGAGCTCATCTGCTTCATCTTTCAGTCCTCCACTGTATTACGCATTCATTTTTGCTAGACTTGCTAAAAACTGAACCATCACATAACACTCAAAGTAAGTTTGCCTTCAGGCCATTTCTTCATGATTTTGCAGGTGATTTCATCGACAGCAAAGGAAGGTCTTATTTGCTGTATTTGCACCAAATACTGTCACCAACTTTTTAATCCAGGCATTTCACTGCAGGCTTTGTTTCATTACCGACTCAAAAAGACACAAAACCAAATCCCAGAGGATTCATTTATACTTGGGATTATTCACAACTGGCTATTAATTTTGGGTGGCATGGAAAGAAACTCCTACTGATGCATCTTTACACAGTCTAGCTCTGTATCTAGATCTATGGATTTCTGAGGATTGAAGAGACTGTTACCTTGTTTAAACTCCAGAATAACTCAGGCTTTACATCTCTGTATAGTTATTCTTACACCAAACACAACAGACTGTTTTGTATAAAGTACTGGAAAACTGATTTGAGGTTTGAGTTGTTTTGTTTTCAGGTTTGAGGTTTTTTTTTTAATTGATATCTTGTCATTTTTTTATTTGCCTGCTTGTTGGGGTTTCTTTAAATGAGTATAGTTGGGTTTCTTTAAGAGAAGGGCAAGTAACAAAAAAAGAAAAGATACAAGGAAGAATTTGTAGTATTTTTTAAATGCATGAGGAACTACTTTTAGATATATATATATATATGTGCAATCTTGTGCTTCCTTCCTGCACTATGAATTACTGTAATCCAACCATTATTTTCAGTTCTGCACATCTGCAGGGTGAGCACTGACTATATCTAGCTCCCCTGAAGGCAATTCTGAAAATGTTCCTTCCTGTACTTTTTCGGCATAAGAACCCTAATAAAGGTGTTATTTAAAGAACCCCCCAAGCTTCTGAACAGCAGTGCTACATAAATGCACAAAAGTAAAGCTTTGCTGATAAAATGTGAAAAAAAAATGTTTAAAAGGCGCTTGTGTTTATGATTCAGCTCCTTGAATTAAAGAGAAAAGGCACATCCCTATGAACCTCATCCCACCTCTTCCACTCAATTCATATCAGTCAAGATCTCCAAACACTGACACACCTGTTACACTGCAGGCTCTGGACTGCTGCTCATAAACAACCAGGAAAAGGGGAGATAAAGAGATGGACTAAGTTAATTATTTTCAATATTAAAATCAAGCTATTATACTTGATTGCTATTTTAGGGAGGGAAAAAATGCAGACAAAAAACCATCATGCTGCTGCTGTCACACAAAGCTGAAACCATCAGTGAGCCATGTCAATACTCTCCTAGCAAAGCCAGCAAGGTTTACTTTAAAATATCTTGCAACTCTGGAAGAAAGAGGTCTGCAGCCAAGCACAGAGAGTGCTGCTATCTGCCAGCATCAGTAGAAAGGCAAGTAAAGAAGGAAACAGTGAGAAATTAGCTGCAGTTGAAGAATGTGTTTTTTAAAAGATGAGTGACCTGAGACCCGGCAACTCTGCTCTGACTGCAACACACCAGGACAGAATTTTTTCAGAGTATTATCACATGATTAAGCCAGAGAACCCACTGGTTCCCTGCAAGCCTCACAGATGAGACACCAAGCAATAAAAGAGTAATATGGGTAGAGGAACAGCTGTCAACAAAGCAACCCACTTCCTTCAGAAACTCTTCCATGAGGCTGAGAAAAATGGTCAGAAAACTGCAGATGTGGAGACCAGAGACAAGGGGAAGTTTTCTCTCAGCACTCCATGGATCAGACTGAACTTTAGAGAATTTTATGATCAATAAAAAGGTGAGATAACTGCACAAGTGCCACAGCATCTAGATTATTACCCCAATTCCAAGGAAGTCATGAAAAGGAAAAAAGGAAACACCCAACATATTTTACTTTAAAAAAACCCAAAAACAACAAACCAAACAAAAACCCCACATTTTCTTCACGTGTGAAATGCATATATCATCTGCTTCTCTTAAGCAGTATTTTTTCCTTCAACTCCTCATCTCACTTTTCTCAGGAATATGACTGATAATAAAATAAGCAAATTAGGAAAAAACAGCACCTGACTATTTTGATAAGAAAAGATTATTAAAATGAAAAGGAAAAATAAATTGCCCACACACAGAAACAAAAAACACACACATTTTAGAATATTTAAAACAACTGAAAAGTCTGGTTTTCCCTTTGATCCAATATCATCAAGATGCAAACACCTATTCACCCAACAAAGCAAAAGACTACAAACATAACCAACAAATACGCTAGGTTATTAATCTTTCCTAGTTTTTTTCTTTTTGTCTATATCCAATAGAGATATGATGCTTCTTCACAAAGAAATAGCAAGGTGTAGCAGAAGGTATTTATTTTTAATTTTAGTATCTTTCACAGAGAACAGAAAGTACTTAAAAATAAAAAAAAAAAGTCAAAAAAAGCACAGCCCACGAACTCATTAATAATTAGAAACATCCTCTGCTTAACTTTGTATCTGCCAAAATGAAACTCTTCATCATAAAGTTTTTTTTCAGACACCTAACTTCTGGACTTTTGAACTGAAACACTCACAAATGCAACCATCCACTTTCTCTTAGCACAAAATCAATCATCTGTCACTCCCAGCAAATTGCACATAGCCCCAAGAGTTATAGAAGCCCTGTAAAATGCCTATAGAACCCACACATTTCTACCTCCAATTTTAAATGAAAACAGTTTAAAGGGGTTGACCGACATCATGGCACCTATTTCCACCACCACCCTCCCCCATTAAGAATCCTTCAGTTATTTTTAACTGCTCTGCTATTTCAGCTTCTGGGTTTGAAGACAAATGTCACGGAGAGGCTTAAACAAGGAATATTGCAAAAATTGCTCCTGGTAAAAACAAACAGAAACCAGTACAGTGGTCAAGATGTTATGAGGGCTAAATTAAAACAGAAGATATGTCCCATCCTACAAGATTCTTGCCTGTAGAGCTACAGTCAAAATTCTGTACATGACAACTAGCAATAAACTCTTGGGATAATCTTCTAGCAATGTCTTCTCTTTCAGCCAGTATAGTTCAACATAGCTTAGCATAGTGAAGAAAGTAACTGGTTTTGCTGTATCCGTTTGTATTTTAATGTTGCACATTGAATTTAAGGATTTTTTTAATGCTACCAAATAGGAAGCTATAACAATCCCAAAAGAACGTTCAGAAGCAACAACTTACAGCAGGCTCGGCCAAAAATGCCTCTGGGTTTGTTTTCATTTGAAGGGTTTCTCTTCTTTTTCTGATAGGAATAAGCATTCTGGGGGCTTGAATGAAAAGAAGGATCAAGTTTTCAAAAGGTACTTTGCAGTAAGAGGTGTCACCTATATACAACCTAAGCAAAGGGCATAGCAGTACCAAGTCTTTTGCCGAATGATCACAGAGTTTTGTAGCAGAAATATTATCTAGAGGTTGGTGTATGAGTGAAGCACAAAAAAACAGCACAAAGCAAAAAAAAAAAGCCTGCACTGGTAGTGCAGGACCCCATTCCCAGGACAACAGCTCTAGAAGAAATACAAACATCTTCTTCTGTCAGAAGGACAAAGCCACAATGGCAAAAAGGTTGCAGTATATAATATACACCCACTCACTTCTTGTTAAATAAAATGAAGGCAGAACTCCTCCATAGTCAAAATTAGTCAAAAAAACAGAAAATAGGCAACAAGCCAGAAGATGATTTATGGAAGCTGTAGTCAACAAGATCTGGAGACAAAAGGCCACACTGTAAGAGCTGAAGACTACAGAACACCATAAAGTACCTCTTCAGAAACCAGTTTATCACCATTATCAAGAGGTACCCTCTTGGACATGATGAGGCATTGTCAACTTTTATCCTTTATTCTCTGCAACAAGTCCACTTGGATGTGCTCAACTTGATGCTTGCAAATTCACAGATGTGAGAGAATTAAATCTATGACTGCAGAGTACAAATACTTTAAAAATCTACTTGCTTAAACGTTTCATTAAGTATCACCTTCCCCTTTCGTAAGATCTTACTTTTATTTTTATTACACTATTTCCCCTGCATGTTTAGGACTTAAAAACACCAACTGGAAGCCCTCTAAGTGCTTGGGAGAACAATTAGCTCTCGGGAGAAAAGGCAGGAGAGTTTTAAGATCCTGTACCTTCCTGAATCTTCCTGAAGCACAGGCATATGGTTAGCTTGTATGTTAAGAACAAATACCAGTTGAGTAAAGAAGAGCTTTCCCCCATGCAGAAATCAGTTCTTTTCTTAGAATAAGCCTCAAGTGAAGGCAAAGAAAACCCATTTTCATGTGTTTTGTATCAGTGGCTCAAAAGCAGACCTATTATTGCTACTCCACTGTGATTATCAATTCATGCAGGGATGATGCATAGTACACAGTAAAACACAACACAGTCCTGCCTACACAGAGTACATCATACTTACAGTATGATAGGAAAAACTGGTAATAATTGCAGAGGAGATGTCAGGCCCACTTTTTATATTTACATTTGGGTAGGCTCAGGGAGAGCAATGCCTCAGGGAATGTGAACAAAATGCAGATCATTCAGGTTCATCCCAAGAGTGTTTCAAGCAATGCTGGAAATAGAAGCTCTACAGCTGTTACTATTAGGAAACCATGAAGGTGTTGAAGTGCCAATGAATATCACTCTTGAGGGGAAATTACACCTCTTTTTCCAGCTGTGAAACTTTGTCAGTTCCTTGAGGCTGAGCGCTGTGCCCTGAAGGACATGACCCTTGTGCAAGGACAAGCTCAGAAGATGAACTCCAAGGAAAAGCCATGCATTAGTAACCAGTGCATGCCAATGTACTCAGCAAACATGTCCTATCACCTTCCCTCTTACTGGCGAGCTCCCCAGGACAAGCTGAGCTCTCACTGCAAGCTTTACTGCCTACAACCAGGACCCTGTATCCTGTCCACACCTTTCTGACTTTCACCCATAAGAGAAGCCTCAAAAAGTGGGAATTTGTCCTTCATTTCCCTACAACTAAGCCTGTGAAAATCTAAATCCTTACTAAGCTTTCCTTCATTGGAAGGTCAGTTTATCACTTTGCAAATATTTAATTTTAAACTGAAATATGATATAAAAAAAATCCTGTGTATCCCTAAATGTGAGGGGGTGGGGGAAGAAGAAAAAACACTCTTAGAATATATGAAACAATCTTTTTTGCTTTCTTACCTCCTTTCATTACTATCTTCTACCCACTTTTAGAAACAGAGGTGTTTCGAAGGGCACTTACCCCAGCTAATATTTTTCTGAAAGACTTTATGTAGTCTTTAGTTCTCCAAATCACATGACTGAGTGATAACCTCATCAGAAGCAGCACTTTTACTGTGGTCCTATACAGAAGGGACCACATTTATGTCTGACAATTCTTCTACAGTACTGTGCACCATATCTTTTTTTGTAATATCTCTTCTTTCAGGAAAGAGCAAGACCTATTGGTCCTAAAATGCCTGTGGAGAAAACTGTTTTGTTTGGTCACAGCATTAATTTATTCTGGCATTGAACAGGAGAACAGAAACCCCAATTTTCTAACTGAAAAAAACTTCACTGAAGCAACAGATAGAACCATTTATCTCCATCAAACTCACCTATATACCCTGGCAAATCAGCTTGTCATAATGAAGGCTGCCTTTGCTGATTTACCTCTGTGCATCAGGCATTACCTATATCTATAAAAGAAAAAAAAGAAAAGAAACTGCCTCTCAACAGTATTGAAAGTTACTGCATGTGCAGGAAATTGTTCCCTCTCTCTAACTCATGCTAGCTTAAAATGTATTTGCTACCATGGATATTTCTGCTAAAAAGTAACACGGATCTCAATTATTTTAAAGCTTATTTTAGCATAAGACAAAACTGAACCCAGAGTTATGGAGACAAAAAAAAAAAAAAAAAAAAAAAAGGCAGCTGATTTAGATTTGCACACCTCTTTAGGTCTGAGCAGGAACTAGATGCACCACATCTCTGTCAGCACAGCAGTGAATATTTTCCTAGTGAACACTGAGTGGCGAAATAGAGCTTCCCACAGCTAATGAGAGCAATCAGAGCACACAGGGCTGCAGGCAGGGAGCGAGCTCACTGGAGAGCACTTCCAGGCAATTCCTTGCTGGAGAGAAGTAAGTAAATTCAGAAACACGTTTGGAGCTATTAAAGTTGCTGTAACCAACCAGCTACTGCGCTTTTTAAACAAACAAAAGAGGAAACATCCTAGAAGTACTAGGATAAATATTTGTGAACTTCCAGTTGAATCCTCATGGATATGAAGTTTTTCATGACACAACCCCAGGATCCTGGGCCACAGAGGGGCTGCAAGCCACTCCTCTCAGCAGAGAGAAGAATCAAAGCCTGGGCAATGAAGTCTGTAGGGTGAATGATACAAAGGGTCATTATACTCAGGAATTCTTCTACAGGACCACTCATCTTCACTCATGTTGGAAAACATGAAGTGAATACAGCAGAGAATAGAAGAGAAAGGCAGTTTCAACCCTCCCCCAGGAGTTCTTGCAGCTGTCTGAAGATGTAGCAAGACAGTTTCTACCAGGGATTGCTTTGTGGAAGAGTTAAAGCTTACAGAAATTCACCTGCTATGTGCAGAGGGAGGCTTAGCACCAAGATAAGCAAGCACAGGGGTTTGAGAAGGGTGGCCTCCCTGTATCTGCCGGTCAGCAAGGGGTTTCCTCACCTCAGAGTGTGTAAAAGTAGTTTCTATTCTCACCTCCACAATCACCACTGACCAGCCTCTGAAGCCATCACCGCTTCTCAAAAAAAATCTGAAGTAACATCATATTATATTGGCTTTTGCTTGTGCATGTCAGCACCAGCTACAGCAAGATCCCAGCTTTAAGGACTTAGTCCTGAAAATACTTTAGTGTCTTCACTACCCTGGAGATCTTTTCATCCAGCTTTTGAGCAAAGGAACTGCAGAGATCTCCTAATTAACTCCTTAGAGGCTTCCCAGCGTGAAGATGGGATAGAGACTAGGGCCAGCTCTGAATTATCCCTGTTTTCAGTCTCCTGTGTACAAGTCATTAAGTTATGAATTGGTTTAAAGCCATAGTTTGGATAAAAGAAATAAGAGTATTATTAGTTATCATAATTGATTACATTAGTTTTAATACAGGTTTGAATAAAGAAATTTAATTCTGTTTTTATATCACCTTTTTTTCTACTTAATTGCTGCAGAAAACATTTTCATCCAAACAGCTGAAAGCATGTGTTCTTTAAAAATCACGGCAGGAACAATAATGACAAAAAGATTACATTTTTATTTCTCTGCCAAGATCTACATAACCTGGATGAAGTTCTTAAAATTAATATTCTATAATATGCATGTCTGCAGAGAGGAAAGATGAACGAAGTCAGTCTGAGGTAAAGTACCAGCTGTTGAAATCAAAAAATCAAATTTATCATAGATGCATCAAAGTTCTGATAATCCTCCAAAAGCCATGCAGGTTTTAGGAGGGTTTTAGTGAAAGGAAATTGAAGCACTCCTGCCTTCAGACAAATTAGGACAGAAAATCTTCTCCTATGCTTAGCTGGTCTTAGGTTATCAGATTCAAAATGGTATCTCCACTTCTATTGTCACTCACTACCAAGGTCTGCAGAAGATGGTGTTACAAAATGCTTTATCATTTCTGCAAGTATTATAAGCACAAGCACACCTGAAAGTCAAGAGATTTTATATTTTAATATTAGTAAAATTCTCTGCTAACTTACAGGTATGATACTGATTTACAGTAATCTTTTAAGTGAGGACTAATAAATATGTATGACATTCATCAACAGAAACATGTCTGCACTTTCTTCCAGACTGCAATTCACTTCTGCAGTAAGAAATATGACTTGAGGCTTTTAATTTCTTCTGTTTAACAATAAGTTATGCAGAAGTAAACAAATTAGATGTCGGCAGCTTCTAGTCTCAGCTCACACTGTAGAAAGAAGACATTATGTCATGGTATTGTACAAGACTTGTATGGTATTTCCAATTTCCACCAGGACCTTGAATGATCTAAGCTGAATGAAGCAAGAAATACCATGAGTATCCAATAAAGTATATATTTAATTCTTTTGAATGTGTTTTTTTATCTCATTTTAAATGATAATGCTGTTAATAACAGTGTGAGTCCCATGCAAAATATCAATATATTTCCAAATCTCCTTCAAAGCCAAGCTGTGTTGCTGGGAACCCAGCCTGACATATTTTTATCCTCATGCCAATTACTTCAGCTAAAAGACTTACTTGACATATTTGGGAAGATTTTATTTTTACTTAGTGTTCAGCAAGCAAACAAGGACAAGTCCTAAACAATGAATGAGATAATAAAGGATACTGCAAAAATACTAATTTTTCACAATACTTCGAGTCAGTAGTACTGGAGTTATCGCTTTTTTTCTTCTTTGTAGCTCATTCCCTTAAGGTATAATACTAGTAAATGGAAGATAAGATCACCTTTCTACATTTCTAGAGCTGTCTGGAAATTTTCTGTCATGATCTCCTGCTTATCAAAGCCAATTTCTACAGACTCTTAGTCTTCCATGGAGTATGTTTTCTCTGATTGAAAACCAAAGTAAAAACTGACTGCATCCTTTAAACTCACCAATTCTTTTGTGTCTATTTTCTTATTCAGCAGACTAAACTCAAAACTTGGAGACCCAAAGCAGCCCCTGCTTTCTATCCAGTCTGCACTTAGGTTACTTCAGTATAAATTAAAAAAGTAAGAACTAAAGGATGTGACCTTTCATTTGCAACTACAGAATTTGAGATTATATCAAGAGCCCTTTTCACGTAAGCTTGCTAGTTTTTCCACATAAATACCCTTTTTGTTAAACACAGCGGAAGCACCTGGTCACATTCTTCAGCTGGCATTTTTCAAAACTGCCCCTGGGGTTTTGTGTGACTGAGCATAAACATCCCCTTCTACACTGAGATGCTGACACTGTCCATTAGACCTTTATGGCTCTCTGAGAGATACAAATCATCCTAAAGAATATAATCTCAACACATTAGAGGTAGAAAACATTCAGTGAAAGTGTTAGGTATGCCACAGTCAAGTAAGGGTCTAGTTGTGAAAAGGAGAGAAGATGCCCAGGTAACTAAATTTTCCTTAAACTGTAATAGCCAACACGAGGCAAATAAGGTTAACTTGACCTCAAACAGTTCTTGGGTGTGAATAAATTCATTATGTTGGAACAACTGCACAAAGCATATGGGGGTGAAGCAATAGTTCTACATTTTCATTCTTGTATTTATCACCAAATGCTATTTGTTACCCATGAGATGTATGAATACAGCTTCAGATCACTTACATTACTGAGCACCTGTCTCAGAGGTCTGTGATTTCAATGCTAGCAAACTATCTGCAGCGAAGATACATATTTAGAAGCAGCTACCATTCACCTGCATCTCAACTGTATTGCAAGCCCACAAACCCTTTGCTCCAGTCTTCAAAACTGGAATTAAATTAATCTTTTATTACAGCTGTTCTGTAAAACAAAAGCATTTCCATAATAGCAGGGGAAAAATGAAAGCACCTGAACCCAGAAGCATCTATGTGCATTCTATTTTATGTGGCTGTTGTTCATGTGTAACATGCTGATGTACAAATTCTACAGACAATTCACATATGGGGTTTGGGGGAGATTCATATTGAAGGGCACAACAGTGCCAGGCTGAGTCTGAATGCTAAAATGCTGAAAACAGCAGCAGACCAGAATTAAACTTGTCTGACATTTTAGATCAGCAACATTTGAGGACAGCAGCACTGAGGAAAATGTTTCTTAATAAAATCCCAGGTGATACTCAGGAGGGGAGGATGACGACGTTATCAAGCCAATTCCTCAGCAAAAAGAAGCTCAAGGTTCTTCTGACTATGATAAGAATATGACACATTAAATTTAAATTTTTAGAGGTATGGTAAATTTTAGGCTGGTAGAAGGAGAGTGATTGGCTGCAGTGAAAATTAATTTTTCTCTATACTTAGAGAAAAAGGTAAAAGGTAGCCAGAGCAGGACTAATTTTCCCATTGCAGAGATTGTCCTGCTGACATTATTTCCCCCTTCACCCTGACATTCAGTCTCAAAGCTAAAAGACCGTGAATAAGAAGGGAAAGATGCATGAGAAAGAATAAAAATCTCAGCTAATCCACAACTTTTAAAAAGAAACCAACAAATAAAAAAAATTTTCTTTAATTTCTTGCAGGCTGAAAGAAAATGCTAAATTGTCCTACAGGCATAATCTACTTTCTAATTGAAATATATGCAACTGTTGCAGTGCACTGCATTATTAAATGTAACTCAGTAATACAATTTGCCTTAATGATAACTGTATAATAACCACAATGAAATATCACATATGATGTTTTAATGAGGATTATGGCATGTTAATTTTAAACTGAACAATAGGGCGTGTAATGTAATCCATGCCCTGTGTACAGTTCAACAGCTGCTAACGTGTTGGACTCATTCGTACTTGTGCCTGGCGTAGGTAAATAATGACCCAATTACAGAGCTGCTTGGTACAAATATTTATGATGTCAACTACTTTTCAGAACACTGAAATGAAATTCTAAGGGCCCCATCCTACCATTTTCTTGATCTTTTGTGCTTCTACCACAAAGACAACATTTATAGCCCCAGTGTTCTTCCATTTATCTATTTTTACTTGGGAGCACATAAATCAACTGCCCAATATGGGCTATATTGACTGGTCTAAATGAAAGTTGTTTTTTTTTATCCCACATGTAAAGTTTCAGCAAATTTGGTATTCTTCTATACTACTGCACAGGTCTGAAACCAGTTCCCCTCAGCCATTTAATAGGTGATGGTTCAAGGACATAAAGGCAGGCAATCATTTCATATGATCCAAGTACAGTTTTTGTTTCCACTGCTAATATCATCCACAGCAATTAGTTCCCACAAAGCACAGGACTCTACAATGGAAAGCCCCCCACTCCCCTTTCAGCAAGCCCATAGATGCAAAATGGCAGCAACAGGGCTTTTTTAAAAAATATTTTATTTATTTATTTATTTTATGTACAACCATGCATTCCTCTCTGTCATTTAGTAGTAAATTAAGATCTCTTTCATCACAGGAAGGCTAAGTAGCTGAGTTTTCAAAAATCCTTCCCTCTCCTCTACATTTTCAGATGATTACAAGACAAGCAGCAGACTAATGTAAAACAAAACCTCTTTTCATGCTAGGAGGATATTTTAGTAGGCTTATGACATATCCTGTTTCATCTGAAAAAAAGATACCAAAAATATCATTAAGCAGCACACACTCAACCACAAATACATAAGCGGAATAAGAAGAATGATGGACATTTCTCTCCCACCTTAACTGTAAGATAAAATTTGAAAATCTAAGAGGGTTTTTTTTGAGGATTGAAATATTTTTCCAAAAGAATGAAACATTTTTACATGATTAAATGCTTTCTTATATCTCTTCGATTATAAGTTCCAACAGGTCTAAAAACTAGAAAAAGTAAGAGGAAAAAAAAATGCTACAGTCCACCATGGCTGAAATTCAGGAGAGGTTTTTCCGTATTTCTACCCTTCCTTCCCAGAAATACACACCTTTCCAAGACACCATCCACAGATATACCACCCAAACCCAGCAAGTTCATTAGGGTATTTTTTTCCCATGCCAGTCTAAATTGTTTTAATTGGAAAGGAAACCTGAAGCTGTAAAAGACTTCAGCCTAAAGTTTAAGGCAAAAAAAAGTTGAATTTGCAGGAGAAATAGAATTTAAAATACAAAATTAATTTACATTAATAATTTTGAAGAAGCAATAATAAATCTGGCAAAAAATACCATTATCTTTCAGACATTTAATTTTGTTATATCAATTCTTGGTGGTCTTTCTTTAATTGAGAAAAAACAAAAAAACCCAACAAAAACCAAGCAAAGGCTTTATTAAAAGGTCTAACTCAGAAAGAGAAAAAAACTCCTTTAACTGATTGTTTCCATATCAAGTCAAGTGCTTCCAAACTGTTACAGTAAAACCTATGGTACCTACCTCTGTTTCCCTTCCCTTCCCAAAACTGCTTCCTTTCTCTGTTATTCTAAGAGGTCATAAATTGATACAGGGATGTGCAACTTTCTTCTCCATGCTGCAGGCTGCCAACAACGAGTCAGGCTGAAGAGACATTTCTACAGGAGGAGAAGGAGGTAGAAAGCTACCAACTTAGCCACCTCAGAGCCACAAAGCTGCTGAACTCTTAGGTCAGCACAGCTAGACAACCTCCCACCAAAATCTCCTAAAAACACCCCAAATACATCTGGGTTGCACATGGTGGACACACTACAAGACTGCTTTCTTCCACTGCCAGTCCTGCTTCCACTTAAGGCTCTGGCTGGTGTTCAGAGACCAGGAGTTGTGCTCCTGAGAGACCCTCAGCTCCCCCAGACACACTCTAATGTGCTCAGGCCCAGCTCTGGATGAACATAATGGCTGTTTTGAATTATTTAGGATTATATGAACAGATCATAATGTAGTTAAATGTGGCAGGAACGAACATGGCAGAATCTGGTTCCTACAGGCTTTCAAAAGAGGAGCTGTGTGTATGATTATTATTTGTTTCAACAGCTGATTACTTTAGCAGGGAGAAGTTAAGCTCCTTGAAAACATGCTTGACTTCTTTTGCAAATACTGAGCAACTGCATTACAGAAACACAAACAGTACTGATACGGTCAATGTAAGAATGTGAGTGTCCAGCACAGCAGATTTTCTTCTGCATAATTCAGAAAGCAAGTGTTTTCTGTTAAAAATCTATGAGCAGAAAATAGAATTCAAGGGAACCAGTCCTTTTGGTCTCCCCTCAAACAGTTTCCACCTTTGAGGCTTGCAGGCACTCAACTCTTCCACAAGTAACTGGCAACAAAAATAATCTGAGCTTTCCTTCACTACTTGATTTCCACCTTTTGGAGCATCTAAACCTCCTTTGACAAGGGCAGGGCAATAAGGAGCAAATAAAATAGGAACCATCTGAGCTTTATCCTTCCAGACCTAAGGCATCAGACTGACTGAATATTGTATGCTCTTCACAAGCACCAGCCTTTTGGAAAGAAACTGTAAAAAGACATCATCCAGGACTGGAAGGTGGGGAAGATGCACAGGCAGCTCCACAACAAAACACCTTTTTTAAGAGGAGCTTATTTCCAGATGAAGAACATAAACAACATACATGACAAATGTGATACTGGAATATTTTATGTTGGACAGAATTGTTTTCTCAATGATGCTATATGACCAAGAAAACTGTTTTCTAAAAGGTTTAATTTCATTTTGTAACATATGCAAGCCACTGGTACAACACTCACAGAAGTTGTTATTGACATGGGAAATGAAACTTTTTCTCCTCACTGCCAATTCCCTAGTAATTATAAAGCAAATAATTTATCAACCAAACAGAAAAAGAACTTTGCCTTTCTCTAGATTTGGTGAAAAAAACACAAACCAAAACCTCACAACTTCACTGTGGAGACTGTCACAAATTTGAAACTGGTTCAAAAGCACTTTAAAAATAAGAAGTTTAAAGCACACACAATAAGGTAACACTTTTAACAGCTTCTGAGACAGCCCAGACGAACTCCAACACACTACAAAGGAGTGGGTTATTCTCTGTAGTAGAGGGAGAATGCAGTTTTTATGTATATTAAAATTTTGCATTTGCTCTTGAGGCATTGCCCTGCATAATACAAAGGAAGAGTGACAGCTATGCTCCATCAAGGAAGAGAAGCATTACAGAAGTGATACAGGTTTAAATGCTTAGGAATAAAGACCCCCTGTTAAGAGTCAGTTACTATAATTTTAAATGTTTAAACATGAAGTACAATGAAATTCACTTAATATTTTTTTGCAAGTCCTCAGTATTTCAGAGCATCTCACACCACACAATCTAAACCCTAACTACAGCTGTTCAGAATTATAGACTATTGTGCTTTGAGGATTTCACAAGTGATTTTCCCCTTTGCATCTCCTTTCATTTTGCAAGTTGATAATTCCGTATCAGTGTGATCGGGTTGGTTCTCATCTTACCTTTTGTCTTACAAAGATTGTGTTCTCTGTAGATCTTTTGATGATCATCCTTAAGCTTGCTTGGGATAGGATATGGTTAGTCAGGCACAAATTAAGCAAGGCTTTACTGTATATCCCTTGTCCCATCAACATGCTTTGAGACTGAAGGATTTGAAATATGTGAAACAGTAACAGGATGTACACAACAATTCACTGAGCTGAGGGTCTGCCTTGCTGTAGTAAACCACTCTGAAAGTAATAAATGTAAGTTATACCTCAACCAGATCAGAAGTGTGAGGGGGAGAGAAGCTCACACCTTCAACTGTAACACAAAAAAGATGCTGCTCCACATAATATCTATCTTTTACTTCGGAAGATTAGCTGGTGACTTTCTTTCCCAGTGTATCCTGAATTAATTTGGATGAAGGAACAGACTTTTTGCTTAGGACAAGCACTCAATACACACAATAACCAACAGTTTCTCTCAACAAGCAAGCATTAAAAGGGCTGCATGCTGTTTAAAGCAACAGGTTAAAGAAGCAATAAATACTTTTGTGAGGCAGGAAACACCACTGTTCTATCCTTTTCAATATATTTCCTGTATTTCTGTGGCCCCCTGCTACTACTTCCTCACTCTGTGGTCTGGATTCCTTTCAGTCACTGCTTCAATAACCACGGTCAAATATACCATCAGGTACAGCTCCCCATCAGTTAGCTTGTGTGGATGCTTTGGGACCAAACCACAGCTGCAGCAGGTCAAAGCCACACGTAAAGCAGCAGGAGAGCTGGTCATGACACCTCTATGACCAGGCACAGATCTGTGTAACTTGAAGTTCTACATACCTCTTCCCCTAAACAGCACACATGGCCCTTCAGAAATATCTTCCCTTGGGGCACCAATAAAAAACACTAAGCAATGAGCAATCCTACTGAAGCCAAAGAAGTTACTGCTAGCATAAGAACAAGTTAAGTGAAAACTTAAGGAAGTGTAATTAGTAGCAACCTGGTTTTCCTCTTACCCAGCTCAACAGCCATAGCAGCCAGGCAGATATTTTTTCTACATTGCCACCGTGATGGGACTATCTTCAACTCACAAATTAACTAGCAAGGACTGGTCTAACAAGCACTCACTTTAGGTTCCAAGTGGAGCAACAACTACATAAATCAGTCCTTACCTTGACTTCTCAGAAAACTAACCTAATTACACTGTGATATTTCAGCTGAAATAAGAGGGGGGGGAAAAAAAAAGGGAAAAAACTCACATCATAAACAACTTGTTTCATAGACAATGCTTTTTTTTCACTGCTTAATGACATTCTACTGCAACAAACAAATTCAGATGCTCTTCCTCCCTAAATCAGTAATTTATATTTTAATCTTTGTGACTTCTCTTTTACTAATAAATACCGCAAAATTTCTCTCTCTACTGATGCAGCTCACTTATTGCCTTACTAACTTTTACCACAGCTGAGACTTCCATAATTCACTGTATTTCTACTCCTGGTTCCTTTAGCTAATAGGCATAATTTCTCCTTTTTCTTGGGGCAGCAAACAGAATATCTTCTTAGCTTGCCTCATTATTTTTGACACCCATCTTTTCCAGTGACACATACTCTGCAAGTCCATGCTCCTGCTGTTTTTGTTTGCAGCACTATACATTTGAAGCTTCTTTAGGCTCTGGTATGCACTACAATCTCTGAAAAATTCATTAAAAAAAAAGAAAATAAAAAGTATACACATGGGCAAAGAAGTATCTGCTGTTTGTCCAACTTGTTGCCAACATTCAAAAAGCCCCTAGCTCCCAAGTAATTATGAAGACAGCTTGAACAACTTAAATATTAAAAATGCATTTTATTATTTAAGCATTTCATAAGAGGATGATGGAATCACTGCAGCAGATAAATCAAGGTACAGTCAGAATTCCAAGAGAATAGTATGCTGTCAAAAAGAAATAGAACTTTCCTGTATTTGGTACAATATAAATTTACAAACCCTGCAGCACAAAGAGGGAAATTGCCTCACGTTAACCTTAAGCACAGGGCTCTGTAACAAAGCTTTGGTCACAACTTGTGAACTCCCTGCTTTGCAGCCATCATAAATTCACTGCCAGTGTCTACTGAGGTGCCATTCTGTTCAAACTCAGATCAGCTAGGAATTTTGAATTATTTTACAAAACAAGCAAGTGTATGTTCCCCACCTCAACTAAGCCTTGGTGTGTATTGCCTTGAGTAACTGTGTTACTAACACAGTAGCTTGGGATCAAAAGCAGGAGTTTGGTTTAGGGGTTTTTGCTTGTACTGGGTTTTTTTTGAGATGAGAGATGAGAAGAAAGAATTGAGGGCAAAAGAGACCCAGATGAGCATCCAGCCTCCTTGATTCCCCCAGAGATTTACATGCACACAAACACCAACTGCCAATTTATGATTAAAGAGCATCATCTTTTAATGATGGGATAAAGCTACAGCACCAGGACAGATGCATTTGTTTCTTGAAACATACATTAGTGAAGCTGTGCCTCATTCCTTGAGAGCTGCTATGGTGGCACCGCTTTCAGAATGCTGCTGCCTTCCCTAAGAGCAGCAAGAGCAACAAGAGGTAAGAGATAAAGAGGATTGCTTGTACACATCTTGGTCGATCCCCATAGTGACTTCAGTCCCGCTTTCGCTTCCCTAACCCAAGTGAAACTGTCTCTGTTACCTGGCCTGTTCACAGATTAACCTTAGTCAAAAATCTTTCCTACTGTTTGATAAGGGCCATAGTTTCCAAACTACTTAATTTCAAATATGCTTTCCTTTACATGCCATAGAAGAAGTGTCAGTTCCCCTTCTCTCCTCCTGAAAAAAGGCTTTTAAAATTCTAGAGTTCTTCTGACCTTCTAGTCTTTGGTAAATTAAGGCTGGTAACATATTTGAAGCTGAAAAAAAGAAGAGAAGTTAACAGCCTCCCTCATTGCTTTCTGAGCACCACAGCCTTTATCTGTAGCTATTATTTGCCTGTCTTGATTGGGTTTCACACAGATCCCATTAAAAGTTACAGCACTAAGCATTCATGCAAGATGTGCTTAATAAGATACCCGTAGCTAGATGAGCTTTATTTCCCTGACAGATCCCCTCCAGATCCACAGTTACTGTATGTTATTAGTCAGAGACCAACACTTCCCAGCAGCTGCACAAGCTCCACAAACTTCATCATGTGACTGCACACAGAAGCAAGATCTAAGCAGTTCAAAGCTTCAGAGACTGACTAAATAACCAACTACTGAAGAACAGCCCAAAAGCCACCACAACAGTTTAACCAAAATGGCTGTTATTTGTGTCACCATATCAAACTTCAGGTCTAAATCATCCCAGGATAAGAGAGCATTTCCAAGATGCCACAAGACTGCACTGAGACATAAAACACTTTCCAAACAGTGATTGCTGAAACCTGGGGCTCCTCACTTCTGAAAACCACGACCTTTCCCACCAGGTGCCCCACCCAGAAGAGAAGCAGCACGTCACTGGTCTTGTACAGGTTCAAGCCTCTTCTTGCCCTGTATATGGGCAGATTACACCATGTTCTTACTGGTTTCTCAGTCTGTGTCTCACTGCTGCATCTCAGCAGCTTTCTCTCTAAGGCTTTCCAGGCCAAATGTTACCCAGCCTTCAGGCTGTGAGCTAAGCACTCCATTACTAGCTACACCACTACTGCAGAAATGGATGGAATGCAAATGGGAGCTCCTAGGGACAGTCTGGGGAGCCCTGGACAGCTAGACACTTGAAGAATCAAATGAAAAAGTGCAGGTGAAGAAAACTTATTAGCAATCTATCTTCCTCAAGCACTGGGCAGTACTAAACAGGTGCAGTGCTCCAAATGATTCCAGCATACATATCTGAAAACAAAATCCTGTGCTCTGGACTATAATGCAGCACTAGAGAGAAGCAATCTTTTCTTTGCAGTGCCCTATCTGCAAGCCAACATCTCAACAGCAAATTTAAACCTTTTATACAGAATCAAACACCTCAAGAGGCTCCTGTGCCAGAAGTGACCACAGAAACCTGGGTCATGCAGTAGTGTGAAACCTATTCCACAGGAATGTTTCTGCTTGGTCTCCATGTCTCTGCATACTCAGTGAGATTTTACAATAGTTCTCTTGCCTTCCTTTTTCCCCATGCAGCCATAATCAAATTTACTAGACTGTTCTTATTTCTGCATTACCTCTTACAAGATTTGAGAAAGGACATTTATCCCTGGATTCAATCCAAAAACACACTTAGGCATACTTGAAACGTGAAGGACACAATTGGAGTCAGTGAAACAGAGCATACACCTAATTTTCATAATGCCAGCTGTCCAGCAAAGTCCCATATTTTTCCGATTTATTTAATTAAATTTTAAAGTAAAATGAAAACTTTGGACTTTCTTGAAATTCCAAAATGTTATTCCTTTCCAAATAAACATTACACAAGACAAAGCTTTCTGACACAACATCTAACTTAGAGGAAAGCAGAAAATCTGCCTTATTTTCTCTCCTCTAAATCAAGCTGTACCACTTGAATGTTTGTAAGATTCTTTCTTTTGCCCCTTTTCTTCTCAGAGCCACAGTCCCTGTTAAAAGATCCTCTTTTGTGATGCTCTGTAGTGGGATGAGAAAAGATGCAGACAGTAATACATCATGTGTGACAGAACTGAGCCAGAAAGCATGATTTTGGTAAGAGAACCAGCACATTAAAACCATGAAAAATCCAGATATTTGAAGTACCAAAGCATCTCCTATATAAGTATTTAATAGATCTAAAACATTTAGAATTAAATGGTTCACTAAGTGTCCCTGCAGAAAGAAAATTATAAAGATGAGCTTCTGGGCAATCTGATTTTACATTGGAAAAAAGTCTCAGACAAGGACGTTTCAGTCTGAAAATACTGTAAACATACAAAATATGTATTTATATAAAAACCCCAGCACATCCCAGTCAATCTTTAAGAGAATGAAACAGGTGAAAAAAAATTAATTCATTTCAAAGAAACACAAAGGCCAGGAAACTTAGTGATGTTAAAAGGCTGCAGCAAAAGGCTGAATGCATTTTATTTGCAGTAAGTTTGCTGCACCCAGCTGATTCTATATGTATGTTATAAGAATTTTGGTTTTACCTGATTAACATATCAGTTACGGTAATTACCCCCCTGACACATGTCAGTAAAAATACATATATGATAAAGATACATACATGTAGAAAGTACATGTATGGATACATACATGTATCCATACATGTACTTTGTAGCTGGATTGGCTCCCAATTTTACATCTGGTATTTATGCAATAAATGAGGCACACAGAAAAGACATATGCAGCTTGAGATGGCTAAAACATACTTTTTCTGTAAGAAAATTTTCAACTGCAAATATTCACACCATGTCTTATTCTGCAGTTTCTTATCCCCTATACTTCCTATGGCACTGAATTCTTGCTCTCTTCCCTTTAACTGAGAGCTTTTTGAGAAGACATCTGTTGGCTACAGATTTTCAGGATTTTTTTTTTTAGCTTAGAATTTTATTTTTATTTCAGCTGCATTTGTTCATTACAAAATTCAGGTTTTTCTGTTCTTGCCCTCTTCCTTTCCCTGCCTTCCTTTCCTAAATACAAGCAATCATGCACTTCTAGGTCTGCAAGTAAATGAAGCCATCCTCAGTTAGCAGATACTTCCATAGCAAAACATTGTTCAGATGCGCTTTGTTAGGTTGAGCTACTGATTGTTGTAGCTCCAGAATGTGTCCTAATTATCTGAGTAATGCTGCTGAAACACACATGCATTAATATACATGGGGGAAGAAATTTTCATACTCCTGCAGTGATCTTTTCCAGTTGTGAAATATGGCATTTGTTTATTTACAGAGCAAAATTATCACATTCCAAACATGAGTTTGTTCCTTCAGCTCCATTGAAGTCACTGGCTGACTAGATAGAAATTTATACATTTCACTGCAAAAATATGTTAAGTACTTCTTGGTGACACTGATAGATGATTTCATGATGTGTTGGAATGTGTACCTAATCATCTAGACATAATGGAAATTATCATATGGCCTTTAACTCCTGTAAATTACTTTCTTTATAACCAGAAAATAATCTTCCTGGTAGTTTCTCACTCACTATGGGACTCAGAATTTTGCAGACCTTGCTCTGTTTCCTCTCCTCTGGGCTTTAATTACAGTGTCTCAGACATTTTATACGTGATAGCTAAGTAGGACAAAGATGTCTCTACTCAGATTTGTCCATATGTTCCAAGAGGTAATGCCACAAAGTTGTGCCTACTTTGTGATGATCATCCTCTTTCAGAATATCCATCTTTGATCTGACATAGCATTCTGCAGATTCATATTTATTAAAACTATAGGCAGAATATGAACAACACAGACATTTATCAACAACTCTCTGGTTTTGGATCTTAACTGACAAGTCTGATTGCAAGTGAAATAAATCTATTTTACACTCAGGAAATCACTGCTGGGAGACGTAACACAGCATAAGGAAGAAGTATCCATTTTTTCAAAACTATTAGGCAGTGGACTCAAAAAGATACTTTTTCTTAATGCACAAAGGTTCTTTTCCATCAAAATAAACACAAAATGTAGCCATGCTGAATTCATTCTCAGTTGTGATATTCACTAAGGAAAAAAAACAAACAAACAAAAAAAACCAACAACAACCAAAAACCACAAAACAAACCAAACAGGGGAGGAAAAAGGGACTACCCTATTGCATATGGCAAGGACACACCACAGATCTGGCCCTGCTGGAGCACCTGTGGTTCTGTTTGTTCCATGAATCAGGATACTTGCAGAGTCAAAAGACCGTTTCTATATTTATAACCCAGGAAGATCATTAGTAGTTAGGCAGTGGCAAAACTTCTATAAAAGAGAACAACACAGCAATTTCAGAAGGTTGTGGCGTTTTGTTTGGTTTTGCACCTACTTCTGAATTTTCGGCAGTATTTCCTACTGACAAGCCCTGGGTGTCTCTTTCATACTAGTTGTTTTCATGGTGTACAGTTATTCACATGGACTCTGCAATTATTTTCCTTGGTGTGCATTTCTCTAATGTTTTAAAGAAGGAACAATACTCGTTAATAACTCGCTATTTAATTTCAAAACTTTTAGTTTTTCAAATGAGCACTGCATACTGCCAATCTGACTTTATTAATGAATCTGAATTATAGAATGTATTTTCCCTTGATTGCTACTCCTCCTCTACTACTGCAGTGTATAGAGACTCTTCCCTGCTAAAAGTGCAATGCAAACTAAAGCTAAGAAATACACTGGGGTTTTTTTTCCAAGACAGCATGAAATATATGTACAACAATTTGACAGGCAGTAATTGCTCTAAAGAAACATGTTAAAAAAAGAGTCAGTTAAAATGAGTAGTATTTACATGGACAAGATGTTTATTTTTACATTGAATTATTTGCCATATGCAGTTACATGAAATGGATCCAATTTCAATTCTCTGAATGAAGTCAACCCACACATACTGTTCAAGATCACGGTGAGTTTTCCACTGAAGAAACCATGAATATAGCAATAAGATCTTAATTATGTTGCTGTAGGACATGAAAATATAAAGAAGATAAATTTAATCCTTGCCATGCAGCTTGAATAACTGCTCTGAGGAGAGAAGAAATAAGATTAGGGAAGAAAAGCAATGCCCACACACACGCACACACCCACATACAATTGTTGCCAGTCCTTTGTCTGTCTCAAAATCACTTGCCTGAAATGTGCGTGACCCAAAAAACCCTGAAGTGATGCACAGGATGTAGTCATTGTGAGATTCAAGTGTAGGAGGAAACATAGGGAAAAAGCTGAGACTGACTTTGAAAGAGAATCTCCTCTGGTTTGATCAAGCCCTCAGTGTCTTTGGACACTACAACAGCACAGCTGATCCCCTGATCTGAACCAGCCCTGAACTAGGCAGCTGGAGTTCTGGGGTCTTAAAAACACAAACATTTAATAGATAATTATCCAGCTGATGAGGAGATATGTATTTCTTAAGTACTTCTATTTTTCTACTGGTTTATGTCTTACTGATAGTTGGAAAAATAAACTTGCTGCCTTTTAGTATATTTAAGTCAGAAAATCATATGATCTGCAGAGGCATACCAACAGGGAGCTAAAAAAAATAAAAAGGGAACAAAGGCAGCAGAAAGCAAATAGTTCTGTGCTCTGTTAAAGCAGGTTTGCAGATCCACATCTACAGCAGAAATCCAAAAGCAAATACAGAAGTCCTAGAATGCACTTGTCTATTTACAGTTAGAGTAGAATGAGAAGCGATTTGAGACACCTTGCACAAATGTACTTCAAGTGAACATTTTGTAGTCAATTCCAGACATCACTCTAGTTGCTTCAGACACCTACTCCAAAACACTGAAACAACTGAAGAGAGGTAATTACAGGTATAAAAGACTTGAATAACAAAAAAAGATGTTTGGCATTGTTTGATCTCTCCTTGCCTTTGGTGGCATTACAAACGCAAAACACGTGAGATCATTAATAACAAGTAGCAAGATCCCCCAAAGGCCTCCATATCAGTAAATACAAAACCACCCTAAGGAGGGACTTATCTAGGGGCTGGTAGAATAGATCCTATCCCACTCTTCACTGAGAATGGAGTTAATTTATTGAACAGTGATTTTCTCAATCAAATAGCCTTACACAGCCTATCCTGAAAGCCACTCAGGTGTGGCTGCCTTGTACTGTCTCCAGACTGAATATCCCATTTGCACTAAAATTTTCACACTAAACTTTGTAAATCACAACTTTCCAAGTAAGTGAGCTTGGTCTGAACCTAAAGATGGACATAAACGGAGCAGAAGTTAATCTGTCTTCACAAAACTCACCTCTACTGAACTGTTGTGAGTCGTAAAATAAAGCCATCTGTTCCTTCTAGGAACTTTAATAGCAACTCACTGTAACGTAGTTAAAACCAAACAAGTTCCTGCTGAAGCAAATGGGGGAGATTGTGTCAAATACAAAACTAGGAAAAGGAAATAAAACAGATGCTTAGTGCATTGCTACTTTTCACAACTGATAGATGAGTGTTGAAAAAACAGTATTTCTTAATAGGTTTATTATTTACTGGTGAAGTTGTAAAGAACTCACTAGAAAAGAATTACACTCATGACCGAACAACTTGAATCTGCCCAATGTGTACTCAAATATAAGCCGAAGTAAAACATTCATGGAAAAAGGCTTTACTGCTTGGCTACAGCAGAGCACATGTAAAAGACCCATTTACGAACGGGACTGCCCTGTGCAGGGGTACCAGGGCTGTGCTTCATAGCAGGTCCCTCAGGATAATCTGTGAACATCTACTTCTCAGAGATAAGCAATCCTATGGCATTTAACCAGTGTGGCAATTATGGTAGGCTTTTTTTCCTTGTAAACGATCTTTATGTATTTTTAATGCATATCTCCAGACAGGTTCTCCCAGTGTGGTGAAGGAAAAACTCCCTCAATTCCCTCCAGCAGCACAACTGAACTGTGAGCATCCAGAACAGGGACTCAGACTCATAAGAAAAGAAAGGTGCTGATGTCACCAGCTGGCACAGATGTGTACCTTAAAAATGGCAATGACAAACTGAACAAACTGATAGAAAGTTATGTGTGAGTAATAACTGAGATTTGATTCCTGGCACTGCCCCTTCTTTTTCACAAGGGTCAAGGCAATCCATCCATTTCCCCCTGTATAAAATTTGGATTAGTAACATTTATTAATTTACCTTAGAGTTACAGAAAAGATTAGTTAATATCTGTGGGGTAATGTGAATATGTCAAATGGGCAATAAAGATTAAGTATGCTTCCCACCTCCATCAAGAGGGAGCTCACACCCACCTGTAATGTGTGAATTATGTATTTAACATTTTAAAGCTTCTTTCATAAATCACTCCCATTTGTCCAGAGGAACACAGATGGGTTCTTGAAAAGCCCTTGCTGGCAGACATGCAAAGCACACAAATACAGGCACAGATGCAAAGCTCCATACATTCATGCAGGAATTTTAGATTCCCATGGAATTTGCTGGTATGTCAAAATACTGAGAGAAAAGCAAGAAAACATTTCATTTTTTGGGCTAAATCCACTAAACTTCTCCAACCGGTAAGGTTTTTTTTTCCTTCTGTATACATTTCACTTGGTAAACGTTTGGGGTTTTTTCATGCACACACAAACAGAGGACTTCAATTATGTATTGTAAAAAATGTTGCTGAACTTGTCTAAAGTCAACTTTTGTCTCTGTGCCATCATTATAAGATTCATTTTATGGCTAGCCAACTAATAAATAAATTAATTCAATGCAGTAGACTTCATGTAATGAAAGCTTCCTATATTTTGTTCTCAAACTACTTCTGCATTAATGAAAACATTATTACTAGCCGCAGCCTAAGTGCAATTAATGTAAATGCCATGAAGATTCCACTCATTTTTTTCCCAACTTAATTGGGATGGTGAGATTTTTAGTAGCTCTGCACCTCTTTCCTCTAAATGAAGAAAATCTCATTGTCCTTGTAATTCTTACTTTCATTACAACAGCAGCATGAGATGGATTGAGTCCCTAATGAGCCTTCGAAGGAACAGCCCTGTGAACTTGCTAAGGCATTGTAGTGAGAAATGTACATTAGTTAGGCTTTGGCCTTTACAAATTAGCAAAAATTCAACATGAAAATTTCCCCCTTCATTTTCCCACCACATTTTGAAATGCAGGACGTGGAGAATAAAACAATCTCATGAGCAACTGCATCAAAGCCTGGTATCTGTTGTCCACTAAAAAGGGTCCTTTTTTCCCTTCATGTTTTAAGATCACTCAAGCCAAGATTTTAAACCTCAGTAAACTAAAATTATGCATTAAGTATCTTCATGCCATTCCATTTTCTATATTTATTCTGAAGGATAGTTTTCCTTATGCAGCCACATAAGCAGAGGCAAGAGCAGGGCTATGAACGTGATGGGTTCTATAGTAGAGGGCTAGGAATGGGATGGGTTCTGTAGCAGTGGAACTTGTGCTCTTGTTAGTAGTTAACAATGGGGCAGAACCTTTAATTTGCATTGGAAATCTACATAAATATGTGTGATTCAGTACCTGTCAAAACAAAAAATTCTGCTTTCTTGATCTGAAAATCAAGCCACTGGAAAGATCAGTCATGGTCTAGTGACCTTGAAGTAGGAGTCTGTCTTACAGAGTGACCCACGAAATCTGAACTACCCAGTGTTTTTTTCCCATACAGTTTGCTGGGTGAATTTCACTGAATCCCGACACGTGCAATGACTCCATCTCCTAGCTAAAGCCCAAACTCTGACCTAAAATTTCTTTTAAAATTTAATAATGCTTCTGTTTTTCTCCAATGTTGAGGGAAACAATCCATAGTACCTCTGACTACACGTACTGATCATATTATGAATATTCATACAGCATTGTTTACATTAATACTAAAGTAGATGTGTGAAAAATAGGTATGAACAGAGGTAAAGATATGGGGAATGTACTTTAAAATACAAGAACATTTATTCTGACAGGAGAAACCCCTTCATACTTCTCCAGCCATTCCTGGGGTATATGTGTTCAACACCCATTAGTGGCAGAGCTACTTAAAAGAAAGTTTTTATCCTGAAGTAGTTTCTGCTGCGAGAAAGAAAAACCTCCACCTTGGCAGAGAAGACAAGATAACATGGGTTTCTCTGGGATACCGGTGAAGTTGATTTTCATGAAGCATGGACTTTTCCACAAGGAAATTACCAGGGATCAGTGCAACAGCTGCCAGACCCCCTGCCTCCTGCCCTACTTTTGCATTTCAGTCCCCTCTGTGCCAGCCAAGGGCAGGGCCCATCTGCAGAAGTTCAGTCCTGAATATTGAAAAGGTTCAACATGAGGATGAAACACAGGAATTCATTGTAAAAAGACATAGGTAGGCCCCATGACACTTTTAAATCCACAAGATCACAGTCTTCTTGCATAGTCCTGGTAAAGCTACTCAGAGGATCCCCCCAGGATGAGAACCAGAGGTGGACCAGGTGGAGTGCTTGCCTCTTCTAACTAAAGTCATTTCACAGTTATAAATGAGCTTCCAACCAGAAAAAAAAAAAAAAAAAAAAAAAATTCTAGCGGATAAATTAGAAAAATGAACATTTTAAAGTAAAGAAAACTTAAAAGATAGTGACTAACAAGTCCCCCCAGGTTTCTAGTGTCCTGAATGGCAGGTTACTTCCTTAGGCCTGTTGTCAGTCCAGCACATATTTAAAAGATGAGCAGTCTTCATGTTACAAACATTTGTTCACTGTCTGCCTAAGGTCCCTAGAAAAACTATCCTATATTCCACTAGAGCATGGCTGTGCTTCTGGTAAGTGCTCTTCCAGTGGCCTGTGATATTTGCAGGTATGTGACTCTGCTTCTCTCTCAAGTTGTCCAGCTGCTCATCTCTCTCCCTTCTTTTCCTCCATCTGGCCCAGATGTGCTGCAGCAAAGTTCCACCCCCTCTCTCTTTCCTCTTCCAAAGTGCAGAGTCAGGACAACAAGCAGCCTTCAATAACACTGTCAAGTCACACTTCACAGACCATCAGAAAATCATGCATAATCCTTCTACAAGATTTGAAAGTTCATTGTTTTCAGGCAGAATAGGGCTTGAAAAAGTTCTAACAATGACCATATTTTAAAGTGGCTTTGAAAATGAAAGATTAAATGATGTAACAGCTGACAGCTGTTTCAAAATTGTTTTCCAAGCAGCAAGCCTGTATCAGACGAACCAGTTTTTAATCAGGGAAAAATAATTTTCTCTTGGGGAAAAGTTTCAGAAGTGTAATCACCACACTATCCATTTACCCTGATAAAGGCTTCCCAAGCAATAACATACAACCTGGTGAGACAACCTCATTTTTCCCTGAGCTTGAGATTATTTCATAACACAGGCCTGTTGGAGAGAATCCAGAGGGCCACAAAGATGATCAGAGGACTGGAATCCCTCTTCTATAAACTGAGAAAGCTCAGTTTGTTTAACCTGGAGAAGAGAAGGCCCTGGGGAGACCTTAGAGCACATTCCAGTACCTGAAAGGAATTACAATAGAGCTGGAGAGAGACTTTTTCCAGGGCATGGAGTGACAGAACAAGGGGTAATGGCTTCAGACTGACAAAAGGCATGTTTAGGTTTTATACAATGAAGCAATTTCTCACTATAAGGGTGGTGAGGCACTGGAATTGCCTGACCAGAGGAGCTGTGGATGCCCCATCCCTGCAAGTGCTGAAGACCAGATTGGATGGGGCTTTGGGTAACCAAGTCTAGTGCAAGGCAACCCTACCAATGGTAGGGGAATTAGAGCTAGATGATCTTCCAACCCAAACCATTCTATGTGGAATTTAATGGGTAAAAAAAGGTGCTTTAGTGAGCTTTTAGAATGGAAAGTTGGTGTCCTGTCGACCTCTGGAAAGGAGATGGTGCATTTTAGAATGAAGGCATGCACTCTGTATCAGGGGATGAAGAATTATATGAGGGGGAAAACACTGTGTTTTCTGCAGGCAGGCAGCGTTAAGGAAGTTCCTTATGTCAACAAAGTTAAAGGCTTTATCTCAAACACTTTGTAATCAAGTCTGTGGGAACATGTAATTTAAACATAGTTACAATAATTATAAGTTAAAAAAAAAAAGCTGCAGTCATATGATCTCAGCCATCCAAAAGTTTCTTAAAGAATCCAGGTTTTGGTTAGATAAATGCCAGCTCTCAACCACATTTCTTCAGTATTATAACATGTCAAATAGTGCTAGCCAGACATCTAACAAGAAAGATGGAAATATAAGGTCTTCTCTTTGAAGATACTCTACAAAGAAAGCTGAAGAAGCAATTCATATTCACATCTACTAGGACATCAATTGTAAAATTCAGAAAAAATATTTATTTTGATAATGACACATTTGTGTGTGCTCAGAGAGCACCCTAAGGCTGCTCTGTCCATACACGGTGAGAGACACAAGGTTCAGTGTCCTCCAGAGAAGGGAAAGGCACCTCACATCAGCTGCTCCAGGCTGCCTGACCCCTCCTCAGGGCACCTCTTGCTCTCTATACGGCAAATAATGTCAAATAACTTAACATGGCAGAGGGAAAACCAAGCACCAAAGCCCTCCTCCCAAGTCTCCCTTCCAGGCAAACACTCATATTCAGATCCCAACCATCTTCCACATAAAAGCAAAGTCAGAGACTCTCAGGAACCCCAGCTCTAATCAGTCACTACTCAATGTTTTGACTGATGTAAAGTGAGATTGATTTGCAGTATTTCTAATGCACCACAGTTTAATTAGTAATATTATCTCTGGGCAAGCTTTTGTCAATTCTGTGTTTCATAATTCAGTTTGTAGCTGTCTAAACACAGGTCCTTCATGAGTTCATGTATTAGCCATGAATGAAGTGCACATTTATATGGGGGAGGAAACATCATTATAAACTTTGTTAGAAGGATGTATCAGCATTTGAGATCCATTCAGAAGTGGCTGTAAAGGCTGTCCCATTTTCTGCATTTATTTTTCCTCAGTGACTTGCATGATAACGATAAAGTTAAGATCTTTCTAAATGGCTGTTCACATAGTGATTTGGAATCTGGAAAAGGCTAGACCCCGCTTGCTCCACACAGCCCACTGCTAGTAATTTTCCCATGTATATATACTCTGAAATGCATGAAAGCTGAGAAAAACCCAGCTACCTTTCTGCATCCACACTGTCTGCACAGTGCTGACAACAGTAAAACCAAATACTCTCCTTGGCAGCAAATCTTAACAGATATAACCTGGAAAATATCCAGGAAAGTGATATTAGTAGCACTAAGGTACAGCTCTGATGGAATCATTCTTCTGATCCTAGAAATGCTTTTGAACCTGCTGTTCATTGCATTTCTCATTTGTTCCGTTAACAAGGGAGCAATTAAAAAAAATCTGCTTGTTTTGTCAAAGGTGAGAACGTTCCTTCTAAGTATCAAGGTAAATTAACATTTGTATTCTAAATCTTCTGCCAGAGTTTAGGGTTGTGATTTTCTTTTTTTCTTTTGGAAGTAAAAGTTATATGACAAAGTACTGAATAAATGGAAAAAATATCTGTAGTCTGGAAGAAAAAAAAAACTCCCTTCACCTGAAATACTGCTGACTGGTATTTATGACCAGTTCCTGGAAGCAGTGGCCTGTGGATCAACTGTGGCCCTTTATTCCAGTCATGCAGTTCACAGAAAGATTATTTTCCATCATATTATTGCCAAGGAATGTTAACATATCTCTTAATGTGCCCTGTGAAATCTGTTTGAGATACCTTCAGAAAGGGACAGGTTTCCTTCCAGCCCAGATGGTGCAACCCAGAGCTCACAGTACAACCAGTGCCAGATAATGACAGAAATGGTTTCTCCTTCCATCAGAAATGTGAATTAGAAATAAATGTCAATGTGGATATAAATATATGGAAATGTGTAACGTGAAAAGCCTTGTGATGTTTTGGAGACAAGTTCCAAAATACATAAAGTGTAAGGGGAAATAAAAACCATAGCAATCTCTTTTGTAATCATTAAGAGAATTCCTTCTGAAAGTACCCTGGACCCCTGGAACAGCCAGTTTGGAGCTTTCCTTTGTAGCTCCTCAAACCCTGTCCCTGCCACCCATCATTCTGTAACTCCTTTGTATTTCATGTGCATCACGCCTAAATACATTTCCTAAAACCACTCCTACTTTGTTTTTTTGTTTTCTCTAACGGACCTTTGCAAGTCATATGACAGGAGGGAAGATTTAACCAAACTGCTAAAGGATAATGTCATCTTTAGATCACACTCATTATAATTCATAAGCACTTCTCCACTTGACAGCTCTTCAGTTGCAGTTTCAATCTTGTGCTAGTTTTCCTGAGAGCCCTTTTCAATTTTCCACATTGCTAATGGAGCCTGAGGCAAAGCTAAAAATCATTTGGGCTTCTTGAAAGGATCAATAATTTTTGTGTGCCGTGCATTTTAGAACACATCGCATCGCTGACACAAGCGCTGTCACTGCACTGATAAATATAACACATCAAAGAATGTCAGAAGTTTCCACAAAACATTTAAAAAATATTCAATAACTACCTGCAATCCCATGTGCAGCAAGCAGTGTTAAGTATATCAGAGACAAAAAAAAAAAAAAAAAAACCTTAAAAGTTATCAGAAGACTGATTGCATAAATTCTTTGCCAAACATTGTCATTTTCTCTGTGTCTTGGCTTACACGAGAGGCTGTGCAGAGACAGAAGACCTAAGAGGTTCACTATTTTTAGGTTTATACCACAACAAAAGCTGAATGAACTTTTTTCCAACACCTATCCAAGCAGTCAAGGATATCTGATTGAGTGCTAAGACATGCTATACTCAGTTAGCTCAATAAATTATTCCTTCAGCACCATGCAGAGCAAATTATATTTTAGGTGGACAGCATTTTGCTTACAGTTCATCCACTTACAAGACAAGCAAAGGACTCCAGTGAAAGAAGGAGAAGGAAAGCACCACTAACACAGAGCTGTGTTCTTCTCAATTTAAAACTTGTAAAGAAACTGCTTAGAGAGCATGCTGGGGCTGACAAACTGAGTTCTACTCTGCTTGTGTCTATTTAACCCTTGCATGTTACTTAAGACAGGCTGAAGCCTCAAACAACTAAATGGAAATATTATTTCTCAGGGAAAGCAAGGGTGAAGCAGCAATAATCAGACCATATAGCAAATGTGGTTTTACATAAATGATTCTCCCATAAAGACACTGCAGGTTCAGAGTATACCGAAGGAAAGAAACATAGTAAACATTCTTTACTGCTCAAAGGCCTTTCATAAAAATATTCATTTTGACCAATTATTGTTTAGGCATGCCTAAGAATCAACAAATGATTTTTAAAACCATCTCGCCCCAAATCAAATTATCAAAACTTTCCATGGATTCAAAAGCTTCTTCTTTCCCTCTTCTAGGAAAGAGAGAAAGAATGAAAGCATGAAAGCATGTGGAGAAACTGTCACCTGTTCTCTGCATTCAGAGAACAAAGTATCACAGGTGTATTGGGTGCAGTTCATTTGGATGCATAAATGAAGCCATTTTATTGTGAACATACGTGGAAAATACAATTTTTTCTTGCCATCAGGTGGGAAAGTTTATTACCTTTTCTCCTCAGCTTTTCAAGCCTGCTGGATAAGCAGCAAGAGACCAATCCCCATCCTGAGGGAGGTGTTCTGTATGATGGAGCAAGCTATACTTCAACTTTTGGATCCAGAAGTTTGGAAGGATTCCCCACCTGGGAATGTCTCTGGTTTTTGGTGTTGGGAGGTGACTGAGAGGCTGTGTGTGACAGAAAAGGAAGCTTCCCAGTGGGAGAGGGCTGGCACTGAAGATGGGAAGCATGGAGGGTGCTGCCCACACCGATTAGCTAGAGAAAGGGCACAAGTGGAGCTGCCCATGAACTGGGCTGGGAGCACAAGTGGAAGGACTGAGCAGGAACTCACTCTCTTCCACGCCAAACAAAGCACAGAGGTGGTGCTAAATACAGGGTTTATGTACTACCTTAACACCCACTTAGCCTACAATTGATGACTATTCTACTCTCCCTCTCAAGGCAGGTGTTATAACTCTTCATTAATCTGACCGACAGGCCTCCTTCTCCCTTTTGATTTAAATAAAATTTCTGAAGTAAAATATGAGATTAACCTATGGCTCACAGTCGAGTCTTTTTTCCCAGTCTGTAAAGGGAAATTGCCTCAGTTCACCATGCAGAAGTCCAAGCAAACATCTTCTATCCAGTGCCTTCCTTTTCGCCAACTACATATTTCTTTTGCCTACCCTGTTCCTTTGCTATAAGCCTAAAATGTTGCTTCAAAGTTTTAGGAGGTGTGCCTTTAATAACTCCCACATTTATTCCTCACTTACTGTGCTAGCAACCTTTCATCAGACCAGCTCTCTTTCATCATTGTTTCCGAGCTAATTATTCAACATTAGCTGAACTGAACTGCATTTACCATTCATGAGGTATTTCTGAGCCAGAGATGATAATAAGATCCAATACTTCTTGGATTTCCTTGTGGCTTGTTATGCACTATGTTCCCATGGTTTAGCAGTATGTTTAAATTTGGCTTTGAATACCATCATTGGGAGCAATTTGTACAAATAGCACAAATTGCAAGACATGAAAGATAATGTAGAGCAGCAATAGGAATCCTTATAGCATCACCTGATCAAACCAGCCTGCTAAAATGATGCTGACAAGTCTCCAGTCCCTTTGGTGATACAGGATTGGACCCACTATCTGATAAAAAGGGGTTGAGTCCACTGCAGCCTAAATAGCAGAGATTCCTAGCGGGATGCATTACAGAGACTATAAAAGAACTGTTAAAGAAAAGAGCAAGAAAAAGTCTGACACACATCCCCAATTTTTTGACTCTTTCGTTTCCATTTGCACTGAAATTTCATTTTTATGTTTAAAAAATGGAAACAGGTTTTGGAGAAAAAACAATTATCAAGTCTCTCCCTTCATGCTTCTTTATTTCTCTCCATCTAAATGGAAGTACTCATTTTCTTTCTAAACTACTCCAACTCTGAAAAAAATAAAAATATAAGAAATAAAGTAGGGGAAGAGAGAAATCTCACGGAAATAAAAGGGGGTAGAACAGGAAGTCTGTTTGTCTCTTTGAACTAATAATAAAACTAAATGAGAAGCCCCCTTTTTATTAACGTATCAAACTCATTTCTGAGTAACAAAACTTTTCATTCCAACTGTCAAGCCTTTTCATATAGAAACACTTTGAACATTCTTAGTCCATTTCTCCAGTGCGATTCTGTGCACTGCATAGATCATTATTTCCCTGCAGTTTTTTCTCTGCATACTTTCCCTCTGGTAATGGCTTTTGGAGTCCATGTCTCCACGAAAGGGTAAAAGGGGATTTAAAACTCTTTCTTCTTCGTGTCTCAGATTACCTCTGAGAATTCTCAACAGCAAGTTACAAAAAATCCACACTTCTTTTTTAAACAAAATTTAACTTTCACAGTAAACTTAATCCTTCTCCTCAGTTTTCTACCATGATAAATAGTGCTTTGAGACCTATCCTTCTCTGGGTATCTTCAGCTACAGTCATGGACTCAAACTACAACCATGGAGTAATACCTCCCATTCCTAAAGCTCCACATACTTCAACATTTGCTAACTCCCATCCCTCATGTCTGAAGGAGACACTAAAGTCTAAGTCTGAGTTTGTGCTGAAAACAGAAGTTAAATATTGTACAGGGGCAAAATATGCCATCTTCAATATTGATTGTTTTCTTTAATTCAGAAGGCAAACAGTACAGTTGCTCTGTGAGGACTGCTTGACTTCACAGAGAAAGTTTTGGAAATCCTGCCACAATGCTGTTTTCTCCTTCCCAAACAATTTAAAATAAAACAAAAAAGCTGCCATCACTGCCCAAACATCACACTTGCATGTCATCCCTGACGTGGTCAATCTACCAAGACACATGATATGGGACTGAAAATTAGACCAAGGCCATATTAAAAATGCTAAAAAAGGCATCTTTAGAAGATGACTGTGATGCAAAAAAGATTTATGGCAGTACCAATTGAGAAGGATGTCCCAGTTCATCCTGCACCAGTATTTTTCTGGATGACACATATGTACACAAACCACTGGAGAGAGATGCTACAACCAAAATCAAAATAGCACAAGTGGGTTTGTCTTGTTGGCAGAGACGAATCTGCTGCAGCTCCCTATGGAGAATGCAAGTCAATAAGATTAGTGATGAAAAATAAGGCACTGTACAAAGCCAGAAAAGCAAGCACGAGAGACACCGAGGTTAGCTGTGGATCATTGCCCTTAATCCTCCTGTTTGCCAACAAGAATGAGCAGAGCAAGCCATGGGATATTTACAACCAATATCCCTGTGGATACAGCACAGGAAGGGCCCTGGCACAGGGCATCCATGGGGCTGTTTGGGGGCACCTGCTTGTTCCTTGATACAGAGTGGATCAATGTGTTGCTGTAGGCACATGTGTGCTTATGAATATTCATGGAAATCTGCTTATTTCATATCGCATTTTCACTATTCTGCTTTAGTAACTGCTTTCCATCATGCAAGAGGAAAGTTACGTGGATCTTTGAACATGGTAGTTCAAAATTTTATCTGTTTATCTTCCTTAATAGTTAACCTTAATTATATTCTAGGGAATTTCCTATTTGTAACTGTATTTCATTATCAGAAAAACTATACTTATATTTGTCTTTATAAATATGATGAAATATATCTAATATTTTAATCCTGAAACCTTTGCACCTTAAAACCAAGAAAACTAGCATGTTTTATAAAACAGGGTAGCTACATCAGAGAACCAAAAAGTGTGTCCTCCTATCTTCTGAAATTTTAAACTTCAGTGGTTAGTTGTGGTCATTCCATTCTCCTCCCACTTCACTCTAAAACAGAACATAAATTGAAATAATAAAAACTGTATGCAAAATAAGCTAGGATTTGGTTCAGATAATTCGAAGATAAACTGAACAATAAAAATGCCAATTAAATAAATGGAGTATCTTTAATATGTCAAAACATCTCCTGGTAAGTATTCTGTGGCTTAACTGACACAGCATTTTTGAGAAGAGAACAATAAAATTAAAGCACTACCAATCCACTCTCCCTACTTCTGTAGAGTATGCAAGAAGATCCAGCAAAATGTAGGGTATAAGGCTGGTAGTTTGCTCAAGCCCACACAAGAAATCTTTCTCCTTAATGATGTTGTCCAGCTGGCTAACTAGCTGCAATAATTTACAACTCTTATTTCTGCATTAAAAAACCATATAGTTTTTTAGAGAGGACAAGTCTGTAGACTTATCTAGACTTTATACGTATATATTTATGTCTTAAACTGCAAAACCTTTTAAACCGTTCTAATCCCATTAATTCAAAATTTATTATCTGATTTATTTTTCAGGTGAGATGCTAAATGCATCCTACAGAAACACTCAGGCCCTGCTTCATATAGAGGCAGCAGATAAGATGTAAAGAAACTCTCCTGTCTCCAGAGAACCACATTGTATTATTCTATATAGCTCTGCACAGGCTTTTGATCATTTTTGAGTATGAACATTTGAAAAATGCTATAAAATCTATATGTATGTGTTTATTTACTTTTGGGTATATATTTGTATATATTCTTATACATATTTACACATAAAGCACAGATAATTACCTTTGAATGCATATGTACATAAACACGCTTATACTTGGGAGCAAATATAACAGCATGAAAAGGAAATGAGAATGAACTTTGAATGCCAGGTTCCACAAAAGTTTGGACCTTATGGCTTGGAAGAAAGGACTTTCCAGAGCCAAACAAGCAATAAAGAGAGGAGGTGCTAGGCTGCAGCAGACAAAGCAGACTGCTGTCTATGAGCTCCCCATTCAGCCTGAACATTTGCAAACCCCAGCTGCAGTTTCAGATAAAATTATGTTTTCCTGCTTCTAGCAGGAGTTGTGTCTCTTTGCTTGGAAGGTAATTTTCCTGAAAACAGGAGTATTCCTAGCATTTTTCAGTATTATTATATTAAAGGACCCTTGGTTTTCCTCTTCTTCCTACTTTATGTACACTTTCACCATAAAACAACACATTCCACATTATTTACCACTTCTAATAGAAGAGAGGCAGGATTGCATCTTATCAGCATGACAGAGCTGTAGAAAAATGCATTCAATCTTGAGGAAGAAGTACCAAGATCTGGACACAGGCTGGACTGCAGGAAGCCAGGGGAGTCTACAGTGGTAAGGCTGAAGGACAGGCAGGACAGTGACAATTAGAGAGATCATGGGAGAAAAAGCAACTCACCCTTTGGTTTTTTTGACTTTGAGACACAGATTAGTCATGGAATCAGAGGGCTGAGCAGAATAAGCAAGAGGAAAAGAAAAAGGGAGGTAAAAGAAGAGGTCGAGCACTTGCAGCGTGACTGAAGACAAGTTGAAAGCTAGTGAGAGAACTGACTAAATGGCAGAGACAGAAATCAGAGCACGTCGCCTGCATAAAGGTCCTTCTGGATGTACTCCTTCTTATCAGGAACAGCAGCAGGCTCTTGAGCAGAGCTCGAAGGAGTAAGGGTAACTAATGATGCCCCTTTCTAGGCAACTTCTTCGGTATTCTTAAATTCAGATGTAATCAGTACAAAAAGTCCACCTCTGACACCACAGAAATATTTCACTACATGAACTGTACAGTGAGAGGAGAAGTTTAATCACAGAGATTCCTTCAGCTCATCACAAGGTCTTTTTCTTGGTAATGCAGAGCCACATCACAGCACTAGCCAGCATTAAATGGGAAATGACAGCAAGTCACAAATTAGAGTAATTCTTGGAAAGGATTGCATAGAAGTCAAATTCCTAATGACTAATCTTCAGAAAAACTGTAAATGTCTAATTAACCAGCATATTGAAGCTACTCAGTCTTAGAAAATTATTCTCATCTCAAAACAAAAAAGAGTGCAACAAAGGCAATAACAAAACTCAAAAACTGAAATTAATGGATTTAATCAGGAAAACCCTTCAATACAACACCTCATTTTTTGTTTTATTTTAATAATTGTAAAATATTGATTTCTATATAAGTAGCAACATCTAAGATACTATCCTGCTCTATATGAAGAGCTGACAGTGTGCACACCTACAGCTTTTCTGTTAAAATGTCATATACAGGTAAGTGCACACACAGAAGTCAGTAGAATGATCTGGAGATATTATTCAAGATCAAATTTCCTGTGAACTAAACAGTCGGCAGAATTTAGGAACAGCATCTTCTGAAGATTTGATATCTCACTGTCAGAGTTGAGCATTCATTATTTGATTTCAAGATGGAGGAACTGACATTTAGATGACAGAATGAAATAAATAAAAATAAGTTAAATTCCTTTAAAATAAGGGGAAGAAAGAGAACTCACATCCAACAGCTCTACGTACTTTTTAATATTCACTGTCAATTAAGATTTACAGATACTTTTCTTACATTTGAACCATTCTGGCTTCTGATCCTGTTTACTGGAACACTGGACTTCAGTGAGCACACAGAGTACTCAGTTCAGTTTACCACTGCTTAACTGTGTTATTGCTTTTCTAAATGTTAAGCTAAGAATGAACTCCTCTGGACTGAACTGAAACATGTTTATATTTTAAAACACAACCTCAGCAGTCTTAATGAGATTCTGTAGCCATTTACTTTTCAAACTACAAAGGTAGGTATTTAAATGTTGAAAAAATAAAGCATCAGCCACAGAAAATGTGACCTGAAAAAATGAAGATACTTTCCCCGAAGATTCTTAGAAATAGCTCTTGAGGTGCTTTTTCACTTGTAATTCCATCAAAACTGACCAACAACTTTAGAAAAACATTCAGCCATTTCTAGAAGACATCCACCTGAGACAAATCCTTTACTGACCTGAAAAATACCAGTGCTTGTCTGCTTACAGAGGGGTCTTTTCTATTACCTTGCTGATTGGACCCACTTGATTCTAACAGAATTTCAATATTTGCGGGACTCAGCTTTTAATCTACCTGAAGTGATACCACAATGCCCAAGCAGCCAGATGTTGCCAGATCTGGGGTCTTTGACAAGACGGTGTAATTGAAATTTTACCCAGAAAAAAGAAATATAGGACAAAGCAGGGGAAGAGAAGCCATTGCTGACTCTCTTGCTATCAGGAGGGAGAATACTGAAAACAGTACTTGTACAGATGGGAAGGTCCAAACTCATGAAGGAGGTGGTCCTATTTCTCCAATTTCTTTCCTATTTGCACCTCAATATGTTCCTTCAGAAACCACCTCTTTTCCAAGGCTCTGGCAGAGGAAAAGTAGGCACAACTTATTATTCTGAATTCTCATTGAATCTCTTTTTAATTAAACTTTTCCTTCCCCCAGGGAAGCTAAAATATATTTAAAAAAATCAGATTTCTGACTTAATATAGGCAGATTCACTCTAAGCCTGGTTTATTTGCATAACTCAGGACTGTTTCACTTTGTTCTGATCTTCTTGGTCTCTTCAGTGAATGAAGTGAGGCAATGTGTTATGCGCTATTTATTCATAACACACAAAGTACAAGCACAAGATTTATTTGTTCGTACAAGCAAAAGTATTACAGGAAGCATTTTTTAATAATTCTGACAAAACTATCATGGAGTAGGATAATCACATGGCTGCATTTGGCTTTAAACATACTGGTGCTAGCCTCAGACCCTTTTTGGTACTGTGCTTCATACAAGAATGGCCTTGGTGAAATATGCGGACTTATTGATTAACATAATGCTTTGGAGTATCATTTACTCCATACTTCTTTTCATATCAATTACTCCTGCCTTCTTTCATGTTTATGAAAGAACCTCAAAAGTAGGTTACAGACATGGAAAGGAGGACAGCTTTTCCATCACCAGCTGAGGAAAATACAAATATATGGATGGTGGAAATCTAAGAACTACTGAACTCTTACCTTCAATATCAGCTTAGTTAGTTTTCAGTTTCCTAGTTAAGGACTATTCCAAAAAAACTTTGCATTCCTTGAGCGCAGACTACAAAGGTACAAAGGCTTGATGCTCTCATCAAGCTAGCTATTAAAGACTGCCACCAGTCAATGACATATAAATTTGCCAAAGAAGCAGAAAATACATTTGCATTCATACAGAGCCTTCAGAGCAGAGACTTTGATGTTATCACTGGCATAAAGAGATCCCCCCACTAGGATAAAGACCTTGTGCTTCACACTTACTAACACAGAAATCCCATTCCTGTCCTGAAGGAGTCTAAATCAATTACCCTTCTCTGTGCATCTCGTGGAAGAGAAGAACAGGCATTTCCAGCTGTGAACTGTTTTTCTCCCTGCCTGAACACTGAAATAAGTGCCTGTCTTTGAATTTACAAAGCTTAGCTTGAATATGACTTTATAGATTTGCTCTGAATTTCCTCTAAGCTAAGATTATCATTTCCCTTAATGAAAAAAATAGAAGGGATAGCCCCTCTCTTGTGCAGGTCTTCTGCCTATCTTAGGACAGTACTTTATAATTATATTTAACTGACGCTATTCTTCAATTTAATATGAATGCATCAGTTTCATCACACAATTTTAGTTTAGCACCCAGGTAAGCAACTTAGTGCAAACTTACATGCTCTTGTAGGGAAATGCAAGTCAGCTCTACCTGCATGCCACATAGAAATGACTGGAAGGACACACTGCTCAAAAAAGACGTTTTGTTTTGCTGGTTGTCAGCCAATGAGCCCATAGCTCTCCCACTGAAGACTTCATAACTGCAGATTTATATCCAGACCCTGTAAAAGTTTCTGCCTACTGACCCCACTAGAGAGGGCCAGCACAATCATGATGGTTCGGAGATTCCATCATTCACGGATGCAGTTGGTAATTTTAAAAGAGGCATTATTGTTATATATGGTTACTGCTTAGCATAAGAATCTCTTTCTCCAACCCCTGTTGGCAGGTGAAAGTCTGCATACACATGAACATTTAGCCCTAATGAAAAAGAACAGGTAAACTCAAGCTCAAAATAATTAGGTACATCACCTAATGATGCCTATGAAAGCTTTCCAAAAGTCAAGCATCAAGCCCAGGCCTTTCAAAGGAGGGCCTCCTTTGAAAAGAGGTGTCTCTTCCTTAACACCCACTTTCATCCTAACAGCTAGGAGGTTTATGTTAATTTTCACATGCTACATTTTTCAGTGCAGCAGAAAAACAGATAATTTCACTTGTAATTGTGGTGTACCCTGGTAAAGTCTGTCAGGTGTTAGAATACTGACCTCAGTGCCTCTGCTAATTAGATGAAATTGAAAAAAAGCCCAGGCTCCATAAATCAGATTCTGCTAAGGTTAGGATGGGTGCAAGATGGAGAGGGTAGGAGGAAAATCTGTTCTCTTATAGCTCTGACTCATTGTCTGCTTGCTATCAGAGAAAGGTTTTCAAATCAGGACTTGTTTAATTCACAGAAGCCATTAATGCCTGGACCCAATGGCAAAACTGGTGATGTTTGGATCAAGGCTGTCAAGGCAAGTGAAATAACATATTTGTGGTGAAATGGGATGAGTCATGGCAATTGACACCACCTCTTTACACGTTTAAGTGGAAAAATGAATTGTGTTTTGCGAGCAGGTCTTTATCTCTTCTGCTGAGGTCTCAAGAAAGGAAGCAACTTCCTTTATACAGGCTGGCCTCATCTGATAAAGCCAGCCACAGCTCCTAAGCAAAAGCACAGATGAAAAGTACATCTCCACTGCTTGGCTTAAAAACAGTCTGGGCTTTTGCAAACACTTGGTTATGAATGTGGGCGTGTAAAGGAGTTTGCAATCCCAGCTCCTAATGGAGCAGTAAAGAGACTGCTTTGACTCATGTGCAGTCTCCGTGGAGGAGGCCCCAAGAAACAGGACCAGCTACCAAGCATAGGTTTCAAAAGGAAAATAGTTTATAATTTGCAAAAAAAAAAAAAAAAAAAAAAAAAAAAAAAAAAAAAAAAAAAAAAAAAAAAAAAAAAAAAAAAAAAAAAAAAAAAAAACACAAAAAACTTATTTTCCAATTACAAGGTTTAACGTTAGTAATTTAGCAAGCACATGTACCTAATGTTACTAACAAAAAGCTAGCTATATGTTTTCTAGGACCCAGGAGCATCAGCACCATGAGCTCATATTTGCCTGGAAGAAATACCCTTGGACAATCAACTTTTCTGAACACCTAAAATGCTTTCTGTAATGCTTGTAAAATGCTGTTATCACAGTGTAATCCCATGGATTACAGTGGAGTGTATTCAACTCAACAGAATAGGAGGATTCTGAAAACAGAACAATTGTTGATGAAAAATGCAAAGAAGTGTGCAAAAGGACGCGCAACTTTAACTAACTGTATTTTCAGTACATTGCATACAAGGGTGGCACAGAACGTGACAATAGAACAGGACAACTCACTCTCAAATGAGGAGCTCAAAAGGAACCATTAGTTCTTCCCACTGCTGACAGGTACAAACACAACTTGTATTGCATACATTGTCAGACAGATTTCAAGGAAAATAAACTTTGCAGGAGAACAATAAAAGGGATCTGCACGCTAGATGAACAGGCTTCTGAGGCAAAGATGATCTGAAATTCAAGTACAAGTCACTGCCTTAATTTTCTTGAAATTTAGACCAGGTCCTAGATGAACTGAGTCTGCACAATAATTCAATGAATAACTGTCTAAGAATAATGAGAATTAATATTACATATAAGATGAGCTCTGTACTTAAGAAGCAGAGCTGGGAAAAGGGAATTTGACAATCCATAAATATTTGAATGCTGCAAGCTACATCTGACTGAAATTCATCAAATTTTCATTTTCTTTTCCAAACAAACAGTCTCTATGAAAAAATGCCATAGCTGTTTAATCTTCTTCAGGGTTGCTGAAGGAGGTTCTTCCTCTAAAATTAAAATGCAAACTATTTTTCTACAAAATTAAAAATAGTAAAACAACACAAACCAACCCCTCTGAACTTTTGGGAGCAGTTAGGAAGCAATCCAGGGGCACTGTTCTTTCTGTGTAAGGTTTCTCCCTGCTTTCTGATGCTCTGTTTAGTATTGACATAGGAGGTGCACCAAGGGTTGGGCAGCCTAGGGGTAAAGCGCCCACCTAGAATCCTACACACTCAAGTTGAAACTGTTTTTTCCAGAGACTTCCTAGGTAGCTTTACACAGGAACCTGAGCTCCTCTGGAGCACCAGTCCCTGTAGGGGTACTGATCTCTCCTTCCCACTGACATGTCCATCCAGGAGGAGATGGGCAGATGGCCACCAGGATTGTGTGAATACACAGAATCCTGCGTGTTCCAGAGCATGTGCTCTGCCCAAGAGAGGCTCACTGTAGGCACTTTCACAGGCAGGTGGAAACCATGAGCCTTTAGAGTCACTAAAAAGCATCCATTTTCATTTGAGGTCAGTTGTACAGGATTACTTAGATTTAGGATTATTTATAGTATTATGTAGGCGCACTTATGCAAGTTCTCCCAAGGCCAGGTCTGGAGGACCATATCCTGTGAACAGAAGCTCCCTCTCCATCGTGTTTGCCATTTCTATTTGGTTTAGCTTACCCTCTGCACTGTGGAAAATGAGTGTTCCTTAGCTCTTTATCCTGGGGGGCAGGCGTTTATCAAAATCTATTAAATATTTACACCTTTATATAGCAAGTAATTCTGCTAACTTGTTTGACTTAAATTATACCCCACTGGCAAATCAAATTAGAGAAGATTTGAGAAAATCTACCTTTTAAAACAAAAGCTGATTTTCTCCATGTTCAGCCATTTGTGGGATTAACTTTTTTAATGGGTTTTTATGTGCACAGTGTTTTTGTTTTCATGGATACTAGAAAAGGATGAATTATTCATCAAGGGAAAAAAAAACATCTACAACATGCATTTTCATAGCTTATTTGGTCCCTTTTGTCCTACTCATAAATCAATCCTGATTACTACAAATGAACGTGTTCCCACTAAGGGTGCACTGATGACTCACTTGGACCATTAATTTAGACCTCTTCACTGAGTGCATTAGGATGCTGCCACTGGTAATAGGAACTGGAAGAACCTCCTCTCTTTGCCTGCACACTCCAGACTCCTTCTCCTGCTCTCTGTGTATAATTTTATAGACACAACACATATTCTTCAGTTAAAACATGCCATTTCCCCTCCTGTTCCAGTGACAAATTTGCATGAAGGGAAGGAAGAAAATTATATATCAATGCCCAGCAGGTTGCTTTTACGACCTAGGAGGAGGACAGAGAGCAATGGCTCAGTATCTACATCCTAAGTGGGGGCAACTGATGTCCAAACATAAAGACAGACGTCACTGAATTGTTATGGGAATGACTAGAGATGTGTCACTGGTGGCATAGATCACAAGGCATTTGTCTCTGTTCCTGAAGTGCTGACGAGCTGTCATCAGTGAAGAACCATTGTCATCGAGGAACAATGCTTCACCATTTAGAGCAGTAAATGGAACAAGCCAATTCTTATCCAGGCAGTACAGCATTTATCAACTCCTTATTGCCCAGCTGGGAACAAAGAGAGGATTCTACCCATTTGAAAATTATTATTATTATTTACTACTTTATTGGCAACACAGTGCACTGAATAGTTTTAGAAGAAAAATTTATGCCCCAGAATTCCTAAGGGTCAACACTCAATCTTTCTCAATACACACAATAAAAGAGAGAAGGAAAACACATTTGTTTCCTTCCCACTCCAATTGCTGCAGTGCCAGGGTGGTTAGCATTGAACACCATTATGTTTCATGTGCAGGGGCTCTGTATTGAACCCTAATTACCAATGTCAAAAGAGAAACATTCCTCAGAATGATATCAGTTATTCTTTGCAGCTTCCACTGCTGTGGTTGTTGCTGAATATCTTTTGAGTATTTTAAAGTACCAAGCTGAACGGAATGCCGTGTGTCCCACTGCAACTCAATGCTCTTTATGCCATAAAGATATCACAGATCCCAGGCAATTAACAGTTTGGAGAAGAGTACATTAACACCAGCTACTAAAAGCCTTTTATAGTCTTGAATAGTATTCACTGAGCAATTACAAAGTTAGCTTCTTCTTGTTACTGCTCTTAGGAATCCACCTAACAGTGATGCTCGTTAAAAATACCCCTTAACCTCAAATTCACAGTTGTGTTGTCCAGCATGGAACAGTGAAGGAATTTTACAAGTTTATCACTGGTGTAATGTGTTTGATGCTAAAACAGGAGGGAGTCACAGAGACTTCCCAACAAACCTCCAGCACCTACATCCAACTCATTGATAAGCCAGTCCCTATGAGGAATCTGGGCTGCCTGTTCCAATACAGGCACACCAGCACAATCCTGAGCTGAAACACCCTCCAGACCATCATTCACAGCGGTGCTAGATGCTACTTTAAACTTAGTTACTTGGATAATCTCCATTCACAGCAAAACAAATTGTTGAGCTGCTGTAATCCACAGCCTGTTTCAACAGGCTCAAACTGAGGGCTCACTAGAAGCTTCCTCCTACCTGCTACACACCAGCACACAGGGCTCTGATTCCAAGCCTGACTCCTCTCTGATCTGGCATGTGCAAAATGAGGACAAAGGGTGGGCTGTCACTAATAGAGAAGAGACTAAGGGCCCAGTTCTGCTTTCGTGACCTGACCAGTTTCTTGACTTTTCTTTCTGACACTAAAACCTTCTTCTCATGAAAATATCTCCAACTCCATATACAGCGTTTGAAAAAGAGTAGACAAGCATCTCTCTGCCAAAATTATTTCCACAGACAACTTCCACAGAAGAAAAATTTTTTATCACAGATGTCCATGAACTCATCACATCCTGTTGTTCTGGCTTCAGCACATTTGTGGTAACTGGATTATTCAAGGACTACACAGGTTGAGATCCCTGGTGTTGCATTAGAGAATGAAAAGTTGGAGAGGTCTTTATTATGGTAGAGAAACGCTGGATAAAATAAAACCTGCCATTGCCACTTTGGGCTCTGTACCTTATTTTCAGTTTAAGTACTACAATTGTATATTCAAAAAAACCCAAAAGATCAACTCTGCAGGCCTCTAAATCACAGGTTACAAATACAACATAAGAGAATGGACCAGGACTCTAATGCCCATTCAGTATTGTAGATAGGTAGGCTCATTCAGACTTCCACTGCTTTATTCTGAACTTGTACTGATAATCTCTGGGCAAAAAGTTCTGCAGGAGATGGACCAAGTTATCCAAGTTCCAGCATATGTTTGTAAGAATGTAGAGAAAGAGCTAGCATCAGGCAAAGGAAAAACACAGCTAGAAAAATGGGATTCCTCCTCTAGAATACAGACCAAGCAAGATCCTTCATGATATTTACAAATGGCTTCATGCCCTCTCTTTTACTAAGTTACCTTCCTTTATTTTTGGACAAAATACTAGCTGAAGTATTAAATATTTTCTGCATATATCAAAATATATTTGTGTAGAAAGAAGGGCAGATCAGTTAGATCACCACACTCTGAACTAACAATTTTTTTTTAACTGCTTAATGGAGCAGATAATTAAAAAGAAGAAAACCTATGCTTTGCCATCTTTTTCTGTGTAGAAAGAAGGGCAGTTAGATCACCACACTCTGAACTACCAATTTTTTTTTTTTTTACTGCTTAATGGAGCAGATAATTAAAAAGAAGAAAACCTATGCTTTGCCATCTTTTTTTTTCCCTCTAAGTTCTATATTGAATTATTTTCATAATTTAAAACATCACTTGTACTCATCTAGTGAACAAATGGCATTACTAGCCCAAGATAACCTGCACATTGCAATTTAAAAAAATAAAAATCAGTGACAACATTAATACAAGGAAATTAATAATCAATTATATCAGCCCAGCACTGTGTAACAACAAAAATTAAAAATATTGTTTTTCTCTAACTCTACAGACATGACAAAATGTCTGCTTATGCTTCCTGCCTTACCAAGTGATGCTTTCAAAGCCTCCAAGAATTGCCTGTGATTTTAAGATTTTAAACCTTTATTATATCATTATTATATTATTCTCTTCTCCTTTCTCTTAGTTTGAGTAGAGGGAGCTTAGTTAAAAGCAAAAAAAAACCCAAACCAACCAAAAAAAAAAACAAAAACAGTTCATGTCTCTTAAAGACTTTACTGAAAGCAGAAGGAAAATGTTCATACAGATCTACCAGTTCTTCAGTTCTTTTCTCTTTTGCACAGACCCAGAAGAGATGAGTCCAGCAGGAATGACATCCTACAGAGACAATACTTGTATCAGTAATGCTACAGCAGACTGCTAAAGTAGATACTACAGAAACAGAATATCATTCCCCTAATTCTGAGAGTGGAAAAACACAGCTCAAAGTTCCTTATTATTTAAAGAAAAAAAAAGGCACAGCAGGTTACCTGGTGCCCTGTACAGACAGCCCTGGAACATTTGGTAGGATTCTGGAGGCTGGCAGGCAAAGGGAAAGGAGACAGAGCCTGACATGTGAGCTGGCACATACACCTTCAGGCCTCTGTTTCTCCCCTTCTTGTGTCTCTTTCAGAGGAGGAGGAAGGTAAAACTGTAATTCAAGTTTGCCAATAGAACTGAAACCTGTCACGTCTACAGAAAATCCATTTGGGGGGCTAAAAATAAATAAATGCTACCTCACACTCCCACTGCCTTTGGATTCCTATTCATTTTAGAATTCAGATATCCAAACTCCACTTGCTTCAAATAGCAGCAGAGAAAGGAGAAGGAGGGGAAGAGGAAATGAGGAGTACTCTATGGATTTAGAAACTACTACATATAGCAAATATGAATATGAATTAACAACAGAGAATGGGACACAACTATGCCAGATGGGATCAACTCAATTGACCCCTAAGGTTTTATTTTAGCTACTTAGATTCTCACATTGATTGTACATTCATCTCTTGTTTATATACACACCTTCAGTTTCCCATTGGCAAAAGAATGATTACAATACTTAAAAAAACCACTTCAGCAGTCCTACATGGACTGGAGTGCTGGCAGAAGCCTGTACATGCCATGTGCAGGGAGAGCTTCACAAGTAGGTTGTTCTACCCACCATTTTACACTTGAAATCTATACTTTGTACAAATGTACCAAGCACATTTGAAAACAAATTGTTCTTGCTACTAATTTATAAGGAAAAACCTGCTTCATTTGCATGACATTAATAGGGGAAAAAAAAAAAAGAAAAAAAGAAAATGTCCAAGCAGATAATGTATTGAGTGCTGAGACAGTAACCCTGGATGGACTCCTGTAGCTGGCAATGCCATCTGCCTGGTGGATGCAGAAACCAAAGACCTTTGCAGTCCATGGAATGACCATCTTGAGACTGACTCACAGCCAGTGAGTGCTGATTGAGTCAAAGGGATTGAAAGCCAGATACTGACAGGTATGCAAAGGAGGCACCCACCAGCTGTGGGTCATTCACAGCTTTTCTCTCAGGAAATCTCATTGTTTTGGACCATTTCTTCATTGATACATCTGAAGGCACGAAAAAGCTAACATTTGGGTTCTTCCCCTCCCCTGTATGAAACTAAGAGGAGGAAGGCATGTCTGAATATTATTCTCTTGTTAAGAATATTGAAGTACTGGAGGCAGAGGAAAAGCCTGAAATTTGTCCGATGCTCTTTACTCAGCTAGCAAGCACACGAGGCACAAACCAACGATCAATATTCTACCTTATTTGAGCACAGCTTTTCAAACTTCGCATTTCTGACCACACGGATAGAAAGGTTACTGTTTAAGAGACCTCTTGCCTTTGCCACAGTTGACTCAACAGGTCTCATTTGTGCTGTTACACAAATCCCAAACACCCTCCCGATCTTGATGGACTCAAATATCCAGAGTCAGATTTGCTCCTGTAAGTTTTCACTTACACTTGGCTGACTCCTGTGGAATTATCACCACTACAGAGAAAGGAAGGCTAAAATCAGAGTGAACACTGGTTGCCTAAAACAAATAAATAAATATATAATAGCTGTAACTTCCATGTAAAAAAAAATGACATTTTCTTCAGTACTTTTTTTTTTCAAAATAAAAAACCAGACAATATTGCTTATTTTTAACTGAACAGAAATATTAAAGACAGATGTGTTCTGTAAGGCCACATGGAAATCTACTGCAGAGTAATGGACTGTACATAGACCATACATTTCTGTAAGAGCAGAAGATCTCATTTTACTACACACAGAATTTGAAGATCTCATTCTACTACACATTGAATTTCTGCAGCTTTGACTGACAATTATGACTGGGTTTAAGGGAAAGGTTTGAAAGTCTCCCGACCAGATAGTAGATGCTGGTGAAAAAGGATAATAAATGTTAGCAATGCTGTAGGTGGCAGAGGCAGCTATGTTCTGGAACAGAAACATGTAAAATTTGAGAATAACTTTCTCAATGGGAGTTAAAAGGTGCCACTTGACCAGGGTGTGTTTTAATCTGCTACATCTTTTCAGGGCATGTGTGAAAAGTCAGTCAAAAAAGATGCAAGTAAGGGGGAGGGGGGCATAAGGTGTAAAATAGCAATAGGGGGCATTTTTTAGGGTACACAGCACTAAACTGGGTGCAAGATCACTAATGGCTCCTGCAATTTCTTTTCTGCAGCTGCAGACTAGCCCTGAACTGATATAGAAAAGTACTTAAGAAAAACACGAGTTCATATCTCCTTTCAATTTTTTACTACTACTCCCTCCTTCCAACTTTAAAATGAAAAAGGTAGGGGAAAAAAAATGGGGCTCAACAAGTCTAGACTCACCAAAGCTACTAATGTTTTCAGATCACAGAATATGCTGCTAAAGGGCAACTAATTTGTTATACAGCAGGCAAGGCTTTGTGTCTCCTTGTCTATCTGATAAATGTTGAAGTTTCAGTTCTCCCAGACATCATATGCAACACATTTTCAGCATTACGTACATGGCTATTTATTCATTTTCTAGTAATTAGTATCCTGGGGAGAAATCCAATTGCCACTCTATTTACCTAATTTAATAAAATATTGCAAAATGCAAAGTGGGAGGAATTTCTAATGTTTTATTAGCATTTGGCAATTCTGATCTTTCTAATGATGTCTACTGACCCCTAGCCTGTAGCTGTGTTTCAAAGCAGTTTCTTCACCAATTCTTTAATTAAAAACTATTACCAAAGAGAAAATTAGAATCAAGTATCTCAGTGGCAGAGAAGATTTTTACTTACTCAGGATTTTAATTTTACATTAATTAAATAAGTGGGAAAACAATAATTTTTAAAAGTTTTAAAATTTAGAAGTAAGGGGAAAAAACGCTAATTAGATTAAAGACATATTAGGAAGAAAATAAAATGAGTTGCACTCTCCCCTCCACCCAAGCATAGTCCTTTTCAACTATAAATACTGTCCCCAGTTTTGTTCTTGTTCATAACATCTGTCATAAATAAACCTGCTGAAGTCACTAAGAGCATACCAGTACTGGCATTTGAATGCAACTCCTTTTGCCAAAGTCATCAGACTGAGGAGGGTGCAGAACCCATCCTTTCCCACTTGCACCTGGGCTTTCAAGTAGAAGCTTCTGACTGTCGCCTGCACAGAAGGTTCTCACATGTGGAATTCTGATGTTTCCTTTGGTTACTGGTACCTGGAAGCTCAGTAACCCTTTAAAGCAATAGCACCTTCATACAGCTACTTGAATATATTTCAGAATACTGTTTCAATATTTTAGCTCACATGTAAGCTTTCTTCTTGGCCCAAAACTGAGGAAGAGTGCACAGCCTCCCTGAACTCCAACATAAGGAGATGATTTATTTAAGCAGGTGATGAATTTTCATACTGGGTGCAATTATTGAGGTCTGTGCGAGCACACACAGATCTTCACATGAAAATCTAACAAGGTTTCCAAGGAACTTGCAGCTATTACAGATTCACAGGCTCCTTCACTCAGCTCTTGGGAAAGCACTTACAGCTGATTCCATGCTAATTCATTGCTCAATGAATAAGTAAAATCTGTACAGTATAATAAAACCATTGATCATCATGCTTTAAGATTGACTCCTAAATATTTAGGAAGCAGCGCGTATTCAATGGAAATGTTTATCGGCACTGTGAAATTAAACTGTCACCCGTGAAATAGTAAAACTCATTAACGCGGAGTTTCTTTTTAAGTGTTAGGAATTAACTTTATGGCCGCATCCGTAATGGCAAGCCTCAGCCTTAAATCGCCTGCCATTTAGTATTCGCGAGCGATATTAAAACATATTAACCGTGATTTAATTGACTGGAAATTAAAGAAGACAGATGAGGAAAATACATATATAGGAAAAGAGAAGAAAGAGGAAAGAGGCTGGGCCGGGTTGTTGGGAAGGGGCGGACGGACAGACGGGCGGACGGACAGACGGACGGACGGACAGCGCTGCCCGCGGGGCTCGGCCGGGGCAGCGCCGCCGGCGGGGCAACAGCGCCCTCTCGCGGCCGCCGCGCCCCCGCCCGCCCCGCTCCGCCCGACGGGCCGCGGGGGAGGCCGCAGCGGGAGCCCCGCTCCCGGCCCCGCCGGCAGCCCGGGGAGCAGCCCAGGGAGCATCACCGCCTGCTCTGGCCTCCAGGACTCGCCGCACCGCCGGCACCCGGCTACACCGGGCTCGCCCAAGCGCACCCGTAGAGCCGCCGGCGCTGCCCGCCCGCCGGAGCACCGCAAAGCCCGGCGGCCAGAGATGTTCCTGCCGGCGGGGACCGACCCCGCAGGGCCGGCAGAGATACGTGGCGAACTTAGGAGCGGATCTCCCGGGGGCACAAAAAAGAGCGAACGGCGATTTCCCAGCCGGGAAATGCTGGGGCAGCAGGGAGGGCGAGCACCACGCCCCGGGACACAGCTGCGCCCGTGGGAAGCGCCCAGGGAACCGACGGTACCGCCGGGCCAGGAGAAGACGCTCAGCGCCACCGGCGCTGCTCCGCCAGGCTGGAGCCAGGCTGCGCCCGCAAAATCGCGGCATCCCCCGGCCCTTGCAGGAAGGGCCGACCCTCCCCACCAGGCAGAGGAGACACCCCAGCCCCGTCCCGGCCGGTGGTCCGCAACCGAGGCAAGGCGACAGCGGCCACTGACCGCAAAAAGATGCAGCCTGCGGAAGGACAGCAAACCGTGCGGAAAAACCTCGCAGGCTCCAGCGTCTCCCGCTCACTCCCACATCCACACCGGCAGGACGGTGGAGAGCAGTTCCTCCATCTGGCCCCAACTTTGCATTTCTGAGCTCCATTAGCAAAGCGGAACCGAGCTAAGTTTCTCAGAGGTCATGGCGCAATAACCCCCTTTTTCCGCGAGTTACTCCCCATCTCTTCCTCCCGCCCCCGACCCAACCCCAGGAACCTCCTCGCGCTCCCGTTACTCACAGTTTGTTGCAGTTAATCCCAGATGCCATAGAGTGAAGAGCAGCAGAGTGAAGCCCCCGAGGGCTCGGGAATCCATCTTCAGCCCCGGAGGGGGAAGCCAGCCGCCCGCCTGTCTCCCCTGGTCCCAGTCTCCGAGCGCCTCTCAGCCTCTGTGCGCTCGCTCTGCCTCCGCTCATTTACTCCATACAGCATCCAAGCACTCCGGGTGAAGGGAAGCCGGGGCCGGCCGGGAGACTCTTGTCAGCCCTTGGAGGAGCCGCTCCGGACGCCGGCGGCAGTGCCCGAGCCGAGCCCGCTGCCCCGACTGCCGCCGCGGCGATTCACCTTGCGAGCAGCGGCTGGGTGGGAAGCACCAGCCGCTCGCTGGGCACCTCCTTATAGGCGAGAGCCGCGCTGCACTCCACCTCCTCCCAGCCCCCTGGAAGTTGCTCCTCCTCGCCTTCCAGGGAGGATCCTTACTGCAATCTTCACGCGTTGTTGATAAGCATCAGAGTCAAGGAGTAAATCAGATTCCTGGAGAAAAAGAAAATAAATTAAAATCTTCCATTCCCCCCACCCCCTTTAGGTAGCACTGTAGCTGGAGCATTTTAAAGATCCCCCGGCTCAGCTGTTTGTTTGCTTATGGATACATATGTTATATACACATACATAAAATATACATGACATCCTGGCATGAACAGAGCCGACAGAGCCCGACGAGCCCCAGCCCCGCCGCCGAGGCTCAGCCTCACGTCCAGGGAGGGGGGATGAACCTCGGACGGGACTGATGCTCTACCCGCTCCTCTGTCAAGCCGAGTCCAGAGCTTCCCTGCCTGGCCTTCCCAGAAGGCAATCAGAGGTGACCCCAGGGCTTCCAGAAGAGACACGGGGAGCTCTCGTTAGCATCCCAGGCCTGAAGAGGAACGCGGCCCCCGGGATAGCGGACCCGGACCCGCACCCATAGTCTGTGCCCCCCTCCCGGCTGGCGAGGGTGATGCTTGCAAAAATCAGATTTCCTGACTCATTGATTGATTACCCGACTGCTCAGCAGCTGAACGGGCCGGGATTATTTTCCTGAGGGGTGTACAAGAAACTAGATCTGGACATGCATCCTGCCCTCCCCTGGCGGGGTGCGCGCCGGCGGCCGGAGCGCTCGGAGCCGGGCCCGCTCGGGGGGAGCACACCTGGACTCCGGCTTAATCACTGCCCAGGTCTAACCTTGCTGCTTTGCTGCGGCGTCACCCCACATCAGCAGAGTGCTGCATCAAAGTCAGGCCAAAATTGCATTAGCGATTCCGCTGTAATCTACAAGGAGAGCGTGTTTGGGCCGTCTTTGGGGGTGGGGAGGGGGAAGCCGCTGGTGCTCGAAAGCCGCTGGTGCTCGGCTATAATCCCTCTCAGTGGCAAGGAATAATCAGAGAAAATAGACTGTTCTCCAAAGCCATCCCCACCTGCCAACTGAGAGCAGAAGTTTAAATTGCTGGCATGCTGTAAACCTCATTTTAAAAAGCAAGGAGGGTGGAGAAAAGACTGTGCTTAGCTATTAGACACTAACTATACCGGAGAGGTGTCAGGGGGACACCTTATCTTTAAAGGGGTAGCCAGCTTGGAAAGCAGAAGCCCACATTTAAAAATTTACCTAATTATTTCAGTTTCTGTTGTTACAAGTGACACAAGTGACACAAGGTTAAACAGGAAGGATAGCTGCCTAGCACTGAGACTTTCAATTGGAGTCAATAAAGGATTTAGTCAGACAAAACTGAGACTTAGGAAGAACTTAAAAGCTTAATGAGCTCTACAAGTGTTAAATTTTTAACTTCAAACACATCTGAACACACCAAGGTTTCATCTTTGCTCATGCAAAGACCTGACCCAGTTGCTCTGTACTTCTGCCTGAGCAGAATGAGATTTTGGAAATTAGGGTGGTGCAGTCAGACTAAGGCTGTCATCTACATGAAGTGTCAGCTTTCCCTTACCCAGGTCCTGGTGGAGGTATTAAACTGATCACCCAGGAGAGCTTTGTGCAAGGGCACAGACACCCTTGTGTCTGAGCAGGCCCATCTTTGAAGGTGGTGAGCTCTGCTCATTTCCCTCAGTGGATGGCAAGAGAGGGTCTCACACCTGTTCATGTTTTCTGATCCTAGTCAGAAACATCTCATCTTCTCCATACCAATCCTAACTGGTGACTCTGCCCCAGGAGGTTAGAACTGTATTGCTTTGCTGCATTAGGCCAGGAGCCTGGAGTACTGAGAAAATTATGCTATTAACTTGACTTTTTCAGGTGAGTGATCAAGTTTTAGAAGTGCTAGCAGTGCTTCCAGAGCTACCACTAGAGTGAAGCTAAGCAGTAGAACACATCAGAAATCTTAAGCCAGAGTGGGTTTTCTCTGGAGACACAAGTCTTTGACACACTCATAACCTTGCAGCTATGTATTCTGAAATTAGCAGCATTCAAAAGAAGGAAATTAAAAATGGGGAGGGGTGTTTCATGCTTTTCTTTTTAAAAATAATTAAAAAATTAAATTGATTGTGTTTAAAATATTTTCAGTGTCTCTTTAAACTCTCTGGCACATTGGTACACTTCTTAAGTGACTCACAGAACTAATTAGTGGTTTGTTTATAGGAAAACAGATGTGGAAATGAATTATGCAGGCTAATTAAAAGCTATCAGTAAATATGAGCCCCATCCTACAATGCATCCCAGTGGTCACCAATATATAATAATACAGAATCTGGACCCCAGTTATAATATTGGTTTTCAAACCACTCTTGTGAGACACACCTCTTCCATAATCTCCTTTGTATTATAAATGCCAGGCATTGCCTTAAGATTTGTGAATGTTTGGGTGCAGGAGCAGTACAACTGAGAAGTTATGGCCGGAGTGGAGGGCTATGCAGCTGTTTGTTGCAGGAAATTATGTAAATAATGTCATGTTTAAGGGCTTTTTGCCAGCAAGATTTTTATTAGAGTAAATTTATTAATTACTATTAAGGATTTTCAGACAAAAACTGTGGCTCATCATCAATTACAGATCTGAGTACCCTGGATTTGGGAAAACTCAGCTGTTTATTTAGTTTTAGTGTATCTGGACGTTATTCAAAATCACAATGATGGTTGCCACTGAAGGTGTTTCAAAGCTTTGGCTATGAGTGGAGGCTTTATTACAGCTATAGTTACTAGTCCTCTCTAACTCACCAGTTTTTAACTCCTTTCTAACTCTTGCATTCACATTTCTTCTCCTCAATGAAAGCAAAACTGACCTTAACCATTGAAGACCCTGATTTCTTTCCTTTCCATGTCTGTCTCTTCTTTGATAAATTTCATTTACACCCTTTTGCCAATCACTTGATGTTCACTCCCTGTTTGTTAAACAAAGGGAACACACCAATACTTCCTCTTGTTCATGTGGCAGGAGGAGAAATATCCAAATGTCTGGCGCCTGTTCAGAACCTGCAGTCACGGTGATCATAATTTCAGAGACAATGCCAGTCATCATTAGGTCATCTGGGGCTGTACTGAAATGGCTGTGTGAGTTCTTGGTAAGAAAGCCTAACATGGGACAAGAAATCAGGTCCTTACTCTCTGCACCCCGACGGCAGCTGAGTGTCCCTGTTAATGCTGCCCAGGACACAGGCAGCGCATGACCTGCGTGATGGGAAGAGCAAGACAAGCAGCGTTACACCAATGGCTGGTCCCATCACAGCTTACTGGCTTTACAATAAAAGCCACAAATTGCTGAAATTGAGCATTTAAGTTTTTTAGCGTCAGTGTCCTCAAGTTTATTCTACCAGTCTGGAGCCTTGTTATTTGAGCTGAAGGAACCATTTGTGGGAATTAATGAATAGGAAAGCAAAGGAAGGACATGAACACATAAGGAAGAGCAGGAAAAGTTGGCTGCCACCAGGGAAGTTAGGGAATGTATTTTTGTATTTTGGAGGAGAAAGCTTTTTATTTAAATGTTTATCTGAGGAGGTAAGTTTATCTGTGATCAGATAAACTTGTTTTCTTTCCTAGAGTCAGTAAACAGCATTAGTACTGCTACAACCCATGTTGAGTTTGCCACTAGAAGCAATAGCAGTTTAGCCCATGAATACAAACAATCCAGCTGTTTGGATAATTGCAGCTGGAAGCTTTATCTCTGACCCCGACTGTACAGAATCCATGGAAGGAGAATAGCATGACATATATATGAAAATGTAATTGTACATGGCTTTGGGATCACATATTGCAGTTTCCTGTTGATAACTAAGAATTTATCTGAAGAATATGTTTCCCATCAAAAAACCTAAAGGTCACATAAAAAAAAAAAAACCTGAAGGTCATTTATTTCTTTTTCCCTTTGAGTATTCTCATATAAATAGAAAGGACTCATTCATTAAAGAGAATATGTGGGAAGCTTTCATAAAACACACCGACCCCAACCAGGTGAGTGCAACAGCAGGCTGCTCATTATCCTTGGACAGATCCACAGCATACCTAAGTCCAGAGGATAGGAAAATGTAATGATCTGCTGGGATAATCTGATGGCCAGTAGCATTTTTGAGATGCATGCTGAGATTAGGTAAAAGAAATCAGATGTCAAGCTGTGCAGTGATTATTGGAAGACAAAGAACTAAAATCACCACTTCCTCCCCCTCGCCTTCCCCCCCATTATTTTACCACTGTCTGCTGGTATTATTGCTTTCATTACATTATCTTGTCTGCCTATGAAGACACTTGTGTCAATCATGGCCAGATACAGCTACCGGTCTTAAAAGATCAATAACCTGAGTAAATAATAGTACAAATTACTATGGCTACAAATTACCTAGGGACTGAAATAGGCCTTATTTGGGACACACTCCTCCCTGGTGTGATTCCAGTGATATTGTGCATTGCAGTGCTGGAAGGAGTCACAGAGGACACAGCCATGGTCTGCTGTCTGTGCTGGTTCCCTACCAAACACAGTGGTCAGCTCTAGCTGGGCCAGTCACTGTTGTCTCCCTGAGCAATACTGCTTTTTTACTGAAATGCAGCATAATCCTGGTGCAGTTATTGTCCCAGAACCAGCTTTCCACCAGTGTCCAGTGAAGAGATGGACTTCATGAGGTGTTGGCATAACTGCAAACCCCATTCCTGTGGTCTCATCAACCACAATCAGCCCTGAGGAGACAACTCTTACACAAACTAAGTAATGCAATTTTTTCCCCTTGTTCTGAAGCCATACAAATTAGAATGAAGAAACCCCTAAAAAGTCCCTGGACAGTTAGGTGTCACAGGATGGATGTAGTCCTAGGAGTACAGCTGGCTGACTAATGGGAACATAGTAGAATAAGGTATATGATCTCCCAGCTGAGGTCAAAGCCCAGCATCTCTCTCACAATACTTACAAAACTTCAAGGCAAACAAGACCAAAAGAAATTACAAAAGTTGGGGAAGCATTTAGCAAAAATCTCTATTTGATAGGCATCCCAGTTCAGACTACAGAGTTGGAAGGAAGGAATGTTTTCTGTATTAATGCCTTTTTCCATACATAAAGAAGACAGCTTTACTTGTCACTCACTGGTAGCTATCAAGTCTCCATTTTGCAGAGATTCAGTCATTCAGTCATGTCACTGATTTGAGTAATGACATATAATAAATAGACACTGGGATAGATTTTCAGAAGCAATTAGCAATTTTGCATGAACAACCAAGGTATCCCTTAAGGGGAATTTTTTTCAGAATGATTTGGGCCTTTACTTGCTCAGTGCCATGATCTGCCTGTTCAAAAAAGACAGCTAAAAGGAGAGGCATCCAAAATCATTAGCCTCCATTGAACATTTGCACCTCAGTCTACCACTAATCCATAGCCTCATGCTCTAGGAGAGAAACAATCACCTGGGCCTATATACATAACAAATAACTTTGAATGTCTCCATGATTTTACTGACAAAGTTTGCAAGGAGTGAAAAAGAGAGCTAATTTCATCAAATAAATCATTTGTGACAAATGGCTCATCCACCGCTTGCACTCAGAAAATTATTATTAGCAACAGCTGGGCTGGGTATGTCAACCTATATTCAAAAATTCTCTTTTCTGCCTGTCCTTCACTAATCTGTCGTTGTGGATGGAGGTCAGAGAGGACTGAAAAGAGGAAAGTTGTGTGGAAGCTAATGCAATCATTAGGTCATTTTTAACCTTGCTGCAATTATCATACAGAAGGAGTCAACTGAGAATAATGAAAGACAAGATGGTAATTTAGACTCCCTTGAAAAAGAGGAAGAAATGAATACACCTTGTCTCAAAAGCCATGAGGATTTCTAAATTCAATCCTGTGGGAATGAGCAGCTCCTGAGCACTCCTGTGTTGCTTCCTTCTCAGCATATGCACAGGATATTCAGAATCTTGGGCCCATGTTTTTACAGATACCTGCCATTCTAAAGGCTGATGCTGTAATTTCTTTGATGCAGGCATTAAAGGACATGGAACAGAAAATGAAATTAATAGAGGTTCTTTAGTCACAGTATCACTGACCTCCTTCTAGACAAAGTACTTGCCGAGGACTGAGCTGAAAATTAATCTGGTCTAAACTATGAAAATTCCCATTTATTTATGTTGTATATGTGTGTGTATATCTGTATACACACATGCATATATACACATATATTTGTTCATAAGTATATACAGACACACAGAAATCTGTGTAAAACAGGAAATCAAACAAGGTAAACTCACCCCTCGCTAGGAGATCCATTTATTTCCTACCTACTGACTAAAAATGTTTACTTCCTGTAGGAAGTGAATGCATTTGCATCAAAAGGAAACAGTTCCATGTAGACCTACCACTGTCTTTTCAAAGCAAAGTGATTTTAACTCAGTGAGAGAGAGATGATTATACAGTTATGTGTAGGCCTGAGTCAGACACGCTCATCTTGCTTCTGACTGCAGCCAGCTTGAGGTATCGGAAGCCTCTGCTTTCTGCCAGTCTGGATTGCAGATTGCACTGGAGATAATGAATCCCTCCTACTCGCTAAAGATCTGCTGACAACATGAGAATATTAACATATTGTAACTAAGTGCAAGGGTGGATATTCAGGGGTTTTCTAGCAATCAATGTATTTTCCTTTACTTATTACAAAAACAATAAGTGATTTGAGCAACCACTATCAAAACTAAGCCAAAATTAGAAGTCCTGCTTATTTTTTTTCTGACTCTCAGAGTCTGTTTTTTTGATCAGTTATACTGGATGGTGTTGTAAATTCTAGCGTAAGGAAGAAAATCAAACTCACTGCTGAGAATTTTTATGCTAAGGATTTAAACTAGAGCAAACAAGTCGCACCATGTTCCCATTAAGGAGGAGGAATCCCAGGAGGCCAAACTTCTGTGCACTTACTAGTTGTGTGTTGAATCAGTTGAGGTTCAGGCAGAAAATGTGCATGGATAGCCCAGATTTCACTGAGCCTGCATGAAGGGAGCTTTTTTGGCTGTAAGGGGTGAAGTGCAGCAAACTGTGCCCTGCAGTTCAGCTAAACCCCTGACTTTAACCTGTCATCCACACAGTGTGAATATGAGCTAAGTGTGAGCTTGAGACTGGATTCAGACTCACATTCAAGGGTTGCAGAGATGTATCCAGAGTCAAAAGGCAGGATCAAGCCACAGAAAGTGTGTGGCAAAGCTAGGAGGCTAGCCCAGGTTCTCCTTGTTTTCTTAATTGGATTTATTGTCCCATATTATCTCTCCAGTCTGAAAATCAGTTTCATAAATGTAACAACTCAAGAGAATTATAGCCATCTGTGGCAACAGCATACAACTCTAATCCTATCTAAATAGGCAGCAAAATACAGCAGAGACATTTGACTTTGTTTCTCCATCTTAGGGGTTAAGATGTTCATTGCAGGCAGATCGAGGCAGCAGAGAATCTCAACAGTGAAGGTCACAAGCATGCAGCTGTACTCCATAAAAACCTTTAGCAGTGTCTAATATGAAGAATCAAATGTGGAAATGAGGAGTATGTATTGACATCTACGTGTGTTAGTACCACTTATGTAATTGAATTTATTATAAACAACTTAATTCCCAGAGTGCAATTATAACAGATGGATAAATAAGATGCAATATATTGTTCACTTTATGACAATGATCACATAATTCCAGCTTCAATGCTTTTACTGTTTGCATGAAACACTGATTAATAAAGCTTTGAAAGGCTGTCAGACGAAGATATATGAATGTGTGATATGAGTGAAATTACTCCCCAGTATAAAATCTAGGGAAGCTGTATCAGGGATGAACATGATCTGTTCTGTCTACCAGGTTCTCCTTGACAAAGGCTGAGCAGTGACTACAACCAGCTATAATTGTTATCCTCCACTTTCATTCTTTTTTAATCCACTTTTTTGTCCATTTACATCATGAGCCTTTGAGAAACAGCCACCTTCCTCCCTATCCATGTCTACAGGTGCTGTAGTTCTGACCCCACTGTGAAGGTTGTAGAATCACAGTATTACCATAGGTCAAAGATTACACAAACAATTAGCACTCTGCCAGCACGGCAGTGAGCAAAAGTCACAATAACAAAAAAGGAAACAATCACCAAGAACTTAGGGTGATGAAGGGTTAATTCATTTACCACAAACCCATGTCACTGGAGATGCATTCTGTGGATTAACATTACTGATACATCCATTTTGTTAAGTGGATACAGTTGTCTGCTGACACTGCTTCACTTGAGATGATTGTATTATTGAGGTCTCTCACAAAAACTGATACCAATTCCCATTAGGGATTTTAGCAAAACTACAACCCAGCTTTTAAGATTTTAAGTATTTTGAAATAAAGAATGGACCATGTAATAATCATTTTGGTTCTGAATTAGAAAATGTGTTTCTTAATAATTGTATTATTGGTCAGTTCCAGAAGAAAAAGGGATGCTTAATGAAAGATCAGATACCTGGCTATACCTAGGTGAAATCTTTCCTGTTCTTTATCACCTCAAACATGATTGAAATGAAAGGTCAAGGTTAAATTTGTGATTTTTGAGGTGGTTAGGTGATATCCCATTACTCTGATTTATGCTTCTGGTACCTAAGATTTCTTTTTTCTGAGAATTGCTTAATTCCCAAATCTGCTGAATATCCCCTATTGACCTATTGCCCTTGGGGACTGCTATTTTGAAAACTACTGCTTAAACTTTCTGGGTTAAGCATCCCTAATGGAACTGTATGTAGCTCCACCTAATTTTAATGCTCACTTACATCAGCTGGATGTCATATGGTGCTAAAATGAAATGCAAATCCAAATTCTACAGGTTTTATATAAGGTTTTATATAATTTTAAGCTACCTGGAGAAACTGGGAGTGTTTAGCTTTGGAAACTTTGTGTTACCTTGTCTTACACTGATACAAGGGAAGATTACACCAAATGAAGAGGACATGGAGCAAAATGAAGAGGGCATGGAGCAAATGGATTTTTTTTTTAAGTCTCTGCTAATCTTCACAGGTTTTTTTGTTTGTTTTGGGTTTTTTTTTTTTTTGTTGTTGTTGTTGGTTTTTTTTTGTTTAGTATTTTTTCTCTTTCATAAGCTCTTCTTAAAATGTAGATAATAGGTTATTTACTGGGAATAATCCTGTTAGGAGGATAGTGTTGAACACATCCATCTCTCCATAGATCACATGCTACAGGGACACCAACATTTGAAATCAAAGAGTGATATCTCACTATCTAGCCCTAAAGAGAACTCCAATTTATTGCATTCCATAATCTGTATGTGTGATATCAAATCATGAAGCATAAACTGTAAAGCAGAGGTGAGAAAGACACTTAGAAAAAGAGAAGTTTTGTCTTTTTGATAGCAAAAGATTTAGGGTGAGAGGGCATTGTGCAACGTTCTCAGTAAGCTCTCTACTGTTTGGCTTTCACGCTGCTGAAAGACTAAACTGCATGCCTTCCTTCTCTATTAAACACTTTTCTGAAGATAAACAGTTATTTTAATGGAACAGGAGATTGCATAATCATTGTGAAGTCCTTGAGCTTTCCGCTGGCTGTAGATTTCTCTGTTCAAGTCCAGATGAGTTATACAATGTAAAAATGCATTTGGTAAGTTTTTCATTGACATTACTAGGAAGGTGTAATGACTGTCACTCTGGTGTCAGCGGGAGGTGCTGTCAAGAAGGGTAAGGAAAAAAAAAACCCTTAAAACCCCCTGCAGACAATCAAGAAGAAATCTTGTACTCTTGAGTAATTACAATTCTCAAGGAAAAAAAATAGACTTGGATAAACCTGGAGGCACCTTTATATTTTTCCTTTTGAAACCTTCCATCTCCCTGACATTACGCTTTGCTGTTCTGTCATTTCTTTCATTGTGTCATGCTGGGATAGTTCTTTTTTCAGGGGGGAGGGAATATATTTGGTCCAAATACCCCGCTGTGCCAATATTTAAAACAAAGTCTTTGTTGAGACTTTTTAAAGAAGTCTTTTAATGAACAAACAGATATATTCTTTGTTGGAAGAGAAGCCGCAATTATCAGGGGAATTTCACTTCAAATGGCACGTACATTTTTCATGTAGGTGGTGAGGTAGGAAGGCATCTCAGTGGTAGGTAACAAACAGTCATGTTTGTTATGTACTTTGAATGTTACTTTTCTGCTTTCAGCATGGTGCTTTTTTTTCTGAGTTGCACAGGAAGCCTGGAGCAGTAAAGAGCCTCCCTTCCGTGTCATTTTCCCACTTGTAAAGAAATTATGACTGAAATTGCAGTTATGAAGGTACGCAGTCACGGAAATTACATCCCAGGGAGGTGTCATGTCTTGCTGAAAGTTATTGCTGTCCCTTTGTCTCGACAGAAAATGGCTGAATAACTCTCTTGTGTTACTCCATTCCTTCTGGTTCCTTCCTGTGTGGATAGTTTTCTCTGCTTTCTTTCTCATTCCATGTCTTTTCACCACTCCATCCACATCCTTTTTCTTTTCAGAAGTATTTAATGGATCAGTCAGGTCATGTGCCATCAAATTATGATCTGATGACCTTTTTGGATCTCATATCATTCTCAAAACAATCAGTGGTGTGGTTTGGTTTTGCTTTGTTTTGGTTTGTTGGTTTTGTTGGGTTTTCTTCATGTTTGAAATTGGTGTTACCTTTAATTGCTTCTTCTTTCCTGAAAGTCCATTGTACTGTCTGCATTGTTTCTATCTCTGCTTTCTGACTCTTCCATTAGTGCTCCTCCAGGCTTACAGAGCTCCAGTGAGAGCTCTGCTGTCTTTAGATTTGCTTCCTGTTCTCCAGTTTGGGAGAAACACTTTTATCCCACTAGCAGCAATTTCCCTATTCACTCTTTTTGATTGCTTTGCACGTTGCTTTGTTATTTCTATCTTTACAAACCTATCTGCACCTGTCACTGTCTGCCCTTGATTTAAAAAATGGAGGGCAGGCCGTGTATCTTGCTGCATGGAGGAAATGCTGCTGATAGAAAACTGGAGGGCCGAAGCCAATGGCTAAAATGCTCAAACTTTTCTACTCAAAAATTTCCTACAACCTCGTCTTCTTGATCTATGGCTGTTTTATGACAGTGAAGCAACCACAGGTTAGATTCATCTCTGTATATGTTGAAATGTATTTGCTATTTGCTGTGTATATTTGCTATCGCTCCTTTGTATTTGTTGAAGTGTTTTTGCCATCTTGCAAAGGCTCTTTCGGTGGGACTCAGCAGTGTGACTACAGGCACAAAGTGTTATTTTAACCATTGTGGGGTTTCCTGTTTGGCCACCAGGAAAACCTCTCCAGAAGGGTGTGAGGCTGTCTCAGGTTGTGTGCTCCATGCAGATGGCTCATACTGCTGCAGGATGCTTTACCCTTCTGCAACTGGGTATTAAATGGCTGTCACTGACAGTGTAGCATCTCTCATCTTATCTTGCTATCTTAAGCTTCCTCTGGCAGCTTCTCAGGAAGTCAGAGGAGTCACACTTGTGTGGAATCCAAAGGGACAGACAAATTGTAGCAAATGAGAGACAAACTCACAATACAGAGCAATACTTTCCTAGTGCTAATACCTCTGAGTGAAAATGCAGAGTCAGGCATAGTAGTGAAAGAGAAAAACAGGAAAAGGTAAAATAGAAGTAAACTAAAATAAAACATCAAATGTAGCCTTATCAGAAAGCCCTGTTAAACACAGCATTTATAGAGGTCAGACTGGACTGCCAAATCCCTCTCTATGGCTTTTGTTAGCTTAACCCTCACCTTGAAAATTCTGTGCTCTGCAGGTCTTCTGCCATAATCTTCTACTGGAAACTTCTTTTTCCCCCTTTTCTCTTAAATGTTTTTCCTGAATCCATTTAGAGTCTCTTTTGGAGTGGTGTTACTGTATGCATTGAAACTGGCATACATTATACATTTGTTTATTACCACAGGGGCAAAATGATTTTCACAGGCAAGATCTGAGACCCATTGTAATTCCACTGAATTAAACTCATTAGTATGAGGTCTTTACCCATATTTATGTCTTACAAGAAAACCCTAAACATTACTGCTGGATAAATTAGAATGTGAAATATATCTCCTTTTTACCATATATTTCCTCCTTCCTTTATGGACTTTATATCCCACATGGAAAAGTCAAGACAGAAATTTCCACCTATTATTCCTTAAAAATAAATTACCAACAAAATTCTCTGTAATTACAGGGAGTCTCTAAATGTTAGAGGTAATATTGAAATGTTGACAGGTGTCTAACTTCTACTGGAAAGGAATGAGCAGTTTAATTAGGATGAGATAATAATGCATTTCCAGTGGAAAGCAACAGCTCTCCATCCTGGATAAAAATTATTATTTTAATAAGGCTTGAAATCGCAGACATGATATGTACTGTGATAGTACATAGGATGAACCAGTATGCAAAACCAAAAACCCTAAATGGAGTTTGAGCAGGGTTCTCTGACAGATCATTCAAGATTATAACAATAGTCTGTTAGCCATGGAAATAAGATTTATGATTTTGCATAAAACAATTATTTGCAATCTGGGGAGAAAAACTAAGAAACCCTAAAGGCATTTTCTCCTCATGTCTTTTTCTGTCTTTTAAAAATATTTTGCTTTTTAATATTTAAAATGCCTTTTCACACTTTATTGTGTTTTTTTTCTGTTATCAAGGATGCTACACAACTCAATTCTACTACTATTTACAGGCTTCAGGATATATCTCAGGCTATCATGTTAATACTGCAAGACAGTCTATTTTTCTTAGGGTGCAGGCTGGGGTTGCTGTTGATGCCCTTGTTGCATTTTATCAGCAACAACATTAGACAGAAACTACCCCTGGAAGAGGCTCATTACAAAGCAGTACCTGTGGAGAGCCACAGCTCTCCTGGTAGCCAGCTTGGCAAAGGGTGTATCCATTTCTTCACTTTCTGTCTCTGTCTCTAATTGTCTCCTCACACCCTCTATTCCTTGTAAGGAAAGGACCTTGAAAGGTCTTTTGGGAGAAGCTGACCAAATCTACTGCACAAGGCTGTGCTTGGCACAACAGGACACAGATCTTGGCTGGAGCTTTTTGGCAACGCAGTGATCCAGATACTGCACTGACAATACAGGTTTCACACAGAAAGATCAATAGGGACAAGGCATAAGTGCTTTAAAGCCTCCTCTCTTCTGTGATTAGTAGGGAACAATTCATATATAGTCCATCATCCTCATAAGAGTTTTTTGAGAATTAATTGCATAATGCTGGCACAGTGGTTTGAAGATGCCATGGCAGATCCCTGGCTGTGCAGCAGTTCAGATAGCACAAACTACCCTAGCACAGCCAAAGTAAAAAATCATCTACCGCTTTTCTTGGCTACTGGACAGCAGTTGTGGAGGTTATTTCCTAGCCTGGCTAGGGTGAGAAGTCTCCTGCCTCTCTCTAGGCTCATAACTACTCAGGGATGGGCTCAAGAGAGCTCTTGGCAGAGAGGAGCCTGAGGATTCCGAAAGTTCTCCTTCATGTGAGCTGGACACAGCAGGGCATTAGAGAAAAGCACAAAGCAGCAGCATTTTATGTACCAGATCTCACCTTGCTCAAACCTTTTGTGCATGGAGCTTTAATTATTGTAATTCTCTATCTCCGTGTCATGCTGCCATTAGTCACAGTGTTGAAAATAAGTGTGAACGAAAGTGAAAATAACTACATAAAGCAAAGCCTAAGTGAAAGAATGGATAAGAGGGAGGAGTCAGCAGCCTTTTTTTAATAATGTGCTCTTATTAAAGAAAAAAAAAAAGGAATTCTTGGTTTGTTTTTGGTGTTTTTTTTTTTTGACTCATAAGTTGTTAAGGCTGGAAAAGACCTTTAAGGTCATTGAGTCCAGCTGTTAATGCAATACCCAAGTCCACTGCTAAACCATATCACCAAGTGCCACAGCTCCACATCTTCTAAATACCTCCAGGGATGGTTACTCAACCACTTCCCTGGGCAGTCTATTCCAATGCTTAAGAACAGTTTCAGTGAAGCAATTTTTCCTGGCATCCGATCTAAACCTCCCCTGGTGCAACTTAAGACCATTTCCTCTTGTTCTATCATTTGTTACTTGAGAGAAGAGACCAACATCCATCTCAGTACAGTTTCCTTTCAGGTAGTTGTAGAGAGAGATAAGATCTCCCTGAGCCTCATTTTCTTCAGCTAAATAATCCCACTTCCCTCAGCCGCTCCTCAGAGGACTTATAACAAACTTTTGAAATACCAGAAGCACTTTTGAAACACAACAGGACCGAAGAACTCGTGTTCAATTCTGCCCATTTAAGCTTTTAATGGGTCTAGTTTTCAAGGCTTGCACAGTCATAAAGCAAGGCAAATTCATGCCTTCCTGAGAGTGCTTTTTTTTTTTTTTTTAATCTAAAACAAAAGCATTTCTTGGAAATGGAAGGGAGGACATTTCCTTCTACTTTAGAAAACGCCACTGGAACAACCTTTCAATAGGACTGTACTTGTGGTCTTCTGATTGTATTTGGGGCCTTTATAACAGAAGGGATTCAACGCCAACAAAAGTTATTAGTTTGTCATAAGTCACTTCACAAAATCTGGCTTGTATAATGGAAAGGGTCCTAGAAGCTCATATGCTTTATCTTAAATATTTATGTCCATTAATTTCTTTATAGAAAATCACACCTCAGCATCAGCATTCACCTGTTTGCACGGCAGAGCTGGAAACTGGTCTGGGTCTTTTCTACCTCTGGAAGCCTGTGCTGCAATTTTGGTGGGGTAGACATGGAATAATCAGTTCATTCACCACCAAATGATGGGATTCAGTGTACTAAAGTGATGCAAGTCAGGATACAGAGATGTGATATTTTTTTCAGAAGCAGAAAGACTCTATGAAGAGTGGAAACCAAGCATTCAAAACAGCATGTGAGTGCTTCAGATGCTCCGATTTTGACCAAGTATAAAAATGTGAAGAGCTACTTCACAAGCACTTCTTGTCCTCCATTGACTTCCATTAAGAATCACAGTTCTTGCAAGCCTAAATAATATATTTTTCAGTGTATGATTGTGTGTATGCATATACATAGGTACAAGCTCTGTCATCAGGGAGGATGGCAAGATCTGATGGAGCCCTTTCTTCAGAGCACACACAGAGCACCCCCTGGCTTTCTATTTAAAACCTAAGCACTTCTAGAGAAGCTGCTTCTTCCCAGAGAAAGTTAAGAGGCTTTATTCTCAAAGTGCTTTATGACACACTAAAAAAAAAAAAAAAAAACCAAACAAAAACAAAACCAAAAAAAACCAAAACAAAACAACAAACAAACAAACAAACAAAACACTTCTATGAGTAATTGCACAGAAGGAGTAAGTCTGCCAGAGCGAGGCACAGCACACCTTCACTGTGAACACAGAGTTGTCCTGGGGCTCTTAAATAAGCTTTAGTGTCAGGTCTATTCCTTTTGCATTCAGGATTCAAAACAAGCTTTGCTGTTCTAGATTTCTGTTTAAAATATACATAGGAGCTGCTCTAAAAATAATCAAACCAGAATGTTCCTTCTGCACAAAATGTCATGATTTTATTGCTTTTCATTTGTAGGAAAACAGAAAATTAAAAATTAATTTTTTGTATCAACACAGAAATTGGAAAGTTTTGAATTGACGATGGTAATATGAAAACTTTTGGGGATGCTTTTGCACAGAGGAGTTTGCCACTTCAAAACAATTTTCTTTCCCTTAAACTAATTTTATAAAATTTTTGAATGTTCTTTTCAAGTGAGTGTGAAGAAACTAATGTGAGATTTTTTGACAGGAAATTCTCTGACAAGTCAATAAAACCTCTTAAGATCTACAGAAGATACCGAAGAAGTAACATAAGTGCAACCAGCATCTGGAAAGGAGAGGGTGGCACAAGCTAATCCTGTTGGGGGTCATGGGCCTGATGGTGCCATGGGAGGAGTCAGCAGCAGGCAAGAACCCACAGGTCAGAGCCTCTCACTGTACTTTCTGCCCTTGACTCCTGACAGGCACTATTTTCCAAAAAAATGAGCACTTCTCATGCTACTTCTAGTTGCTATAACTGCAGATATTCAGTAACTTGGAGAAATCTCTCTGCTTTGTTTGGGTTAGGGTTAGGGTTAGGGCCATTTTCTGATTAGAGGTTTAACCATTTGTACAACAGAACTAATGATGTTGAGCAGAGACACGTAGTAGATGGGGAATGCAAATAATTTTGAAAGATTATGTTTTTCTTTGCAGAAAGTTATCCTAATAGTGGGAAAATACTGTTTTACTACCATTTTAAAATAAATTTTTGAAAGGTAATTTTAACTGGAAATACTGATTTAAAAGGCAGGAGTCTATTTTAATACTGCAAAGCCAGTGGAGGAAAAAAGAAGATATTCTCTCCTTTTTTATGCTGATTATTTGAGTTGGTTGCATTTTTTGTTCATAGCTATTGTAAAAACAAAATGTAAATTGCACAATTAAAGATTTGGAACAGCCTCCTTTATCATTGCATAATTTACAGTGTGTCAGGGACATCTAATAACATCCTATTACGGATCACTTATCAGATAGTTGTTGAGTTAACTGCTATTATCTTCTTTGCCATCCCCCATAATTTGATGTGAATAGTTTCTGTTATTTGCAGGATGGTAATAATCTTCCCACATTGTTATGAAGCCCTTTTTCTGTCATTTTTCTAAGGTCTCGTCTCCTGTTCTCATTCTCGTCTGGTTTGTGTTATTACCTGGAGGTAGCACTATATAGATTTTATTGCTTCATGCTTGCTCTTTCCTTGCACCCCGCAATTGGCCACTGCTGTGGATATTGCTGTTCTGCTGTGACAGGGCTCCATTTCTGTCTGCAGCTGCTGCTGGTGCTCCGTGTGTTTTCTAATGCAGATTTTCCCGGGGTGACTAAGAGCACTGAAGCTCCTGCATTAGCACTGGCTTCCTGCAGTGGACACTGCAATTGTCTTTGACACTCTCACCATCCCATTATTCAGGCAGGGCTGCGGCTGCCTTTAGTGCCCGTCACTGACTAATGCTGCAGAGATGTGGCTGAGCACTGCTTGTGAGCACTCCTCACTCCTCTTTCACTCCCCTCTCACTGGCTACAAGCACAGCTGTTTGACTTGTCAAATATTGGAATCACTCTGCTGCTGCTCCCTGGGGCACCCAGCAGCCTCAAGGGTAGGAGTGCTGGGGCACGGTGAGCATTCTCCCACTCCCAAGGCCAGGCAGCCTGGATCCTTGCTCCCTGCCAAGAGCAGCTTCTGCTCCTCAGCTCTCCTGAGCACCCACCTGGAGCAGTCAGCTCCCAGATTTGCTTGGAGATGTCTGCAGACAGCATTCAGCCACATGTAGAGGAGATGGGAAGAGGCAGGAGCCACAGGCTCTGTGATCACCCGCCAGTTTCCAGCTAGCTTTGTTCCTTGCAGCATTTTTCAGGTTTTGAGTAATCAGGCAGAACAGTTCTGGTCAGGAACCCCAGGTGGTGAGCTCTGTTCGCTCTTAGGAAGGAAGGTTTGTGCCTGTGCAATATCTGATAGCAGTCAACGCAGGCAGAAAATTCCAGAAAGCTGATCAGGGTCTTGAGAATTATAGTGCAAACTTCTTCATTTTTATTGTTCCCTTTCCATTCTGATTTTTAAGCATTCATTCTCTGGTACTTCAGGCTTTTCAGCATACTCTGGTGCATGTTGTGTCAGTTACAATGTCCAAATATGCACCTGTTGGTTAAAGAAATCTTTAAATTTCTGGACTTGTTTTACTGGAGAAAATTAATTTTTAATCAAATGGCCAAGCTGACTAAGCAGTGTTTTTATAGTATTTTCTCACCTATAGACTTCAAGTTGGAATGCTTAATGCATCATTAGTACTGCTTGCTACAGCAGGCTCACCTTACAGTGTTAATTTCCCTAACTAGAAATTCCCAGGTCTTAACTGCTGCCTCTCTCCCTGTGAAACACTCATGAAAAAAGCTTGAGAGTATTTTGGAACCATTCATAGCACAATAACAGAATGTCTTGTGATGCTTTTTTTTTTTTTTCTCTTGTCCAGATACTAATTCAGCACTCAGCTCAAGTGACCATAAAGTACATGAACACATAAAAAGTGAAGTTTCCCTACAGGAGCAGTGAGCTGTCAGCTATCTTTCTGACTCCCTTTATTTATTTTCTGCCTTTCTCTTTTGTTAGCTCTTGTCAAATTTCTCTGGAACATTTTTTCTCTGCTATTCTGCAAGAGCAGAAGAAAAGAAAATTGGGGGGAAAAAAGCTAGGGGCTTTAAAGTTTAAAAAATAAACACAATTTGGGAGCTGTAGAAGCAGCTGTTAGTTGCACAGGCCATAATTTATTAGAATACACATGGCTGTAGTCAGCAAAATTAGTGTTTGCTTGGGTTTGCATTTCAGGCAACTCACCACTTTTGAAACTAGCATATAACAAAAACATCAAGGAAAGCAAATGAAAAGGGAGTTTTTTGGTGTATGGTTTGTTGATTTGTTTTTTTTTTGTTTTTTTTTTTTTAAAGAAGAGTAATTTTTAGGAGAATAAGTGTGGTAAAATGAAAAAAAAAAAAAACAAAAAAAAAAAAAAAAAACAAAAAAAAAAAAAAAAAACAAAAAAAAAAAAAAAAAAAAATTTTTTTTTTTTTTTTTTTTTCATTCTAGCACACTTATTCTCCTATAAATTACTCTTCTGTAAAAAAACAAAAACAAAACAAAAAAAAAAAACCCACAAAACAAAAAACCCCATGTAATTTCTTTCATTTTATGATCACCATCATCGTTCTATGAATATCACCAGCCAGTGTAGTTACCAGCAGCTCAGTCTCATGGAAGCCTGAGTTCAGGATAGGATAAGAGTGACTGTAGATGCAGGAATTTTATTAATTAGGTGAAAAAACTACATTTGTTTGCCTTGACTATATTTCACTTCCTTTTTAGCAATGTGTATACCAACAGTAAAAGATCTTGGTGAGAAAACCTCCCCTGCAGGATCCCACTCCAGGGACTGTCCATACCTCTGCTTATTATTGGGAAAAAAAACAATCACATTTCAAATGCTTCAAAATTCAGAGGGACATGAGCTGACTCCTTCATTTCAATTCAATATATCAGCTAACAAAAATAAATATGCCTCAGGGGATTCTTAACCTGTTGTTGAATCAAAGTGGACCAAAATGTGACTGTGCATTCCTCCATTCCCGCGCAGCATTCCTTGTGACCTGGGCAGCTGCTGCCTTTGGGGGTCTCTGCCAATCCCACAAGCTGTGATCAGGGCAGGGCAGTGAGAGCTGGGAAATCACAGCCCAGCTCTGATATTGTGAAGCTGAAAGGCCAGTGCTGTGCCACTAAACCACGTGTGAAGCATGCACACAACTGAACCACGGTCATGTTTTGCTTATAGATCTGGAGTAGAAGGGTTAAATGGAGGGAACGGAAGATGTTCCTGATAGAACAGAAACTGCTAAAAAAGTCCAATTCAAAACACTATCTAACTTAAAAGGGGTTTTGCCCAGGAATTTGATGTTTCCAGTAATGGAAATCTTAATTCTTTGGAGGGCCCAAATGCTTAGCAAGAGTCCCATGAGACACAGAGGAGTTCAGATGATCTGGTTCAAGCCTCCACTCAACCATAATTTTTTATTTAATCTTGGCAAAACTCTGAAGATAAAATTAAGAACTTAATTAAAGGCTGAAGGAAGTTTGGTCTCCTAATTACTGCAGTGCTGTTGGAAATGTTTACTCTTTGACCTTTTCTATTTTCAAAACATGCTTCAAAGTTCTTCCTTATAACGTTGCCAGCATAAAGCCATTAAAAAATGTGATGCCCACAAGCGAGAAGATAAATAGCTGTGGTATCTCAGTAGCAAAAGGAAAAAAAAAGCCCAAACAACTCACTATTGTTTTATGGTTGCTACTGAGTTCCTTAACAAAATGAGACATAATAAGATACTATGAAACAAGTAGCCCTTAAACAACTGTCAACACTACAAATCTGGCCTTTCTTTTTACTTTCACTTTAAAAATCATTGTATATGTGAAAATTAACCCTACCTGCCCTTCAAACCACTGTTCATTATGACATTACCTATCAGTACCACACTACCACAGAAATGTTTGATTCAATAGATATTACACAAGCAGCACTGACCCCAAATAATAAAAGTAATGGGAGGAAACAACAACTAAGATAAATTTTCTGATTAAATATTGATGCAGAAATTATTATTTGTTTCCTGACTTTCCTGCATTTAGTACTTGTTAGCAGTGTCCCTCAGTCATGAAACATTAATGATCTATTTTTATAGCTTGCTTTTGTTCTTAAACTAAGTTTTTTTATGAAACTACTTTTTTTTTTATGGTGATGAGGATTCAGATTCTTTTTGCTTATTGAGCTAACCATTATTGTCACCTCAAGTGCAGCAATTTTTTTAAAAACTATTTTCAGAATTAAGGAGAGTTATCTACAGATTTGAGTTTGCCGATGTTCACGGGCCACAGAACACCCCGCAGACACATTTCATTAGGTGTTGTGCTTCTGTCAGAGAGGCAAATCCTGTCAGCCTCGAAGCAGGTGAAGCACTGGATCAGTGCAGTGACAAATCAGTGCAGTGATGTTAGCCATAAACAGCAGGAGCATCAGGACAGGCACAGTCCCGCTGTGCTCCATTCAGCTCAGCTCCCACTGCCCAAGCAGGCCTCGTGACAGATACTGAGGAAGAGTAGACAGAGTGTACCCTCAAGAAAAGGGTAATCTTCTCTTATTGTATCTTTCCAGATTTCACTCAATCTGCATCTCAGAAACTTCCTGAGTCACAGATAACATCCTAGTGTTTGACAGTCTTTGTGTAGTTTTTTGTTCCTGTATTTGTCAAAAGCATTTTGTGGGATGCACATCTTTCTGCAGCATGAGCTGTGCAAACCCATCCTGCGAAATGCTATCTGCTCTTTGTTCAGAACACTTCATTCAAGCACTTAATTAGATTTGTCCAAATTTTGTGTTTTATAAAGCAGTGAACAGTAATTTTTCACTGACTTTCCCTGACCTACTCAACCAGTGCTTGTTTTTTTGAGGCCTGAGTCCTAGTTATTTTTGTCACTCCTCAAAAGTAAACTATTCTTTACATCTGATCAGCTTTAGATCACTTTGGACATTTCATTTTTTCCTCAGAAGAAGGAAAAGCATGGAATTAGTGGCTATGATTTTGCATATTTCTCCTTCCTTTCTCTATCAATTCTGTTACTACTTGTCCCAACAATGTCTATAGGGAAATTTCACTTTAAAGTAGCTCTAGAATAACTAGTCATCAATAAAGAAATTTGGATTTCTAAGATCTTGAAAAACTTCTATGATCTCTGTTAAGTTTCATCTTGCTTATGTGCAGAAAAAAAAAAATTACAGCAGTTCAGACAGATCTTCTGCTGGTGTAAATTTAATGGTTCCCACAGCTGGTGTATATTGATGTAGCTCTATTGATTTACAGGCTCCTGCACTGATTTATATCAAGCAAGGACCTGGGCCTCTGTGTCCCAGCAGAACCTAGTGATAAACTTTTTGTTTTAAAACAAGTTAGGGGGAGTAGTTCTATTGAAGCACATCCTTGTGCCAGGTACACCCTTCCAGTGAGCAGCGTGCCAGCAGCAGCAGGAGAAGCAGAGCTGCAGCGTGGCCACACGGTGGCCGCCGCATTTCTGAGCGCGGCTCCTCGGGAGCGCTCCAGCACTAAATCCATTTATCCCGCTCAGATGGGAAGGCAGTCACCGGCGACAGTGCCATTGTGCTTAAAGCGCTTGCTGTGTCCCAGCTGCCTGTGCTATATCGCGGAACACAAAAACCTGCAGGAATCGGCAGATGCCGATATGCTTTAACAGAGGGACGCAGCCTGGAGGTTGGATTGTGGGAACGGAATGTAATTCCTAATACCCCGCAGGTGACAGACCACACCCTTAATTTGGCTGTGCCAGATTATTCCTTGGTCTAAAGACACCGTCCAGCCTCTGCCTGTCAGGCACAGCACAGCGGTCCCATACAGTTTGTGGCACCAAGAATGGGATGCTGGCAGAGCAGAGCTGTGTGCCACTGCCTGTAAAAATGGATGGAGTTAAGGCATAACCTGTCTGCATTTTGGGCTTGAGCCTGAAAGCGTGATTGGCCAAGGCACACACTGAGGGTAAGCACCAGTGCTGACCTGGTAATGTGATCAGCAATTTGACCACCGTGGCAAGGTGGTCATTGGGAAATCAGATTGATAAAGCATAGCTTCTGGTGTGTACCACACATCTAAAGTTTCAGCATTACAGTGGAGGAATGTTATTAATTCTTTAGTCCTTAAGGATTTTTTCAATAAAATAATTCCTTCATTTTACAGTTAGAAATTGCAAACCGGTCATTAATCTCTCAGTGATTAATGTTTGAAGTTTTTTCTTTGTCTATTTTATCAATTTACATTTTATTAAGAACATCAGAGGTTCATATAGCTGTTGATTTATTGATGTCCACTGACTCATGCAACAGAGGAATAGAGACAAGAACAAGAATTTGAAAATGTAAGTCTCATAGAAAGCATTTAACTGAATTTGTCTTTTTAATCTCCTGCACCCATCCTTCACAACGAAACAGAGACCATCACTGTCTGTTTATCTCCATATGGGTAAAAGTGCCCAATTCAGCTCATGGTGGATTAATCTAAAGAAGTCCCACTTTGACTACAGTAGGAATAGGGTCAGTATAGAGGAAAAAGAACAGGGTTGCAGTAACTGCCTCTGTTCCTGTGACAATTTTGATGATGAACTTTTGACACCTAGTCTAGTTCTTCAGGCCTTACAAACTTTTATTTGACCCTGATTTAAGAGTGCATACTTAACTACACGAGAACTTCAGGAATGTCACACAACAGGACTACTTATGAGCTTATATTTGTGCATGTTCTCAGGTATTCTGCTAAAACTGTTCACTCTTTGAGATATTATTTTTTCCTTTTATTTCCTACAGCATACTGAAAAGACAAAAAAAAAAAAAAACAAAAAAAAAAACCCCCCCCCCTATAGCATACTGAAAAGAAAAAAAACAAACAAAAAAACCCCCCCAAAAAAAACCGAAAAAAACCAAAACAAAGCAGGAATCCAAGCAGCTGAAACTGAAATCTTCACTTGCAAAGCATCTTCATAAATCATTACTATTACTTTATAATTATAACAGAAATCATGAGATCACCAATGAAATAGGTTGTCTTCATTGCTTATGCCAGTCTCAATCAAATCATAAAGTCTGCTCTTGGAGAGGTCCTTTGATATAAATGGTTTCATTGATTGAAAAACAGCAGTACCAAAATACACATGAGACTTACTGATATCTCAGACAAGCATTGAACAAGAAATCATGTAGCAGGAACATCCTTCTGAGCTGCTACAAAACTTCATCTTCAGCAGTACCTGCCCAGCAGTCTAATTGGCATCCTTTTCACAGAGCTGTTCTATATATAGGCCCAAGACCAGGAAAATCACAATTTCTTCTATTTTAGTAAAATCTTCAATTGTATCAAACAGCTCTGAAAATCAAATGTTTGCAGAAAGCAGTTTTTGTATGTCAGCAGGCTGGTATTATAGCACTACACAGTTTCCTAATTTAACTGTAGATAATTTGAGTATAATTTAAAAATGCACATATAGCATAATGCCAATATTTTAAAAGAAGTAGCATAGCAAATATTAAGGTGGCATACACCTACTATTTTCTCTCTGACATTTGGAATTAACAAGGAAGAAAGCAATTTGCAAGTGTAAGTTTGAATTAGATCAAGAGACCATTGAATATTTTAGCACTGTCTGCCAGAAATGCTTTCTGAACAGTCCAGCTATTATGAAAAAACAACTGGAACATCAAATACAAGCAGCATGTGAAATGCTGCACTGTTCTTCTGGTATTCTCATGGCAAGATCCTAGGTGCACGGAGAATGTATGGTATGGAGCATTTCATGCACTTGTGATCACTATGTGGTATTATCAGTCTTCATACACTTTAGACTTAAGGCAGGATTTTGTGAACATAGTATAAGAATAGGGAACGGAAAAAAAGGTTCATTCCAATTTCATGAGAAAAATAAAACAGATGAGCAGCAAAACAGAATCTAATAATATTTGAAACAAGGATAAGTCACGGTCTGACAATTTATCTATTGTGGATATTTTTTGTATCAGACATCTGAAAAATATTTCAACAGATGAACTGACAGGGGACAATGAAGTGGCTTTGTGTGTTCCTTGGGAAACATCTCCCAGAGAGCAGGACATAATGACAGAAAAACTCTAAGTGCTTGCTTGAAAATTTATCAAGTAAAGTGGGGATTAGGACACACTGGGAACAATGAGTTGACGTCTTTGCAGTTCATAAAAAATATGGTATGGAGAGAAAACTGGAAAGGACTTCACAAGAGGGACAACTCCTTCACACTTAAATGTTTGAATGAAACCATTAAAACTGTTAATATGAAAATTACTGCAGTCCTGAATCCTCTTTAGGATTCAGGCCTTCCTCAGCACATCAGTCAAATAAATGCTCATTCTGCAAACCATTATGAAATATTTCTTACTGTTCCTGCACTGGACACTGAGGTTCCATGACCTTTCCTTAATCTACTTCAAAAAGATTCATTAAGCCATTAAGGAAAGTGGATTGAATTTACCCCACTCATTTCATCTGAAGAGGATTAGAGAATGCTAATCCATTCCCTACAGATTAGAGGTTACTAAGCTTTCCAACATCACTATAAAATCTGGAAAATCATGTTTATTTATGACCACATTAAAATAAAAAAGAAAAAGCTTAGGCTGGACATATTCTATAATCAAATAAGTGATTTAGACTTTTACCCAGCCCTAGAGTTTGTGACATGTCTTATAACAGGATGTATCAAGGCACTGGAGTACTCAGCATAGTTTGTATGACACATGCTCAACACAAAAAGATTTCAAAAAGGAGGGACAACACCACACAGGAGGCCAGAAAGCTCAACTCTGCCTGCTTGGACTGCAGCTCCTGGAAGTTCTTGTACCAGTCAGTGCTGGGAGCAATGTGGGCAGCAAATCCTGCAGTAGGCAGAATTCCACAGAATTTCACTAAGCATTGAAAAATCCCCTTAGCCTGGAACAGATTTGCAATAAGATTATAAATTGACCTCCCCTCCTGCCCCCTGACTTGCTGTTTCTGGGTCTCACAAGCATCTGCAAAGACATTGTTAAACTCACACTTGTTTTCCAGCTTCTCATAAGAATATCTGTCATCACCATTACACTGGGAAACATGCTAATCCAGTCACACAAAAAACACTCTTTATAGAATGGTTTGGAATGGAAGGAGTCTTTAAAGGTCATCTAGTCCCACTTCCAACACTCTTTCCATGAACTAAAGTAAAGCAAAGCAGCCAATAACCTGCAGCAACTTTCCCCAGTCTCAGCATGTCAGTAAACAGCATCTCCTAATGCTCACCTGTGTCCTGGGGCAAACTAAAGTTCATCTTTGAGCCTGTGGCTCACTCTTTGCCAGCTTTAGAAAAATGGATATGTATTCCCAAAGTTAGGGAACGGAGACCTCTGTTCCACCCACACACCCTACAGCTCAAAGGAAAAAGATTATGAGAATTACACATCTTCTGGAGCTGGGCAGGGTAATGGGAATGAAGAATGGCTTTTGACACCCACCAATTCTATCATCTGTTAGCTCTAGAACCTAGAATCATGTTAGGTGTCTATCAAAAGCCAAGATTTGCCTGTCTTTGCATCATTCAAAGATTTAAATATCTTGTAGGGTTCAGTGGGCTGAAGGAGCCCACCCCTCCCAACTACAATGGTGGGACTGCAACCCAGCTGAGCTGAGGCAGAATGGATGGCAAAGCAGAGGTCCCCTCTGGCTGCCCCTCCTGCTGGCCCTGTCTCTGTGACTTACACACATCCCCCTCTGACTTATCAGTGTTTATTTCTTCCCACCACTCTCCCAGTCTGGGCAGAAAAAGGGTTGCCTATAATTTTTGGCATTGTCACATAGTTGTTCTATCCTGTCAACAAAGACGGTACCTGGATGTGTCCTGGCAGGTTTGGGGCTACCAGATAATGGGCTTTACTCTGTTTCTATTGAAAAGAACACAACATCATTCAATGTACTATTTTGCATATTATTTAAGAAATTTTAGAATTTGAAAAAAAGCATGAAAAGTCCCCAGTTTCAGCTGTGACATGGTTGGTACTGACAGACCTGCATATATTCTCATTGGTGATAAACTGTCTAACAGCACGTGATGCAGAAACAAAATTAGTGAATTTCTTTTTGAACTTGGTAGAAAAATCCAAGGATCATGTTTTGCAGAGGTCAGATAATCTGCCAGGGGGAGAAAGATCATCAGATAGCCATCTCCCTCTTTAAAAGGAGCACCTGATTATTCGAGTTGGGTTTGAATTGCCTCCTTTGTACAAGTGAGGTGTTATTCTAAGATTTGTTTTAGAGATTGTACTCTGCATTTAAAATGTCCTTTATGTGTAATCTTCTGCTATCTCCTTTGTTCTTGTCAAGCAGATGAAGGGAGGAACTCCTGCCAATCTGTTTGTTTCTCATTTGGTGCATTGTTATAAATTGTACACACAGACCTTCATAAAAGATTTTATTCACCATTTTTTATTGAGGATCCTTATGCAAGTGTATGTGTCTGTATTTATAATCATCTATATTTGCATAAAATGGAAGAGGCCAGAGACTCAGAATAAAACCAAAAAAGAATGCAAACCTTAGCAGTGAGAATTCAGAACTATAAAATTGTCAGGCTCATTAAAAAATGTGGACTAATTCATGAGAGGTTTTGTCTTTGAAACTTCCTTCCTACATGTGTTTGCTTATACAAGTGCAGCACATCAGTTAATAAACCAGAATTCTCCAACAATATTTATTTTTTTTCAAGCAATTTTCCAAACAGTCTGATATAATGAGATGTTCTGCATTAGAACTGAATGTGATTCTTTGTGACTATTATTCTGAGCATAGTTACATATGCATAGTGCACTTTAGAAATACAAGGTAGCACTACCTAAGTGCAATGTATTTATTCAGTGTAAATATTCATGGTGCTTCCCATGTCAATAGAAAATAACAAATTATTTTGTGCTTTTGGTTACAGTGATACTGATCTCTGATTATTCCACTGACTCAACAGTAGTTTCTAGACTAATAAGTGTAACTAATACCAGGATATGGCCTATGGAAAAAATATGGAAAAAAACCCCCAAGTACTGGAGTACAAGGCTTTTCTGTCTCTGTGTTCATTCTGCTTTGGATTCTGACCTAGAGATAAATGACATTTTGCAGTCAGACTTGAAACTGAAACTTGCACTGCCTACCTTGGGAGAAACTGCAGGCATACAGAAAATCTTTTGAATGTTGTTAGTAATTTTTAAGTACCTGACAAAGGCTGTTACTAAGAAAGCACTGTTTACTGATCTGAGCTCTAAACATTCAGATAATTATTGTGATGATGGATACTGCCTGAGTTAAAATAGGTAATGTCCATATGACAAATGATGGAAGAGGAGAAAGGAGGGATATAGTGAGATTTTGCTCAAACTACCCAGATTCTCCAAACTTGTCATTTGCATAGCTACAGGTGAGCCACACTATTGTTCTTTTTCAGTATCCCTGCATTTAACCAGAAACTCTGAGAGATTTCCTATTTTAGGTATTGGAACAGTCATCTGGTACGTGGCAGATGGGAAGTCTGAGTCTTGGTGTGAATGAACATAACAGGAAAGCAGAGGTTTGCAGTAAAAGCACTCTGCAATACCTGTGACTTAGCATTTTTGAAATCAAATAGCCTGATTATGGCTTTAAGAGTAAACAGTGCAGATCTAAATCTTGCTCCTGGAAGCCAGGTGATTACAGCACACTGGAAGAGCTGAGTCTGGGCACACACCACGGACATCTGTTCTGGGGGTCTTTGCAACAGATGAAGTTACATCTTGTTGCTCTCCTTTTTTTTGGAGAACAATTTTTAAAAACGAGGTTAACTGAGAAAAAGATTATAAATTTTTTGTTCCCTTTAAATTCTGAATGATAATATGGTATCGCACCTACATCTCTCTCAAAAAAGAAAATCATCGAATGAGATTTCAGTGCCTTCCTCTTAGATGGGCATCTTAACCTTCACCAGCACATTAATGGTGCTGGCTCTTATTTCTTTGTTATAAGACTTGTAAACATTCACTTTCCTGCTTCTGAACAAAAATGAAAAACTGAAACTTAAAGAAATAGTCTACAAATGATGAGATTTGTAATAATGAGCAACACCCCTAGATTCTAATGTAAATTATGTTACCTGTTCAATCAGTTTATTTAAAATTGGTTTCTCACTTTTTCATAGATTATGATCGTTTTTCTTCTCTGAAAATCAGTGTTATTTTTGCCTGCCATAAACTAGGGTTGATATACTGAAAGGCAGAACAAGGGTATAAATTTCACAGATGTTTTGTAAGTGCTTTATGGACTAACACAAAATTAAAGGTTCAACAATTCCATTTGAATTCTGGGGACATCATTCTTCTCCCAGTTCCTCTTCCAGTTCAGATCTAAAGGGGAGGTACATGAATTATGTATTTCCTTCTCCAAATCTTTTACTTCTGTGATTGCTTTAATGGTCATAAGGCACATGGGCCTTAGTTGTTTTCAGAGCTGTGTCCCGTATTTGTTAGGAAGACATATAAAGGTTTTCTGTGCTTTGTCACTGCCTCTCAACTGGTGAAGCACCTTTGGGATGCAAATATATGAGCTGGTCTGTATCCTGTTAGGATTCTTTACCAATGGGGCACCTGTGTATGCTATTGGTGGTGGTTTCAGTGACATGGATGCAGAGACCTCAGCCTTTCCAGTCCCTTAATATCCTCATTTCTTAAAATGTAATCAGAAGCTTAAAAAAACACAAGATGGGTCTAGTTGGTAGGACCAGTCTCCTACATATTTGTTTGCACCTCTTTGGAAAATTAATGATCCCAAGGACAATAAACTGCAGTTTAATTTCACCTTGGTTTAGGCAATTTGAGCTGCCTAAAGGGAATATATCTGGTCATAATTACAGATTCTAGCATGGTGTGGGTAAACAGAACTGCCAGGGCTGGAGTGGCTTGTAATAAATAAAGGGAGATCCCCCACATTTGCTGGCTGTTCTGCTCACCACCATATTTCTCCTTCTTCATGGCAGTATGTTTATACTGGCCAATTCTGTAAGCAGCAATTTTGTCTTGCCCTCAATATCTCGAGGCAGTGAGCCCCAGAGCGTGCTCTGTGGAGCAGTAATTTATCTGCTGCATTTTACATCTGGACAGAATAATTTCTTTGTTCTGGGAAAGTAAATAAGAATGTCAGATTTACCTTTCTCAGGTCACATCTCTCTATATTGTGATTTTTTCCAATTCTGCTCCTCTTTAAACTAAACAATATTAAGCTACTCCAATCTTTTTCTGTTATTAGCCATAATAGACTTTCAGAGCTAAGAGAGGTGAGACTAAATATGAGAAGAGATCATTGGGTTTTTTACAGAAAGCTGATAATATAACTTTTGTTTTACACATCTCTCAGCTGTATACTTATTTCCTGATTTAGCAGAGTTGTTGGAATAGAAATTATGATGGAGACATCAATAGTGAGAGGGTACCATAGCTAAACCAGTTTGTAGAAGAGATTGGAAAGGAAGAAGTGAAATCACTTATCAAACAGCACAACAAAGACTGCAGAGTGTGATCAGCATGAAGAGCAGCATGACAATGGTAAAAGAAGGGTATAAGGGGCTGAACTGAAGCACCCACAGGTCATAGCCCTACCCGAAATATTTAATGACATTGTGGGAGAGTGCTTTCTTGAACAAATTAAACCATGTGTTTTCAATAGCTGAAATGATCAACTAAGATATTAGAGACATGAATACCAGGCACAAAGATGTGCATAAGGAAGGGAAACCAAAACATGAAGATTCCCTATGTTTTCCTATGATAACTTGTCACTTTTTTGCTAAATGTCTTAAGATTTTTGGGGTTTTCTGCGGTTTTTGTTTAGTTTGGTTTTGTTTCTTGAGTCTGGATTATTTATTTTTTCAGTCTCCTATGAAGAGCATTGGGGAATTCTGGAATTCTCTGTGCTTTGATAAGCTGTATTTTTTATAATCACTAGAGAAGATGATGTTCTGAAAAATCAGCTATATAATCTCTATATTATTGTATTTCTGCACCAAAGCTGTCACAACAGTTTCCCCATAGGAGCCCCTGAAGAAACTCCACTCCACAACAAATAAACCCTACGTAGGTTTGGGTTTTTTTTAATGAACTAGTTTAAACAAAAAGGTTTTGGGAACTAGCTACAGATTTTGCTGAGAAAGAACAAAGTAGATGGAAACTCAGTTTCTGCTCCCTTATGCTGAATTTTGTCAGTGAAGTGGAATTAAAAACTGTAGCAAAAGGAAAAAAAGCAGTTTCCAGCTCCCTCCAGACAGCAGAATAAGTAGCATTTTGGCTGGTCAGGTCACAGAAGCAGTGAGTGATTTGAAGTTTCAAGCTTAATAGAGTTAATAGGGCATTTGGAAGAAAAAGAAACGACAGTGAGCCTCCTACCTTACTTTGAAGTTACAGTATTTGAGAGAAGGCTTTTTAGTACCACTTTTGCAACTCTTCTGGAAGAGCTGTGCACAAAGGGATGCTTATTACTGTCATTTAATCTAGATCCCATTAAAATCAAGGGAATACTCAGTATATTTTCAATTGTTACATCATCATAAGAAATGGAGCTAGAAGTAAAATACACCAAAGCAGTGCCAGTCACATTGGAAGCAAAACTAGAGAAAATTGCATGGATTTGAAGGACAGCTTAAAAACCTGTGAGGAGAGTTCTCTCCAAAATCACATCTTTCTGTCTAGGTTTAAATGAGTATTTTCAGGGAAATTACATTATCATCTGAAGCAGACTATGAAACAGAATTTATGTATTCTCTACCTTATTCCTCTGCTATACAGACTCAGCAACTTGGTCTGTTTTCTTCTCCAGTCAGCTCTGTGTGCAGTTAGGTGCTTTCTTAAGGGGTTTATATACACAATGTTGAGCATACAGAGCCTGATAGCAGTAATTGTTGCTACTATATAATTTTTTAACATCAGTGCTCATGAAGGCGCAGTGATATTTTGTGATGCAATTGTCTCATGACCCTTAGAAAAAAAGAGGCACTAAAATATATCAACTGCTTCCTCCCTCCTCACTATAATGCCAAGAAAAACAGGAGAATAACATTGATATGTTACCATAAATTAATTTTTTTTTTCTGGGATGGGATTTCAGGTATTTTTGTTGTTGTTTAGAAATCATGCTAGATAATTTCCCTAAATAAAGGGATGGAGTAATTTTACTTAACAGGTCACAGCTACTCTAGGTTTTCATCTGCATGAAAAGCAGTACAATCTCCCATTCAGAAAAGTGGAATAGTAAGAGAATATATTTAAAAAAAAAAAAATGAAAGCTCTAAAGAAACTTAGTTTAAGCTCTTGATAACATCTCTGATACCTGTTTGTTTCTATGGAGCCCATCAACATTTTGGAGAGCTGCAAAGGAAGTGAATACCTAGAGTTCTACTCTCTATACCCATCTCAACCAAAACAATATCTCAGGTATATGAATAGACCAAAAAAGTGGGTCAGTATCAGATGAGAGGATTGCACACAGCTTATTCTGAACCCACTCTGGCAAGGAGCTTTGTGCAATCTGTATGCCCCGATCTGGAACTATATGTGGAATGCGCAAACTATCACCAGTCCCTTCAAAACACTTCTGTGCTCTGAAAACCAAGAGCAATTGATCCTGCTTCACAAAGATCTCTTTACTTAACCCTTTCTACAACATGCAGATCTGTTATTTCTTTAAATTATATGAGCCAGAAAACTCCCTTTGAAGTAGATTGTCCTGACTCACTTTGAATTTTAAGTTTGAATTTGAGTTGCCTCAGCATGAAATTTGTATAAAAGAGGACATGGTTAATTCCACTGAGCTAAGGCAGTGTGGGGATGAAAAAACTCCATGGACTCAGAAGCTCTCTTTGCATAAACTTTCACATATCCATTAGTTTCTGTGGACAAATGTGAACTAGGGCTTGGAATCTACTACTCTGCATAATCTGGAAAAATACCTTACAAGGAAAGGGCTCATTATTTTTGCAAGGAAGCAAAGAGAAAAGTGCCAAACAAACATTGTTTGTCTGTTCTCAAGGAAACAGGAAAGGTCTGTGGCATTTTCTTCTTCACTTACCTAGGGAAATTCTGCAGCTGCTTAATCTAGGTTTTAGTGACTCTTGGGAGAGGTCATGAATCTATGCAGAACTCTAATGATTATAACAATAACTTTCTGAAGAGCAGACAAGCTAAGACAAGGAAGAACATGGTAATGAAGTGCCAGAAGACCTGGCAGTGGATTCCCACTGTACCACAGTTCTATCGCGATTTCGCTAACAGAGCATTTAATGATGGAGAGGAATAGCCAGCTGACAGAATCACAGAATGGGCCAGGTTGGAAGGGAGCACAGTGGTCACCTGGTCCAACCTCCCTGCTCAGGCAGGATCAGAACGTGGCACAGGATTGCATCCAGGAGGTTCTTGAACACCTTCAGTGTTCAACACCACACCTCTCTGGGCAACCTGTTCCAGTGCTTGGTCAGTTCAAAATGAAAAAGTTCTATTGGTAGCTCTGGGTGCCACAGATCCCATAAGACAACTTTGAGCAAGTTATTTGAGTTTTATTGTTTCTTCTTTGACTTTTAGTTTCTCATTCCACATAGCATATGAGACTCTGATGAGTTTTTCTGTGTTCCCACATACTCCATGAGTGATACCCTGGATATTTGCTCTGCTCCCAGTAGTTATCACTTAAAGAAGTCCTCCCTTATAGAGCAGTGAATTAGTAGGGGTTTTTCTGGCTAAATAAACTCTTCCAGAAAATATGATGAAGTTTGCTAATTTGCAGCATTACTTAGATCTCCTTAGAACACCCCCTTCACAGTTTGCAATAACCCTGACAGCCTGTCAGCTGGTCTCTCACCTCAGCTACAGGATTCTGAAAACCTGGGGGTAGCCATTTAGATTTTTTGACCGAGATAATTTTACTAAAAACTTAATATCCCACCAGCTTCATATTTTCTATCTAAATCAATGCCCAGCTCAATCTGGCTTTCCAGTACTCCTCTATATTCGGTGGAGAGAAGAAGGAGAAATTCAGAAGGTTTTGCTGTACCTACTTTATAATCAGCACATGCACTGGTGTCTGGTTAGGAACAATCACTCCCTGAGTGATTAATCTGTGCTCTTCATTGGCTTCAGGGCAAGCTGAGACAAGATGCTAAAGCTTTACAGGGCTGAACTTAGCACACATCTATCCCTCTGAAGGTCTGTGAGGACCAGGAATACAGTCAGCTCCACTGTCCTGTTTCTTTGTTTACTCTTCCCTTTTTCTTCAGGAGTATGAAAAAATAACGATGTGGTTCCATTCAAAGCACTTATTACAACTTTTAGATTTTGAATGGGATGAAACAAGGTTTCCTGCCTCCAAAAGACAATAAAAAATTAAGATATCACATTTGAGCAATCTAAGTGTCTGACCTGCGTCATTTAAAATTCATTCTTCCTGTGAATAGAGGCAGACGTGCCTGTTCTCTTCACCACAATAACAATATTTTGATTTATTCTTAGACTTTTCCACAATTATGTGAAAGAACAAAACACTTTCCTAGAGCTGTAGAAATGAAATTCTCAACTATTTTCCTCATGCTCCTTAAAATGTATCAACCAACTTAACGTTGCAGCTCTTTCAGAAGTGCGCTGATTCAAAGGCTGGTTCAGAGCCCCAAGAGACAGCCCTGGTGCACTGTGGCAGCAGCCCAGGTGTGCCAGGGACTGGGGGATCTAGGAGGGGACAGGCAGGCTTCAGCCAGTCCTTGGGATAAAAGAAATCTGATTTACTGCAATGAGCTTTGGTCTGTCTCTTAGTTTATCTACTTTTCTGCTGCCCATTCACCGCAGAACATCATCACTTAATGGGGCTCAGTGCTGCCCTTTATTGAGCTTAGAGAATAACAGATAATGGAAAATTAATGGTGAAGAGAGCTGGAGGGATATTAGGGCCTATACTACCAATGAATCACTGATTTTTTTTGCCCACTGCCACTAGAATGGACAAAACATTGATGAAGTTCTTTATTAGAGGTCGATGATGATAATCAAGGGATATTTTAGGACTTCCTCCAGTTTAAGTGATGCTCTGGAGCCCAGGAAGCAATGTAAAGTTTCTCTCTTACTGTTGGTCAAACTTTCAGACAAATAATCTCTTTTTAAAACTGAACAACAGGTTATTTTCTTTTTGTCTGAGAAGTGAATGATATTGATTACACTTAAATTCTTTATTTTCATATCAATACAAGCATTGTCTGTTTGCTTTCCCTCCTCAGATCCTCAAATTCTGTTAGGAAGCATACAAATTTTGGCAAAGGTTTGTTTTGGTTTGTTTTTTTTAATGCAGGTTTTGGTGAGGGAAAAGAAATTTTAAAAAAGGAATTTTTACATGTGATGGAAATCCAATTTTGTTGTGTTTGAAAATACTTTATAAGAACTAGCTTTAATTGAAAATTATTTTTTTTAGAATAATACATAGAAAATACTATCATTCATTCATCCATTCATTCTTGTATTAATTTATTTGTTTGTTTATTTAAAATTTTAAAATGAGGTTTATTATAGGACTCCCTGAAAGAATGCAATCTTTCATCATTGATGAAATGCCATCTTTAAACATATCACTCCCTTCTGGCTGAATTACACTGTATTTTGGAATTTTATTTTGATGTAAAGCTGCTGGATGTGTGACTTTCTACTCAATACAGTTGTTAGAAGGGCTTATCTGCAAAGCAATTGCTTCACAACATATCTGTAGCAAAAGAGGCTTGGTTTTTTGTTTTTTTTTTGTTTGTTTGTTTGTTTGTTTGGGTTTTTCCATTTTCAAAGGAAATCCACTTTGTTTTCCACACCCCAAAAGGCAGTGCAAGGTGCTGAGTATGTAAAACTCTCCTGGCACCTAATGTATGCACAAAAGCCTGCCTTCAATTTAGCTTGTTTAGCTTGCCTCATATCAAGCTACTGCAGATTATTAACTCCAAAGTAAAGCTTTCTTATAGCAAGCTCATGACATTGCTTTCTCTCCCAGCTGTCCAACCATACTTTATTTAGTACTTGGGGTTACATGGTACTTTGATCCCACAGAATAACACCTTGTCACTAGATGCAGTTTCAACTAGCCTTTATATGGACCAGCAAATGATGCATCAAATACAGATGTTTGAAAGCACAACCTGACTTTTCAAGCTACTGCTTTCATTCCAAAGCCATTATTGCTCAGAATCTGACTGGATATCAAGTCATCCATTTGCTCTGCTTCATCTTCATGTCAAAACAGCTGCAATTGCAGGAATAGCACAGAATTAAAAGTTTGTCCAACAAAATACACTCCCTGACTTTGGTATAGACAAGTTTGTCTCCTTTATAGTCTGGCCCAGGAAAGAGAGTGTGCAGTGCTCCTTCCCAAGGACAGGTTATACTGGCCTTGGCACACTGCTGTGCTAATTTCCTTTCTGTCTTCTACATCAAGAATTAGCTAAGGCACTTCTGTGCTGTGCTTCCTAAATCTCAATCACCTTCATATTCAAGAGATGTTTATCTTGGCTAAGAGAAAAATATTTAATCCTTTCTCACAAACTGGTGTTTTACACATACTGCAGGATTTATTTGGATGGAGAAATTCCCACTCCTCCAGCATCAGATGAGCAATCCCCACTGCACCATGCAGGGGGCTGAGTAACAGTTCTTGGCTTCTCAGCAGAAGGACCACATCCTCACTTGAATGGGAACACTCAGTCCTTGAAGTGAATGTGTAAAATCTTTGAAAGTCAGTTTTAAGAAGCTTAGGAACTTGTTCATATGTCACCACATATTTTGTCTGAAAACACTCTTAGCAAAAAGAAAGTCAGTGCCGAGAAGAAATAATTTTCCTGCTGTGCATGGCAACATTATTAATCTGTGTGATTAACTCTGTGGCTATTAAAGAAACTGCAAGGCACTCTCTATTTAGTTAATATCACTACCAAATACACATATGTCACTCAAAATACCGTGTACTCAGCAATGTTGTTCTTACAATATTAAATATTTACTATTTATTATGATTGTTACTTTTGTTATTTATTGGCTTGTAGAAGCCAAAAACATGCCAGGCAGCCTGGGGAGCAACTAGAAAAACATTTTTAAACCAGCCTGCCTTAAAGTGAGGCAATTAAATACAGTGTTAGCTATTTTGGCCTTGATTAACAGAAGTCCTTGTCACTGTGTATCCAAATCCCACAGGGCGGGTGTTAAGCACTTGCTGGAGTTATTGGCTGAGGAAGGAAGAAGCTAAAAGGAGTTTTGCTGGATTATGCCAGTGGCCCATGGCTAGAAGGACCCTCCCACCTCTCACTGAACTCTCTCTCTTCTCTCTTACCACGGAAAATGGGAGTAAAATGGGAGATTCACAGAGTCTTTTTCTATAGAAACATTTCCATCAGATGGATCTTGATGTTGTGTTTACACTTATTACTTCTATTCTCAGCCTGAGTGGTCAGAAATTTAAAACTTCCTCTGTCTGAGCTGTACCATTGGTCTGCAATCCATTTACAGAAGATCCCACCAAACCACTTATGCATTTTTTAGACTTCACAGCCCTCGTATCTCTTTGGACTTGCAATTCTGAAAGCAGAAATAGTGTGAATAAGAAGGAAGCAGTGAACCAGCTTACAATAGTAATAACTTAGAAGAATGCTTCTGATGTAACACACTAATTTCTGTTCAAAATACGTTCAAAATCGGGTTTTAGGTAGCTTTTATGCAACTGCTATTACATTGTGGATGAGTATAACTATAGCAAATACTGCTTCTTATCATGTCATCATCTCCCTTTTCTTATGATTCTGGAGGAGCTGAATGAAGCTATGATAATAATTGCAGTGATGATAAATTTCCATGCCTCAGAAACCAGCAGAGTTTTGACAGGAGGGACGTTTCCCTTCACGATGTAAAATTGTTTAACTGTTCAGGTTCTTTGCCTTGCCTGTAAGTTCTTACTCAGCTGGTATTAAGGATAGATTTTAGAGAAACAAAACACACTAGATAGAACTAAATGAACATTCATCCAGGCATTTACTATAAGTAAGGAGTTTGCAAATTGCTAATGAAATGGGGAAAGAAATTTCAAGTGCAGAAAAAATGTCTTCTAGTGATTGTTTTTTGTTGTTTTCTGCCTGGTGTGACTTCGTTTTTCTGCCATATTTGTATTGCATGGTTTGGGGGTTTTTTGCACCTTGCAAAATAAAGTCAAATTGTGTTTCCAAAGCATTTCTTTCTTGGGGCTTGATAATTGACTATATTTCCATGGACTTCCCTGAATTGTCTTTAATTGAGACCATTTGTTATGAGACAATATCAGAGCTCAAGACCAACGGCTGCATTTTCTCTTCACAATGTTGCTCCCAGCACACAATCAAATTGGAGGCTCCTCAGAAACATAGAGCCTTTTTTAACTAGCAGTATAACTCACTAGAAAATACAGAAGGTTATAACATCTTAAAATAATTTATGGTACTGTCAGGCCTGAAGAAGAAAAGACTTCTCTTGGGAAGCAGTTTCAGCAGGAACTTCAAAAATTGTATGTTTGATAAATAGCACCACAACTAACAATGTTCAAAGTGCAAGGATCAAGGGAACTTTAAATTAGGAATTTAGACTCTCAGGTCCACATAAAACTATTATGGAGAAAGATGCTATGGCCAAGCGAAAGACAAACATTTAATGTGTCAATGAAATCAGCAAGAGAAACATATCTGCTGATCTTTTGGGATCTGGGTTTTGACATATCTGTACACCAGGATGTCACTGACAAAAAGTGTGAATTTTTATCCTAAAATAGTATTTTCCTGCTATTTAAAATTTTTGAGAATCTAAACCATTTTTCTATGTCATATTTAGTCTATGTCACAAAAAAAACCCCCAGTAAATATAAATATAGCTAACAAAAAATAAATATTACTGTTATATGATTTTGCAGTTCTCATAATTTTTATCTTTCTGAGATGTATTTTAGCTGACATTTAAAAGAATTTAGTTTCTTCATCTGGAAATGGTTTCAAGAAGAGATGCTCATATTTGAAAATCTAGATTAGTTTTAAAATGAATTTCATCAAGAGGTCCACAGAAATTCATGAACCATACTGCTTCTTACTAACTGGCATTTTCCAATGAAAAACACTATATTGGAAGATTCCTGACAAGTTCTACCCCTTGTTATAGGCTGTGACTTTTGGAATAAAGGCATTACTCAGGACATGGAGTCTTTTGCTTTAAAACCATAATATGCTTACCCATAGTTTATCTAAAGATGGATGAATAGATGGGCTTTAAAATTTGTTCCTCATGACCATACCAAGTGCATAAAGTGTTAAGTTTTGTTAAGGCTCATTTCAGCTCCTCTGGACATAGCCACTCAGTATCCTGAATTTAGAGGACATCTGCATTAGGCTACTGTTATCTTAGTTCCTTTGCTAGGACCATATGCTTTGACAGAGATAAGAAAGAGAGGATTTGCTATTTGTGAATACTCATTATAACTGTAATGAATGAGATAACACCAATTAACAAAGACATTAGAAGTTCTGTTCTATGGATAACAAGGTACCCTACTCCATGAATGCCTTTAAGTACTCAGGATTAAACAGGTGAGTTGGCTACTGACTGTAGTTTCTTAGAGTTTAAACGCCTTTTTTAGTATTTTATTAACACATGGACCCTGCAACAATTCAATTTTTCATCAAAATTTTCTTCTAAAAATAATCAGAAAAAGGAAAAATATGTTTGGACAGATTGAACACAATCTGCTCATATCTTGATGTATCCAAACAGTTGCACAAAATATTTTCTCTATGTCCACACCTTTGTCTATTTGTGCATCACCAGTCAATATTATGCTTTCCTTTGAAAGATTTTTCACTCCACATTGTTTAGAACAAGCTTTCCAATTTGCCATTTAAATTACTATTTGAGTCACTGCACTGATTTAATGTTATTTCTAATAAGAATCACTGTGTTTTCACAGAGAAGAAAGACTGCAAACAGCATCTCTGAGCAAGATACCTGGGTAGCAGCGAAGGGAATAGTAGCTTCTTTCATGGATAAAGAAGTTTCAGGCCTCATGAACAGGTTTCAGGGAGGATCCCAAACCTGGGCCAGAACAATAGTGCCATACTGGAATGGCCTAAATGACACACAAAATTATGAAATAGGAAAAAAAAAAAAAGAAAAATATATAAACCACCCTCCTACTATTCCAAAGCTTTCAGTTTCAACTGGTAGCTTGTATAAACACCCAGATACTCACACAAACACACTTCCCTCCATACACCTACACCTCTACTTCTGCAGTGAGTCCTACAAAGGTCCAGACAGTTGTTCTGTACATGATTTGTGCAATAACCAGTCTAATTGGGACTGCTGTTCTGATTTCAAAATAAAAAACCTTGGAATTTGTCTTTCAGCCTCACTCTTGAAAGCGGATCCAGCAACACATCTGCCTGCCTGTCGGTCTCCTCATATTTCCACGGAACTGATCACTAAGGACAATTTTCCCAAATGTGCAAAGGCAAATTACAGTGATGGGAAGTCTCTGTGTTGAGAAGGGTGTGGACATAACAGTAGCCCTTGGGAGAGAGGTGCTTTGATATGCTCTGTACTTTAGCTGTACTTTAGCAGCCACAAGTAAGTTGTCCATGACTTTTTAAAGCCTCTTCTTTATCATCACTACTCCCAAGAGCCTGGGAAAACAGCTTGTCCCACACAGGGCTCTTTTCTCATCAGTTACCTCTCCAGTGCCTCTGTTGCTCTCTCAATAGTTGAAAAGCATCACAGATGTCTAAAACATTTGCCAGGTTCCACACTGCGACACATGCAATCTCAAAAGGCAGCCTGGCCTCTGTGCTATTGCTGCCTCCTTATGGCACAATGGATCTTATTTATACACAAAGTTTTACTCTCTTTAATTTCCTTTTTCATATAAGGAGTTTTAGAAGTTAACTGCACAGAGTAAGCTGTGATACAAAATGCAATGTCAGGGAGCTGTTTCACCCAAACTGGAAGAGCTGCCACGTTTTAATATGTTACCCTCTGTGCTCCCCCTGAGACCAGGGCAGGCTTCACCTGAGAGTGCCATTCAGATTCAGGGGTTTTGCTGATGTGATCCTTTGCCAGCCAGATAATCACCTCTTAAACCAGGCAGGCAGGCAGGCATCATTGTGAGACGAGCACATTTCATGATCATAAAGTGCCATCTTCAGAGTACTTGCAGACCCCACACTGTGATTGCAGGCTGCCTGCCCCCTTCATCCCCCTTTAATTAAGAAGCCCTCTTGTGCTCCTGCTGGGACTGCTGCAAATGTTGAACCTTGGCATTTCCAGATCCATTTCTCTTCTTTAAAGCCTTATTGCTTCTACACAATCTGCAGAGACTGTTGCATTTCAAATGCATCTTTAATGCATTCATTTGTACATAAATTTGCCCCAGAAAAATTCACAGCAGGAATACCAAGCTGCTGTCAGCTTGATGTACACACGAGGATCAGACTTAGTCTGACTCCAGGTAAGTAGCCACAGCCTCCAGAAAGTTTCATCAAAGAGATGGCAAAAAAGAGAAGATTTCCAGCATATTTATTGTATCTACTTCCCATCTGCAACGTTCAGTGTAGGTCCATCAAGCCATGTATGGGGGAGGCTGTGGCACGTTGCACTTTGTGGTGTAATATTTCCACAATATTACAGTCATTGAATCAGGGATGAGGATGAGACACACATATAAAATGAGATGGAAGAGGAGAAATAGAGACAATCTCAAAAGCAGGCTCAGCCTTATGAGAATCTTCTCCCTCTTCCTCCCCCCTCCCATGGCAGGAAGGTTACCCCACCTCCTCTTTTGAAGTAGTTAAACTCACTTCTACTGATAAGAGAACTGAGTTCTTGGAAGATTTGGAATCCAAAGAGAGTCAAAGTCAATCTCAAATAATCTTAATGTAAATTTTCTACTCTTGTGGTAAGATTACCTCATTATTCAGAGATTCAAGACATGTCTGCAGGTTTTTCAAACTGGAATAGCTCAGCTTTAAGGCTGGTCTATTCAGCTGCCCATGGCCTTAGAAATCACGAAAATCACATTTTTACAAAGATCAAAATAAGGTATGAATGTACATATTCGTTATCAGATTTTGTCACAGTAGGCATTTTTTCCTTTAGTTATTCTCCAATGAACAGCTGAATGTGTAATGGGAAATTATTTCTATATCCCTTTTTGTCTCTTGATACCGTTTTATAGAGGGCTAAATCTGATGTAAAAAAAAAAGTGGGGAATTGGTTTGGGAGTTTGTATGCTTGTTTTCTGTTTTGTTTTTAAACAGTTAAATATCAGCTGTAGTGGCTGCTACAAAACAAGATACAACCTTAACAATTTATACAGCCTTTGAGAAAAGAAGGGATTAGAGTGGTGTGGCCTCAACCTGGAAATTACTATTGTTCAGAAAGACTAATAATAATGAAAAAAAAGATTAAGTGTCCATATCTAAGCTGGAATTGCTATTGTAAATGAGGCTGTAGATAGAGGAATTGACCCTCTTGGACAGAACAGCTGAATTCTTCTGTGAATTATGGGACATCCCTACAAGTTAACATCTTTCTACAGCCTGTGATGTTTCATAGTAGCTAGAGAAATTATGTGCTGTGATGTAGACCTTGCCACATATTAGTCCAGAGTGTTAAATCTGTCTGAAGTGTCCCAGACAAACTGTAGTCCCAAGGAAGTAATTCTGAAATGCCAGGACTCCAAATCTATGCTTTCTTTCATCTTAGGGAATCAGAGAGGAAGTCCCTGCTGTATCTTCATCTGCTTTCCTTTGACTTCTAATGATGGAATAATCACCGTTCCCAGATTTTCTTTAGGAAGTCTGAGTTTCTGGGAAATCAGCTGCCTCCAGGAAGCTCTTTTTAATAATCCCAGGCTAAGACTGCTGGAGCCAATGCTTGTAATTCTGGCACAGAAGCAGATATGCAGCGAAATGACATTTTTTTAGAATTATCATAAGTCACAGCCCTTGCTTGCTTTGGACAAAGCAGGGGGTGAGGAAACACTTGCTTTTCAATCCATTATGGAATGGCACTCAGTGAAGTATTCCCTGGAGGAAGGACGATGACTTGGGACATGGAAGATTCAGGTTCAGCTCCCTGGTTCGCTGCAGAGGCAGCAGATAGGAAGAATCTCTGCCTGCATTTCATCTGCTCTAGCTGCCAGCCAGGTGTGAGAACAGAGGCACCGTCCTTGCTCAGCCCAGCAGACAGGAGCTGTTAGCTTTAACATGGATCAGTTACCACACCACTGCTCACAGCCTGCCTGGCAAACTTAGGTGCACCTTCAGTGGTTTGTGAGTGTCACGACCTAAACTGAAAAGAAAAATATATTCCCACTGAGCTTGCTTCGATGGTGATGTTTGCATTATTAGGTACTGCACAAGTCTCTTCACTCTTTGATTTCTTTGTGTCTTCAGACCTGCCTGTAAAGCACTGAACAAAATTTTAACAGTAGATAAATCATGGTAAAGAATAATGGTTTCTGATTGTTTACACTATGATATTTTGTTCTAACCTGCCCTTTCTGACAACTCTCCACAGATTCCAGCCATGGACTTCGATGCTGTTTTCAAATTTATGTACTTTTGACTGCAGCCTCGATGTCTCCCACACAGCTAAACAATTATTTGACTATTGGTTCTTTGATGTTAATACCTACCTTTTATTGCTTCATCAATACTGAGCACAGGGTAAAATAGAGCCAGCTACAACTTTTTAAGGCATAGAGATTGTGGTCATGAAGATGACAGAATACAATTCAATTTGTCTATAGTTTATGGGGATTGTGCTATTCCTCACACCAGTGACATATTTTTGGCCACAAAAAGTAAAATACTAAATTCACTTAATGCACCAAAGGAGAAATGATGCAAGACCTCCTATTGAATAAACATCAAGTAGTCTCAAAAGACTTAAAAAATAATTAAATTAGATGTGTAGTTTTTCTGTTTTGTGAAGGAAAATGTATTGAGCCTTTCCAATAACACATTCATTTTCATTTTTCTCTTTAGCAGATGAATTCCCTTTTTTGTATATAAAATTTTGTATTCTTTCTGTCCAGATTCTCAGCTGAGAAATTTGCAGCTGCAAATAAACAAGATGTTGAAATGTTACAAGGAAAGCAATTTGGTCTCATGTCAGTAACTGTGCATGTGTTTCCTGATCTGGAGATTTAGTTGTCAACTTTTAAAAACAAACAAATGAACACTGAAGAATAACTTTATTCCTTTAGGACTATCTTGGATTGTAGACAGCTAAAACTTCTTTGTGTGCTTTTGTTGCCTGTGTTACTTAAATGAATATTAATTAATGAAGCATAAGAGATTGTAATTACACAGTAATGCATGAAGCTAAAGATCAGGTACAGCAAAATTCTCTGGTACAAATCCTGTGTGAAGCTGTTTTAAATGAATGTAGTGATCTGGCACCTCTTGGGCTACAGCTGTGTAAGATCAGCTGAGAACTCAGAAAAATGAGGTGTAAGAGCAGGGAATAAAAGCAAAAGACTTTGCAAATTTGACTAAATCAAGCACTGCTGGCCTGTCAAGCCCTGCTCCTTTGTCATCCTTGTGCAAAATCATTTACATGGAATAGTTGGGGAAATTGTCAAAACAGATTGAGGCTTCCCCCTCAGAAAAGGTACCCAAATCACAGAATAGATAGATTGGAAAGGCCCTCTTGAGATCCTCAGGCCTGATCCTGACTGTCTTTGTGGTTGCATAGTGAATAGTCACGCTCAGTACTTAATAAAGTCTGTCACTCAAATGAGACAATATGGTATGAAAGCATAAAACAAACAGGGAAGGCTGCAAAGAAAAACTAATTATGATTCCTGGTAAATGTTTTTTGTTGTAAATATTTGGTGTATAATGGGTTTTGATTAAAACTAATATTTTTGTAAGTAATATTGACTTTCTGCAATTCTTTGCTTTTTTTTTTCAACTACTTGAAAGAGCTTTCTTTGTAGTCTGAGGAATTATGTTTCTAAGAAATAGATCATTAAAATATTATAAAACACATACATATGTATTTATTAATATATTATAAATATTTATCAATAATATAAATATAAATGGAAAATACTTCCCAAATAACTCTATAATTAATGACTAACCTAGAGCTAGTTATAATGCTTTTTCCACAAAAATTCCTATTTCTTATATGTCCCAAATACAGTCACATTCTGGAAACAGAAAAGTCCTCAATCAACACCAGAGCATGTTTAACCAGTGGCATGGTGACTGTCCCTTTTCTGGGGCACTGTGTCAGCAGCCTGTGTCAGCAGTACATGGCAAGGGCAAAGGCAGCCACCTGTGGTCAGATCTCAATCACTTAGCAATATTGCCAAATATGAGAAAACAGAAACTCCTGAAAATTATTTGTAATGCTACTGCAGCTTAGGAAAGCCTGAAAAGGATTAAATGGTCTTTCCCACAGGAAAGAGAGATAGTCAGTTCAAAGATACCAGTGAAGGCAGTCACAAATGCCATGTCCCATCCTTATCTATAAAAGCCTCCCCCTTCACAGGTTTTGATGAAGAAAGATGAAGGCAGAGTTTATTTTCCAGAATTTCCTCCTAGCTATTTCTCATAACATGAGACATTTCACTGGCCTGTCTCCTGGTGAGTTACTCCAAACAGGAGCATAGCACGGAGCTGACTCAGCTGGCCGTGTTTCCTGCCCACACTCACTTGTCTGCCTTGAAGGACAGCACTGCAGGAAAAACTAGAAGCACTACCTGGTTTGGGAACCAACAGCTGAACCGTGGAGAATTAGTTTCAAGGTAGGAGAAACTTAGCAACACAACTATTTGTATTTTTACAATGTTTACAGTGCCAGGGGTTTGTTGATTTGTTACCACGATTATTTTTGTGATACCCAATTTGATTAGAATGAACCTTCGCTTCGGGTGCATTGGCAAACCGTAAAGTAAAGATACATTGAAGCCTATTATAAAGTCAAAATCTATAGATAAATTTAGAGTTACACAAAATGATGCTAGGCACACTGAGCATTTTTACTATTCAATATGTCTTTTTGCTAGTGGCATATCTAGTTAATTCTGAGAGACCTTTGTTTTACTAAGCCCAGCAAGCATTTAATGACTAGCACTTTAGAGCAACTTTTGTATAAACAAATATTCAAAGATGCTACTCAAAAGATCCTAGATCTTTTCTTCACTAAACAAATGTAAACACAAAGCTCTTTGAAAGGTTATGGGCAATTTCTAGCTCACGAGTGAAAAAAAAGAAACTTGTATCAAAACTGAAACCTATGCCTGCTTCTGGTGGACCTGAATGTTTTTATGCAGATGCATCTACAAACTTGCATTGTTTTTTATATCTAAATGAGATGTTTATGCTTCCTAATCCAACAACAGAGCTTTCAGTTTACTAAAACTAGTGGGTTTTGGTTATTTCTTGTACAAATTAGCTCAATCCTAATAAAACACCTTAATCTAGATGCCTAACACTAGAGGATGTCAATATTGTATTCAGCTGAGTTCTGGTATGGCATCTGAGACTCAGAATTCTCTAAACTGGCGGCATTCAGACCTTGCTATGCAATCATTTTTGGAAGAGAAGTTGTCCACTGAGACCTATTCTCTGTTTAAATCCACAGCTATCTGAATGATGGCAATTTAAATTCTAAACAATTTTCCCAATTTAAAAAATGTTTTTTTCATTCACATGAAAACCAAACCATTATAATGAAATGGATGCATTTACACTCTCTGCATACTCAAAGTTAAATAACTAATATTGGAAGAAGTCCAATGTAATATAAGACTTCCTCTATCACCATAATTTTTGAGCTAATATGTACAAAATTGAAAGACAGATACTTTATACAATCTCAGAGTTCAAAGATGTTAAAATCTTTGTTTCAGTTTCAGAAATAAAATGAGGCATCAAAGGTTTAATTTCAAAGGTCATTATTTTCACAACTGAACGTCCTCAGTTAAGGTCTACTTTTCAAGTGGACTGGCAACAAACAAATCATACTGAAACAAAAGGATGGGATCAATGCTCAGGACTTTTGAATGTCTTGGGATTTTCCACAGATCAGAGTCCCAAGTGAAGCAACCAGTAAGTTCTCTCCTCTGGTGTTATATTGACATTTGCCTGGAGATCAGCAGGAATTAAACACATGCAGAGAATCTGAGGACTGAGGTCAGGCTGTGTCATGTGAGGTCCTGCTCTGTGGATTTGCCACTTCATTTTTATACAGTCTGAGTGAGGGCAGAAGCTCTCTCAGTCAAAGATAGTCCAGCAGAATGTCTTCTGAATTCAAACAGAACTTCATCCACATCAACTTGATAGGAATTTTTTTGAATATTCTAGTTTATGCAATGATTAACAGAATCTATCACTGAAGGCATATTAACTTACTAATTTCAAAGCCTGGTAGATGCCAGAGGAAGATCAAATAGAAGTCTCCATCAAGTTTCAAACAGGTGAATAAATGGTTTCCCATGTAGAAGAGCATGTGAATATCTGAATTATGCTCATGTTATTAGTATTCCCAGCTAGAACTGTCTTGAGTTCAGTAGGTTTCACTTTGTGAGCACTTCTAGACCCAAATGGCTGAGCCCTAAAGCTAAATATGTAGTTGATCCATAGGTCATGTCAAACACTAGACATGAAATTCTTAATTAACTCATTTTGATAATACAGAAAAAGTAACATTATCAGCAAACCATAAGGCTCCATAGAGGGTTGTAAATGCCACTGCTTTGCATATTTAACACTTAATATATGAAAATTTATTTAAAAGTCAAGAAATGTATATTATTTGCAATAATTCAATTAATTGCATTTTCTTTCTCTTTATACTTATTAAATCCATCTCTTGCAGCATTTCCAACTTGTAAATAAATTACTATAACCCCTTTTAGTCCTTACACTTAATAGAGATAAACACAACTCTCTCTTCTCAGAATGCTATCATATTTAGCATGGATATGGCACATTCATTACAGTGCTTACTGTTCTGTATTTAGTGATGCATATTTATCTTTAAATCAAACACACCAAGTCCCATGCCATTAACATACAATCAGATATTGTATGATTTTGAAAGCATCAGCCCAGAGGTTAGGCATGGTCTGCTGCAGAAAAACTGGAAAAGGTTGCTAATACAAGTACTGATAATTAAAACTTGATATTTTGTACTGATGTTTTGTAAATCAAAGTCCTGTGTGGGAGAAGACAGGAAGGAAAGAGAATTCCTTTATAGCAACAATGCATTCTGTAAAATATAATAGTATGTACCATCCATTGTATTTTTGTTATAACACTTTGGTTCTCTGGCACCCTACAAGTCACAACTGCAAGAGCTTGGTTGCTGCTGTAATTTATATTGATTTCTCAAACTGCAGTTCTCATTGCCATTGCTATCATTGTGTCTGGATTTGTTGAAGGAAATTAAAAAGTCTCAAGAGACAGCTAGATTGCATCAGAGGGGTTAGTTGGTAGACTGTAGTTCCATTTTCTGCTTCAGTTAAGGGTCATTCTAAAGACTAGTTCTGCAGCACAAGCTGGGTAGAAGTAATGTAGTCCTTGCTTCCTACCGAAGTAATTTGAAAAGAGTTTTCCAAAGCACTGCTGAATAAACATTCTGACCTTTCCCTAAGAAAACAGCAAAATTTAAATGAACAGTTTCCAGTCTTAGTGTGTCTTTGTGATACTTGAAATCAAATGCACTTGGCTGTGTTTGTGCAAGGGTTGAAGTTGCCCAGCTATCCTTTTCTCCCTCAGCCTTGTGAACATTAGATCAGATTAACAAAGGGACTGTTTAGCTATGCTGACAAGTAAGGATAGCTACAAGTTCATGAGAGAAAGAAAACAAAACTCATATGCCAATCCTGTGAGGACTACCTTGCCACTGAATAAATCTTGCATTATAGTGGGATAAGCACTGAGAAAAGTTTGCACTTTAATTTGAATATCTGTTTACTGTAGTTTATTTTTTAGCATAGGCAAAAAATGAACAATCGTATCAATTGTGTCATCATCAGTGAGACAATCTTTCCAGCCACATGAGCAGGTTAAACAGATTATACAGCCTGTCCTGTCTTCAAAGTGCTGTGCCATTAATAATTGGCATCCACATTTATAGACATCTGAATTCTCTATTCTGTTCCTCAGGCCTTAATGAATTAGAAAATTTTCTCTGTTGAAAAACATGAGCAAAACATCTCACAAATGTTGTGCCTGAAGCCAGCAAACTTGTTGAGCAAAGTGTATAAGGAGTTGTTTAACACTGGGTTTCCCTAGTGTTTCTCCACCTCAGTCAAGAGTCCTACGTCCCCTGTTTTCCACCACAAGAGATAGAAGGAACCGGAGCCTTCCCTGGCATGTGACATGCTCTGTTGCAAAGGTTCACATGTTCCAAAGATTTCCAGAAAGAGAAAATGGTCCCAGTGTGTTCACAATCCCTGTGAGCATCACCTGCATTTCTGCATCGTTAGGCTGAGATCAACTCTCTCCATCATCTAATGATTTTGCAGTCAGTAGTGACAACACGTTCACTTAGTAGCCAGTGGGAATCTTGCCATGGACTTGCAATCAAGCCAAGATTTTAAATTAAGTTGTCAGATGGTGAGGAAAGGAGGTATGGCTCGGGCTCTCAGCAAAAATAAGGCAGAGAGAATGTGATCCAGTCTCACACTGTAACCCCGATGTGGCCCTGTGTGGTCTGAAGTGGCTCCCCAGATGCTCCTACAGGAGAAAACTCCTACAGGAGAAAACCTGGCCAAGCACTGCTTCCTGAAGTGCAGGCTGTGAGTGCTCAGAGGCTGAGCACACGGGAGGGCATGGCACTAAGTGAGGACATTTTGAGGCAGGGGTCTCTCAGGCACCAACCCAACTCCATCCCGTCTGGGGACAGGACAATGGCACTTACAGACCCCAGGGCTGCCTGAGCCGTGCAGAAGGGCTGTCCCACCCAACCAGCCCAGCCTGCCACTGATCTTTCCCTTTCCCTTTCCCTTTCCCTTTCCCTTTCCCTTTCCCTTTCCCTTTCCCTCCTCCACCTGCTCTGCACTGCTGTGGAGGCTGTGCAGCTCTACCCAGAGACAGAAAATGGTTTGTGTTCCCCGATGCCTGGTCTGGTGGATAGGTTTGCTCTCAGGGACCCAGTGATGTAGAATGACACATCTCACACAGTGCAGACAGTCACTGGTATCTGGGTGTTTATGGTCTTTTTCATGAAATAGCCAAAATTTATCCTTTTACAGCTTCTACATGATCAGAACACCACGCTCATTGGCTTATTTAAATGTAAATTTCATTATATTTTTATCTCTAGACCCATGCATTCTTAACCTAGACTTCCTTTTTGTAATTTGTGCCTTTTTAAATTTTTTGTTGTTTTTTTTTCTCTTACTTTTGACTGACATTTAGTTCATTTGATAGTATGATTTAATTTTATATCTAATAGAAGTGTGACTAATAATCTAATGCTTCACAGATAACTCCAAATTGCTATATATCACTGAAAAAATAAGGATTTAAAATAGTGCCAGCATGAAATACTAATGTCAGGAGAAAAACATTACTGTTTCCTGCCTTCAAAGAATCAGGCCTTGTCATCCCAATATCCTTTTATCACTCTTAGGCATTTTTACTTTTGACCTATAATTTATTTTTTAAGCATGTAAAAAATGAGGTTTTAAGAACGTTCATATTGTCCTATTAAGTCAAATCCTTACATTCTACAGCTTAGGTTTTATCTTGGAAAAAAAGCATTTAATGCATTTTTGTAAAATGTTAGATATTATTCATGCAGGTACAATATGAAAAATGGTTTCCTACATAGCTTATAAGCAAAGAAGTTCACTTGTAGGCATGTAATTTCTGAAGAAAACACATTTATTATTCACTTAGTGAAAACCTGAAGGAAAATTGAAAGGAAAAAAAAAGCCAAAATAGAGCTTTTGGGAAATGCTGCTCTCATCCACTTCTCAGAGGAAATTTAAATCAAATTAGAACTAGCATATTTTCATACAGAATTTATAAGCATGTCGATTTTGGGCAAAAATTATGATCTGTTTTTACTAATTATCAAAACTACTTTGATTTTTACAACTATTTACAAAATTCAATGCACCCACATTCAGAATTACCTCTGGGTAACCACCCACCCCCTGCCCATATGAGCTCACACTACTGCTCTGCATGTTGATCCTTACTGAAGAAATTAATCACTTTTTTTTTTTTTAGACCATTTTAATCTTTGGCTTGATCAGCTTCTCAAAAATTCTCCAGTGCTAACACAAATAGGAAAGGCAGAAAGCAGCAGCTCAGATTTAAATTTTGGCTGTTGGCCTCCTCCCCAGGGCACAGCAGTGAGCAGGTCACAAGCCTGGTGAGACCTGGAGGAGCTGGGCAGCCCCTGTAGCCAGGGAAGTCTATCCACTATTAGTGTAAAGATAGGGAAGATAAGCAGATCATCATAGTGTAATAGAAGAGCCAAAAATTGAAAATTATATCAGTTTACAGACTGCATTATATGTAATTTCTATTTCGGAGAAGAGACTTTAAATAGGAGAGGATGAAGAAATGCTGAAATTGAGGCCCCACATAAACAGTGGCCACAGCCAGTGGATGTACATCAGGGAGCTTTAGATTCCACCAGAGCATATAAATTTCTTTGTTCCAAATAATATTTTAGTTTTTATTTTCTTTAAATCCTACTCACGACCTGGTTGGTTCCTACCTTGCTATCTTCAAGTCTTCTGAAAAATCTCACTTCTTTAAAGAGATCAGTGGGCTCCCACTTTAACAGAACAAGAACAAGAGAAAAGAAGAAGAATCCCATGCAACAGCTGCAAAGGGAAAGCTACGTGCACCATCACATTGAACTTTTTCCATGACTTCATTTTCTATGAGGATAATCTAGAAAGTTACAGATAGTTGTCAATAACTATGTTCTCCTGTTCACAATACATGTTAGCTCATTTCTCAAGGAGAGGGAATAATGGTGTTTCTATGGAAACTTCAAATTAACAGCTCACAGTGCTAAGCCTTTTTCATTTGCAGGTTTCTAAATATTTTCCAGTGGAATTGCAGACTCCTGTACAACAGATACATGCCTACTAGGCACAGTTTGGCCTTTCCTAACTTCAGACCATTAGGAAATATGGAGGAAAACCTGACCCACTTCCATCATCTCCTTGATTCCAAATCATTTAGGCTTTAGGTCAGTAAGTGGCTTAGGTCCCATTGGACAAAGAAGCTATGTCCCATTAAATAAACATAGTCAAAAATTTTGCTTTCAAATATAACTTCTTATGTCAAATGCCATCATATACTGATAGATGGTTATGGATTAGGGTATCAGCTATTAAAACCCTTAATGCATAACTGTATTTGTACCACTTTCATGGCAGAGTCTGCTGATACTGCACAAAAAAAAAGGAACAAAAAAGGGTATTGGGCATTTCTAATTCTTTCTATTTTAACTGGAGCATATTTGCATGCATGAACATTTCAGATTTATATTTCAACAAATTAAGAAGAGAATATTTATACCAAACATCACCGGGAAATTAATTACCTTTAGAGGTCCAATTAAGATCTAAATTATTCCTGCTTGTCTCTGATATCAATGATCTTCATTTAGGTTGTAAATTTAATTTGTAATATTTAAAGCCATTGTGCTGACATTTTTTTTAAATGACATGACTAAATGTTGAAAAAAATTATAGATGTTCTCAAAAACTTGGTCATTTATAAAACTGAGCTTATTAACCTTGATTAGCTCCATTGCTCACATGGTCCATTTGCCTCATACCGAGTTCTTATGAGACTGTGACAAAGAGTGAGTATGCAGGGGTGACCTGTGACACTAAACCACACTGAACTCCAAGGAATGGCCCCTTGCAGAGGATCATCCTCATGACAGATGTCAGTGGAATTGTTCACTGATCAGCTCCTTATTCCAGGACTAATAATTTTTTTATTTTAGAAACACAGACATGACTGCATAAATAATTTATTTATGTTTATTTTTACTCTCATGAAGCACCTAATAACAGATATAGAGGAACTCAACCTTATTTTACAGAGTTTAGTGGAAGGTTTTAGGTTTCTATGGTTTTCCCTGCATCCAATTAAAGAGCAGGTGACAAGACACTGAATAATTGTGGAAGAGAGAAACATTATCAAGAAAAAATGTTGGGGACTTCCAACAGAGGAGTACAGAAAATAGCACATTTTCTGCCCTTATATTATTTTTGTCATGGCAGTTTTAGTAGGGACTACAGTTGCTGTTTGAGAAAATAAACTAAAAGGGTTTCAAATCCTTTGAACCATCACTGACATGCCAGAAAACAGCCTATCCTACAAATGTGAAAATATTTATTAAAGGAATCCCCAATTTGTAGCCAGATCACTTCAACAATAATATTTTTTGCCTTAATACTTGCTTTTATACTTAGATATACACATATTTTAACATATTTTCAACTTTAATCATTCATTGCCATAATGCATATGTGTTTATTCAGAAAAAATATTCTCCAAGTCAAATGTCGATTGCAAACCTACACTCTCCAAAACTGGAGGGTCTTGGAGGACCTCACGTTCTGTCAGGCTCACTCAGTTTAATCATGCAAGTAACTAATGGGGTTAGTGTCAGAGGAGAAGTTCAGGCTTATTATCCAAAAGGGAAAAACAATAATCTGGACAGCTGAATTGTGCTGAGCCATAAAATTAGCCTCCCAGGGGGATGTGCAGGAAGAAAATTCTAAAATACTAGAAAGATGCTGTGAGGCAAAGAGCTCCAGGATCTGAGATCTCCGACAGGCACCCTCTGTCTGACTCCTGGAGTGATTGAACATGCTGCTGCTCTCCTGCCAGATAGGATCACCTCCAGAGCAGAATCAGAAGGGAAATGGGAGGTTTATCAACTTCAGAACCCAGCTGTACTTTCTAGGTTGAACAGCTGATAAAAACGGGGTTAAGCCCATGGTTCAGGCTGTCAGTCAGTGAATGTGATGTGTAGGCTCCTTCCGGATCGTGTCCTACATAGTGTTGGGGAGGAGAGACTGGGCAAGCTTAGGAGAAGGAACATTTTAGAACTCCCTGGAAAGACTTGTCAGAGGACACCTGTCAGAGCTCTGACAGTTTTTGTGGTTTTTTTCCACTTTTGACACCCAGAATAGCTTAAAACTTCAAAAAGAATAGTGAGGAAAAAAATAGGTTGAGACACACATCTCCAGAAACAGAGAAACAGAAATAGATTTAAATAAGCCAGGGTAAATAAAATAGTTAAAGGCAAATTTACACAAATTACCTTCCACCCACTTCTAAGTTAGTCCCGATATTTAAAGACTTTCTTCCAACCTAAGTGCTCTGGTGATGGCTAGGACAACTACTCTTGGCTCTATTTCCTTCCTTCACACATTTTTTTGGGGTAAGAAAAGCTGCCAAAAAGTGGGAGTTTTATGAAAGCAATCATAAAATGTTATGGGTAATGCTAAACAAATTATGTGTTACTCTACAAAAATGGCCATTTCTTTGGGGAAAACAACAACAGATGCCTGAGAGAGATCAGTTTACCTCTCTCAAAGCAATGATCAACCTACTGTCAAGGGCTATAACTGGCAACTGCAAAGGATGTGGAGGGTCAACATTATCGAACCTGTTTTCCTGACAGTTTCTGAAAAAGCCAATAATGATTTGATATCTTGATGTCACTATCTGCAACAGGTATTTCCAGACATAAATGATGTACAGTGCCCTACCCTGGGATTCAGGACACCTCAGTTCATTGCTTTTTACTGTCCCATAGCTGCTGTACTTAGACGTTTTCCTCTAGGTCTATCAAATTTATTACTGCTTTGCTAAGCAGGAACTACCTTTACTCTTCCCTCTGTATACTGTCTGACATGATGGGACCAATTATCAGGACCATTACACAGTTATGATAAAAGTTGCTGTTAACAGTATTTGGGCTGCTGGGCATTACAGTTTTTATTTTCCCCCTGTTTTCCTTGTTTTCTTTACTGTATGCTATTACTGTATATTGCAGGCAGTTTATGGAAAATAGTTCATCTCTGACAGTCAACATAAGCCCTTCCTACAGCCAGCCCGTCATGCTCCTAGACCATACCTATGATGTCACCATAGACAGTTCTGAACACAACAGAATTTTAGAAATTGAAATAAGACCTTTGTGGTATTTAAAGTACCTGGGTGAACAATCTTAAAATTTCCACTTAGCTGGCACTGAAATTTGGATGTGAAATGCTTTGGTTGCCTTAAATTCTGTTTCTGCATATGCTAAGGTAAAAAATGTTTCTGTTCTGACTCACACCAAGGGGTATCTAATTCCTCAGCCCGTTGAAGTCCATGCCTTGGTAACTTCTCCAAATACCACACCCAATTCAGCAAACGCTTTTAGGACCACCTAGGACAGCAGAATACACAATATGCACCCATCTAAAGTACTCTGCAGCTACACCAAGCAGCTGAAAAGGAGGGGACCTGGATTTAACTCTTCTTTTTGAGATGCAAATCCACTATTCTGCAGAGTGCAATAACTACTAATCAACTGGCTAATGTGAGTTGGCATTTTCAATTTCTCCTGTAAAAACCTGTTCTGCATTGCACAAAAAGACTGGAGGGAATGGGGAGAGAGCGCAGCAGAGCCTCACTCCATGTTCTCATGATAGGCACTCACCTGGAAACAGAGAAATATGGCTCTCTATCTACTCTAATAGTACTGTTTATGCATTTCATTCCATGACTATCTAATGCAAAAGATATAAAATTAAAAGTCCATGAAGCATTAATTAATTTATAACCATTGTTCACTGGCTTTCACCCTCTGAGAATAGAACATTTTGTGCTCTGGAATATGAATGGCAAGTGCTGCTTCTCTACCCTCTCTGTTCCCTGTGTTATCAGTTTCATCAGATCACAAGCTCTTCCACCTACACTCAGACCTTCAGAATTCTTCAGGGCTGCCGTGTTTCAGGTTACCCCAAGAAAGCCCAATGTGGAGAGCAAACAGTGCACTAGCATGGCAAATAAATAAAGGGAGCTTCCAAGGACAATACCTCAAGTGATTTTTTAGAAGCACCATAAAAACATTCACAGTTCCTATTAGCAAATATAGGACCTGCCTGTGAAACTACAAAGCTGTAATAGGGAACACATCTGTGGAATTCCTTCCCTTCAAGGCAATCCTTGCTGTTGTTGCAAATTCTAAATTATTAAAATGATAAACATTCACAAGTGATGAAAAGCAGGATTCACCATGAAATTTTAGAATTCCAAAGTGAAGTTATGCAGTATGCCATGATGCAAAATGCAGAAATACACATTGTTGTCAGGATATTTTGCTGTTGTCAGCAGCTCAGTTTTCCCAGTCTGTTCACTTTGCACTTACCCAACCACATATGTACAATGTAATAGCCTATTTTTCTTTTCTGGTATTTTTTTCTGGCCTCTTAAGAGAAATGAAGAGAATTTTATTTTCTTTGCTCACTAGTTTGTATGTGTTCTATCATCATTAAGAGAGGGTCAGGAGGGTGACCCTCATGGAAGTTGGGTTTCAAGACATAGTCCAAGACTTTAAGCTGTTGAGCACTTGTGGAGAGTTATATTTTTACTTCTAAAAGTCTGTAGGTGAAGGTGAGGTGCAAGGTCTATGTGAGGAACATGAATCTTTTAGTTTGGAAGTATGAATATGATTTTGCTGTAATTGGAATAATCAGAGGTTCAGCTTTTTTTCTCCATGAAAGTAGAAAAAAACAGCAAATGAATTAACTTACTTGAAGTATAGAAGCAAGAAAAAGTCAGGAATCATGGCATTTGCTTATAACATTCAGAAAGCCTCTATTTTATAGAATCATTCCCTTTGTGCTTTCTAACTGCATAGGATAAAGAAGGAGATTGTGTAGGTTCTATTTGTATTTTAGCTTTATAAAAGTTATTTTGTAATATTTCTTTTTCTTATGTTGGTCCAAGCAGGTGATATCACTGCTCTTTTTTTCCTGCTTCAACCAACCTTTACCAGGCTTGTGAAGCCATCTGGGTAATCAGCTAGCTGTTTAACTGCAATGAAAGACAGAGGAAGAGAAAGTTAGGATAGAAGGAGATAAAAATAAGTAAGCATGAGAGGTATATTTGGGGATACTGAGGCAAACATCACCTGAACAGCACCATTGAAGACAACTGATCTGCGCTGAATTTTTCAGCTACAGGGTTGTGCTGCTTGACCCTAAAGCGAACACATCAAAATTTTCAATGGTTTCTAGAACCAATTTATTATTTTAAATCACTAAATTTCTTCAAAACAAAAGCTGGAATGAGACATTAAAGATAACTTGCAATGAGATACGAACTTCATGTTTGCAAGTCCATGTTTTCTACCTGCGGAAATCAAGCTCATAATGTAAAGACTAGAGAGAAGCTTGAATACACATTTGAATACACAAACTGAACTTAAAAATAGAAGCAATAAAATACAGCCCACAGAAATCAGCACTGTCTAGGACTCTGTATCCTTGCCCAGGATCTTGGGCACCTTGTGCAGCCCAGGCTGAAAGCAACATTATTTCAGCTACACTGCTATTGCCATTGTGTTAACATGTGGAAAACTATTTCCAATTCTACCTAAAGAGCAGAAGCAAAAGTACTGAACAGGAATTCATCAGAAAGATCTGACTTAGAAAACATACAAATTAGGGAAAAAAGGTGAAATTTTAACAATGATTTAAAAAAATTATTTTCTTTTCCAATTTTTTTCCTTTTTAAAAATTTTTTTCTGCAGGACCAGTAAATTAGCTCCAGTGCCTCAAGGTTAGCAACATTTAAATTCAGAAATTCATGCATATAATCCATAATGACAAAGGACTGTAGCTGAAACTGCTTATATTAAGAGAAATTTCAAACACTAAAAATTATATCCACTAAATAATTCTGATTAATATCTTAGATATCATGCAGAGACTGTGAATCTGTTACTCATTTAAACTGAACTGGATAAACTCCTCTGACAGCTCTGCCAGTGAAATTGGAAGTCAGAAGTCCAAATTCCTTTAAGGGTCCTGTGCAAAGTTTCTTAATGTTGGAAAAAATAAGATTCAGTTTCTTAAAATGTCATGATTTTAATAATTTAATAAATGTCATCATTTACTTTTTTGGTATAAAAAATACTAAGCCGGTGATATACTGCTCTTCCAGGTCTCTTTTAAAAAAAGTCGGAATGACACTACTCTAACCCATTTATCATAAATTACCAAATAGGAATAAAAAATTACCCCAAAACCTTTACAAATATATCATACACAAACAAAGCCACAATATTACTTGCAATATGAGACAAGGGGTGCATATAAAGATTTCCTACCATGAGACTGTTATGATCTCTTAAATATTTTACTCCAATGTCTTTTTAGCATTAGTTTTTTCAGGTTTTTGCACATTTGTCAAGGCTGAATTTGTTGCATTTTAAGACATCCTGAAAACACAGCAACTGTGCTTATTCTCTTTGTTCAGTTTCTACTCCCCACTTTCTCCTCTATTAATTTCTCAGCAGCTATGTGCAAACTTTCAATACTTTCACAGTGTACAATTTACTTGTAGAATTAGCCAACCTTTCTGGAAGAGAATGGGAGAATTAACCAAAATAAAAGCTTGTGGCTGTTTCCATGCTCATAATTTGGAAACAATGCATTATTTTGTTACCAAAAAATAAAGGAAACAACTCATAAAGCAGCACATATATTTCGATATATGGATGGGTGTGTGTGTATGTGTGTGCAGTGTTCTGTCTTCCCATTTCCCATGCATTTTAAATTTTAAATGATATTCTCCACTCACTGTCCATACACAATCATGTAATGTGAATATATTCTTTAAATGTGTGGTATTTCAATTGAAGCTAAAAGGTCATGGATCTTTATTTTCAAGAGAAATCTTTTGTGTAGATAATCAAGACATTAAACCTTTATTTCCTTTCCACCAAGAGAAATCTTTTGTGTAGATAATCAAGACATTAAACCTTTATTTCCTTTTCACCACCACTGACTAGACTAGTGTGGTTTAATACCCTGACATCTTCAAACACTTTTGCATTTTGTAGGAAAAAAAAATTTCCATCCAGCTCAGTGAAAGAGAGGAAGTTTTAAGTTAAAAGTCTTGTTTGACTATTGAAGAGAAGTCTGCAAATGGAGAAAGTGCTAATGTAGCCATTCAGAAACCCCAGAGTGCAGTGTGCACTGAGAAAGACAACTAAAGAACTTTTCAGAGTACTCAGTTTTGGGTCCTGACATTAGAGATTCATGGCAACAATTTTGTGAACAAAGTTACAAGAACAGTCTTAAGATAATTCAGTACTCTAACACTCTTGTGTCTTTCCCCTCCCTATTTTTCCTATCATGGTGGAATCAGACATTTCAGGAGAAATCTCAGCTGAAAATGCAATCAAGAGAGACGTTCCTGGATCTGATTAACCTACAGTCCAAACAGGATAATGACAGAAAGAGGTGAGTCACTTGTCTCAGTTTACATAGAAAATAAGAGAGAAAGCTGGAAGCAAAAGTCCATTGAGATCCAAACCAGTTTGTGTTGATAACCATTGGGCAGTGCATCTTCCCATCTGATGTCTGACAGCAGTGCAAGAGAGGAAATGGTGACACTCAATCATCAAGCTATGCCAAAGAATTTAGTATTTTTTCATTTCAACATGTCTCTTTTTTCCCCTCACAGGGCCATTTGTGTGCCTTTTGAGACAGCCCCTGCAGATGAAACCAGCTGCACATTAAAAAAAAAAAACAAACCGCACCTATGGAGATAACTTGCACCACTGTGTTCCTTACAGTGATGAGCAAAGACCCTTGATCCCAAATGTAGCTGAGCACTTAACTCAGGGGATGACAGTTCTGAGGAGAATGACCAGAAATAATGAGGCTGAGACCAGTTATTTATTCCATTTGCCAAATTTGCATTGGTAGGAAAGTAAAGATTTTGAGCTTCTGTATTTCCTCACAGTGCTGTTTTAAGGAACTATTCCTAAACTAGCCATACTAATGGTTTCTCAGCTACTGGGTCAGAACAGATGATCAGAGTTATAAGGCATTAGAAATATCATGAATCTGCAACAGAAAGAAAATCACATTCCCAAAGTATTCATATCCTTCAGGGCCAAGTGCTCTCTGTAACCTCTCATAAACAGAGTTAGCACTGTTACCATGGACACTTTCTCTTCTCCTTTTAATAAGAAATATGTAAATTTGGAAATAAGTAGAAACACAATGACATGATGTTCTTTTCCCCTGTTCTTTTGTTTTTCCTGTTTTGTTGGGTTTGGTTGGGGCTTTTGATTTATTTATTTTTTTTAATTTATTGCTAGCATTTCTAAGTGAACATGAAATGCTTTCTCTCCCACCTCTTCCTATCAAATATAAATGAATACTAGTTAAAAAAGGGAAGCATATTAACTCTATCTCAGTAGTTTAGTGAAAGAGCAGTCTCTTACCCACGTTGAGCAGCACTAAAACCTCCAAATGCAACAGGATAGAAAACTGAAGAAACACCAAAGCAAGAGGAAAGGAATCCTGAGACTGCAAATTCTTCTTCTGTCATGGCAAAAGCCAAGCTATCCAGGCAAGAAAATCATGTTTGTTACATAAAAGCAACTTATTCATTTATAATGAAGAAGTGGAAAAAAAAACATAGGAACAAACAACACCAAAACCAATAAACATGCAAATTCCTAACTCAGCCTTCAAAACATATTCAATTTTAAAATCTGTTTATCCTTCAGAATAGCTAAAGAAATAGGAGGGAAGAAGAAGAAAAAAGTGTAATCTCTAGCTTTAAGAAATGGCTTATGGAAAAAGCTTATTGAGAAAGCTTGATGAGACTACTGAGTGAACAAGATGATTTCATAATACAATACGCCAGTTTGGTAATGACACTAAATATGTAGAATAAAAAACAAGAGCAATCATCCATCATTCAAGTCACAGCTCATTTATTTATCTTTAATATTTTTTTGCTGTTGCCAAACTTCCTTCAGAAACTAGCTGGATTGATTGAAGCTGGACAGTGCAGAGCTTTAGTCTAAGAAACATTCTGACACTTAAATAATGTTCCATAATGCATGTGCTCCATTTTTATAGAAATTTGAAGGAAAAATTTTTCAAGGTGTTTTCAAGAGGAAGCAGTGAAGCAGGTTACAGACTGCTTTGCACCTGAGAGCTGTGAAGGGACCTTGGCCATTGCATGAGACACAAGGCAGGAGGGAGTATGGAGTATGAACTTTATGTATGTACTGAAATAGCAAAGTCAGATCTAAGCTGTAGTCTTTAAAGTCTTCAAAGAAAGCTGAAAGACAAGGATTTATTTTAGCTGCTGAGTGGGGTGGACCTGCTTTATGATACTGACATCTCCCAAGGGTAAAGAGATTCCATTGAAGCAGTCCTGGTTGGCTATTTTGCTTTTGCAAATTCTGAAGTCTGTTGTGGTGAGGAAAATATTTCAGTAGAAATTTAGCCCATCTAAAGGCAATTGGTTAATAGGCAGTCACTTTCTGCTGACTGTCGATTGATTGACTGACTGATTGGTAGAGAGTGAGCTGAGACATGGTGGGAAAGTCTTTTCACTGATGGCAGATCACCTAGTTTAAGATGTGGCAGTTCATTTTCTGTAATGCCTTTCTCTTTCCCCTGACAGGAGCCTGTTTGACACGCTTGGACTGAGTCTTTGAGGCCGACAATGAATCCCCCTGCCCTTTGGCTCAGGCTGGATGTGATTCATCATGTCCAACAGTAGCCAAGATCTCCCTTTGCTTTCTCCTTCCTACAGCTTGCACCTGCTAGAGAAAGCTTGCTGGGAGAGGATGAAGCCTAGATGAAGAGCTGACGGAAGAGCCAGTCCAGGTTTCATCACAATTCAATGGTTTGGTGTTCATGCACTGGCTGGATAACTGAAAGCTTTCCTCTGATACTTTCATCCCTCCTTGCATTCTGGGGATTTGAAATGATTTTCAGAATGGAAATTCATACCCTGTTGGAGCTGATCGATAGCCCCAAGGGCTGATGCAGAAGACAGATTGCTCCGGCTACAGTCCCAGGGAAGCCCCAGCACCACAGCTGTAAGGGTAGATACAATCACAAAACTTGTCTAGACTTTATGTCTAGCAGTAGGTGAGATCTGGGTAAAATAAGCTGATACTGGAGGTAAACAAAATAACTTACTGATTATCAATAGAGGCACTCAAGTGACACCACTTAGAATCCTGACTAAGAAAAGCTACAGCTTAGAAATGTTGTGAGACCAATCCTTAGCTATAAAGCATCCATACTATGGGGACAGATTATTTCTGATCCATTATGGCCAGCATTTGAAATTAAACTGTTTACACTGTACAGAGTCTGTAGAGTTGAATGATATGAAAGGATAGGTAGAGTAACTATCTGCTTCAATATTTTTAATAGCTTTTCTATTAAAAGATAAGCAGAGAGGTCTGTGAGAAAAAATACAAAAGTGGAAATCATACAGTCCTGGAGTTTAGGCTTCATTCTTCCACTGACTTTTTTTTTTTTTTTTTACCTTTGGTTTTGGGCAAACCACTTCTATTGCATCTCTTCCTATCCCTAACTATAAACTCTAAGACTCACAAAACACACAAAAACCTGTTTTCCTGCTTTTCTTGTTTAAACATCAGTTACTAACTGTATAGCACATTGAACTTAAAAGGTTAACTTTTGCCCTGTTACAAATAGTAAGTCTTAATATTGATTCACTGAAATGGTTACTTTGCAGCTGTTATAGAAGTTAGTTTTATTAGCTGACCTTATCTCTCTGCATTTGGCTTTTGTGCATTCTCTTGTAATGCCTTAGGTTCACTCGGTTAAATTTAAATTAGTTCATTTCTGTTTCTGAAAGTAGTTATTCAAAAGGTAGATTGTCTTTGAGCTTACTGAATAAATATGCTTCATATACTACTGGCAAGACTTGACTTTTGAATTCTTGGTTTTAAATTCTTCCTCTTATGCAGAACTGTAGTCCTCACAACAATCCATCAAATGCAGATTTTTGAGTGTTTTTTGCCAGACAATGTACTTTAAAAGGGGCTTATACTTAAATCTGCTCTTCAGACTACAAACAGCTTAATGGATTGTTGACAAAGAATGTAGAGCTCAAGCAGGATGTGATAATAGCGGGTGTTTTCTCACTCTTATACAGTTTATACAACTTTTATTTTCATTTCATGCCTGGCTGTCACTTAGAAGAATACAGCAACAAAGATCTTGGTACTAAAGACTAGAATTAAAAGATAAAAAACAGAAATAAATTGTGGAATCACAACATATATCAGAGACAACAATAGGCTTCTTGTGGCCAAGGGAGGCCAGATGTCTGTGATCAGTTGCAGTATGAAGGAAGTTCAGGTAATGGCTCCAACTCCTTTCAGTCCCCAGGCCTGCAAAGAGACTTTTCTGTGTCCATAAGAGATCAATGGTTTAATAACTGAAGTTATTAGGCTTGAAGGTTACCCTGTGAAGTTTCAGCAGATGGTATTTACAGAAGGAACAATTAAAGGTCTGGGCTAAACAGGAACACTCACAGAGAGGTAGAGTCACTTCTTGATTAAGTCTGCCAGAATTGTCTTCTAGATTTTTGTTTTTCCCCTTTGGTTTTGTGTCACTGGATTACTTTCCAGGAAAATTCCTAATCCAGCAGAGCCACCATTAATCAAGAAAAGTTTATTTTGTGGATGGCTCATTCTGCATGTGCACCTGGATATTGCATATCACCACCAGCTTCCTGTTCCCTTCCAAAGAGCCCCTGTAGGGATATGGTGGCTGAAATTAAAAGCTCTCTATCCATTCCTAAATTAATGCACACTGTTCCCTCAGATGATGCTCAAAGAAAAGGTCTGTAAATTATCTGCAGAGGTCTCTCACAATTATATGCTATTTCTCTGAAAAAGACAGAAAACAAGAAAAGGAATAGAGACAATCTGCCAGTCCATCTCCCTATGAAATTTGTTCTCAGTGATGGCTTTATAATCTTTCCAGTCTTTTCTCCATGCATTTTCCAGGTTTGTTCATACTAAATCATAATTACCTGAAATTGCCACAAGAGACACTCTAATACCACTAGAAAAATCATCATCTTTCCAAGCAAGATAAATGTAAAGTACTGCAGAAGTTGTAGAGAAACAGTTTTTCTTTGCTTGCTAATTCCATTTTGGGTAAAGATGGAGGAGCATTCTGACGAATTGATTATTTTAGGCTTTAAAGTCTGTTGAATTTATAAATATCTATATAAACTTTGTATTTATTTACCTCAGGTAACAAACACGTGAGTACATATCTTGTACCCATTGTCTGCATTTTCTGTTTCTTTAGAATGCCAAGCTGACAGCTTACAGCCTGTGCAATCAAACCTGTGCCTGTCAAATAGGGAACTGCACTTTCTATACACTACCTCTGGCATGCAACAAAAGGCATCCAGTCACACAAAGAATCAGAGATGTTTTTGTCAAAATATTTCTTGTGACACTGGGAATTAATGTAATAACAAAAGTTATCAGTCACAGAAAGCTGCAAATCCACAGCTGGAGTAAGAGTTTTTTAAGAGAAGGAAATTGGCTCATTACTAAGAATGGAGCTTCTCAGTTCTGGCCTCTCTCGCTTTATATTTTAGTTCAAATGCATTTGGATTCCCAAACATCAGTTTTACTAAAAATCGAATCAAGACAGTACAAAGGTCAGGTTTGCAGCCAGTCCAGTTGGAGAAGTGAAAATGAAATGAAATCCTGAGTCTTTACTAAAATTAGTATTACAGTTTTGCTGTATCCAAAGTGGGCTTGAGTTGACACCCAGGCCCACATTCACAACTGCTCTCAGCCATGAGCAAAGCCTAAATTCATCATGCCTGAGGGTCACTTTGGTGGATGGGGGTCCTCTAGTGACACCACATCAACATCAGGTGCAGGGCTGGCTGCATTGCACAGCTTGTATTTAGGACTCCTTGTTAATGGGACTGTTCTGATTTCTGTGCTTGTCCATTGGCTTCAATTGCAGCTGGTGGGATGTTGACCATTTTAACACCAGCCAGCACTGAGAGATGCTGAGAATTCAAGCACACACATGAGGGTTTATAAAGTATCTTTGCAGCCACAAACTGTGCTGTGTAGACACCAAGTTTTTCTACTATCATTTTTCTCACTAAGGTTCAACTAAACCATAGTCCCCAACATAAGATGGATGTGGAATTGTTGAAGCAAGTCTGGAGGAAGGTCTTGAAGATGATCAGAGGTCTGGAGCACTTCTTTGAAAAAAGGCTGGGAGCATTGGGGTTGTTCAGCCTGGAGAAGAGAAGACTCTCCAAAGCAGAGGTTAATACTGCTGCCAACAACAGCACTGTCTAGATCTATCATTTGTAGATATGGGTGAAGATTTCACGCAAAAGGGAAATAAATTTCAGGCAGCTATTTGTTTGGGTTTTGGGTTTATTAAATTCTGCTAGGAGATCTGAGAGAAATTACATTTTCAGTCTTGGATCTTTAGGTTATTGCAAAGAGGCCTGAGAAAAGAGTGGAAAGAGGCGTCTATAAATTACCTGGTTTCACAGTAGTGTCCTTGCAGCCTGGAAGCAAGATGAAGATAAGGGAAGAAGGAATTCCAACCAGGCACATGATTTAGAAGACAGATCAACATGTTGGCTTCATGTCAGCAGAAAATGATGCAAGACAAATCTATTATTTGCTGGTAACTTCCTCATTTAATAACATTGTCTTAGCCAGTGGGAACCTCTGACCAGGGAAAGTCCTTCAGTGATGGGTACTTGTATCTATCTATATACAAACACATGAAGTATCTTTCCTCTCCTCCATAAAGATGGTCTGAAGCAACTTGTAGTGAAAGAAAACATGCCCAGAATATCCAGCTAATATTTATCCTTACTTCCACATCTCAGATGGAGTTAGAGGATTGAGATGCAATAATTCATGCATCTATTCAAACATCAATGGAATACAATAAAAGTCATGAAATCTCATACTCTGGAGACTTCGGGTATGCAACCTGTGTTGATAGAGAGCAACTCTCCTCTTAATGTAAATGAGGCAAGTGCTTCTGACTGTTTTTCCCTGTATTTCCTGATATTTATCAAATGCTGCCAAATTTCCTATTTTTTTTTGCCTTCATCTGGGTGCAAGACTCCTGGAGACCTCCAGGAGCAGATGTGGTATTTGCGATTTTGTTCTGAACAATCTGGCTGTTTTGAAAATATTCACAGTAAAGCCAGTTACAACACCAGATGTGAAAGTAGTAAAGCAGCATCTTGTGTTTACATTTTAATTTCTCCAGCTAGGAAGGCTGGAGTGTTTATGCACTGGAAACTCATAATATGGGCTGCCTGATCTAATAATCTGTTACTTTTATATGGTGCCACTCACCTCACAGTGCTCTGCAAGCCTTCTGTGCAGAGGACCCACCCACTACAAAACTGAGGCTCCCACAGGTCTGTGATACAGCAGCTGGATATTAATTCTTAATAGTAATAACCCTAGTAGAAGTAAAGGGTAAATGAGAGCTGCATCTAACAGCAGCTGCTGAGAGGGCTTAAAGTTGGCAAGTCTAGGTGCCTGTATGTGTGTGTGAACTTTACAGCATTTGAACATCTCTAAGACTCATCAACTTTAGTGCTGTTTCAAATCAGGTCCCAGGATTCTAAATTCAAGGCACATGGAGTGGAAATCCCAGCTCATCTTTTGCCATGGAAGAGGTATATTTCTTTTTTGCATGTTCGAGGGAGCCAAGTAATACCAAAGCAAGGAAAAAAACATCTGGCATTGTGGCAGCCCATTCAACTCAGTGCAGGCAGTAGTCAGGTAAAGAATCTGACTGAAATTCATGCCAGGTTTGAAGTAAGGCACAGATACTGCTCTCTGTCTCAGAAGGAAGGGATGACATGGCATAGAGATCAAATCTCTGCATTTCCTAACAGTGCTTTCAGGGTACTGCTCAATATTTCCAGCACACACAAAACTAGGACGTAAAACCAGAAACTCAAGCTGCTGTTAATGGGATGTGGTGAAGGCAGAGCTGTATGCTGATGGACGCAGGATCCAGGAAACAAAGGCAAATGCCCTCATGGAGGTCTCCACGAGCCACCACATTTGTCCTTTTAGTTTTGTGCAATTAGATGGGAGAGGGTTCAGATTTGCGGGTTTATAATCAGCATGTGGCTAGTAAACACAACAACAACAGTACAGTCAAAGATACAGAAGAGCTATTTATTGCTAAACCCCTTCTGTTAGCTGAAATGGAGGCCTGGCCATGACAGCTCCTGCTATGAAGCCCAGAAGTACTGGGAGTACTAGTAGCCCAGTAGGCTGGGAAAGGAGCGCAGCCCTCAGCACAGGAAAGACCTATGGGAAAGAACAGAAACTGCAAAGGCATCCCTGCAATGCCAATCTCTGAATTTTGAGCAGGCCACCAACACCCTCGTTTCATCCTGCTCTTCTCCACCTCAGTCTTGAGAACAATTTTTTTCCTTTTTGTCAAGATATTTAATGACAAGGAGGGGTAAATTGAAAAACTTTCTTTCTGATTAAATCAATGAATTCTCACTGTGGCTGTTAGAATAAATGTTCAAGGAGCCATGGAGCACTACGTCATTGAAAATAGGCTGAGTTTACATGAAATTGATTTGAGCCTGGTATTTTATGACTCCCATGCGGACTTGATGTGGCCAAATTGGCTCTCTCTGAGGACACTTTATCAGGCAGTTATATCTGTTGTCTAATTAACGTGACTCAGCACTAAAAGACTGTATAGAGGATTTAATGTGCAGGCTGCAGTGGCAAAGGAACACTTTGCAGTGTACTGCTGCTTGAGTGAGAGGCAGTGGTGGTTTTAAGAAAACCGCTCAGGAGAAAAAAAGAAAAAAAGATCCTATCCTGTTTTTCCCGACATCATATCTATGTTTGGAAACTTCCTCCCTAAATCTTTAATGAAGGCAGAATGGGGTTTGAAAAACAGCTGGAGGACATTGATCTACACATTCCAATTTGTTTATGTATAAAACATGCATAAAGGATTAAATGCTGCTTAACAGTTTGTCTGCTTTCAGCTGCTTTCATGCCTCTGCTTTGCTATAGCACCAATCCATGTCAGAAGATACCCTGGGGGGCTTTTAAATAATAAATAGGTTTCTTTGGAGGATGTCTTTTTTTTTAATCTAATATTAATTGGCACACAAAATGGTAATTATACCTGCTCTGGAAATACGCTGTGGCACTCATTCTTCCCTGGTCGATGGCATTTGCCCTGTCTCACAGTAGCTATAGGACCATGGGAGACCTGAACTGAGGCTGGAGAGTGACATCAGACTAAATTAAGGGCTCATGCATTTATGTATCAGTATAAAGCGATGTGAATGCATTTATAAGGAATGAATGATTTATCAGGAAGTGATTTTGATGCCTTTCTGTTGCATGTGACTAATATGGTGAACAAGTCAGTTCATTGATTCAAGTTCAGGAGCCTGGTTCATCTCTCATTATGAAGGGGCTGTTTGAAAATCCTGACTTTTAAGCATTTTTTGGTAGTTTTTTTTCAGTCTATAGAGGTCAGCTCACCTCTATCAGTCTGAATGATTTGTTAAGCAAGACATATGACTGGCTGTGCTTAACAGTTAAATGCTGCAAATGATCTCTTAAAAATAATACATTGCATTTCCTACTCATCTAATCCTATTTTACACAGAGGCACACAAAATAGACTGGAGGGGCTGGTAATTTTAAAAGATAGGCAGCTGTCCATGCTGGTGGAGGTCACAGGCACAATCTGTGCATAAAGAACCAAATAAGTTACCTGTCAATCTGCTCAGCAGGGGCAAAATTCTACTTTGTGATGGCCTAAAATCCAAATTTCCAGCTGTTCTGCAGATACAGCACTGATAACTGACAGCTCTGTGGCATGGCATGGGGATAAGTTTGTAGATAAGATCAAAACAGTTCTAGCAGAGGCATGAGCTTCAGTCTTGTGTTGGATATGTGAAATTTGTTATCTCCCAGCAATATATGTCTCCAGCATTCTTGGTTCACAAAGTGAGCCATGCCAAGTTACACAATTGCATCCTATAACATAGAAAAGCACCATATGGTCACATTCTTTATCCTTATTCCAACTGTCACCATGACTCCAGGGTCTTTTATGATCCAGTATCAGGCAGTAAGATCAGCAGAGTTAAAACTGAGCAATCTAATATCTCTAAAGGGGATTCTGCTGTTCTGGCAGCACAGGTAGACCAGGATCTCATCATAATGATACATCATTACTAGTACCAGCACACTTATAGGGAAACTTCTAAGGAATCAGGAGCATAAACTCTTTAAAAATCCATTTGTCTAACATTCTGTGTTATCTTTCTATTGAGAACAGACAAATTCTCCTGTAGTTTATAGTACTGCTAGAAAAAAAACATAGAATACTTTAAGAAAAAGAAACCAGGTCTTCTGGGAGATACTCCCCCCGGTATAAACGTAAGAGTGGAAAACTGGTGAAAACTACAGACTGCAAGAAAGAATTGCTGATGAAATCCTCAGAAAATCCCAGCACAGACCAGATTTCGCTTAACTCAAGGCAGAACTAACTTAACTGCTCAGATGTGCTGTCAAGCATTCAAGTTACCCACACAATGGAAACAAATGCTTACCACTGATCGAGTGACTGTGTCTTACAGAACAAATCTTGTCTCATCAACTCTTTTTCTTATTTCCAGAAGAATGTTATTCCTGTCTGGTTCAAGCCAAAAGTGTCTTTGTTTTAATTAATTAGCAGAAGAAATGCACATCCATCCTGTTAAACACCCTGACCAAACATAGATTTAAAGTACATAAACAAAGACAATTTTAAACTCCAGGGGACGAGAATTCACTTGGTAAATATAAATTAGCATATTAACTTTTCTAGAATTACAGGGGCATACTCAAGAACTATGTTGGTTCAACCTATGCATCTTTCAAAGTCTTATGGTGCCTTTCTCCTCCCTCTACCAAATGCCACCTAACAAATTAGTCACAAAGAAGTGAAATTATTTATCCCATGTCAGTAGAAAGTTTGCAGAGAAACTCAGAGCTCAGGTCTTCCTACGCCCACAGTCCATCACCAAGTTACATAAAGGCTTTGCCTATCCAGAAAATAGCTCACAGTATTACATCTGGGTCAGAAAAGAACACGAGTGTTTTGGTTTTCCTTTGCTACAAAATGATTAATAGGAAACAAGTGCTAGCTTCTTTCCCATGGAAAGGAGATGACAGGTGTCATTGCTTTCTCATTTGCATTATAAGATTAGAGCTTCTTTAGTCAAGTTATATCCACAACTGAGCCATAGAGATTTTGGTAGCCAGGGTCCATGCTTCCTCACCCTTCCATATCTGTACACTCAACCCTTTCCAGCTTTAAGCTCCATCTCCATCCCTGCCTGAGAATCTTTCAGCCCTGTAGTCTTCTTATCTCCATCCATTTCTCACACTTTACTTGCGCAGTATCTGAACCAATGCCTTTGCTCACAACCTAAAATAGCTACTCCTTGAGTGCAGCCCTCACTGCTCCTGGGCACAGCTCCCACAGGCCTTTTGCTCTATCTGCCAGCCTTCAGCAGATTCTGAGGGCACCTAGAACCTGAATCCATCCTTTGAAAGGAATTCAAAAGATCTTATGATAGTTTGGTTAGTATTATCATTTAAGGAATATCAGGTGTTTACAGAAATATCTCACTCTAAGGTTGGTTCCAGCCCAGGTCTTCTACTCTGGTAGGCTTTGGATGTTGTCCTAGGTTCATTTGAAAAAAAAACCAAAACAATTACCTTTTCTTTCCCCCTTCTTTTCAATGTACTAAATATAGATGCATAAACAAAATCCTTGGCTAGATAAAGATAGCAGCACACAGATGGCATAAAAAACAAAGCATTTAGCAATCTCTGAGACAGGCTGTCCCCATATACACTTTGCATTACAGCTTGTTGCCAGCTAATGTATTTCCATAACAGTTAAAAACTCACTTAAACTTATAAATTGTCTCATGTTAATAGTTAATAAGCATCACAAATAGGTCTCTGTGACTCTGATGAAATCTGAGTGTGGTTTTTTTTTGGTTGTCCTGAAATATTTACATTTTATTTTGTGGGCAAACGGTTTCCTGCTTTCAAAATATTTTGCTGGATGCTCTCCCTTTCTGATGCATGCATCCAACCAGTATCCACACCTGCTAGTCCCAGGAATGTGGGGACTAGGGGTGCTGAGGTAGCAGAAGTTCTCAGCCTCTTCTGCCAGGCAAATATCGTTATCCAGAGTACATTTGGCATTGGATGAGGGAAAGAGCATTCCTTCCAGGCTTTCCAGAACTGCTGAGCTGAATTCTCCTATTCACCAACTAAACAAGCTACGCTTTTCTTCACCCAAGCAGACAAAAATGGTTTTCAGGGAAAAGTCTAGTTCTCTATGTCTATATTTTTAAAAAAGAAAAAAATCTTGACATTTTAATGTCAATTTTTAAATTAAATAGTTTATAGTCGCATTGTGAATGTCAGTATCTTTCCAGATTTTAATGACTGGAAGTTGAAAGCAGAACTTTCAAGATCTTTATAGTGAAAAATAAATACATATAAAATATTTTGTATTACACATATTATGTGTCTTGTTATTTCTTCCTTATTCTCTTTACAGCTCACTCTCTACAGTAAATTAGGAAACATTTCTCTTTTAAAAGTTAGAGAAAAAATCCTGAGAACATGTGAAACATTCATACTTTGCAGACTTTTGTTGCTGTTGTTGTTTTCATTTTGTTTGTTTGTTTTTTGTGTTCTGGGGGTTTTTTTTGCATCTTTTTCAGAAAGCTCCTGAAGCCTACAAAAAACTGGTAGGTTGCTACTATTTAACAAATTAAATGGAATTATTTGCCTAATCACAGGTCTGTCAGGTTAACATTGATCCTGGACAAATTACTAAAACACTGGTATGAGACTCAATAAAGAATTAACAAAAGTTGAAATAATAAATGGAAATGAACAGTTTTTCTTTAAGATTTGTGTGGCAAAATGAACATGAGGTATCAATGAAGTGCCATGGCCAGGGTCTGAAGCAAAAGGCAGAACATTATCTGAGAAAGGATAGGGTATCTATACTGTGCTGCAACTGCCCATGAAAAACTTGGAGTTGAAACTCAAGAAGGATATTGAAAAATTCAAGAATGAGTTCACTGGAAGATGAATCTTATAGAGAAAAATGCAAAAAAAAAAAAAATCAATAGTATATTTTAAGTTCAGATTGGATTTTTTTTTCCCCTGAAAGTTATGTTCTCCTACAGATATGAGTTAAATCTGGGTGCCTCCTCAATGTTAAAAAAAGATAAACTTAGTATGTTGATGAGTATATTTTATGAAACAGATATAGGCATTTAGAAATCAAGTCTACACTTTTTAAAATTCTGTTACATCTCATCACTGTGTTTTCATGATTAGCTGGTACCCTGCAGCAGAAAGGAAAGGAGTCCAAAAGAAAAGTAACTGAGGTGATGTTTTAAAACAGAAAGTGGGCCACAAGGGAATAAAAAGGGAAGAAACTTTACTTTTTTTCCCACATCTTACCTCAAGTGTACTGTTTTACCCTTTTTGGAGTTTCTGACATGTAATAGTTAAAGACATTTACTTTCTTCCCCTTCTGGCAAGACCTAACTTTCCCAAGCACATGCACTCACTGCCTTCTTCAGGACTAAGGCCCCTCATTAATCTCTCACTTTTTGGAGGTTATCACTTTATCTTTCTCTTGCTTATCTTCATTCTGGAACTCAATTATAATGACCACAATGGCATGCCATGAATCACACGGGCAGAACACAAATCAATGCAGCTGGTGCACTTTGTTATAGTGGATGTTACAGAGAACAGAGCTGGAGAAAAAAATCCATGAACAATTTCTAAAATGGGGGTGGGGAGAAGAAAAAGAGAGAGTCAAATTTTCTTGCTACAGATCCTTTTCCCAGTATGGGAAATTGCTGCAAAAACTTTTTCTCAGACTTGGGATTAAACTATTGTCCTTCCCAGTGCATTGCCAAGGGATGGCTTTTGATGCAAAATAGATAGTAATAATAGTAATAATAATAACAACGCTTAATTAATTATTGGATGGGACTAATTCCAGATGACAAGAGAATTCAAGTCCCAAATCAAAAGTGTCCTTGAAGCACTGCTCAAGACAAAGAACACCTACAGTCCCTTGACAGCATTGCTAATGCCACATGGATGATCTAAGTTACAAAAGCCTTTCAGCATCAACTGCTGCTGGATAGACATGAACTCAAAGAAGTGCTTAATATTAGGATCAGACTTTGTGCCTTCACTGGAATGGCTCTGAGCAACCTCAGGCAAGTTGATAATATAATTCCCCGGCATAAGACCATGCTGTGTTTTTTTGCTGAGTAAGTTGCTGGCAGAATTTGTGGAACATAAGTATGGTTTTCAAACAGAAATCTGACTTGATAAAACAGTTGAATTGTTTCCCTCCTTAATCTCTCACATGCTGGAACAGTAGGGGAATTTTTATCCAAAATTGTTGCCATTTTTATTTTACCTGAGAAGAGTGAATTTTAAATGTTTTATTTCGGTAGTAAGAATAAAATCTGCCTGCACTTTCAGAAGCCCAGCTTAACTTTTCCAAGAATCACTTTTATTACATTCCTTCTGTCTCCTTTAAAATAATTGATTAGACAATAAAAATAAAAAGTACATTAATTATGATGTGAGAAAAATTTTACCTCAACCTCCAACTTGACACATTTTTCTTCCATGAAATCTGCTAAATTGCTATAAAACAATTTGATACTGCTTGTAATAAATTTTTAAACCTAAGTTATGTAGATATGAAATGACAAATTTAACTGCTTTTATATTAAAGCAATTTTCTGCCCATCAGAGAGATGAGAGAATTAATATGTAAACCATTAACTTACAGTCAGAAACATTGTGCACTGCAACTGAAATAAGTATTTTTTTTTATGTTATCACATATATTTTATTGCTTTCTCAATAGGAAAATACCAAAAATTACAACCACTGCATTTAAAGGAAGCTCATTAGAAGAATATATACTTTGAGGGAACGCATTCATCAATTATGGACCAGTCATGACCCTTAGTCTATTTTTTTGGTTTTGAATTTGTTTCTTTAGCCTCCAAGCAGCTCAGTGCATTTCCAGGGCAGCAGGCATGGATACACAGGGTTGTGTTAATGTTCTGCCATGAGCCTTACTGCTGACCAAAATAAATCTGATGTGGAGAAATTAAATTTATTATTTTAAAAGCCTGGTATATCCATCTTCTCTGTTAAAAAAATAAATAAATAAATAAATAAAAGCTGTTTTGTTCCTTTTTTCCTTGTAAACTGTCCCTGTCCCTCAGCCTTCCTCCCCTCTCCATCCTTCTCAGGCTTAGCTTTCTTTTGGGTCTCACTCATGCAGCACCACCTTCCTTAGGAGCTTGACATGACTGAATGAATCAGCTTAGCTTAGGTCCCAGGGCTGCACCTGTAGATCATCAGGGTTTTCTCATCCTGTTCCACTCATAAGGGAAAATCCAATCTTTCTAGGCCTTGCTCACTACACACCTGTCCTCCTTCCAGATTTTCTTGCACTTCAGTGTCATGGGGGTAAGGCAGACACTTACCTAGAAGGTAGACAGCATAATCCATCCTGCCCAGGAACCAATTTTGAACTGGTTTCATGTGTACTGAAGCTAAGTCTAGGTCTACTGCAACTTTTAAAATCAGAAGTCTAGCACCAGAATGATGTTCCTGAACTCTGGTTATTTCTGTGAAGACAACTTTTTATCCTCATGCCCTTCTACCTTGCTGTTCTCCCTGTTAGTGGCAACTCTTTTGTCTCATTTGTGGGAAATGCATCTCACATGCACAACTGCTGCCTTATCTGTCCAAATCAGAATGGAAAATGATGTTTCAAAATCTTGGGCATCACTACTCTGCTGCAGAGTATGCTTGCTGACTTAGACAGTATTAGTCTGTGTGCATTGCCAGGCGTCTTCCTTTCTCCACCTCAACTTTGTTTATTCCAGATATTACTCCTTCTCTCTTAACTACTAGTGTCCTAAGACAGGAGCAGACACCAACTACAGAATCGACAGGATTAAGGGAAAGTGTGTCACTGGATAACTTCAAACTCCTAAGAACAAGTTGCCACTTTTCTCTCTCATCTCCACCTTGGGAAGTTGTTGCTTCTTTGTGCAGAAAGCTGTTTTCCCTCAGCACAGCACCTAGATGTCCACACAGCAGGTGAATCATGGAATCACAGAACAGTCTGAGTTGGAAAAGCCATTTAAAGATTAGCTAGTTCAACTCCCCTGCAATGGACAGGGACACCTTTCAGAAGGACAGGTTGTTCACAGTCTCCTCCAATCTGGCCTTGAACAATTCCAGTGATGGGGTCTCCACAACTTCTTTGGGTAACATATTCCAGTATCTTACTACCCACACAGTGAAGAATTTCTTCCTTATATCAAATCTAAGTCTACCCAGTTTCAGGTTGAAACCTTTTCCCCTTGTCCTGTCAGTTCATACTCTGTTAAAGTCTTTCTCCATTTTTCTTATAAGCCTCCTTTATATATTGAAAGGCTGCAGTAAGGTCTCCAAGGACTAGGTCCTCATGCCCAGTTTTTTTCTGTGACTGATGGCCACAGAGAATGGACAACAGATAAAACCTTCTCCTCTCCACCCCCATGGCTCAGATTTGAGACAGTCTGTACAAGTAAGCCTTTTGACACAAAACAACAATACTAGGTTTCAAAAAGGCAAATAGGTGGAAAGCTAGGCATGATCACAGAATCACAGCTCAATTTTTTTAAGACTTTTCTTATCTCACATCTGGGTGTGTTTTCTTTTCTTGCAATAATATGTAACCTCACTCTCCATCTGGGATATCAGGCTAGAGGAATAGTACTGCAAAACAAGATGAAGTTGTGCTCTCTTCCTTAGTCTTATACCATTTGCATAGTGCTTTCTTAGCTGTAAAATATGCAGAACATGCAACTTATTTTAGCAACAAGCTTTAGTTCTAAAACACACAGCCACAGGCTGTCTCACCTTCTAGTTGTTTGAAGCCTAATTAATGGACTCCAGGTTTTCCATTTACAAATTATAAAGTCTCTGCACTGTCAAAGTGCATGCATTCTTTATTGAAGTGTATGTTGAAAAAACCCCAAACAGAGCAATATATTTGGATCTGTTGCAAAGGCCACTTTGACCCACTGACTTTCTCATAAAAATATCCATTGGCACAGAGGTAAATTATCAAGCCCAGAAATTCTTTTGAGAAATGTTTCTTACACTGACAGTTGAGGCATTGATCTATCTTGGGGTGAGGGCAATGAGAATTCCGGCAGGACTGAGTGAATTAGCTTTATTTTTTTTTTTTTTTCTGGAATGAAGGGGCAGGATAACATGAATACAGAAGAAATTATAAACATATACTGTCCTGTTCCTGAAGACTGTGAAATAGTGCTGCTGTGCCCAAATTCTGTTGCAACACATGAACACTGAAAGGTACAAATTGTTTCTAGTTCTTACACCAGTCCACAAAGAGGTGGAAATCTCCTGGGAATCACATGCCTTTTCTGTCCATGGGGAATGGATCCATTGCTTGCAGGTACACAACCTTTGAGGTTCTCTTGACTTTATTTCAGTGTTCTTGAAATAAAAAAACAATGGGCTTTACTTGTATTTGCTATTTACTTGTATTGCTATGGCTGCACATGAGTCAGGTAAAGGTTTGTATTCTCATTGTCTCAACTGAATACACAATAAAGAAGTTCAAAATGAGGAAACACTAAAAGAAGTGACTTCCTATCAGTCAAATGCCATCGTTTGAGTTGAATTACATGCAGATCTGATGATCCTGGCTCCTTTCCCTCAGTTGCCAACATCAGCCATTCTGGAAGGTGTTTATCTGACTTTCCCAAGCCCAAGTTTTGAGTTACTCTATTTTTTAAATTGTTGGGATTTTTTTTTTTTTTTGAGTTCAAGATTGTTTTCAACTGAAAGAAAAATTCACAGCATTTGTTGCAAGTGCATTAACCATATATCACAAATTACTTCCGTTTTTCATAGTGAAGGCCTGTGTGGTGTCCTTCCCATTTTTTCAATGCTGGGGTTCTGTCCACAAATGCACCAATATCCTCTCTTATCTGTTGGTGAGTCATGTCTCCTAGAGCCACTGCCTTGTCAATGTTACCTCAATATAAGACTATAGAATTGTCAGAGAGTGAGAAATTGCAGTAGCTGGTGGAATAAATCCTCCCTGCAGGGTAAACACAAGAAGAGCCCCACCAGCATCACCCTTCCTTCCACCAGCTGGATGTGGGATGCCTGAAAGGCAGACAGAAGAAAGGACTGGTCCCTCAGCAGGCCCTTGTCAACAATATGTCAGGTACTCCCTGTAAACTTAATCAGGTCCTGTGGCAATTCTTCATCTGCCTGCAAACAGGATCCCCACAAGAAGCTATTCAGTGTGTGAGGTAGCTGCAAACGCTCCCACTATTTACACTGAACTGCAGCACAGCGAAGCAGAGCAGAGGAGCCTGACACAGGAGATAGATGAGATATACCAATATGATTTCTCCCACACACAAATGAAGGCAGCAAATTCAGCTGCAATATGCGGCATCAGGATATTTATTGCTTGCAGGTGTTCATGAAAATATACGAGAATCCCATGAGGTTCACAGATTTTAGAAGGAATTATTGTGCACCTGGAAATTTGTTCTGCAAAGTGTGGTATTTGTTTCCTGTTGTTATTTGCTGTCCATTCTTTTCTAGTCAACATGCATTATTCATGGTTGTACTTGTAGGAGAGCCAAATTCTACAGATAGTCTTCATCAACAAGAGGGAACAATTCAGATAGAAAATCCTCCTTGGGAAAGAATGACTTGTTTGTTTAAGAGATCCAGTAGTGAGTGAATTTACCTTTTTGAGCTTTTCTTTTAATACTCAATTTCTCTAACCTATCTCCAGGAAAACAAAAAAAAAAAAAAAAAAAAAACAAAAACCAAAACATAACAACAAAACCCCAAAAAACAAAACAAAAACTAAAAAACAACAAAAACAAAAAAAGACAGGCAATATCTTTAATGTACCTCAGATATATTTGCTACATGGAACGTAAAGGTGCGTTTGTACTTGGTCTATTGTGCTAAGAAACCCTTTAATAAAGATTTCAGGAAGCTTTGTAAAATTCCCTTTCCTTGAAGTTTTTTTAAGTGTAGTGTGCTTCCCTCTCTTCTCTGAGCAAGCTGACACATGCCCATGGTGAGCCCATCCTCACATGTCAAGAGTCCACCCAGGTCACAAAGCCACACATCTCACAAGCACCACGCAGGCCAGTTCTGCCACGACAAGGCACTTAGATTTCAAAAGTGGTGGTCAAAAATATGTCAGATCATAGAGATTTAACATGACTTTTTGGCAGATGACAGGATTCACAGCAGACCCTCAGGAGTGTGCAACAAGTGCAGCCATTAGTGTAGTCAGAGGGTGCCTACCACGTCTGTGTTTTGGCTGCAATTTGGCATGCATCAATTCCCTCCAGCCTTTAGGAAAAAGGGTAATGATGATCCCGGAGATAGTTGGCCAGATAGAATAGAAACATTTTTGCAAATATTTAAAATTCACACCAACTTTCCTAAAAGCAGGACAAAAGAAAAAAGTTGCTGCAAATAGGAGGAAAAACAAATCAGATAACACCCCACAGATTGCTGATGTCACCAAAACACTTATACTGACATGATTTTTGTCAAGTAACATTTACAGAGAATAAAGAATTAAACCTCAAAATATTAATACAGCATTTCAGCTTTTCACTTTTTTTCAGTACTATTCTGTACTGAAATGTTAGCTTTTAAAATTTAACAAAGATTGAAAAAATTGTGTGCAATAATGTGCATTTTCTTGGTGTTTCTGTAAAATATATTGCTGCTCTCTCCAAACATATCTAATAACTCATTGTACTGGTTTTGCAAGGCAAAGTTTTGGTAGCAGGAGGGCTACAGGAATGACCCACCCTGGAGCAAGGTGCGTGTGAGAGCCCTGCCCCTGAGGAGGGTGGAGCAGCAGAAACAGAGTTAAACTGTTTGCAGCCCCTCTCTGCCATCCTGCTGGGGGAGAGGGAGAGAAAATTGTAAGCGAAGCTGTGCCCAGGAAGAAGGCAGGAGTGGAGGAAAGGTATTTAAAGATTTGATTTTTTTCTCATTATCCTACTCTGATTTGATTAGCAACAAATTCCCTTCATTTTCTCCACGTCAGGTCTGTTTTGTGGTAAATCTTTCCGTACCTCTATCTCAACTCACAAACCATTTGTTACATTTCCTCTCCCCCTGTCCAGCTGCGGAGAGCAGGGATAAAACAGCTTTGGTGGCACCTGGTGTCCAGCCACAGTCAACCCACCTCACTTGTTTACAGATCAGTCAATTGTCTAGTCATAGCTAAAATTGTACTGTAGAAGACTGAGAAAATTCTGCCCCTGCTAACAAAACATTTCCTCTTTATCATGTTAGTTAAATGATTATAATTACAAAATAGAGCTCTTTTACCCTCTTACTGCACAAGAGGAACAAGACAGCTTGACATAATGGAGGCAAATTATTAATGAAGGAATATAAAGAACATTTTGCATGCTGGCCTTTCCCAGGGAACAGTGGGGAGTCAAATGCAAAATAGCATCACATTAGAGAAAGCAAAGACCTCTGTTAAGCTTCTGTGTTTTCATTCAATTTTATATACTATACCATTCTATTTGAAGCTCTCTGCTGTTAACTCTTCAGCCTTCATCTGAATAAATCTCAGATCCACAAAAGGAGGTGGTCAGAAACCCTGTCAGCTTGTCTAGAGCCATTCAATATAGCTTAGCCTGTCCTTCTCTTTCTCTTCCAATTGTTTTCAGCCCAGGTTCTTCTATCTTCCTTTGGAATTAGGGGGGCAGAGTCTGCAGCAGTTTCACTTATCTTCTCCTGGAGGAGGGAGAGCATTTCCATTCACTGGAATTCAAGTCCCATTTTTGCACATCAGTTTCTAAACTCTAATCTCCTCTCCAGTTTCATAACTTAGGAGAAAAACAATTGCTCCATAACTACATTCCTGTCACTAGCATGGCAAAATAGTTTGGAGGCACGTTCAGTTGGGTTTTCAGTCTGTTTGGAAAGGAAAGGTAAGACTGCCCCAATCTCAGAACACATGGCAAAATGACAACTTTAATTTTAAACACTTTACACCTCTAGTAGCAGTGCCTTATCAGATCTCAGAAAATAGTTATCTGATGGGTATTTCTTCTTATGCTAGAACACATCTTTTTATACCAGACCCCTCCTGGAACTCCTGCTCGCGGATAAATGACCATCAGACACTATAAAAATAACTCTGCTTCTCTCTGCTGTTATTCTTACAATTTAGACAGGGTGATAACAGTCTCTCCAGATAGCTTTGCTTTTCTGTCTGGAGAAACAAGTCCAGACCTCCATACTCAAAGCAAATAATGTTTGGACTAAGGCAGCCTTGAAACACACTGGAATAATTAGATTAATTAGAAAATCAACAGACTTTGAAAAGCTTGCAGTAGAAACCTTTGTCTCCATCCCAAGACAAAACCCACAATGCACCTAAAAGCTTTGCTGCATTTGAATGTGAATCTATTAGTAACAATAGAGTATTTCTTTAGCATGCAAATTGAAATTAGGACTGTATTGGAGTAGGTGCAAATATATTGACAACAGATTGTGCTGAAGATTTTCTAATTTAAATAGATAAAGGGTGAAAAATAAACCAGAACTCAGAAGAAGCCCAGAGACTTGCTTAGAGCACAGGTCAGAAACAGAGCTAGAAGCAATCTCAGATGTTTTGACCCCCAATCTAGTTCTTCTCTGAATCCTTATTTCTCCCTTAATATTTCAGACAGAAATAAAATAAATAAAACCAATAATAATTTTCTTACTCATTGGGGGAAAAAACCCACAACCTCATATAATTTTTCATTCCATTTGCTTACATGGCTGATATTTGCATAGCTAAACCCTCTTCCTCATAAACACTATTTCACATGCCTAACTAAGAATTATTTTGTGATAAAATTGTCTAAACTTCCTCATCATTAACTTCTTTAAATTATACTGTCTGAAGATGTTTATGGATTTGCTAAGTAATCTACTGTGGAGCACAAACTGCAAACCAAAGTGAAATTGAGTTCCCAACTGACTGCGAAGGTAATTAATGATTTAACTGCACAACTGTTAGCAGATCTATAATGCAACTTAAAAGCTAATTGAGAACTGTACAGCTAAAGGAAAGAGGAAAGCCTAGTGCAGCCACAGTACTCCTTTGAGTAGTATTTGGTCAGCCTGCTGTCAGAGAAAGTGGAAAAATAGCTATGCCTATGCCCTATAAAAATAAAGATACTATACAAAAATATGTGTTAGCTTTGGGGAATTGGCATTTTATGATCACCTCATTAAGAGGGCAAGTTTCTAGCAGAGCACTGAATTCCACAACTTCCCCTTCTCCCCGGCCAGTAGCATTAACATGCTCCATTTCTCTCACCGCTCATAATGCATCAAAATCCACCCCAGCAAATCAGCTACCCAGAAGAGCCAGGAAATGCTTTTCACTGCCATTTTATAGCCCAGTTATCTTAATTAGTCCCAGTTGACTGAGGAAGCCCAGAAATAAGACAGTAGATTGGGTTGTGCTTTTACCTGGAGGAGCTTTTCCAGATTCCTGGCAGCTGCTACAGAATCTTTAAGAACCAACAGCTCTTTTGCCACCTTACATCTGAATAAGTGTTAATCTTTTCACAGTATGTGCGAGTATTTAGCATCCTACCACAGCCAAGAAGGTGAATAGTGATTTAAGCTGTACAAGGATATGCTTCACTCTAGTAATCAACAATCTGGAAGGAAGGCCATAGATTAAATTAGATTTACCAGAGGAAGTGTGTGCCTAAATTTCACTGCCATAGCCCTCAAACCCTAAAACATACAAAGAATTCACAGATCCTGAGTTTTTAGAGGAATAAATACTAGTAAAGGAGCTAAGGCCAACCTGTGTAAAATTGGTAGTATTGGAGCCCTATGTGTTTTTCAGTGGGAGGCACTCCTTTCAGCAGCAACTCAGGCTAGCACACGTTTCCCACACCTATTTAGCAGTTTGGACACCAGCATACAAAGTATTTCAGTACATCCTGCCCCCTTTTTGTCACACAGTTACGTAGTTAAAGAGTCACCCAGAGGTGATGGAGATCCTTGGCTCGCTCTCTGGAAGGACACAAACTGTGCCATCAGCTACTGCCAAAGCACCTGCAATAACCTGTACATCACAAGTTGTTCTAAGAGCAAGCTGGGAAAGTGAGAACATGTATGGACTAACACTTCCTCCTTCAGAAAAAGAATTTCAGCTTTAACCTACACGCTCCTGGCAGCTGCACTACCCAGCCCTCCAGTGCAAGCACTGCAGCTCTCCGTGCCCATATTGCACTGGCCAGAGTGGGTACAAGTGTGTTACCCCAAGGGCTGGAGCTCAGACCTGGTTCCTGTTTGAATGGTGCTGAGGGTCATGTCTCACAATGTTCCTTCCTCAGTATCTACTCTTGTCTACTTTTGGTGCCTTCCCACTCCCTATTCTGGTGCTGACAGAAATGTCCCTTAGCAGAGGCTGCTCCCACAGATTTACAGATGACATTGATTAGGGCTCTGTATTCAATTAAGCAGCAAAGCCTCTAAGGCTGAAGTCCACCAAGAACTGTGGATCTACCTATATTTTATTTTATTTTATTTTATTTTATTTTATTTTATTTTATTTTATTTATTTTATCAGCAGTAAGTTTTTTCTCTTTACCATAGACTTTTCCTGGTTCGAAAAATCCGTTATAAACTATGAAAGTGTTAAATGTGTCAACAGAAGGACACAACCAAGTCTGTATACAGTGGTCTACGGTGTCCAATATGTACTTGTTTACTGGCTTCTTTTGAAACAGATAAAGGACAGAACTGGCTTTCTGCAATCAGAAGCAGTATTTAAAGATTTGTCCTCTAGTCAGGTGACAGCTTCTGGGAAGTTTTGGGAGAAAGACCTGTCTGCCTGATCTATTTGGTTGAAACTCATTTTAAGTTCAAAAGGTACTAGAGGTCATGATTTATTACCAAAAAAATCCCAAACAACAAAATCATATGAAGAGAGAACACAGCCTTTCAATATAAAAGCTAAAACACCGAAACCTATGCTGGATCAAAATCTTGGCCTTGCTAAAGTCAAAAATTACTGTATTTCAATCCTGACAGTGTTTCACCCTACATGTTCTATGAGCCAACCTATGGAATTGTATATCAGAAAGACAGCTATTTGTTTTGGTAATAAAATAGAAAGGAGATACTAGTAAATCCATCAGTGTTCTTCCCCTCCCTGATGAATATATTCTCCACAGTCCCAGCCTCTGAAAGGTTAGCTGTCTCCTAAAGGCAGGAGTAATGAAATCGCAGCATATAGCTTCCTACTTTTCTGTTTCACCTCAAACTGTGAAACTTTGACTGTTCTAACAGTCAAATAACAGTTTCCCTGTTATTTAGAGGGAAAGAATCCTAAATTTTCTAAAATCAGCATTTCATTGTATATTTTGAGCCTCATGGTCATGAGGTAACCACAATGGGTCTTTGATTCGACCCCAAAGTCTTCAAGCATTGTATTTTTGGTTATATGTCAATACATGTGCATGAGATATTCAAGATAAAGTCCTTCCATGCTCCAAAACCATGTATAAATAATAATAAAAATATTAATAACATGTCCCATGCAGATAAATTTGAAGATTCAGACCAATAGCTGTTTTCTTTTTAACTTGCTCCAATCCATTTTGCAAGCCAGAATTACAGAGCTGGACAGATTGCAGAGAGAGACTGTATGAACAAACAGATTGGCTAAACGTACAGGCTGTTAATCCCCTGGAAATGGCCTGTTATCACAGTTAAATCCCTCTCTTCAGGATAAAAAATAGAAAATGAGAGAACTCCTGTGCTTATGTTTGTGTTATTTTTTTTTGTTGTTTAATTGTCATCTTGCAATACAAGTAATGCTTTCTGACCAAGACATTCTCAGGAGATAAAAAAGGCTTCCCTTTCCCCAGCCCTTTATTATCTGTGTCCTGACCAGAGTTGTTGAAATGGAACAGGTTTTTGAATGAAATGGCTTTAATTTTAATGCAGTTTGTTCAAAGCTTAGAAGTATTGTTGCTGCTGTACAAGTGGAGGGAGTGCTAAGGAAGATACAATCTAATCAGGAATATTCACTTTTGTACTTTTCCTGTTGGCAGTATGGTTTTTAGATGAAAGAAGAAATGTTGCTTGCTCTCTTTGGAGCAAGGTGCTTGAAGTGAAGGAGAAATATTCTTCAGATCCCTGTCAAGAGAATAAGGAGCAGTTTCATAATCTGCAGAATTCTGAGTCTCTCTGAACAGAAAAATGAGTGTCTGCAGTAACAATATACTATCAAGGCATGTTACAGGTATCTTAGAGCTTTTAGTCCATATATGTGAATATAACTGTACCTGTAAAAAATACCAGAGGTGCCTATATAGTACAGTAGTTATGCAAAAGTTACTTATGTGTCAGACTGTTCATTAACTGCATACCAAAATGTCTATTCTGGATTTAAGATTTCGCTACTTAAAACCGTCTCCTTAGTGTGAAGTGTGGAGGGACAGTATGCAGAAATGGCATCTCTACAGTGACTGTGTATAATCAGCAGAATCAAGATGATGTTCACAGTGAGTTGGGATATCAACATATGTAATATTCAGCCTTACTGGATTTCTTACAGATATACTTTAGATCCCAGTTCAGCAACTGAAATTGTCTTCCACATCCTGACAAGTCCTAGCTCTTATTTACAATCTTTCGTGTACTCAAATACCAATGCAGTGTTGTAGTTACTCTAGGAAAGCTGTGTGTAACATTTGGTCATTCTGGGTCAGAGAATGTTATTAAAGAATCAGAACCAAAATACTGGCATGAGAATATTGACTTTCTCACACTATGCTAATGCCTCAGCCCAGAGGTAAACCAGTGAAAATGTCTATTTCAATTGAATCAGATATGTAAGTAACATATTATTACTTTGCTAAGGAGGAATAAATAGAGGCACGTTCCTTGGAACTTTGCTGAATCTAGGCCTGATATAGCATTTCTCCTTTTAAGCAGGCATTGGGAACAATATGTTCTTATGATATTAATATAACCCATCTGCCAGTTGCATAAAGGCTGGCAAATTACCTCATCATTTTTCATCCTACATTACAAGAAAAATGAGAAAAAGAAACCCACCCCCAGTATTACTGGGATGCTGCAAAGCTGTGAAGGAAAAACTTGATGGGTTCAAAGCAGCCCTTGCTATGCTCTTGAGCACAGATCTGCACTTCTAATTAATGTACAAATAACCCCCCGATATTAAAAATTCAGGACAAACAAATCTCTGCAGGCATTAATGGTGACAGTCACAACCATGCTCTTTCTGGGCCTGGCTGTTATTTTGGAAAACTGAGCAGGCCAAACTCCTCTCGGCCCTCACTGTGACCTGCAGTTTATATTGTCCAAGAAGTGAGGAATTCCCACAGCTGTTACAGGCACATAACAGCACACCGTTTTCCTAGGCAGGTTCTCCTCCATCCCAGGACAAAGACTGCTTTACCCTATTCAGCTGGGAGGACATTTTTGGTAGAACTGTGCTGCTAAATGGTATAGATAAAAAGAAAACTCTACTTTTGTAATCCTGGGATTAAAAATATAAGAGTAGTCCATTAAAATCCATGTACAGGACAACTGCAGCTCTCAGGGCTTAGCAGGCCAGGTGCAGCACTGCACTAATAAGCTGGGGTTAGAGTCACACAGGTAATTTCATATGAACTGACTTAGGTGCTCTGCTCTGCTAAGTCTCTAAATTGTCTTCCACATTGACCTTTCTCAGGAAAGCCAGTTTTTAGCCTTTTGATGTCAGGTTTTCTTGGGGAGAACAATCCTATTAATCTTCTCCATTTCTGTACCCCAGGGACAGAGAATGAACTGTTGTGCTTGCAATTGTAAACAAATCTGAAATGGTACCCAAATTTTGTTCTGCTTCAATAAACATGCAATTGCTGAAGCAATGTTTTGAAAATGTGATTCCCCAAAACTGAGAGAAGCTAGCAAAGAAAAGGCTGTTTCATATTATTCCCCATGTGGGCTTACTTATTATACTGCTTGTACTACTTATCGATCTAAATAATCTTGGAAAAGAAATACAGGAATGTAAGAAAAATGTACTTTAATTATGTGCATATATTCTACTCTTGAAGAAGATTTTACATACAAACATTATTTGGTATCAAACATAAAATCATCAGTTTACAACGGAAAAAGAAAAATCATGAATATTAATCTTGGCTGACTACATGCAGAGAATGAGCTGAAGGCCCTTATGTATTTGTAAGGCTGGACAGGTTGGAAAAAGTTCAGGGAAAGGCCACAAAGATGACCAAGGGACTGGGAAGTTGCCATGTGGGAAAAGGATGAGAGAACTGGGTTTATTCAGCCTTGAGAAAAAAGGCTTAAGAAGAACAATGTCACCATATTCTACTGCTCAAAGGGTGAGTAGGAAGAACATGTAGACTAATATTTTACAAGGAGTCACATGGTAAAGGTGAGGGGCAGAGGGTACAAATTATTCCTGAGAGGATTCTGATTAGACACAAGAGGAGAATTTTTCACTATGAGAACAGTCAGCCATTGGAATAAACTCCCCAGGGAAGTGGCAAATTCCCTGTCATTGGACACTTTTAAGAATCACTTGCAGAGTGTGCTGGGACATCTTGTCTGGACCATGCTTTTGACAAGAAAGGATTGACCAAATATCCTTAAGTTCCCTTTTCAACATGATTCTATGACTTCCACTACACGCATAGTTTTTAGCTGAGCTGCACGTTAAGAAAATATATGCAAATAACATACCTTGTCCTGATGAAAAGATACACAAATAAAAATCTTCCAAATGCCATACTGGGTCATTCCAATGCTTAATTATCCCAGTGTAAAAATAATGACTTGAAATTATTAATTTCAGTAGAGCTATAACATATAATACCAGCTGTGCTTTTGGCTCTTGACTCAGGTTTGCTTTACATTTGCCAGGAGCAGTTCTGTTTATTTGTACCAGCTTCACCACTGCTTTCATTACAAGGGCATGAATCCCGTGTAACAACTCTAGAGACAGGACCTCAATACAGGAGACTACTTAGAAAAACTGATAATAAACTTCTTTCATAACACTTACACAAGCCTGCAATAAAACATGCAGTAACAATGTTTATGTATATTTTTATTAGTTTTTGTTTTATTTTCTTCCAGGAATTGTTTAAAATTTGAATCATAACCATTCATACCATGGCTCAAAAAGGAACGATGTCATGTTGACTGAGAACTGGCTAAAGGATCATAAAAGGAGGTAAGAATAAATAATCATGCATTAAGATGAGACATTCTATTCAGGAGGAAGAAAGAGAGTGGTCTTAGGTCTGCTTTTACTTAACTGCATTATTAATGGTCTTGAAGAAGACACAGACAGGACATTAGTTAAAGTCTGTGGATGCAACTGAATTGAGATGTTTTGCAAAAACCATTGAGAAAGGGAAAGTTATACATTGGGAGAAACAGGTTAGAAAAATGAGCAGGGATCAACACAGGCTCCAGCTTGACCAAATGCAGGTAATGAGATGCAGGAAAGCACATTTACACATAGAGTGGATGGAAATTCCCACAAAGAAAATATCAATATAGACATGATAAAATGAAATACAAATAAAAATATAAAGCGACAAGACAGTATGAAACAAATAAACAGGACAATCTGAAAAAGGATGTGGCAGTAAGGCCCTGACTCCTAACTCAGGAAAACATCCAGCCTTAGCCACAGCTATCAGCAGAAGTAAAAATTCTGGCTTGGATCTACAGTTTGGCATGAACTGGACAGACCAAAGTAATACACCTGAGACTGACCCTGGAATAATACTACTTTCAGATGCTAAAGATATACTGGGTAAACAACCAGAAGATTATTTGTATGAAAATAGAAAATGAGTCCCTCAATGTAATTTTTTAAAAGCGGTTAAATCATGGAGCTGTCAGTGCTTACTTTTAATCTCGCATCAGAGCGCAACAGGTAGATCACATCTCTAGGAGATGGATCACCTTGACTGGGTTATCATGACAATTAATAATTCCTGCTACTATCTGATAGACATACAGCCTCCATGTCAATCACAGAAACTCCACTAACTCATTGTCTTACTGCAAAGACAAAATAGCTACAAAACGTGGGTAGATTTAGAAATAGGAGAAAAGCATACAAGATCCTACAACAATTAAAAGGAGTTAATTGCAAAGTGCAGAAGACATGTTGTGCTTTAATCCCAGCCATCAGCCCAGCCCCTCACAGCCCCTCACTCACTCATTGTCCATCAGCACAAAACATAAACCCAATATTTACAGAAGGCAAGAAAAAGACAAGAATGAGAGTTGCTTAAAAATATTAAAAGCACTGAACAAAACCTGAACGATTTAATCTTCTACCATTACATGTGAATGACTTCACTTTCATAAATTACAACTTCATGTAGTTTAACAACAAAATTCTTGTTACTGACCGTAAATGTGCTGGTAAGAGTAACACATGAATAGTAGAAAGTAAATATGTATTAGATACCTCTGTTTAACTGCTAGTAAATCCAAATGGCATGAAAATAATTGTGGGAGATTGAATCACATTGTTTCTGTGCCCACCTGTTGTAAACCTGGAATAACTCCATGAAGCCTCTGTAGTTAATGTGGTACCAGTGTGGAATTTGTACAACTCTGCTGTGAATAGTGAAGTTTTCCAATTTCTCAAATGAGCACAGAAAAAAAACTGTATTCATTTAAATGCAAGTCATGATAGATTTACAGCTAGAGGAAATGAATATTACCTTTGAAAATAACACAAAACAGAAAAAAAATCCAAATGTAGAGCAAAAACAAGAGTACAGTTTTACCCTTGTCGTGTTTTGCCCTCCTTGCCAGGAAATAATGACTTACCTGAGATCTTGTGATAGTGTTTGCGTGCTAGTTTGATGCTTCTGAACTGAGAAGAAAAAAGAAAAAAAAATAATATCACAGTAGCACTGGGTGCAAAGGAGAAGTCCCACTGGTAGCACCGTGCAGAAGTCTGTTCTGTTAAATACATCCACCTTTGTGGATCTGAAATCTATAGAGGAATCTCAAACACAGCTAAGCGAAAATTCTTGGGCAGCAGGAGAATATTCTGAGAAATGTTTGCTCTAGTGCTGTATCTTCATTGGTTTCACTTGTACCAGATGGGTCTTTTGTCTGAGCAAATTCTTTTGCTCTTATGTTTTAAGGTCATATGGCTTTACCTGTAGAGAAAAGCTGAATGTTGGAAATTACTGGATTTTTTTTCTGGTGTTGTGGAATGTGAAAATTTTATTTGTTTAATGTCTGACAGAGCAATCTATATCATTGCCCAGCAGAACATTGAAGCACACACTAATTTAAGCCACGGAAATAACTGAATCTTGTGAGTTGTTAGTTGTTAGAAAAACATGCCTGTGAAGGATACTACAAAGAGATTAAAATTTTGAATAAGAATGTCTGAAGAATATCTTTTTATAGGGGAACACAAATACAGCTGTCTCAAAAAAAAAAAAATAGAGGATGACACAAATTCTTTTTCGTACATGAAGGCAGCAAATAAAACCTGCAAGGGCTTGATCAACCCCTGTCCCCTCAATGTATTAGAAAGCACCTTCATTGCTTTTTAAACGCTGAGGATGGGATCAGATAAATTTGGATAATACATTTGTTGATGGTTTCACTCTGAGTAATAGGAGGTTAAAAGTCTCCTGGAAGCTCAAGTAGTTTTCTGGGTTATTATGGTAGAAGCAAGACAATTTCTTTAGTGAGTTGACCCTATCCAAGAAGTCAGATCACCCCATTAGACCCAATGTTAACCATTTCCCTGAGAAAAGAGATCAAATTCTCATTTAAAACACTGCCACCAGCTGGAGGAAGCTCTCCACATAAATTCTAGTGGGCTGAAACCCAAATCCCTAGGTTTGCAACAAGATACCTTAATCATTCTGTTTCTAACTTTCTGTCTTCCTGGGGCTTTAGAAGAAAAGAGTAAATATAACGTTTTAAGGAGATCATAAAATGCACCAAGGTGTGTAGCTGTTGCAAGATAATGATATACTCAAGGGGTATAATGAGGGCCATGTTCCTTGAAGATATAAGAAATGTGGGTACTTCAGCTGAATAAATTCCCTGGAGTATATAATTCTATACTGAATATGTCATAATGTACTCTTAAGTGGACAAACCCAGAAAGGCAAAGTGCTTCTGAGGTAAGTATTGTCCCATCAGACACAGATTGGGCTCTTAATTAGTCAGTTAAATTACTTTCTCTCTCCTTTTCAGTGGCTTCTTTTAGATGTTGCTTCACCTGCAAGCACAATTTTCATTTTGCTAAGGTTGATCATAACCACATAAAACTGCAGGAACTCAGTAGTCTAATGTAACCCCCTAATTATCTGATGATATTAACAAAAGGAATAAAATGCTACTTTACTTTCAACAGCACTGAAGTAACAAAAAAATTTCCCACAAAAAAAAAAAAAAAAAAAAAAAACAAAAAAAAAAAAAAAAAAGAGGGAAAGCAAAGATAAATAGACATATAGACATTACCTGTGATACCAGAGTCATGAACCCATGGTAATGAAACAAAAACATCAATAATGATCTCAAATACCAGATACCATAACTAGTCTTTCCAGGTGGGACATCCTGTTTGACAGTTCCTTGATTCCACAACAGCCAGGTTCTGACCTCACCTGTGCCAGTACAACGCACAGTATGGCACCAAGAGTCCTACACCCACAGAGAGCAGCAGTAAAACCATTGCCACTGCTGCTCCTGCCACCAGCAGTCCCCTATCATCCATTCCTGCGTCCCCTATCCATTCAAAGGCCTTTGGAAAAAAAGGCCTTGGAGATCTTCACAACAGTCTAAGGATGGAGATATTGTGGGACAGTTTATTTGTCCCTTCAAACACACTGACATGTAGGTTTTTCATCTAAATTGCTCCTCCAGTCTGATTAACTTTGGCAAGTACTTGACAAAAAGAATCCTACTGATGGGGGCATATGCTTTTTATTCTACATTTTACTAATACAAATATATGCATAACCCAAATTTACCAAGCTGCATCAGACTCCCAAGGTGCAGAGCAATGTATTACATAAGATACACTTGAAAACAATATTTCCAAATTGTACTAGGCTTTTTTTTTTTTTTTAATATTAGACGCAAATCAGTATATTTTTAAAAGCACTCCTGGAACAGTCTTCTAAGCTTAGCCAAGTCACTAACATGACCTAAGGTGGATGAAGTGCTTAAGTGTAATAAAGAAATTATTTTTCTTTTTTGCTTCTAGACTTTTGTATCTAATTTTATATTTATTTCTGTACCACATCATATTTAAGATACACTTATCAGGAGGTAAAATAAAACCCCTTGATATCTAGACATGATTTCCTATTAGTCTGAAGAAAGAAAGGATAACATCTGATATGTTATATTGCCTGAGGAGGTAAGTATTAATTTGATTCATAAGAAGTAATAATTTGTGCTATACATTTTTAATGCATAATTGGCACACTTGGACATATGAAATGGTGAGATCTCAAATTTTAATTTTCTCTCCCTCTTTTCCAGGAATTCTCTCCAGCCTACTAAGTCATCCATAAATATTCTTGGAGTATACAGATCTGAAGCACTCAGGGAACACTCAAAACCTTGGTTTGGCTTTCTTTTCATCTCTACTGTTTCTCTTTCTGCAAAGGGAGAATTTGTTCCATTCTCAACAGAATAAATTCATAAATAACAGTGGATCACATTGTTTTATTAAATAGGTGTAGAAAAATCCCTCACAACCATGCACATATATTCCTTCTCTTGGAAGAGAATGTACATACAGTACAGCAGTAACAAATGTTGAGGTAGCTCCAGTGAAGTTGCTCTTATATTTGCCAGAAAAGTTGCCTCCAAACAATTTCTGATCAGTGTTAAGACAAAAATTTGCATTTTAGGAAAAAAAATTCATATCAATCCATGATGATTTTAAAAATAAGAAATTTCCTATCTACTTATTGAATAAATATGACATATTTATATAGAAATAAATTTAGTTTTGTCTCTCCTCTTGATCCAAGAATGTCGAAATTGTAATATCTCATAATATGATTAATATTGTTCTTTCTGTTTTAATCACAGACGGTTCATCTACTACAATATTGCATTTGTATTGCAGATAATTGTCTTCCTTCAGAGAGTGGTCTGAATAATAAGCTGGAGTAATTAAAATAAACTGGCATAATTTCAGAGTGTACTGCTACTGTACAAAAGTAACCAACAGGCACATATTGGGGAAGTAAACTTCAGTATGACTTATTCACTCACAGATGGCAAAGGCATTTTATGGCATCCTAGTTTAATTTCTGGCATAGTGGAGAATTCTGCAACAATTTGCCTGAATGTGCAGGGTTTGAAGAGTGTGAATGAGGAAGGTGTATTGTTTAGCATTTGGCTGCATGGATGCTCACAGTAAGTTCCCTCCCCTCAAAAATCTGGACATTAACCTATCCAAAAGCTGTGCATCCATTGCATCCATTTAGGTTCTTAGATATCCAAAAGCTGTTCATCCATTGCATCCATTTAGGTTCTTAGACAGGGCTACAACTGCATGCAGAACAAATACAGATTATTCCTCTGACACTTTCGGCATAAATCAAGCACTTATGATAGACGTTAGTCTTCTGCTTTCTCATACTCAAGAGAACTAAGGTGAAATTCTTTCTAAGTAATTTTACCTCCTAAAATGTAAGCATCTGGTTACCCAGACTCTCTGTGACCCACGGAGCATGAAGTATACCGAGAATATAATGCAAGTCTAACTTAAAACATCAGACAGATTCACAAATCATCTTCAAAAGGTGACAATTCCTTCCCATTGTCTGTGGGGAAGAACCTACAGAAATGGCAGAAGCCTGGGCTTCAGGTTTTTACAGCGTTAGGAAAAGTAAGTTTCTATATCCAATTATAACACCCAAGGTACATTTTGCTTTACACCTTCCAATTACCATCCTGCCTCTTTATCCACTCATTCCCGTTGATGCTGGGCACCCTTTGTAGAAAGGCTGTACTCTGAACCTGTTGCTAACTCGAGGTCCACAAAGTTGTTTGACATCTTCCCTTATCTATATAAAATTATATTACTTCCTACATCTGCTCCAGTTTTGAAACAATCAACTAAAAATATGACCAGAAATAGGCATGGTATTATATTTTTTGTATGATACTTAAATTTTAAAATAACCTTTTTTATATCTAGCACTTCCCAGCTTAAAAACTGAAAGCACATATTATCTCAGCACTGTCAAAAATGCTTACCTTTCCACAGTTTCCAAAGAATGGCTTCTGGCTATGGAAACAGAGTGTGAAACTCTGATTTTTTACAATATATTTTAATCTAGTCCATATTTTCCATCACATCTACCACCCTTCACCTCAGCTCCCAGTTTTAGCAGCAATAATATAACATGCAACTTACTGACAAAATCACAGAATAACATCAGGTGAACTGCTACTTCCAGCAGTGAGACAATTCAATCAGCTAATCCTTAATTAATTCAATATCTGCCCTTTTAACATGATACAGTTCTACTTTCTTTTTCCAGGATATTTTGCAGTACTTAATCAAATGTTTCAGAAAAGTTAAAGAGTTAAAATCATCTTTTTGATTACTCCTCAGACTTCTAGATTCATCAGAGAAAATAAATTGTTTGATATTTATTCTCCATAAAATAACATTGCTATTGACTATATTTCTTGGCCTTAATTATTTTTTAATTGAATATTGCGTCAGTCTTCCATTATTTTACTTTACTTAGGTATGCTGGTAGACTAACAATCCACAGTTACTCATTCCCTCCCAGGATTTTGGCTTTGCTTCAGGGATCAAAGTTAATGGCTAGATAAGGATATTTTTAATAAACCCCTCTGGAATTTGCAAGGGAATTAATCTGAGCTTTATCTTTGAAAACATACTTTTCTCACAGAGAAAATTTGCTTTATTTTAAAGTTCTTAATTGCTAGTGGACTGGGAGTTGTTTTATTATTTTCACTTGCTAGAAGTACATTGCCTTTCTTCCCAGATACTAAACCAAATATTTATTGAACACTTCTCCTTTAATGTATTAATAATAACTACTTTATTAGCTACAGGTGTAAATATCTTTCTCAAGTTTTAATATTTTTGCACCAATATGCTAAAAAAATTCTCTTTCTGTATGTCTACCTGACCCACCTCAGAACTATTTACCTTTTATCTTTATCTTCCCTTATTAAAGCCTTTAACTGACCTGCCAGTTCAAGTAGATAATTTCCTCTTCTCTACCTTCTCTGAACCACATTAAAGGGTTCTTTTACATCATTAGACAAGACTCCTTTCTGAGGTTATGGGTCACTGAAACACCCCTCATTTTACATCTCCCTAATATTTGATTTGGGATCCAAAATTAATATGAAATTAAAATATAATGTTTCTATTTAAAATGATCACATTTTTACAGAATTTACAGGAGTAAAATCAGCCATGGTTCTAACAGGCAAGGAAGAGGACATTAGAACTATGTGGATGCTGCTCTAGGCCTCAGTATGGAGAACATTGGACACCAGCTGGAATTCATAAGGCTGGAAAATGGGTAAAAACTCCCTTAGCTCTGCCAGCTCCTTACTAAAAAAACATGCCTGATTCAAAACAGGATAAAAACCTGAACACTGTAACTAAATTAAGAGGATAATTTTTAATTAGTATCAGATTTTCTTCCTGAATATGACATATGTCAGATTTTCATGTCATATTCCCTAGAATCTTGCTGTTATATTTCCAATCTTAAAGCTCACAGTCATTCTCTAAATTTTCATGAGTTTCTTGCTCAGATGTGTTTTTTTATCTTCCTGTCTTCTCCTCTTGTATCACACTGGGGAAAATATCTACTTTATAGTTCCAAGAAACCTTCAGTTGTCTGCAGAAGCCAAACTATTTGTTGCTTTAGTTGTTTTGCCAGTTAGTTTCAAACAGTTGCTGTGTACAATCCCATAAATTTCTGTGTAATTTAAATGAGTTTATTTCTCTCTGCCTGGAATGGATTTCTGCTTCAAGATGCTCCTTCAGCTACTCATAGTTCATCTTCCACATTCCAAACATTGCTTATTATAGACTACATATACTCTTTGATTTGAGATGCATCAAAAAAAATTTCATGTGATCTTTTAATTAGTTTTTTTTATTGGTCTTTAACCTGTCATTCATAGGTGAAAAACTGCCAGAGCCAAATCTTCCTTACTGGTCCTCCCTGTAAGAATTTTTAAATCTTCAACTGAAGACAAAGCAAGGGCACAATCCAACACCATCTCTCTGCGTTATTTGTTCAGCATTGTTGAAAGCTGGGATCACTGCTTAAAGAAAGCTTCCAGAAAACTCTTGACTAGTATTTACCAATTCTACTTTCTGTCAGAAAGTAGAAATTCTAGAAATTCTTCTTGAGCCATGTAATCCATCTCTCTATGTTTTGCCTCTGGGAATTTTGTCTTCAGCTGTAGTAGATTTTGAAGGTTTTGATTTTCACATAGCCCATGAAGCAATGATGTTTTCATTGTGTTTTAGGCTAATGTCTTCTGATCTATTTGCTCTCTGATGTTGAAAGCCTGATCTGTTTAGCTAAATCCATAAGAAACCTTGTCAGGGTTGGAACTACAGTTTATGTCATGTGAACATCTGTAAAATGCTCCTGATGATTCAAATTTGCCTGAAACCACATGAAGAAAAAAGGAAACCAATCCAAGGAGCAATCCTCTATGTTGTGAGGCTGCATAAAGTCCTTTTGAAAATTATGCTTAAGTTTTAATACACAGATACCCTCAAAAGAGAAATACAAAACAAACCTACTTCTTTCTAAATTTCATGTTAAATACAGATTAAATAAAGTGTGAGCTTAGATAGCTCTTTGTCTTCAGGTTGTAAACTAGAAAGGACAAGAAAAGTGGTGGAGATATTAGATGTTCCTAAATAAATTTTGTCTTTGGAAATATAAACTACTAAACTGTTCATTGTCCTCGTGAATGACCTGGCCTTCCTTTTCTGTTTCAGAAACAATTGGCTCTGCCAATTGTCAGTAAAGTCTGACTTTGTTTCAGTCTGGAAGAAGTTGAAGATAGAGAATTATTTGATAACTATTAATGCTCATTGTGCCTACTAATGAATTAGAAAGAATGAAAAATCTTGAATCTTCATGTTGTTCCTCCAGTTTTGCAATGCAGTTGAATGATGTATGCTAGACTGTAACTCTGAATTCATCCCAATAGAGCAAGCTTCACTCAGCTTCTCTTTTTTATTTGGGTTTTGTTATTCTTACTAAAATTATTATTAAACTTAATATTTGGGTTTTGTTATTCTTACTAAAATTATTATTAAACTTAATTTTGAATAAATATAAGCAAATTTGAAAATGCTTATTCAGGAAACCAGCATATATACACTGCAAGAGTTGCAGATGCTCAGTGGAACTAATGCTTTTCTGAGGATCTGAAATTGGTTTGCAGTTCTCATTTAAGCCAGGTTTCCAGGTCTTCCTAAACCCTAAATTCATGTGCAATAATCCAGAAATCTTTGTCTGTCTGCTTGCTCCAAGATGGATTCTTGGAGCAAGCTCTGCATTCTTGGATTTCGAGGAGATGCTCTAGAAACTGGCCTCAGGTTTGGAAAGAACCTGGAAGGCAAGGATGACTCAACAAATTCTCACACCTTTGCTAGAAAACATCTCATTAGCTGCTCTGGTGGATAAGATTAATAACTTGAATTTAAGCTTCAATTTAGGTTCACTCGAGTCTTAAGGAAAAAAATATTTAGTTTAAAAATACAATTGCTGATAAATATATATGCAATGTACAAAATGCACAGATGAGAATTACTCAAAAATAGCATGAAAATCTGTGGCAAATGTCAGCAGGAAGAACTTTTTAAACCATTTTTAATCTTTCTGCACACCCACACAAAAAAGCAACCAGAAAAACATAATTCATGTAGAGATAATTCATTGAAGCAGAACCAAACTTTTCTACGGAGAATTGACTATAAAATGCATTTTTAAACTAAAAATAAAAGTTTATCCCTGAACTTCTACTAGCTCTAACTCTGGTGGTCTTCATCATCTTTTACTTTTGAAATTAATACCCACTATGAGATAGGTTCTCAGCAGTGTTGAAGAAAGATACCTGTGAGTAATTTCTCCATTCCCATGATAAAGTGAAATGTCTTTATAAAGTGAAATGTTGCCAGCTTTTTTGGCAGAGGTTCTCTACGGAACCACTCACTTGCAGAGGGGACCAACTGACTTACAGTGTCCATTGGCTCCACTTCATTTTCAGCCATGAAGAACGCAAAGTTCCAATGCATATACAGCAATTCTGGGTTATCCCTTCCTTGGTGTTTTTGAAAAAGCTTTAAATACTACTAAGTGATTGGGCAGGACCACAGCAGCACTTCTTCTTTGGCTGACAAATCCAAGCATGCTGGTGTTGTCAAGAGATCTGGCCCTGCAGTGAGCATCTTATCTCAGAGACAGCAAAATAATCCCTTATTTCGGCTTGCCATCAGTCTCACCTCAGTCATCTCATTCCGCATGCTCTCAGTCCTTGCAGGCATTCTTCTCGCCGAGAGCTTTTTCTCCCTGTTGTGTCCCCTCGTTTGTCATGTCCTGTGTCACAGGTGTCTGTGTATTTGGCCCAGAGCTGCTCTGCCCTGTTGCATAGCCTGGTGTAGGTATAACAGCACAAGTCCCAGGGCCTGGAAATTTGTAATGCAGGGGGTAGTTGGACTCTAGATGGGATTTGTAGATTGACACAAGATGTCTGGAGCTGTTAAGTTCTCCTGCAGCACTTTGACTTTTGTCCTAACATTCTTTCAGATGCAGACAGATGAAATCCGGGGCAGAACTCCCCATCCTGGGTGAGGGGGCTCCCCCGAGAAGGTCAGTCACCATTTGTCTTTGTAGGGCAAGCGTAAATGTTGACTCTGTGTTACAGCATTGTTCTTTATCTTTGTTTTTAGGAAGTAAAGCCAGATATTAGGAGTAGGGTAAGGGTTAGTGTTAGGGTTAGGATAGAGTTAGGGTTAGGTTAGAGTTAGGGTTCGGGTTTGTGTTTGGGTTTGGATTCAGATTCGGGTTAGGGTTAGGCTTGCCAGTTAACTTATGTCAGGTAAAATAATTCATGGGCTTTCCTCTCTGTGTCTCATCTTCTGACTCAAGATAGAGAGAGTTCCAAAAAAGAACTGTGCATTTGCAAGCTCCGCAGCTTTCATAGTAATCTTTGAAAGCCTTGGATATATTTTATTTTAGCTGGAGCAATGGTAGTATTCAAATTTGGAATATCATCTTGTGGATGGGACAGTTTCCTCTCTGGCCATTTCCTGCCTCCAGAGAATGGAAGTTAGTCCAAAGCTCAGTAGTGAAGTATCAAATGTTTCCTTCCTGACAGAGGACAGCAAAAGAAAGGTATCCTGTGATCAGAGACTTGAAGAATAACCTTGGGGATGGTGGGTGAAGTCAGTCTCAAAAGTAATTCCACTTCCAGTCTTTCACAGCATGAAGAAGGAAAAGAGTCAGTGGTAGAGTCCTGAAAGGGATCTGAATCCCAACACAGGTGGCTGTAGAGAACCAGATATTATCTAAATAGAGCAGAGTGGGAAAATGTTGGTATGTTTTCAAACTTCTTCTGAGTTACTTTAAGGATGGGAAATGGGAACATTTTATGCATCATCCCTTGCTCAGGGCTGTGCCTCAGGTTGCAAGTTAGCTGTTAGAGCAGCGGCTAAAAATGCAGAGATGACTCCTGCCAGGATAATTACATAGCTCCAGTGTCACATCTTTCAACAAGCAAAGTAATACAGAGGAACTGGGAACCTTAAGGTGCAATATTGTGTCATTGCTTCTTTAGGTAGAGAGGAGGGAGATAAATGAGGGGAAAATTGTACTTCAGACATACAGGATGTGCACAAAGGCTACCGGGTCCTGCAGGGAATCCTAAAAACAATTTTCTTCTGCCTGAAAAGCTCAGGGGTCTGGTTAGACCTCAATGACATTTTCATTTTCCTGGTGGGAAAATAAAATGTCTCCAGGAGCATAAGCTCACATTCTTAATAAGTAACAGACTTTTTAAAGCACAATGTTGTATGATGACATTTTATGCAGAGATGTAACTCATAAACCTAGAGAGCAAAGGATAAAGAAAATGACAAGCTAGATACAGCACACATTAATGTATGGCAGCCGTAAAAATCACAAAGGATGGATTTGCCCCTTATACACAGAGGTAAACATGGAAAATATCTGTTACAATGAATAGGGATATGCCAGTTTGGTGCTTGTGGGAAATGAAATCTGAATCAAGAACCAATAGCTCAAAACTTACTTGTCCATAAGCATTGTGGTTTCATACAAAGGCAAGGAACTATCAACGCCTGAACAGCTGTAAATATGTTATTCAGCTGCTGTGATCAATGCAGTCATTATCAACTTAAGCAGTTCTTGCTCTCAATGTAAAATTCATTTCTCCTTGCTAAATATCTATCAGCTGAAGATCTAAAAGAGAGCTGCGTGAGGGTAGGCAGCAAGCATTCAAAGAAATCGAACAGAAAAGTCACTGGAAACCTTTTAAACAAGGAAGCACTAGACTGCACCCTATGTCTGCAGACTAATATAACTATGTGTTAAAATCTGTGTGAGTGTGTTTAATGAAGACCTCAGCTGTGAGGTGAACAGACACTTATGTATCATCCCCTTGTACTGCTTTGAATTGCAAGATTCTAGTTCATTTTGGGCACTGGGTATTTTCAAACAAGTAAAATCCTAATGCAGATATAAAGGTATGTGTGTGCTTATATTTATAATGTGTACCAGACACATGTATATTTCAAATAAAATCCATTCATGGGTGAGAAGAAAGTGGAAATTGACCTGTTGCAATATCCCAATACTTCTTTCTTGATGTTCACAGAATTACAATTAAATACATAACTTGGAAGAGATGCTGAATAGTATTTAAAAATAGAATCAATACAGAAATCAGTTCATAAGCTTAGAAGACTAGAAACGAGGAAAGAAAAACAAGACCTCAACTGAAAAGTTTCTTTTGCACCATGATATCTTTTCTGATCCATAGCCCCACACCTTGTTCAAGTTTCTTTTCCTCATCTAATTTCCTCCTTTCTTTGTGTGTTTAGTGACACCTTTTTAAGGGTTTGTGCAGAGGGATGTACTTAATTTCTTTTTATGTGTAGTCAAGATTCCAAGGACATTTTTCACCCCATCCATTGCTGCCTCCCCTCCTTGATGCACACCTATTCTTACCCCTGCAGCACCCATTCTTTATGCTGTTGTATACATATTAAATAGATGTTTTTGGAGGCTGGCAAGGAACTAGTCTTAAACTGTTGTCACATTAAAAATACTCATCACTTTTTTTAAGGTTTAATTTTATGTCAGATCATTTACATTTTTCACCTCTCTGCCCAGTCCCATACAAAGTTGCTGTGGCACAACTGAAAAGGATACGAGGCAACAGGAACACAGAGTAGGTGAGGACAGAAATCACTGCCATTAGTATTAATTTCCAGGGACAGAAATCACTGCCCTTAGTATTATTTTCCAGGCACATATCCATATCCTGGGAGACAGCTCCTTCCTTTCCCTGTTTCTGAAGATTGGTTTGATCTAGAACTGTACGATTAGGGACAGACTTGTAAAGTTTACAACATATCAGGAATTGAGAATATGAATGTGGTTATAACAGAAATAAATCAATTGACAGTGTAATGGAGAGAACCCACTCATCATCTGTGGAAGGCAGGTGATCCACAGAGCAGGCAGAGCAGGAATCTTACCCTGAAGGATTTATAGTGACTGCTAGACTTTGGCCTGAAGAGGGTAGAACTAGCTAAGGCATCAGAGGGTTTTTTTTTAATACCATTATTTGTTCTTGTCGCCCAAGGACATCAAGAAAAAGATTGGTAGATAATCAGGGGATGTTTTTGACAAGCAAAAAGATAGATGATGGTTTGAGAGGCCTAATATGGATATTCATTGCAATAAACTTAAAATAAAGCACAAGCGAATAGTTGACATCAATTCAGACATCCTGACATGGCCACACATTCTCACTGTATGAACACGTTGACTTTTGATTCTCTTCACATATAATTAACAAGCATTTCAAATAGTGTGCAACTTTTTTTGAGAGGCAAAATGAACGATACTTCCAATTCCTTTATTAAGTCACTTCGAATTCCTCGGCACTAAATGATAATACATGCAGTGTTTACAATATCAGAAGGCTCAAAATGTATTCAAGGAAAGAGATGGGAAAATATATACTGAGTGTTTTGAGAAATGACTCACAATTAAATTATCCTGATTGAATTGTTGAGACTTGAATGCTTAATACTCCAATCTGTTTTCATTTGTGAAAAATTATTGAGCAAGCCATGGATGATAGTATCAGTGTTTGAGTCGAGGGATGCTAAAATTTTCTCACCTCATTCAAACTGTTAAAGAGGTAATTATTTGTTGCAGGTTTGGCTGAATTAATTGTATTTTTTACAACTATAGGAGTCATACATTTCTTATGCTGGTGGTACAAATGCAATGATTGTAAGGGAATGATTTTGCTGTGTTGTTGTATGTAAGACTCCATCTTAGAGCTTGCTCAAGAATTTTCAAGTTTTTGCAACTATTTTCAACACAAAAAAGAAGAAAAAAAATTAATACAGCAGAAGAACAGTGGCTTATTTTCACCCTTTTAATAACAACAAATGCATTCTGCTGTGTTGTCTACAAAACTGCAACATAGGAATAAAACCTTGTTTATTTATAGCAAATCATCATAAGCATGTCTTCCATTCATTTGTGGATGTAGCTGATGCAATTATGTGCAGTGAACTTACACACCTTTGGCTGAAAAAGCCTCTGAGGCCCTGTAAGTTACAGATGTGAGGCACTGCAGTCAAAGGGCTGGGTTTCCAGCCATAGCCAGGCTTTACGTACGTATGACCTGGCCTGCAGAAGTTGGTTGACCCATGCAAAAGATAAAACACCAAAAGCAATATGCATGTGTTATGTATAACAGGTGTACATGCTCATTCACAACAAGAGGAAAATGAAAATCTCTGTTTGCAGCAAGCTAAACAAAGTCATTAAACACTGCATCCAAACTTTTGGAACTTATTTTATTCCTAAATGTCAAGTAAAATATATGGCCTCTGTCCCACTGGATCTCAATTAACAGAACCACTACAATGCTCAGCTGAAAAAGCTTCAGAATAAAGTTCTTTTCTGGTAGCACTTCCTCTAACAAGAACCTCCTTACACACTAAACAGGCTATGGAAAAAAATATTTTTCAGTTATACTAATCAGTTCCACCATATTTATTTTCTCTTCATTCTCTAAGAGAGTTGTGATCTCAGCCGACACCAGCAGCACTTCTTAAGAGAACTGCATTGTGTCCTGCTGCACAGACCTGAGTCCTTAGATAACACAGAACAAATAGCAATCTCTGCTATAAAGAATAGATGGGAGTCCTGGGAATACACCAGCAGGCAAGCATATGTACATGTGTACAATTTATAAAGACAGTATTAGGTGGACAGGGGAATTAAGAAGCAAAGAAGAGAGTGTGTTTTACAAATGGGATTTGAAAAATACTGACATTAAATGAAGATGAGGAATATTTCTTGAAGTACCATATTTTTTAAAATCTACTGAACATTCTACTGGAGGTATTGTGAAAATGTGTGCACATGGATGCTCGCATACACAATTCAGGTGTGTGCACAAATACACAGCAGTACCTACAAATAGTTCACAAATCTAAATAGACCTGCACATGGAAAGGCAAAGCAAACTGAAACCTCCTCACCAAGTCATAAAATGTCAGAGTTATTACATAAAGTTAATGGCCCATGTTCTGAAGCCTTCACTCTGCTAAAGGTGTTTTAACTAAATAAGAATGTCATGGTTCCATGCCACTGCTTCTTAGTGATACTTGCAAAATAATTTGAAAATCTTGATAGAAGGGCATAGAGAAGGTTAGCATGTCTTTTGAAAAAGTGCTTCTCTTACATTTATGGATAGGAAAACATAATGACTTGAAATCTTCAGCACGTTTGTCTTTTGAATAGCTTCTGACAAAAAGGGGTGTAGGTTCACCACATACAAATAAAAGAAACAGCAGAAACCACCAGTGAGGTCTAAATTGATTACCTGAGTCAAGTTTAAGGTCACCTATGAGACACCAAATCCTGAAAGCAGTATTTCCCAATCAAATCAATTCAGCTGAGCTTCTGGCTTTGAAGTTTGCTTTTCCACCACATGCCTTCCTTTTTCAAACTGGAAGTCATGCTCAGTCATTCAAGCATTGGAATTCTGCCTGCAGCAATTTTGGGTGAAAAATCCTGTAACACTTTTCTGACATCCAGAGCATAGGCATGCTCCTCCAGTTGTCCCTAAGCACACAGGCTCAGAAGGACAACCAACACAACTGCAAATAAGTTCCTAGAAAAACTTTTTATTCTACACATTGCAGCAGAGCTCAGACACATTCTAATGTGCTCAAGGAATGAGTAAGTGAAGACAAGTGGCCTTGCCAGGGACTGTGAAGTATAGCAAAGAAGAGACTGCTACTTGATTAATTTTTTATTGCAGCCCAGTCAGTTGCAAGCAGTGCACCAGTCCTAGCTATTTCAGGTGCTGGATGCCACCTTTGTATCTCAGGAAAGTGAAGGGACACAATATTCCATCCAATTATCTATTTTGGCATGAATAGTCTAAATTGAGATCACCTTTCTCTGCTTTTTATTTACATTTCACACTGAGGTCTTTTTCTCCCCTATAATCACCCCTGCTCCACTCCCATTTTTTGCTAACACAGGCAGGACAAACAAGAAAATTAAAGTTTCATTATGAGTATTAAGTCACAACTGGATTTATGGGACTCAGCAGGCAGTTGGTGCTGCCTCTTCATCAGGGCATCTCAGAGTGTTACTGTAGCACAACAGGAGGCTCACATTAAAATATCTCATTGGTCTAATGAGGTAGATAAAACACAGTGATCATTTTTACCATATCTGCTTGGTGCTCCACAAAAGATGGCTGTAAAGTCCTACACTGCTTAGATAACTGGCTCTCAGTTCTGACCTTCTGAGGTGAGTTTATAGAAAACTGTATAAATATTAAAATTAGAGGTGAGTCTGAACTGCAAAGTTCATATCCAGACCTCATATCAAACTAGCCCAACACTTCAGTGCATTGGGAATGACTGATTTGGTTTGGGACCATCTCTAATTAAAAAAAATATATGTATCTAATAATCTCACATCATTCCCACTGCTATTTTTGCTATGTACCTTGCCCTAGGTCTCTCTCACTTATTTCAGAAGCCTGAGTCATACATTTGGGCTTTGGAGAATTGAGAGTTACAGCGCAGGTAGCTCATAATGAATACATAGTGTCCTTCGGAGAGCCCATGCACAAGCAAAGAGCGAGAGAGAAGAAAAATACAGCTGCAGTGAGAATCTACTCAAAAGTTAGCAAAGAAAAAATGCAACTAAAGTGATCAAGTCTCTAGCGAGCAAGAGAGAAGAAAAATGCAGCTGCAGTGAGAATCTACTCAAAAGTTAGCAAAGAAAAAATGCAACTAAAGTGATCAAGTCTCTAGCTAGGATGCAGAGAAAATTCAGCCAAGCTGTGTTCATGAATAAGCAGGGGGAAAAACAACAATCAACTGGAAAGGGGCATCAGAGAGACATGAAAAAGATGACTAATTTATTCAAGAAGGCAGGAGAGAGGGTTATCCGTTTCTACCTGTATGAGTTTTCTGGAGGCACATCTCTTTGGATCTGAGTGCTTCTCCCCATCCTCTAAATCAAGAATGACCTCCCTCACCACAGCCCCCAGGAGCCAGGCTTTGATTTCTTCAGGGTCTGCAATGTCATGATAACTCTGGGTAAACCAAATACAAGTCTGGAACACAAGTCCAGTTATGATCCAAAGTGATAGCACAAAGTAACACCATTTTAGTGGATGGAAGAACAACTAGGAAGCTAAACCACTACATAATGTAAACCCTAGGAGCATGAAATCAATTGAGTTCCTTAGAAACATCTCATCTCTCCAATCCTTGCGGATGATAAATTATGTCCTGTCTGTCAATAGCCAGACATCAAGATGTGCAACAGAATCCATGACAGAGTAATTTGTCTTATCACCTGACAGTTCATCCAGATCTGAAGAAATAATTCCAGTAACAGTGGAGCTTCACAAACATACAGAAATCTTCACTTAGGAGTTTCATCTTTAGACATCATGGCTAATTCTTTTATTTTCTACTCTACAGCCAAAGGTCACATTTATGTCAACTGAGACAGAATATCAAAATCAGTCTAACCTAAAATTATAAGATTCACAGCTAGAATTACCACAGGCCGGAGCACCCCAAGCAAAAAACCTCAATTTATTTAACAGAACAGAGTCACACCAGTTCAGGATCGTCCATGGCAATTATTTTTATATAAAAAAAATCTGCAAATGTCACTAAAAATATTCTCAATAAATAAGGATGTATTGAAGTCTTCAGGAAAAGCCAGTTTATGTTTAAGGAGAGTGAACTGGTCAGGAAATTGGTTTATTTTTCCTACAATGTTGAGATTACTTTGTTTACATTTCCCATACTACACTGATTTTGTGTGTGTTTGTAAACTGTCCCAAAATAATTTTATTTTTCTGAGAGAAAACCAAAACTTCCTAAATTTAATAAATGCATTCTGAAAACACACAACATTTTTTTTTAAGAACTGCTTATCCTTAAAAAATTGATAAGAACATTTCAAACCAATCCTACCACTATGGAAAGAGAGCCAGTAGCTCGTAGGCAGCTTCTTGGAGGTTGCTTTTTTTTTTCTTTCACTATATAAAGTGCAGTGTGTAAATGATCAAAAAGAATTGTAGGAGGGAGGCAATTCGTGATTAGCTTACTGTAACACAAATTGATGGTAGATGAAAGGAGGAGAATGTATGGTATAACTAATAGGGGTCATAAAAAGAACAAAAAAAAAATAAAGACACTGAATTTCAGCAGAGGTAATTTGTGTAGACATGCAAGAAGTGTTCACTGAAATCAATGGAATGAGGCAACAGAGGTAAAGGACACAGAGGAGAAATGGAAAGTGTTCCTAGGTAAATTAATGTATACCCAAAGGGCTGTGAGCTACCCAGCAATAAATATGTTTGGAGGGGGAAAAGAAGCAAATGGATAACCTGTGTAGTGAAAACAGTAATCAAATGGAAAGAAAAGGCACATGCAAGGAGTAAAATAACAGATATAGAGGAAGGAGATGATGATTATAAATGTTTGTGGCTTTTACTTACTAAGAATATTAAAAGATGAGACAACTGCTTGGACGAATGAGGAGGGAAAGAGAAAAACTCCAGTTTTCACACTGATAGTTCTCCTGAATCTTCATTAGATGAAAAATATAAATGAAATAAATTAAATAAACCAAAAAATTAAAATTGTTATGAGGTCAAAAATCTCCACTGTCAAGTAAGTGTAATCACAATCCATGTTAGCTTACAGAGACTGATACCGTGCCTTAAAGAAAAAGTCCTATTCAGTTAAATCCTCGGTTCCAGAAATCAGTGACATTATCTACTAACCATTCCTTCAGTAAAGCATGGATAAAATGAGAGACTGAAGCATATAATATAAAATAATGTCTTCCTGTGTTTCTCAAAATTGAGACTAGCAAGCAGATTATGATATGCTAAGAGTACAAGTGACCTGTAAAGAAAAATGTAAATTCTCATAAGAAACCACAGCACAGCTAAAGCAAAAGTGACTTCATTTTCATACTCCTAAGCAGGCTATTTAATTTCCATAAAATGCTGTGCATCCAGCTTCTGTATGCTCCTGTATCCCATAAAAGAGCACCTATTCCTACCTTATTGCACCAGTGCAGAAGGACTTGCTCTGTAGCTCTCATTATGCCATAAGCTCTCTCTTATACGGAAATTAGTTTTGCCTTCTCTGATTCTAAGGAGTATAATGCTTAAATTATTTAATTCATGTTTTTTGGAGGAATTTAATATTTTGCTGAAGACTTCCCCAGAAGACTGTAATTGTACAAAGAGATCATTCTTTGCAAGCTCAGGTTAGACTTCAGGGAGGGGGAATAAGAAGAGAAAAAAATAAAAGACAAAATCAACATCCACTGATTCAATGGCTGGAAAAACTATTGATCAGTTGGGTCATTCTCTAAGCTCATTTCATTCTCTGTGTGAAAGAAAACAGCAGTCTTCTAGGAATAAAAGATACTCTTAAGGCAGCATCTTAATGCATTTCCACAAAGGGGTATGCTTTAAATCCTCAAGGAGCATTTAAAGTACTCATTTTTTAAGACACCATTTTAATTCAGCTTTGGGATAGGCACATAATTATTGCTTTATGCTGCAGTGCTGGATAGAAGCAAGAAATAATGGTCAGCTGGGCTAGGTGCTGAGCTAATAATAAGCCATAGCCTGGTTTCCTACTGAGGGGCTGTCAGTGCAAATAGCCAAAACAGACTAAAAAGACAGGATATATTTGGCAAACCATTTCACAGACATGGAGAAGACCCACTGAGAGGCTGAATGACTTGCCTAGGGCAACATTAGGGGCTTGATTCCAGACAGAAATACAATGCAGATTTCCCAAGTCAATGACAACACAGAAAATATCCATCCTTTCCACTGCAGCTATGCTCTCATTTCCAGTAACACCTCAGGAAAGCCAGAGTTTTGGAGGCAGGCATTTCCCTTTTCTTAGGAATCAAGTTAGAATTATAAATACCAGGCTGGGCTATAAAATTCCCGTCTCTTATGTTTCTCCAAAAAACTGGAGACACCTTCAGTCCAACTGTGATGTGTCATTTTGTCAGATGGTGACACTTGGCACTCTGGAGTAGGCAGAGGCTGCGTGACTCAGCACTGAAGCACAGAGGAGCACCTGGCAGTGCATGAAAAGAGGGAGGAATCTGCAGAGAAGGAGACACTTCATTTTAAAAGGTACTTAATACAAGCTTTTGCCTCTGCAAGAACACATCACATCTCTTTCCACAAAAGCCATCTGCCTCCCTCCGTGCCTAGGAAAGCACCCTTCTGCACAGCTGGAGCGCTAATTAGAGCAGAGCTTTCAGGTCTTAACTAACCACAAACTGTGGCTCTGCCCCAGGAACGAAACATAATCATGAGCTAAATAATGCTTTTGAAATGTAATGGTCTAAATTAACAATAGTGAGCCATGAAGCATGAGAAAGAAGAGTCAGGAATTAGCTCTGGGTCATCCAGTGGCTTTCAGAGGAGAAGTCTCCTGGCCTTCAGGAAAATCCTGACCTGCTTGATCATTTTGACCTGGGAACATGAAGGGAGAAATGGAACAGTGAGATCTCTGTATTTCCAGTGGTCTCTCACAGAGCTTTTACCAGCACCATAATAAAAATGCTGAGCCAGAACATGAGCTCCATAGTGTGCACCTTGCAGTGGAAAGACAGGAAGCAACATCTGTTAATAGTGTGTGGGAGGAAACCTTCCTGGCAGTACTGGGCTCTCAGCTCTTCCTATCAAAAGCAGAGCAGTGCCCAAAATAAGCTTCAAAGCACCAAGTTCAGGAAAGGATATCCACTTAACAGAAGAGGAGAGGAAATGGGAGGATGCAGAACAAATGTGACATTCCCTTTCCCTCTCAAGCTCTTCCCTTGCTGGTGCTCTCTGCAGCTATTTTTAGGGAGAGGATCTTGGATCCAATATCGTTTTCACATCCTTCTTAGGCAAGATCACTTCTCCTTGCTTGACTTTGAGAAACCATTCTTTAAAACCACAGCTAAAGAGGAAAGTCATTCTGTGATCCGTCCATCAGTTCAACTCATTCAGGAAGAAACTGCAGCTTTTCACATTTCAGCTGCTGTTTGGATATTTTGATGCCCTATGGCTCAAGTTGGTGTTTCAAAATATTATGAAATAATACGTTTTGCGTGGGTTTCTTGGCTATTCAGTCCACCTGCAACTGCAAATCTCTGGTACAGATTGAAACAGAGGAACACTATCACTCATAGGCTCTGCTGGGGAGGGAGGGATAGATGTAGGTGTCTGTCTACTCTGCAGTTCAGGGTTGCAATTACAGGACACTTAAAGATTCATTGTTTACTTTGCAGCAGTAGCCATGACAATGCAGCAATGGGGCATGGGGTGGTAGCAAGCCAGGAAAGTACCCAGAATCCCGCTGCTGACTTTCAGACTCTGTGCACTTCCTTCATTTTTTTCCTACCTGCACTTGCTAAATTAGATCTAAAGCTAATATAACTACCTGAGCTGCAAACATACCTTGGGAATGTGGAATGAGCATACCCTTAGGCAGAGGAATGTTGGGAATGAGAACAACCTTTGGTAGCAATGTTCAGTTCTAAAAATAGGTATGTAACAGCTGACAATAAGCATTTTTGCAAAGTATTGCTTTCAGATCCTATATTGGAACAGCTGGATTCTCTATCATTTTGCTTCTAGAGATAGTCTTTGGATTTGCAGAAACACCTAATGCAAAACTCATCAGATACTAGAAAACTGACTGCTAAAGATTTTATTGTTTGAAAAAAAATATTTACAAATTCATTCATTTAAAAATAGCTTTATCCCTCCAAACAGATAGGTGAGTGTTAGTCTGAAAAAAATTCTTGTAAAAAAGTCTTTACATTAAACCTGTGAAATCTTGGAAATCTGACTTTTTTTTACTTGCTTGATCCCTTCTGAGGTTTTCAGTGTTTGCTGGTTTTGGGGTTTTGTTTGGTTGGGTTTTAGGGGCTTTTTTTGTTTGTTTGGGTTTTTGGTTGTTGTTTTGGTTGGGTTTTTCTTGGGTTTTTGGGGTGGTTTTTTTGGGTGATCTTGTTTGTTGTTTTCTGGTTGTTCATTTGTTTTTTTCTGAACCACTTGGAAATACAGAAAAAGAAAGAAAATATCATAATTTTTCCAGCTACAGGTAACAATGAATTTCAAGACTGAGGTGAAAATTTAGATCAGTTCTAATTTCATCTTGAACCAGTCTATCCACTGCTATCAGCAACCCAGGGCAGGAATGCCATTGCCAGAAGACAAGGGAAAGGGAAATGGCTATCATTACGAATAAGGAGTGTATCACAGAAACCCTGGATTTACAGCAGGGAGAGTGGCAGGGCTTCTCTGTATATCTGCCTGTGTGGTTGCACTTCTGATTGGTAAGAGAATTACATCTGTAGTTCTTGTTTGCTTGGCGCTGGATTGTGGCTTTCTTATTATTTCTCCTGGCTTGTTTGACTCCCAGACCACAACTCAGATTGCAGAGACGATTAGAATTATCTGCTTACATGAGAGCTAGAGGGCTACAGACAAAACTAAAATGTGTTACAAAGTAAAGAAAAGTCCTATTTCTACTGTGCGTTGTCTTCTTCAATTCCTTTATCCTTTTATTTTGGTATATAAATGAATATTTAAAAAGTTAAAACAAGAGAAAAAATAGTAAATAACATAAAATAAAATCTGAATTTCTTGCTTATATGCAAACAACCAAAGGCACAGTTATTTCTGTGGCATTACTACATATGGTATTTCAGAGGTACTGTCTCTATACACTCAGAAAAAGAAGGAAATTAATTTTTGTGGCTAGCCTTTTTCAATCTATGGCATTAACTAAGATACTTTATTTAGATTTTTCTACAATCTTTCTCACACTGATCACTCCCCAAATCTGCATGTAGCAATACTAAGTAGAGACTTTCAACTCTGGTCTCAGAGGAAAGCCTCAGCCCAGCTCCTGCACCAAGCCCTTGGTTCTGTGCAGAGGCTGAGGCTGGGGCAAGGCTGAGGGACTACTCCCACAGGCAAAGAAGTCTATTCCTAACCTGTCTGGCCCAGCAGAAGAGGAAGCATTACTTCCACACAGAATGTGTGAAGCATGTTCTGTGTTGAGGAACAGGCTTTGGTCTGCAGGGCTGACAGCCAAGACACTTTGTGTAAACAAAACCCTATAAAATCCTTATTTGCATGCAGTGGTGAAAATGTAGTAACCTGAGATAGCCCTCCATCCTAACACTCTGTCAGACATCAGGCATATGTGCCAGTACTCATATAATGCCTAATGTTTGAAAAAGTTTCAGCCTGGATCCCTGGATTTCAAGCATGTATATCCACGTATAATTAATCTTGTTTGTCATTGATCTTATTAAGGGATAACCATTTTTGAGCAAAACAAAGAATCATTATCCTTGCACAAAATTGCAGTATCGTCCTCCACTTCAAGAGGATTTCTTTGGCAAGGTGTATTCATCTTTGAAGCAAAACTTCTTTTGATTTTAGGAAAGCACAGATCATGCCACAGATGACTTCACTGTAGATGAGTGAGAAGAATCTGGTCCTTGATTTGTTAAAGCTTGGCTGCAGGGATGATGCTACTTTGGATGAGCGGTGTAGTTAGGAAAAAACCAGTTTTCATACTGCGCATGGCCCATGTGAGTGCTGGAAGGGCACTCAGACCATTTGCTGTAGAATGGGATAGGACAGGCTCAACCTGTGACTGCCAGCTCAATTGCACAATCATATCAAAACGACTAAAATGTACAGGCCTCTGTTTTCTCCTAGTTCCCTGCAGTAATTGAAGGAATTTTTCTTGTTGTCTTCATGTTCTTTCAACAAAATTACTTTTCTTAGATGTCTAGTCTACTCTTATTCAACTTTAGCAAATCAACATTAAGGAAACAATACAGGAAATTATTTTTTATGCTTTGACTATTCTTATTTTCTTTAGAATCAGAGTGATAAAGCAAGAAAATGCCTATTTATTTTGGCAATGCACTCTTGATTAGCATCCAAATATTGTGAAGATTCTGAACATTATTAGGCAGAGGTTCCTGTCAAAACACACTTCCACAAGTCAGAACAATTTGTGATTGTATCTGTTGTAATTTTTTGTTCTTTTGAATGAGTGCCTTGAATCTTTGAGACATTGAGAGTCACTGCAAACTCTTTAGGTCTGTCCAACAACAGAGATGTCTGCTCTGCTATTTATGCCCTCTTAATTCTCCAGTAAGAGCTAGATGCTGAAATGGTGTGATGGGGGAAACACGTATCCAATAAATCCATTCTGACTTTATACATATATTTCCTCTGAAATAAAAATATCTGAAAAAGCGTACATGGTGTTACTTCATGGGTCTTTCTTTAAAATGTCACAATGCAGGTTAATATTTTCTTTCAAGGAGAGGCAACAAGAGCCTGCCTTCTGATGGCTTTTTGCTTTAAATAAATTGGCAACCCACTACAGAAATTTAAAACGTGCATCTATTGCTATGTAGAACTATTTTCTGATACTAAAATTTGTTGTCTATTTGTTTCAAATTACCATATTTGAAATATAGGATTTTTCTTTTGCAACTTAAATAAAAGAAATCCCAAACTAATGTAGTGGTGAGGGTTGAAGCATGGAGGTGCAAGTTGAAACATCAATAAAAACAGTAACTTTTTAAATTGCCACTTATGGGCTTTGGATCAGTTACAATTTGGGTTTCACAGGATGTTCTTTTGAGCAGAAACATCCTGGCATAATCCACAGTCAGAGGCAAAAATGTCCATTATGAAGCAATGTAAAGTCACCAAATTGATTTCCTGCTGTATTTTTAATGACATTCTTTTGCATTTGCAGCCAGTGGCCTGAGCCAAGGGGGTCATTGGTGTCCTAGGTATTAAAAAGAGCCAGAAAACTGCATATACTAAAAAATGCAGGCTCCAAATAAACAAGGCAGACAAAGCCAGGAAGCTTAAAAAGTATTTTCTGTGTTCTTTAAACCCAAGCAAGTAAAAATAATAGTGATGCAATGATTTCAGACTCTGAAAACACTTATTATGAAAGTGGATCCTTCTATTAATAACCAAAATGTTTTTCCAAAGTTTTACTTTGGCAGTTTCTTATATATTCACACCAGGATTTAGCTTCAGAGAGGAGCTTTAAACAGAAATCTAGAAACAATATACTTGATCATTTCAAAAAGCTACATCACCACTTGTAAAACAAGATATGGGTTTTGTGTGTCAGAGCACAGCCAATAAATTAATTCTGAGAAGGTGCCACTATTTTATAAACTGCATATGTGAATATTGGGATCTTTCAGCCTCAACTTGTACTTATTGCTACCACAGAGACCTAAAAAATTTCATCCTCGCACAAGGAGAAAAGCTCTTGAAAGACTTGTTTTTAACTATTTTTAAAAAAAATTATTGTCTTAATAATGCTGTCTATTTACACTGGGGTTTTTAAACACTGGATTGTATTTAAAATTTAAAAGCATTTTTTGAGTGCACCATGCAGATAAATATATCTGTACCTCTATATTGAAATAAAAAGCCGTTTATTTTAGTATACGGAGCATGAAAATGCTAGGAGCACACAGTATGAATAGAATTGCTATTTGCATTTGTTTTGTTATCAATGACAATTTCTAGCAAGTTTTCATGTGAGATATTGATTGGATTATTCCCTGTTCTATGTCAGTAAATGAAAGATGGTGATATGCAGCCGCTATGAAGAAGGATTTCCCAAGCAAACTGTGACTTTTTTCCTGTGGATTTCTGTTTTAAGCAGCTCCCTTTCTCTCATGGGACTGGACAGTCCATATGTCCTTTAGGACATGGGATGGTGCACTGTTACTATCGCTGACCAAAGAACAAATGTGGTGACCAAAGAAGTTTTCTGGAAAAATGCAGGAACTTTTGAAATTATTATTTTCTAAAAGGAAACAGCCAACATTAAATATACATATGCAAATATATATATATATATATATATATATGCACAAAAATATGTGTTGTGTGAAAACCTGAGACTAAGAGAAAATGTTTCAAATGTTCTTTTGAAATACTAAAAATATGGCTATTTCAAAATGAAATGGTTTTTTCTTCATTGCAGCATTCCTGAAGAAATATTATCTGGAAAATTGCTGATATTTAGACCATTCTCATTCTGTTTTGCAAAAAATACATATGTCAGAATATCAACCTTTTCCATGGAGCAGGGATTTTGAACAGCTCTAATCAGTGCAATTTTCATTAGCTTGTGCTCTGATGTTTGTATCTGTCTTCAAAGCAATTGCTCTTGGCTTTTTGTCACTCAGGAAAAATAAAAGCCTGGAGTCCAGAGATAAGGGAGAGATCTCAGGAATTCACCTAACCCATTTCTCCTCAGTACAATGTAAACCTGGTACAGGTGTTATCAAAAAGCTACCCTGTGCAATGTCCTGCTGTTTTTCCAGATGGGGTAGAGTCATGTCATGGTGTACCGTCCTAAATTTAAACTTGCTCTTTCATAACCAAGTAAGGATTCACCTCAGCTTATTGTTATCAGAAAGTTGGGCACCCAGTTGAAGCTAATCAGCCATTCTCTGTCTAAAACTGAGGCAGAGGAAGGATTGTCTGTCTTCCCTCACTATCCACAGGTCCTGACAGAGGAAGATTTATCCACTGTGGTTATGCAGAAGGACATACCTTCCCAATGCTAGTTCTCTCCTCTGATTACCATGGGGAAAAGTAGATGAAATTAGATGCTTGACTGGATTTTTTCTTAGGTCTTCACCTAAACATGCTGATTTTATGTAGTAAAGAACTTTTACTGTGGGACTCAGTATTAGCACTTTATAACTTTCTGTATCTTCTTTCACCTGAGAACTTGGTGCTTTATAATCCCTAAGCAAAATATCAATGTCTAGATACTGACAGTGAAAATTAGATGTTTGATTTTTATCAGCGGAAAGATGGACATAATGATTACTGGAAAGCTAGAGCTAGGAGGAAAAAACAGAACTGACTTCTGTGTACTAATATATGGCATGTCCAGATTTCACTGATCTGGCTTTTATATTTCTTTCTTTTTAGCAACATAAGCAGGAGTGCAAAAACAGTAAATATGAGAAATTGTTTATTTCAGAACTGCTAAAATTGGTTAAATATCCATGCAAAAATTAATCTCCATTAAATTCTGCAATACAAAAACTTTGGTATATGTGAGGTTTTTTGTAAATTCAGGCAGCATTTGGTCATTTATGTGGTCAATATATATCAACAATATTTAGAGATTCTGAGACAAAAACCATGATCCATGCTTTACAGTCAAGACCAAACACTAACCAAGTGTGAAAGGAAAAAAGAAAAGAATTGCATTTTAAAGCAGTTCAAAGATGCCTAGATTTCTAGCTACGTTACAAATACATGCGTATTTTACATATGTATTACCTCCCTATATAATACAAGTATCTTGATGATGGTGAATGTTTAAGGATTTCTCTCTATCATTCTCTAAAAATGAAAGTTAAAGAATTTAAGGTGAACTTCATTTTGGAACAAACTCCTTTGATGAATTTTACTCAAGTGCTGTTGATGGAATTCTTTGCACTTCGTTCTTTCTGGGAAGTCAAGATGCTTTTTGTTTGTTTGTATGTCCTTTAAACCACCAAATTTAATTGTTTGCTTCCCTGGCGGTAATGAAATAAGAAGATAATGAGTTTTTCATTGTTCACTAATTGTCTACTAAAGATGAGACACAGTCAGCCAACTGTAAATTGCTGCTTTACTGTAATGTTTGGATATTTCAGTGCAAATAGTCACAAATACATCTGTTCCTGCATAAAGTGAAATGCCTGTGTTATGAAAACAAGCTGATGTAGACAGCAATAAAAGAATAACTCTGATGACTTCTTTTGATTAGGATTTGGTATATTGCTTGAGGTCCTTTTAGCATCTCAGAAAATCGCTGGCATGTTTCAGCACCATAAAGACAGGTGATATTTCAGCAGCTTTTCTTACTCTATAGTATTTAGAATTTGAAACCTGGAACTGATATTCACAGATAATATAAATCCTAGGATCTAAGTTACTTTGCAATGCAAAATGACAAAACCTGTTAAGGCTCAACAGGCACCATCTTTTTCTTATCTTGGATGGTTCTAAAAATAAAGGTTCTCAAGACGAGTTAAGCATTTAAGTTATGTTAACTTTGAATTTCCTGGCATGTGTTTTCTCAGCTTTTTTTCTATCTGTTTTTAGAATAGGGTAGATTTAACATTCTAATCTGATCCAAACTTCCCTCAAGGATCCAGATAGAAATTTTAACCCTTTTGAGTATAATGGCAGTTTTAGTATTGATATAAAACTGACTATGATTTCATGTTAAAATTTTCAATCAGATCATCCATAATGTATAAGTTTCAGTTCAAAGGCAGAAAATTACTGTTTTATCAGCAAGTCCATTTCTCTCTGGAACAGGGAGGTGTCAGTAGACAATGTTTCAAAATGGACTTGACCCAAAACTCATAAAAAGAAAAAAGAACAGACTTGTGTAAGAAAAAGCATTGGCTCTTGTAGATTTTTGGTGACTGACAACATTCAGTATGATCACTGTTCAGAACTATACTGGTTGTTCTTAATAGCCCAGTTGCCTTTAATAAAATACACAACCTACCCCATTTGAAAGAGAAATATGTTTAATAGTTATTTAGTGACAACAAGACACTGTACCATGATTTCATAGGAGCAAAAAATAAAAAAGTTATTTAATTGAAGCAACAATTTGCTCTGTCAAAATCTGGCTTTGAACACTTTGACTTAGATTTTATTATTATTATTACTATTATTACAATGTATTTTGAGTTCAGATTACCTAAACTTCAATTTTTTTTCTTGAGTCATTGAATTTGCACGTTTTTTATTTATTTATTTTCTGAGCCCTTGCATCTTTTATTTCTATTTCATTAAAGAGAAAAATGAAAGCAGAGATAGTTCACAGATTGGAAATTGCTGTGATAGCAGCACCATTTTAATATTTACTCTTACTTTATATCTTTATATATTCATATACATCTTATCTATAAATATGAGTATTTTATGTATATTTATATTAAGGGTCATTAAGTAGTCACTGCATCTGCTGCATTGTTTTGGTAAGAAGGGACAAGGAAGGGTAACTGAAAATTAACAGGGCAAGTGCCTAAGTGCTTTTAAGAATAAGAACAAACTAGGGGGCCAGGAAATCACTGCTTCATTTGTTATTAGCCCCAAATGCTAAGATGGTCTTGGTGCCATCTCCGAGTGTGCTGTTTGGAAAAGGGATAGTATTTTTCCTAGGATTTATGGTTTAATCAAGGCCTTTGAGTCCTCCCAAGCCAATGAACATTCAGTTTATAGCAATCATTTCTGGCTTAAGGCTGGAGTTGTAGCTCATTCTCAGAGCAGTGAAGAAGCAAAGCCTGTCCAGCTGAAGCATCTGCAGCCGAAGAGGTCCCAGGTCCAAAACCAAGCACCCTGTTCTCAGGCAGAGGCTGCTGCTGCCTGTGACTGAAGAAACAATGAGCAAAATACTGCATAATTGCTCACTATGGTGCAGAAAAAAGGATTTAGTATGCTTAACAACATGAAGAAGTAAAACAAAGTCTCAAAAGGAAAGGAGCAGAAATCACACTAAATCCAAATCCATATCCACCCCCACTCTCTTCTTGGTGTTGGAGTGGTTGAGAGGAAGGACACGCATCTATCCATGTTTCTCCATAAATGAAAATTCTGTGAAGATCTTGCCAAGCAACCCAGGAATCTCCAGAAAATATAATATCTGTTAAAGAGGATAAAGTTCAAGCAGCTATGACAAGACTATTCTGAATTAAACTACACAAACATTTTCCATGCTTCCTCATTATTGGTGGCTTTAATAACAGCAGTGCCTATACATAATACTTCTTCTAAATGTGTGTGCTTTTGCTACTTGTGGGGGCCATTACAGTTGCTCACAGTAAAACAGATCAACATTTTTTTCACCAGTTTCCATCTAGCCTATGTCCATTTCTCATTAAGACTCTGCAGGGATTAGAACTGTTTTTTTCCTGCCACAGAGAACCTAAAACACAACAAGGGAGCTAAACTCTTTCAATGACTTTGTTACTTCTCTACTTGAAAAATATAATTAAATGATTACGAGGAAAAATATACATGTGTGTAGGTGGGTATTTATCTTTGCCTAGTGGTGAATAGACTATTTGAGTTTATGCTCAGCACTTATTACCAGGCAAACACTGCTAGTCATGATAGTGTTTACTGTCTGGATAAAAGCACAAACCCATTAAGGAAAATACTTGGCATAATTTGTAAAATTCAGCCTATCTTCAGCCATATGCTGAAATGAGATTATTTTCTGTTGATTTCTCAATGTCCACTACAAAGACTGTCATCTCCAGAAGATCTGGTTTTGTTTGCTGTTAGGGCTGAGACCTTTGCCTTAAGCTGGCTGGGCTGTTTCCAGCACTGTGGAGAGCTGGTTTTAAGGCCCACCAAAAGAGCATCAATACAGCCTTGCTAGTGCAGGTTGCTGGATGCATGCTTTGAATTAATGTGTCTCTACAGACCTCAAACCCTACGCAGCTATTGCCTGTGAAGACCTCAGCAAAATGCCAGGCAATCCTTCCTATTATGTTTTTTCCTTTGTGTCCTACATCCTGAGTTAAATTTTGCTTCGATGAATTCCTGAAGGTGACTTCTCATAAAATGCAGAAGAAAGGAAATATTAAAAAAAGAAAAAAAAAAAAAAAAGAAAAACTGTAATTAAATTTCTTCATAGAGGGTAAACGAAAAAAATGTGATTCCTTTGGAAAAACATATAACACTTATTTTTTCTAATACTTTTTCTTCCCTCTAGGACCTTTATTTATTGCATATTTCAGCAGCTCCTATCAGGTGATGAGTCTATCAAATGATAATGTAACTGCTGACTTCATTTATTAAACTTCACAAGGGCCAGGCATGGAGTGTATATAGAAAAATCACTATCTCTGGATGCCAACAATGATAATTGCAGCTACAGTTACTGTGAAGGCAGTGGAGTGCTCTGCAGAGTAAATTAGACAGGGTTTTTTTTAGTAGATAAACATCCTCTTGTAGTTCTGAGTGAGTGGAGAGATAACACAAATAACACAACTGTTTAGAAAATGCACTCCTTATCATTTGACTAGTTGAAGGGAAGAGGTAGGAATTATAAAGTCAAGTAAAAATACAGGAATGATTACTGAACCTTGATCAATAACGAGATACGTGTTCTGATTTATCTCCAGATCAACAATACCTGGAGAATGAATTTTCAAGTTACATCTCTGCATTATTCAAAAAATAACTACCTGTGTCTAGCACAGCTTTCTCCTCTGCCAAGGCTCTCTTCAGTGCATTCCCATAGATATCTTCCAGCATTTATGACTCCTATATATCACTCCAATTTGAGGGGCTAAGCTCAATGCAACATAATACTAAGAAGAGTTTCAGCAGGGACTGAAAGACAGAGGATGGACAATTCATTACAAAGAAAACAAATTTGGGCACAAACCAGAGAGGTCTTGTTTTCATGCACCGACAAGGTTCAGATGCAAGCCTTGAGGGGTTTGTCACGAAAACACTGAATGACTAAAAACTCAAATCTTAGGACACTGTAGAGTAACAGAAAAGAAGTTGCACCCTGCAGTTTACAGACTCCTTCCGGGGCACTCTTTCATTCAGTGAGAGTGGACAGACCTGTCATTGTTCTGGCAGCTGGAAAGTCGTTCATCCCTCCGCTCAAGGCCAGCACTAGAAATAGCCAGCAATGGGATCTCCAAACCTCTTCAGAACCTCCTCTCTTGCTTTTGCAGGAGATGCAAAGGAATTAGTGAGTTCTGCTGCCAGTCACGAGAGTGCCAGAGAGGGCAGAGTTCAAAGGCTGGCTGTGCTTCCTCTCTGAGTGGCTTCTGCAGCATCAAAGACTAAGCAGAAAGTTTAATTGTTTACCAACATCCATTATAAGCTTGGGAGAAATCTTCACTACAAACCACCATCCTTTTACTACAGCCAGTTGGACCAGACTGTTCATTTGTGGCTCAACTTCTGAAGCAACAAAATGACAATAATACTATTTCTCCATTGTGTATCTCAGATAAAATGCATTTTAGCAGCACAAAGATGCTGTTTTATTATTATCCATCTTATGGCAGGATGAAAGGTTGAAATAGTTGTTTCTGAATGTATTTGAAGGCAGAAATTATTGTGGTTGGTTTTTTTTTTTTTTTTGCCAGCAGTGAAAAAAAAAAACACAAGCAGATTTTGGGGCAGGTGTTAAAGAGCCAGATGCCATTGAAAAATTAATAAATCTTCAAATAATAGCAAGAGTAACTTCTCAAGTGAACTCAGCCTGAAGTTTTTTTGGTAGTGGGTCAAGATAACATATGGTCTGCTTAGACACTGAGATGACAGACAGAAACTGAACAGAAGCAATCAAAACAAAATCTGTTAAGGAACAGACAGCAGAAATATGATCAGTGAAGGCAGGAAAATTAGATTGACAGCTAAGAGAGGCTGATAAATGATAAATAAGCAATTTGGCTTTTTCTTTTTTTTCAATTCAAGCAATTGCCCCCGCTATACTATTTCACAAGCTCCGGATATCTTAACAGGTTGATAATAGGAAACTAATTTAAAAGTAAATATCCTGTTTCCACAGGGAGTATAACACAAAGCATCACTGATTCTGTTCCCAATATGATACACTTTTTGCAATTGCCTGAATTTAGTATCTCATTTGCATCAATAGAAAGTAGATCTTGATATATTTGTATGCCCATTTTTGCAGTCTCTGCCATGTCAGACATTGCTGAACACATGATGGAACTAAAAAACCCAAACAAATTTCCAACAGGCGACTGCAGCAAGAGAGTCTCAGCTTTGGCTTTCTTGGTTTGCCAATTCTCCTGCAACACTTCCCGGAAGAAGGTCAGGAAAGGTTCAACAATTTGACAATTAGTACAACAATTAAACAAATACACAATGGGATGGAGGTGCATCTTATGAAGACTATTCTTCCTCAGCAAAAAAAAAGACAAAATTCTTTGCCATTCGTTGTCTTAGTAATGCTAAAATTAATAAAACTTTTCTCTTTTTTATTCTGCAGGCAGCTCCAAGTTGTATATTTGCATTTCAAATTAATTTCTATTTGTGGTTTTCTACACTTCCGTGAATAAGGACTTGGATTCCAGAATAAGAATACTGGACTATTATCCCAGACATTAAATGTCAGGACATGTATATTTACATTTCCTAAAGAATATATTACCTAGTGGCAAAAAGATAGTGGGCAAAATATAATACACATGAAACATAATAGTACGAGATGTATATAATTATGAAGTCCTCTGAAACACTGAGAAAAGACTTTCTGCCTAGAGATAGCAAAAACAATTTGCAAAATAGTAGAACAATGGGATGTGCTTATGTCTGTATTAAGTAATTTTCAAGTGTCATCAAATGGATGAAAAAATCAATACAATCCACACAGATTTCATGAGTTAACTATGTTCAGATTATGATTTACACTGGAAAGAGGATTATCCCTGCATTGCCATGGTGAATGTTAAAATCAAGGCAGAGCTTGCTTTTCATCCAGTTGAAATGAAAACAGCTTAAACTGGACTGACTGGTTCACATAAGGTAGAGGTGAAATTAGAAAAAGGATGACCTGAAAGACAGAAATTCTAAGGTTTATTCAATAGTATTTTTCAGATGGATGACTGTAATTTTATGTTTCCATTATGTTACATTATAACATGAGCCAAAATCCATTAGATTCTTTCTTTTTGTGGAACTACAGGGTTGGGAAATGTTTCTGATTGGAACCTGAAACATACACACACCTCACTCAAGAATGTCACTCTGATAAGATTCAAAAGCTCTCCTACTAAAACACTTACTTTGTGTTACTGACACAGAATTAAAGGTTACCATTCCCCATCTGAGCTGCAGTCAGTGTTCATCTCAATAGGTGAGCTGTCTGCTTCAACAGAAAACCAAAGTGCTTAGCTGAAACTTTCTGTTGCTTACTTTTTCTTAAATCACTTCAATTAAATCATTTGCAGCTCTCAAAAATTTCACTTAATCTCTTACCTGAGTTGACCAAAAACACCCACATTTTTTTGAGTTTTCTGGACTTACCACAAATGCCAGAAGTCCCAATTCCAGTGATGCACGGACCAGTAAGAAATTTATGTTAGTCCTCAAAGCACACTGGTTAAAAAGTTCATTTCTCTCAGTGACTGCCTGCTTGAAGCTGTCTTTCTGCAAAAGTGAGACACTAGACAATTTGATTTTTGCCATTTGAGAGCTGCAAAGCAGTAGTAAATATTTTACTATCCATTTTATGTTTTTTAGTAAATGAAATGCATAAAGGAACTAAAGAGATTACAGCAATTTCTGTATTTCTATTCCTTCTTTACGGCCCCCCAAACATTAGGTGAAAATCTGTAAGTTTATCTATAATGTTCAATGATACAGCACATAGATTCTAATAGATGGTATTACAGTGCACAGACCTCTCAAAGCAGAGGCTGATGAGAATGGATTTCACTGCATGTGGAGTTGGAAATGTACTTGTCAACTAAGCATTTCAACAATATTAAATTCATAATAAAAAAACAAATGTCATTCTTGGTGTAATTCTATGGGATTGCTAAGGTATCTGGCTGCCACTCTGAAAGAAATGGCTTATACCACACAGTGCATGGGAAGAACTGCAAAACCGCTCTACTGAAAACTGATTTTAATCCTATGTTCATTAACATGAACATTTGAAAGAAAAATTTTTAAAACCAGGTATAAACTCTCATTCAGTGCTGAGTGTGAATAAAAAATACTTTATGGAACTATTTTTAAATACTTTTTTAAAAAATTACTTCTTGTATCTCTTTGCCCTCCCTAATTACTTAGTCAATACCTGTGGTGTGGAATTGTTTTTCCCAGGGAAAGCAATCAATGATATCACTAGAATGATAATCTGAATTTACTTGCTTGGATTTAGATTTCAGGTTGGCTAAGCCACTCTCAACATGTAAGGTGGCTGCAATTTTCAGTTCACACAAGAGACAGTCACCAGCAAATTAAATATTAAAATATGGTGAAGCATTATTTTCAAATAACTTCAGCAGCAGTAAGCTGTTCAGAAGTGACCACAGAGAATATTTTTGAGCTATTTCATTACTTTATAAATGTAACTTCCAACAGAATTCAACCATAAAATGTGTGCAACTGAAGAAGCAAGAAAGCAAAATACTTGCCTTGCTGATTGACACACTGTATATTTATGAGCAGTCCTGGCTCTTGAATTGAAATTAGCAAAGATGATGAAGCCACCATCAGGTGACCCTAACACCACAGTCCCTCAGGACATCCTAGGATTGTAAAACATGGAGATAATGAAATTTCAGACAGTTGGTGGGTTAAGTGAATAAGAGGGAAATTGCTTCTTAGGAAGACAGTCTGGACATAATTTCAGTTCCATTTTACTAAGGCTGCTTTTGAGGTGAATATGATGGCTCTATCACTCACACACTAGTAGTTCTCTAAGGACTTCTTACCTGCCTTCAAGCTAGGACAACCAAGATGGTTCAAAATACAAGAAGGAAAAAATCATAGCAGCTCAAGTAACTGCATTATTCTTTGCCTCTCTCCAGTGTCCTTACAAGAATTAGGGGCCCTCCTAGCAGAGTCTGAGTAGCCCAGAGCAGGCTTTAGAGTGCATCTAATCTACACCAAAAGTACATCTTCTATATAATATTTTTCTTAAAATTGCTCTACCCTGGACTAAGAATATTGCAGTGATAAAACCACGCTGTCTGGTGCAGACACACAGCATCCTACAACCATAAGGCCAGGATCACAGACAAGATCATGTGGTGATCAGTTGGGATAAAGAGGAAGTCAGGAGGTCTGCAGTCCAACCTCCTGCTCCAAGTGGGATCAGCTATGAGATCCAGACCAGGCTGCTCAGGACCTTTATTGAGCTCCCTCAATTACACCCACAGCACTCACTGCAGGTTTGCAGGAAGGCACTGAGTTTGCTCTTCAGTGACTTGCTCTCAGCCAAGACAAAAGATAGAGTGGGAATGCTTACAGAATCTTAGTTAAACCGTCAGATGAAAAACATTGGTTTTGATTTACATTAGGCATGAATAGGCTCAAGCTACAGGCATCTGTCTGTCCTCAACACAAAGCTGATGCTCTTACTAAAGCACCAGTCATGTCTGACTATGCAAAAATGACTAAGAGTTGAGAAAAAAGTAGTTTACCAAGAACTGAAAAGTAACAGTGTAGGTGGATGGCAAACCTAGTTCTGGCAGTAGGGCTGGATGCATGTTTAACAGCATGCATTCCCATCCTGCTCTGCTAGTGGGTACTTTTTACCTTAGTATGTCTGTCATGCAAAAAACCAACACAGAGCCCCAGAAAAAAGAAAAGATAAAGAAGAAGGAGCAGTCCCCTGACAGCAGAGAAGGAGACAAAAATACAGCCTTTAGGTTCAGAGGGATATATAAATGGGGTGGTTTGAAGAAAGCAGGAGTGAGTTATCCAAGGGAAACAGAAAGTTCAGAGGCAAGAATCTGTTATACACAGCTTGCAAACACAGGCCTGCGATTTATTAGGAAGGCCCACTTCATTGCTCTAAGACCTAAGCAGCATGGCTTTCAAAGCTTCCAGTTTCACAAACACCTAGCAGATTATGCTTGTTTTCCTCTGGCCACATGTGTGACCCTGATCCACAGCTCAGTGGAAGCAGCATTAGAAAAATACTCACTGCTATAAAATCACAAAAAGGTGATAAGAGTCTTTCTTCACACAAAGCAGATATGATGAGTGCTTTTGAATAAGCTACACTGCTGGGGTGATTGTACTGATTGGGAAAAGAGACATAATCATGCACTGATTTTGCTTTTTAAATCAGATATGCTCCTGAATTTTCTAAGCAAGAAACTCTAGTGGATAAATTTATTATAACAGTATAAATTTATGCACTGACTGAGGCAGTTGTAGCTAGTATTTTTACCTTTCCTGTCTCAATTTTTTTTTTTTGCAGTGTGACAACATTTGTGATCCTTCCTGGAGGTGGCTGCATTTCAGGAGTGAGATAACATCTGAGTGACCAATTCATCTTGCCTGTACAGTGTTACAGAAATGCATCAGAATTTATTGCTATCTTTATTTATTCCTGCATTATTTACAGGCATGTTTATATATATATATGTGAGATAGCAGCAGCAATGTTTACTGTATTCTTTCCTACAATGGTAGTGCCCACAGCGTTCAGGGTTTATCCAGTGCAAAAACTTTTTAAAGGTTCCAGAAGTACAAAGCAGCAAATTTTGCTGCTTTGTACTTCTGTACCTCAGTTTCTTGAGGTACAAACCTCAAGAAACTGTTCTAAAACACTTCTGCTTCTGCACAGGGCCATAAAAATAAATAATTCATACTCTTGTCCATCTCTTCTTTTCACCCCAAGAGGCATCAATTTAGGATTTGATTCTTTTCTTCAGTGTGACCCACTGAATGGTTCAGAACAGTTACAAAAGCTCTCCAGTAAGCAGAGATGGGAGTGCTAATGACATGATGGTCCTGCTGTCAGACCACCTTATAAACTGCTGGTCAGACAGGTTGTGAAAGGCAGCTTCTACTCTGACCTTTCTCTGCTCCTCAGAGAAAGGAGATTCTAGACTAGGCCTTTAAGCCTGAAGAATCACACAGGGTCCAGGATACCACTTGAAGATACCTGTGTTTAAAGTATATCATATACTCAAAACCTTGCAAAGCTCTCATTCCTGCAGTGTAGTTATTGATAAACAGAGATCAAAATATCTTGATTTTTGAATTACTTGTTCAGATTCATGTAAGACATTTATCGAAGGTATAATTTACTCAGTCTCTGTGAGGTCTCCAAAGTGAAGTCATATGGAATGGAGTCAGATCCATTAAGAGCACTAAAGAAAGCAAGTATATTCCATACTTATCCTTCATGCAGGGGAGAATGATGTCTAGAGCAGTTACAAAGGCTGGATTTGTAACAAAATGTGTCAGGACTGGATGGATGTGTGGCAGGTATTGTGGAAATAAATTTGCATACAGAAGACTGCAGTGAAGAAGTACCAGTTGCTTTGGCGGATTCCATGGTCACAGCAAAATATAAAGCAAGACAGAAATATCTGCTCTGCTCCAAAGAGTTTCTTACCAATCCTGTTTGAGTTCAAGCCTCACATGACATATACAAGGGTCAGTTGAGATTTTCTCTGTATTAATCTGATGGAATAAAACTGATATATCTAAAAGTGCAAAACAAACCTCTTTTTTGCTGTCCCTAGACAGCTATGTCACAGAAACAGAGCATGGCTGATACCCATATGGAAACAGAAGAGTTCTTGTTGAATAGAGCTACAGCCATACATTTTAGGCCTCTGTTTAAGCTGGCTAGGCTAAACCACCTCATTTAAAAATCCTTTTTCAAAGCATAAAGCTGCATGGCAATTTTCATAACAAATATAGTTTATTTGGCAACTAAATAAGACCAGGGGATCCTCCAGCATTTAAATAATTCTGATTGCACAAGAAGCACTTTTTTCCCTGCTTAATTCTTAAGAGATCAGTACTATGCCTAAGCTTCACATGCTAGGAAAGGTTCTTGGTGATGTTAGCAATAGCCCTCTTTCTCATAAGCCTCAGCCTCTGTTTCCCAGCCTGTGTTCTTTGCTATATCAAGAAGCTCTTTTCTACTCTCCCTTTCTTGACACAATGTGTTTTCTCCCAGTATTTACAGGGAACCGATGTAGAAAAACGTTGACTAGACTGCCAGAGTATTTGCTTCATTAAAGGGCTGTCTCATCAAGGAGCCATTTACATGTTCTTCCACATTACCTGTGTCTTTTTGAAAGAACAGTTCCAAAGAAGTGCCTTAGCCTATAAAATAGACAAGCACACTCCAAATTCTCAAATAGTCAGTGTCAGCATTATCCCCAGAAATCTCATACTTTCTTAAAACTTGTCCCAGTGCTAAACTTCGGTAGCATTTCTGGAGTCAAACTGCTGCTTTGTGGATGCCTCAACACTACATCCTGACACACAGATGTAAAAAAAATTAGGCAGGGCACAGATCTGGGCATGGATTTCTGCGATTGCTTTCTTTAGGTGAAGGTCAGGCACTGTAGTTTCATTTTTCACAAGCAATCACTATGCATTTCCACCCCAGCTGAATGGAGTGCATGCTCTACAACAGTAACATGGGCTAATTCATTTCTAAAAGCTGGACATTCTCAAACCCTTTGTATACTTTTTTTTTTTCCTGCTTCTAGCCCCCAGGAGAGATGTACCAGCATTTCCCTAAGCTGATGTAACCCACTAGGCTGTTATGAGGCTCAAATACCCAGTGAGAAGTTTCTGGACAATCAGCAGAGTCACTGGCTCCATGATAACTCAGCTCTCTTCCACTGGTTCACAAACTTCAGTATCACCCATGAGACTTATTTGGAACATATTAACTTTTGCTGTAGGATTCAAAACAGCAATAACAAAGGTGAAATATGGGGTTTTGGATGAATTTTTTCTTCTTAGTTTTCTGCAATTAAAAACTACAGCATTTCCAGTCTATTCTGTAGTCAAAAAAATATTTTAAAGGTGTATGAAGCAGCCATGGAAACAGGTATTTGCAATGAAAACAGCCATTTAAATGAAAATGTCACTTGCCTCCCTCCCTGTCACAGCCTGCTCAGGAAACTGGGCTGCTCCTTTTCTTTCTGCTTTTCAATCAGGCACCCACAGACCTCCATCTTCCACTTTGAGGTATGTGATGAGAGAGCCAGCCTGAATTTTCTTTTCCTTTTGGCTGTCCAGACTTCTTCCAGGATGTCCTATGGATAACTTCCATTCCTTGTAGGGAAGATAGAAGCAGCAAAAAGCTGCATCCCAGGGAGTCTGAGCTCCTCTGCCCTGCAGCTCAGTGGAGGTTTTCAACCCTTGATCCATCAGCCCATTCTGATGTTGTGGATACATAGCAGGAAGCTAGGATATACCTTTAATTTCTTCTCTCCCAAGATCTGGGAGGTCACTTCATCACCATCTGAAAAAGGTATCCTGAGGTTAAAAAAAAAGAGGCTGCCCTTGCTGCAGCCTTTACTGTTGGTCAATCTGTTCTCTCCATGATAGACTCCTCTCAGGACCATGTTGATTTGGAAATCAGAGCAGTAATATTGTCAATCAATATGCCTTGAAGCCAAGCAATTAACAGGTCTGACACTGTGCTTTAAGACTATGTTTTATCCTTATTTCTTTAGTGACTGTACCTGTTATTTAAGCCAAAAGCAGATTTCACTTATAGCAGTTCAGGAAGTGTGTCTAACTATAATAAAAGATTAGGATGCAGAAAAGCTACATACACTCCAGACATAAAAGTTAGGGAAAGAAAGCCCTTTTAGTTCTTGCTGAATAAAATTGGATCAGATTGAACAAGATCAGATTAAACAAGCATCAAACCAATGGAATTTCTAGATGTGCACAATGAAAAATAAGAAAATGTTTAAATATTGTGCAGGTCTACAAAGTATCACCAGTCTTTTCTTCTAAAGACAAATTGTCTGGACAGTCAGCTGGACAGTTCTGTGTCTCTCTTTATTTTATAATTCAGACTGTAACCATGAATTCAAGGGATATATCTCAGAGGTATCCACCTGTTAAAATCACACTACATTTGCCAGCTTCCAGCTGTGAAATGACATGGCACCAGGGAAACACCAAGTGCTGGTGAGAAGCCCTTTACATGGTGTTCTCAAAATGACATGAGTGACTCTGCAGCCAGAACAGTAGAGGTAGACAGAGAAGTTTCCAACCAGTGATATTTCATGTCAGCAGAGGCACTTTGCTTTTGTTTACCAAAAATGTAAATAAACTGGAGAGACCCAGAATGTTCTGACAATAACCAAAGGACATGAACCTTCCTGGTTGAGGAAGCAGGCTCATAAGTAATGATACTTTCCCCTCAAACTGAATTAAAGTGGTGTTTTGAATCACTTGAACTAGGATTTAATTTTTATTCTCACAGAACCATGCACACAATATCACAGTCTCTCTCAAGCCTACATATATTCCCTAAGTTAAAAATTCACGTTTTAATCTGAAAAAAACCCAGACATTTGGAAACAACTTCAGTTTTGTGGATTTTTCTTCTTCATTAGTTTTGGGCTATCAAACAAATTTTGAAGCTGCAAATGTTTGGAGTGATCAGCATCCAGCACTTCATTAATAGTTCCAGCAATGAAAAGTGCAGCCTAAGCAATACTCACATCAGTGGGTGTCCATCTTTATAAATCCTGAGCAGACACCAAAAACAGATGTCTAATGGGGTCCAGTACAAACCAGTGGATTAAAAAACCACAAAACCTTCCATGTTTTTATTCAGAGCCTCATGGGTTATGCCATCCCAACTTATTGCAGTCTCTCTCATGTATTATACTTTTTTAAAAAGTTGTCAGATTCTAGGCTTTTGTCCCTCTTTGAGGAGATACAATTGTGTATTGCACATTTCTAGGGTTCCAAACATGTGATCTGTTGGTGGCAGATTTCAAAAGCATGAACAACCCACGTTCCAAGAATCACACCAGCAACACAGGAGGCAGCCAGCTGCAAAGATCTGAAACTGAATTTTCTGCAGCTCATCATTGGCTTTGGTCATACTAAATTAGCCTTTTAAATACATCTTCTACCAAAGAGAAAACTGTGTTAAACCATGATAATAAAAAGTCAGGTAAACATTTCAATGACATTTTGCCTTAAATCACTGCTCTGAATATTAATATCTTTTCAAAGTGCCTAGAGGATGTGGGAAAGCCTTTCAGTTGGTTTGGAAGATAAGTTTACTGACCCACTAACACTTTACACAAAAGAAGTTTCAGTCCAGGAAACCTTTTTTCATGCTTCAAAACTATATATTATTGGACCTGACATTACTGCTTACACTCCTTTCAAGAATTTCACCCCAGAAACTTGTTATGTGCTCTGACCTGTAGAATTAAGTAGCACTTTCTTAAGACTATTATAAACATTTATTTTGGATGGTACTGTTCTAGAAGACAAACAAATACCACAGAAGGCTTTTTTGAGATAAGCTTTCCTTTTCTCTTCCATGCCTGACACTTCCACACTAGAAGTAAAATGTAGCTGAAACACAAAACTGTCAAAATGAGAGTTAAAAAACTAAAGTTGGTTCAGATGTTTGAATTCTTTCAGATATGAAAATATATATTTGTACTTTGTACTACAAATACCCATGTCTCCATTTGTACTATATGGAGGAGGAAAAAAAAAAAACAAACAGGAAACCTCTAAGAAAATTTTAGAGCAATAATCAGGTTTGTGCTTTGGTTTCTTTAATTACTGTTATTTTTAATGACTGACATTTATCTTATGGTTCATCGGAATTAAGCAGATCACCTTTCTGGGCAACAGAAAAGAACACAAGGAAATATTTTTCCTGGCTTTGGAAGTCAAACCTTAGTTTTATTTTTCTTGCAACACTTAACTGAAGACGAAAATATGGTTTTGTTCTTCTAATGAAAGTTCATTCCATGTTTCATATCCATGGATTAGGACAGCTTCCTCAACTGCTGTTTCACAGCCAGTATCTTTGACTGTGGGATCAGTGAGCAGGATGGTGTTAGTCACAATGTATAGAGGTGCTGACAACTGCTTAATTCAGGCCAGTGTTCAGATTGCTCCAGCTCATTCTGGAGCAAACACCATCTAAGGAGCTCTTTGCTCCCTTTGGCCAGTGCTCAGGAACTGAGCAGCACTGTGAAAGACATGCATAGCTATGAGAAAACTTTCATTATTATTACAGATTTTTACCAATGTACCATAAAATTATTAGGCACAAGCCTGGAAACACATTCAACATAACTCTTTAACCATCCAGAAATAACTACAATTTGCTTCATTTGAAAAGAAGGAAATCTCAATGCAGTCACTGTTCTATGAAGCAGAATCTCAGGTAAAAACTTTTCTTAGCCATTATTGGACTAATTTTTTCTTCTGAAAAATGAAAAATACAAATCTAAGCCCTCTTCCCAAAAGCATGACAGAGAAAAGAAATCCATCATTCAGTAAGAAAAGTGGGTAAAACCAGAGCAAAACTTTTAAAAAAAAAATTAAATACTATGAGTATTTACTAGCTGTGCTATGCAGAACATTGATTAGTCAGCAGGGCAAAGGTGTCACAATATTCTACCAAAACTACTTCGAAAGGACACAGAGAAGAGGTGCTAAAAATGCAGATCCCAACAAAAGGAATTAAAGCAGATTTTATTTTCAGCTATGTAAGCTGTAGCATGATCATCCTAAAATTTGAGGAGAGTGTGAAAAAGGTTTATCTCTTGAGTGAGGTTCTAGGCAGCTGAGCATAAGGGGTATCTTTATTTTCTGAGAGGCACAAGGGAACCATTTAAAGGCACAGTGTTACCTTGCCCACAGTAATCTACAAGACATCCTTTTGTTTTGAAGCCATGGGCTACAGCAGCATAGGACAGTGGCAGGATAAGCTACTGCTTACATCCTGACAGACCTTCTTCCACATTGTTTGGGAGAAGGATTTACATTGTCTGACCAGGGATGAGATCACCCACAGCAAGAAATTTACCAGTCACATACCTAGGGATGAGGGGCAATTCACAGAGGGCATCAATGCACAGTCACCAGAGAGGGGCAGGTGCCAGGTCTGCTATTTGGCTCTTGAGATACTTATTTCTTGCTCCAGTTCTCTATCCTGCTAGCTAAATTCAAGTCTCAAAATATTAAAAATAAATAAGTTTATGAGTATGCATTTGGTGCTCTGTTATCACAGCTAGGGAAGGAATCTGACCATTGTCATGATTAGTCATTGGAAAGCTTTATAAAATCTTTCAATTTAGCTGGTCCTTCACCTCCATGGCTCTGAGCTGCTTTAGTCCCACAAGTGCTGGTCCACCTGCTGGTTGACTCTGACCTTTCAGCCCTGGCTCTTCCCTTCAAGCTATCCCTAGATCCTTGTTCCCATAGATCATACAAGGTCATCCATGAGCCTTATCCTTACACCCATAAAGCATGGACTTGCTTAAAAAAAGGAAATAACTTTTTGTAGGAGAGAAGAAGGTGGCAAAAAAAACTCAAAACCAGCAATTCCCATGAGAAAATAAAAGTTTAGAAATATCCATATTCCCTTAGCTGGAGATTATATGTGCAAATAACACATTCATAATGAACATAAGTATTTATAAATATGAAGTGCTATTTTGGTAATTTTAACTCAGCCTTCATTAATTTCTAATGTATACTTCTCTGCAGTAAGAGATGCCCTGTAAACAGAAAGATGTGTTGCAAAATAGGAAAAAAACCCCATGTTTTGTGAGCAAGCTGCAAACCCAACAGCTGGCTCCCATGAGAGCCATGCTCTCAGATTTACGCTGTTGAGCACTGGCAAATGGCCCTGTAAATGGGTGCTGTGCTTTAGCAGGCTCCCAAAAACTCTGTGGCACTCCTGGAAAAAATAATTCCACCATGAAGGAACTTCAATCTGTAGATGGGTGCAGCCTGCCTTGAATGATGATACAATCAAGGTATGTCCTATGTGTGAAGTTAGTGAATTTTGCTGTCATTGCTGTAGCTGCACCAATGAGGCACAAGCAGAGAACTCCCATGGGTCAGGGTCATTTGCAGCTGGATCTCTCCTAAAAGGAATGGGATATGCCATGAGACAGATGTTTGCCCAGACAAGACAGAGAGGGGAACTTTGCTGCTAAAGGGAGCCTTTGGAGATTAGTAAATATGTGGGTAAAAATCTGCTGAGGTGTCCTTTGAAAGCCCAGGAGATGAGGGTGAGTGGCTACATGGGACTTGTTTTAGTGGAGCTGAAAATATTACCCAGCCTGTATGAAATTCCCTCCTGCTGCCCATTGCTAAAGGTCTGGCTTTTTAAATGTGGGAGATGTGAGGGGTGGCAAACTGAGCAGACCTGAAGTAAATCAAGACTTCAACAGGAACTGAAGCAAAATAAGCTAATTTCCTTGGGCATGAGATGGGAGACCCAAAGGTTCTAAAGGCATGTTTGTTTGGAAAACTTAGTAAACTTAGTATTTTTATAATTACTCAACAGACTATATGTATTAACATCTACTGAAAAAACATTCTCTCAGCAAAATAAAGTTTTCTCTTTAAGTGACCACATTCAAGAGCATTATTTAGACCCCCAGGTACTAACTTTTCCCCCTGCCACTCTCCCTTCCAGTGTCTCACATGCTAAAAAGCAGAGTTCTAGCTCAGCAACTGGTTCCTATCCAGCTTGTATTGGTGCAACTCAGCTATTAGTACTTTTCTGAAGTGATTAAGTCAAAAAAATAGCTCGAGGTACATAGCTCATCAAAACCGGTGACACTGCCCTTAGATGAACAATTGCAATATTCCTTTTTCCAGCCATGGTTTTACTTTCATCACTAAAATACCACTAGTAGTAAAGTGGTTGTACAAGCTTATTCTCTACCCAGTTATTCCAAGGTAATGTAATTTAACCAAGCAGAAAATGGTGAAAGTCTACCTGCATCACTGGAAATGGAGCTTAATCACTTTGAAATTATCCTGTTTGAATGAACCCAGACTCTCACCAAAGAGAGAAGGGGAGGAATAAATCAGTCAGCAGATCAGAGTTACAAGGAGGACCTGTACATCTGCAGGTTAGCAGAAGCTCATATTTAAGCTTCTAAATTCATGCCAGTCACTCATGAAATAATCAAAAGCAATATCAGAAATTAAAATTAGTTTGCTTTTAATTAACTTTTTTCATTGCACAACTTTTGGTAAAATTTGTAAAGATGTTTAAAAAAATAATAAGCATTTATTTTTTCAGACTTCTGAGATGTTGCATTGTAAGAGGCAAATAAAATTAGAATGGTTACTTTCTTTCTTCAGCTGTATTCAGTTTTTATAGAATTGCTTCAAGAAGGCTGGTGAGTCCCCTTTTCCTAAATGGACATCAATTTATTGTTGACATTAACCAGAAATTATATTGCATATATTTAAGGAACCCTATGCTGACTTGATTATTTTTCCTGAATGTTGAGTGCTGGACTACAACCTGACCAACAATATCTTTCTTAATCACTGTAAAATGTTCTATTTTTTAAAGTATGTTTTACATAGAATGAATCTGTTTATATATCGCTATAATAATCCACATACACACCACATAAATCAGCAATCTTTCCACAAATGTAAATAAACCGGATAAGATCACGGCCATGTTGCATTAAGAGTTGCACAATCAGCTCCCAGTTTTCCATACCATGAGCACATTCCCTCCAAAAAATAGCTTTGTTTAGACATATTTGGTTTCCAAATATTTAACTTACTATTTTCTTGCTGTTTGTTCCCATATCTAAACACTGATAAAGCCAGACCTTTTATTTATTGAGTTACCACTGAATCTAAAAGTGCACGTCTTCCTTTTTCAAGGTGTGAAGCCAAGCATTCTTTCATAGCTATGACAGTTTCAACTTTAATGACATTTTCTTAATTAACCAGAACAGGAAAATTCATGTTCTGCATGAAAATATCACAAGTCTTTTGCAGCTTTTTTTTTTTTTTCCCTCAGAGGAAGCTGATTTTCTGAAAGGAAGAATCTCCTCTTATGGCATTTGTATTGATCAAAATGAAATTGTTTTCTTTGTTTTGTAAAGGGTATATATCCCATGGAACTGTCAAAGCTACATAGCTATTTTAAAGACCAAAAATTATGGCATGCCTGATCCTGTCTGTCTGAGACCATCAATTATTATCATCCTAAAAGCTCTCTCATCTCAGAAAAAGACAGCTAACAACTAAGTCTTAGGCTACAGGAGACATCAACACAGCTGATTCCTTCCTGCAAAGAGTTTTGTTACAAACTTTTTGCTTGATTTTTAAAAAGTCAAGAAATTATCATTAACTCGTGATACCCAAGCTTTGACAGAAATTGCATGTGATTTATAATCAACAAGTTCTCTGAGAAGGACCTTAAACCATGCAGTAAAACTCCATGAAGGGAAATTTATCATTCAACAAGGATTACTCTTCCCTCAAGACACATGATGAGGGAACAGGGGCAATTAGGGAATGAGAATTACTGTGTCGCTTCCCAAACAGAATTATTCTAGGGATTCTTGAATTGGACACCAGGGAGCAGCTGAACTTTACATACTCTTGTGGACCTCAAGAGAGCCTGTTAAAATTTAACTGTAGTTAAAAATGGCCAAGAGTGGGAAAAATAAACATGAGCTGCAAGAAATAGAAAACCTAGGGACTCTTGGTGGTTGTTTGATGATAAACAGTAACTTGGCAAAATTAACAAGTTTATTTAAAAAAAAAATTACCTCTGTGATCTTTACATGGCACACCTAATGGTTTATTACTCACAGCAAATGGAAATCTGACATTGCACAAAGCCCACTGTGTTTCATGTCAGGGGACACTCAATCACCTGTATGACTCATGAGACACTGCAATGCAGAAATCTGACACAGAATAAGCATCCTGGGGCTTAGCTCAGTGTGCCTCTGAAAAGACACCTTTTTTCAAATCTGGGTGCTTCAGAAGATCTGACTGACAAAGGGAATCCAGAGCTGTCTGCCAAGCTGTGAAGACTTGTGCTAACATATTTCTTCTTTTAAGCCTAAAGCAACATTTAAAATACAAAGATCTCATAGTGACAGTGTCAAACCCAATGCAAGTCCAACATCTGCACCTAAGGAGACTGTAATTCAGCAGCAGGGAATACAGTAAGTAGGGAATCTGATGAACTTCAAGTTGATATGTACTGTAGTATGACTGACAGACAAACCCATTTATCACTCTGTTAGGACTCATTCATCCCTCAGATAATTAGCACTTGGTTTGTAAGGGCCTGCTACTCACAAAAGCCTCTGATTACAGGTCAGATTGAATATTCCCAACAAGTTTGACAGCTGATAGGAAAACCACTCTCTGAAACCTGTACTATACTTAAATTACTTGAGAAGATATTATTGCAATGCTGTTGCTCTGATACATTTTCATGGTAAAAAGGCTGATGGCTGCATCTGTGAATGTACTTCAGCACACTGGAGCATGTGTTTCCAACTCCAGAACCGCAGTCCTGATTGCAGCTTCTACCTCTCCTTTCAGTCATCTTTTAGACCTCTTGGGCATTCAGATTTCTACTGCTGAGCTTGAACGGGACTGTTTTCACCATAACAGAGTATGACCTGGAAGCCCAGACCCTCAGGAACACTAGACACATGGTTCCCCTGCCAAAAGCTGTACATCTGATGAATACACCCAGGACACATGTTGAGCTCTGTATAAAACTTTGCAAGATAAGCTGGCATTGGTACCTTTCCCATTTCAGCGATTTCTCCTAAATTCATCCACTTCGGCAGAATAAGAATTGTGAAAAAATAAGAGCTAGAGCTCATCAGCTCCCTTCCTAACAAGGATTCAAATTCACATGTCTTCCTTGACAGAAAAGCAGCCTAATTACCAAGCAACAGGCAAAGCTGAAGCATGATGGTGACATTTCTCCAGCAAGAAAGGCTTTACAGAAGCCAGAAGTATTAATCCACTAATAAACCAGAGGCTGTGTCATTAAATGTACTTCAGATGGATGCAGTGCCCAGCTCAAAAATGCTGGAAAATCTCTGCTAGTGTTTGGTAACAAAGAGTAATCAGCTAAGAGTTATTTTCTTTCCCTCTACTGCAGAACTAAGATTCTCTATTATACCAGAAAAACATGCATGAAAAGTTCAAGGTCAAAGGAGATGTTTAAAGGTTAGGAGTTGCAATGCAGTCTGTGACAGCAAAGTCATTTCAATTTACCCCATTTCTTCCCCAAATAATTTGATTCTGTTTTCCTTCACTACTCTTCTTCTGCACATACAACAACACAGTGTCCTCTGTGTAACACCCCCTCCCAAAAGAGGCAAAGTTTTGATCCCTCATTACTATCTGTCCTCATTAACTTCATCCTTTTTTCCCAGTTTTGTTCCAAAACATAAATATCAACAAGCTGATTAATGCATTTTGGATGCAGAGAAAGTTGGGCTCAGAGCAGACCTGGCCACAGAATGGTTTTTTCCTTCCTTCTTCTCTACCAGGGCAGTACATCCATGTTTGAAACTGGAGAAGCCCTGCAGAACATCAGGCTGTAAAAAGCAGTACCACTAGAACTTCAAACAGAGCTCATGTACCCATTAAAAAAAATTGACAGTGCTACTACAGCTTATGTCAGACAAATGGAGAAACTGAGACTCAAGTCAACTAAGTGGACACATCAGCAAAGAAGTACAATAGCAGAGAACAGATCCAAGAGAAATTTCTTGGTGTCATAAACTTCCACTTAATCCCAAGATTATCCTTCCTTTCTCCAAAGCAATACTTGAATGAATTTGGTTAATTGATCATCAGCTTGAGCCACCTCTGTAATGCCATGACTCCATTACAGAACAACAGGAATATCATACAAGCACATCATCTCTTATTTCATCATGACATAGGAAGAACCAAAAAGTATTTCTCTCTCTGCTCAGCTAACCCTTTACAGCATTTGGTTGATGCACAGAATTCAAGTCTTTTTGAAATAATAGTGCCAAATTATATTTGGCTCATCAAGTTTCATACCTCTTGGCTCGATAACTCCCTTGACAACTGACCTTCTGTTGGTTCTCAAATTTAAAGACTGATCATATCTTACATATCCATGAAGCAGATGGAGATGAAAAGTTACAATTTTTAAAGGTAAAGATGGTAAAAATATATTATTTTGGAATTACAGGAAGTTAATTTTGTTCATGCGTTATTGTTTCACTACTAACTATTATTATTATTATTATTATTACTACTACCATGATTTTATTCTTGCTGCAAGTTCCCCATACTTCTCAGGCTGCCTAGAAAGCACTTACTCTGACACTTCCTCAAAGGCACCTGTGACAAGAAGCACACCATAAAGCAGCTTGGTTTTGCAAGACCAATTCTGGGTTGAGAATTTGATTTTAAACAAATGTTGTGTCCTAGAAACAGACACACACAGAGATTCAGCCTATACATGCCACCTGTGCAATATATCTCAAAGAGAAATCTAGCACCTAGAGGGCAGGCTAACACTGGCAAAATAACACTTCACACAAAGTGCACAATCTCCCAGAATTTGGTGCGCCCAACACTTTGCAGTCTCTCCACCCAGTCTCTCTTTATGGCTTTAGGTTTCATTTACACATAAATCACCCAAAGGAGTAAATGCACATACCTGGAAAGCACAGAGCAGCCTGTTAAATGTACACACTTTGCTCTCAGTTATGGTGACAGCCTAACTCCAGCAGCAAGATCTCAGCTCTGTATTGTGCAGTTCTTCATCTGAATGTATAAAAGCTCCTTCACTTTTACTAGTCACTCTAACATGACTTTCACGGATATCCACAGTTATATTCATCTCTGGATTTTGGGAAGGAGGAGCTACTTGAAAAATGCCCACAGCGTGAAAAAATATGTCATTTGTGTTACTTTACTGGGCAAACCTGTCGCAGGATTTTCAGTGCTGGCTGCACAGGCTTGCATAAATGGCACAAAGCATATGAAGCATTTTTCTCTGATCATCGGCTGCTGCTTCCTTTCCCTGCTTCTCCCCTTGTTCCCACACAGAATCCCACTGGGGTCAAATTAGAGGAGGGCTAGATAAACAGATAATCTTAGGTTTACCAGATTCACCTCAGACTTGGGAAACCAGTTTTTTTTAATCCAGCATGTGTTGCTAGCTTTTGCTGCTACTTGATCTATCACTTAATTTCCATTTCTCTGGTTGCCCTCTGCCTGTTTCACCTGATGAGCTTTTGCTATTCTGTTTGCCTACGGTAGAGTCATATCCTGGTCCTGTTCCCCCAGCAAAAGTCACCTGGTGCTACTGGGACCTTATTTATGCTACACTCCCTCATTTCTGCAGAGTTCCTCCTATGTAAAACCAAGAGGACTCACCTGTCCTGCCCTGGGAATGCCAGAGAAGGCTTTGGGGGAGAAGCAGCACCGCTGTGACAAAGCTGCCACCCCCGCCCTGCAGCGACACAGCCAACATGCACAGCGTGCTGCAGTCACCCACTGATGACTCAAAGCTAAGGCAGGATCAGAAAGCAGAGCTGCACTTCTCAAATGACAATTTGAGCATTTTGCAGCCTTTTGTAGGAATGGCCTCACAGTGACTTTTCAGGAATAAGATATTATAAAAACACCAGAAGAAAAATAATATAGGCTTGATTGGAGGGGAAGAAACTCCTCTATATTGCATCATAACTTCCCAGGTCTCCTTTATTTCATTCATTGTCCTAGAATTAAATGATACTCGTTTAAAATTACTAGGTTCATAAAGCAAAATGTAAAATTAAAGGGTATGTCAACTTCAAATACACAGTTCTCCATCACAGCAATTAATTGCTGAAATTAGTCATTGTTTCATAAACTGAAAGCAAGTAAAATATATGTTTGCAATAGACAAAAATGCCAACATTATCCCTTAATTATTTTTCCAACTAAGTCATTAGTATTTTCTTTACTCTTACAAAGACACATTCTTCACAGTATAGTATTAGCTTGCAGATACCACCACCTCTGCTTCCCAGGTTGACGCCTTCCCTTTTTGTGCTGAATAAATAGCTCTAAAATACAGCAATTAAAAATAAAGGCCACCTTCAGGCTGTACATGAGTGGCTTGAGATTTACCTCAGCGTGAATAAAGCAGAACTGTGCCTACCTTTCTAACTAGGTTCAGAGTATTTTCTTCCTTTATTTTGCCTGTGAATATCATGGGGTCATAATGAAGCTAAGACATGATTTTCAATCAAATGGTAGGAAGGAATCATTATTCTATATTTTCTTGCTGTTTCTTCAAGATTTATGATTGTTTCAGTAGTTCATTAGTTTCTGACTGCTCCAGACACACAGGGACTGAAAAGATGCACTTTAAAGAGAAGGCTCTGCTGCTGAGAACATCCATGGGCTAAGAACATGCTCTTACTTAATGCCCACAAAGTGTCACTCTGAAGTCAATTACCACTGAGCACAGACAGGTCATGTGCATTCAAGCATTATAACTCATTAATTTTGCTATTTGTGATCTTGTAATATTGACTGACTCAGAGCTTTTTGACCCTTCTAAAGCCACTGTTAATGAAAATGAGATTTGACCCCGTGAAATTGGAGCTTCAGCTGGTTCTTTCATAATACTTTTCAAAATACTTGTTCTTTCAAAAATACTTTAAGTCTGAAATAATTAATTGAAAGTAGCTTCATCTTCCAAACCTTATAGCAATGTCTAGGTGAGTAAGCCTTTCTGTGGGTTTTAGGAAGTGAGGCCAGTGGCACCACATAAACTGACTCTCCATCCATGATGTTTTACAAAGCAGAGGTACCTTTTAAATGTAGCTGCTGCTGGGCACTGCAAAGTCTGTGCATTCATCCTCCAAGGCTGTTGGAGAAGCCTTACCTTTGCACCAGGGTCTGTCAGCAGCTGCAGGTGCCAGGAGCACTTCTCTGCACTGACAGCCTCCTGAGCCTTAGGGAAGCTGCCACTCCTCAGCGGTCTAGGGAGGAAAGAGAGAGGCTTCCATTGAGCTTGGACAACATGAAAAAATTCAACTCAGAAACACTATAATATTTCAGCCACTCCATTTAAGCTGTGAACTGTAAAAACTTAAAGGCAGCTGGATGGATGCCACCCTGGAGCAGCAGCTCATCCCCAAATCACTCATAGCACGAGCACAGATCCAACACCCAAATAAATCCTGCAGCCCTGCCTCTGGGAACTCACACCTCAAGAATGCAGCGGCTCCAGAACTGTAAGGCACTGGTATTTTGTCCCCTCTAAACTATACTATATTTTGGTCTTACTATGAATAGCTTTAAACAAATACACATCAGCTAAGGGAATTCCATTCCTAGACTGCTGAAAGGGTCAGGACTCTTACTTCAAAATTAATTACTGAACATTAATTACACAACAACAGTTATGAAACATTTAAAAGGAAAATGAATATCCAGAAATACCATTAGTAAACACATTCCTGAGGAAATTATTTAATTAGTGTTTAATTACTGGTAAAGAAATTTATTAGTTGCTAAACATTAATTACATAAAGCATGACTTTTAAATTGCTGGTGCTATTCATAATTTAAATAACTACTTTTATCTATGTATTTATTTTCCAATGTTAAGTGGATTGTTTCTCATTAAGAGTAGAACATAATAAATGCTTTATACATGGGATTGATTGCTATTCTGGTTTGATCCCAGGTGCAAGCCTGGCATCTTCAATACCAAGATACAATTCTTAGCACTTTGGAGTTAAAAAGCAGTTTTCTTATGTGACGGCAGAAAGCCATTTCTGTCATCTGTACAGAGCAATACTGCCCCTTGACTGAAGAAATAGGTACTAATTAGCCAAGGTGTCCTGAATATTCACCAGCTGATACAAGGAATTGCATCAAAAATCAGATTTGAACCCAGGCCTCTTGCCACTGATTTCCGCCCCTTTCATAACTGAGGTGACTTCAGCAAGAGCACCAGGAGTCCTTTGTTGCCTGCACAACCAGCCCTCAACCATGATGATACTCCTTTGAGAGAGTGTTACACTGAGTAATAAAATAAATCTTAGTACTATTTCTGTGAGCAGTTTGGGGACTGGGAAAGCAATACTTAGTTTGGTGTGTTTGCACTTCGTGAGGTGTACTGGTGATTCTTATGTTCTGCTTAGGAACAGAAAAACAGTAGTTTCTCCCAGGTCTTTATATTGGACAACCTATAAGGACAAATTTCAAAATGGTTGCATTGAGTATCAGATTATCCAAACCATTAGGAATAACAGTGGAATACAGCAGTCACTGGGGAATGCATACAATTCTTCCGTTTTCCCAAGGATATCTGGTTGCCTTCCATTCTTCCATCTGCTTAAAGGCATTTAAAAGAAGCTTGACTCCTACTAGGCTTAATTACATTTCTTATCTTACAGATTTCCAGTTATGACTTTTTTCAAAATTCTTTGCAATTTCAGGATGAAGCAGGAAGAAAAAAATGTATTTGCTCATGACCCAGATTGCTCAGTTAAAAAAAAAAATCTCCTGCAGATTTTTAATTGGAACCATCTGTTATTGCTTGTCTTTCCTGAGAAGAAAAAAAGATTTAAACTCGGTCTAGGTGTCATCTATACGTAGCATGAAAAGTTATAGCTCTAAGCTTGGGGTGAAAAGGTGTTAGGACACATTGCAGCTGATATATCAGATACCAGCATTTTTATTAGAGACAAGGAAAATCCTTGTTAAAATTCTAGAATAAAATTTAACATCTCTCTCCCTCTTATTCTTTGCTGAAAATGTTTTGGTCGTTTTGTTACCTTTTTTAAATCTCTTGTGTAGTGAGGGAAAACCAATATACTGCAACCCTCTTTTCTTTAGGTTTTTAGAAACATTCCAATTAATTTCTTTTTTAAAATATTTTTAAGGATGGAGACTCTAGAGCTTCTCTGGTCATCCTGAAACAGGGCTGAACTACCATCATAGTTTTTTTCCCTTCATATGCAACACAGTGTGACTTGTATCCAACTCCTCTCAAAACCTGGTAATTTGAGAATACTCTGATTTAACTCCCTAATGGGTGATTCTGAAGAAGATGAGGACAACAGAAGACACTATCCTTGGCTTTCTCCTTTCCAGGCTGAACAAAAAACTCTTCTAGCATATCCAGGCACTCACCCACCTTGGTGATTCACCTCTGAAGTCCCTCCAGTTAATCAGCATCCTTCCTATACTGGGAAGACCCCAACTGGACTTTATCCTCCAGATATGGTCTAGCAAGCACTGAATAGAGGGGACCAATCTTTCACCACTGCCTACTGGCTGAGCTTTTGCTAGTGCAGCTCAAAGCACAGTTGAAATTTCATATTCAGATGTAAAATATGCCATAGTCTATGGTAACCCCATTAAAAATAGATAAGAAAATTACCTAGGACAGAAGACAAAAAATATTACATTAACATCTTGATTATATATGAAATTTGACCACAAAGAGGTGTAAAAACACTCAAGGCTAAAAATGAATCAATTTTCACATCAGGAAATATCGATGCAAATAAATTCCATCCCAGGGTGAAAAGATGTAATCATCTGTGGTGGTTTACAGCTAGTACCTCAATGCTATTTCTGAAATTATACTATTCTCTACTTCCCCTAGAGATGATCATGTACTAACACTAGGGCCATTGAAGTAGAATGGGAGTGAGAGGGGTTGGTGGGGGAGTCACCCTTTAGATGAAGTGTATAAAATTATTAAAATTAATGATAAAGAAAAATGTTTCCTGCATCCATAAATTAGACAAATTAATAAAATAACTTCAAGTTTAATTTTGATTGCATTGGAAAATCCTGTTTCTTACAAATTTGCTATTAGATTACATCTGTGATCACTTAGCATTCTTTGTCTTTAGATCTCTTCCTTTCTGGTCTCATTAGCAGCATAATACTGAATTTTTAAAAATATACACTGTATATATAAAGCTATCAGGCAAGAATATTGTATTTAAAAAGCTCTTCATAGAAACTTCTACCCTAGGACAGCACAGAGCCAGCACAGGTACAGGTCTGACAGGGTGTGTTTTCTGGGATCCTGCCTCACTATAATTAAAAATGGGCTTTCATAAGTCAAAAATAAAAAAGAAAAAAACAAACAACCCACTACACTGGTTTGATTTTACTCCTTAAGTACCTGGCAAACTCCATAGATTGGGTTATTGCAAATCTAAAATATTTGAAAATATTAACTTTCCTGCAGCAAATTAAGACACACCCTGAAGTAAAACAGTGTTCCTATTGATATATCACTGACAGCTGTTGAATTTTTTTTCCCCAAAAACTCTATGAAGTCTTTATAATGATACCTGGTTTTTTTCCACTAAAAATGACAACAAAAGTCAATGGCAGTATTTATTTTCTTTCTTGGTTCTCTTTGAAATGCTGTGTAGAACAAATATTTCTTTGTGAGAAGGCAGAATCACTAAAAATAATCAGGTAGAAGAAGACAAAAAATTGAATATTCATAAGGTATTTGCATTTGACATGATCATACAGCTTCTAGTATTACTGCTTTTAAACACCAATGCATTCTCGGTCAGCCTGTCATTCATTTCCTAATTCCACATAAAAATAATTATACTAACTGAAGAGCAACATTCAGATCTTTTTTAATTGATGATACGTGATGTCCATCATATCCTCTCACAGGAAGTTCAATACAGAGCTTCAGCATACATACTCTAATGCAAATGTCCTGAGAATGCTCTGTGCAGGGGGAATCAGCTTCATCCAGCTTTAAGGCCTTAAATGAGGTGAACTAAGTTTGAAACCCAGATGACTGTAGCAAGCTATATACTCAATGAGGGAGCTTGGATGCTTGGACTGTGATTCAACTAATTTAAAGTAATCCCTTTTTAAAAAAAAAAGTGTCTGAAGTCAGATAAATTGCTCTGAATGGTAAAGCTTTGTACATATAAAAAAGGTCAGGATTTAGGGTAGAGGCACAAGGCGGCCATTGCTGACCATACTTCATCCCTTGTAGTCCTGGCAAAGTCTCGGGACAAAATACTCCTGCTGATTATCTCTGATATTTGATTCAGTTCAGTTTTATATAAGCATTTACTCATTAATGCGGCTGTAAAGTTTTGCTGGCCCCTAAAATATAGCATAGGATGTTGGTGAAATAATTTAGAACTCAGTAGACAGAAATGCATTAGCAGTAAGACCAAAAATATTACAGCAAAAGCAAAGCAGTGAGATGTATTCCAGTCTTGTGTTTCCAAACACAGGTCTGTAGTTTCATCTATGGCCTAATTTTCTTCTGAATGCCAGTTATATTATCTGCAGACCAGATCTGGGAAAAACTGAAATATCATATTTGGAAAAACTATAGAGCAGGGAGCTTAAGGTCAAGGCCTTCAAAATAGTTCGATAATTTTGTTCCCTTTTTCCAGACTCAGTTTATTGGCTTCATTTTCTGCAATGGAAGGATGCATCTAAAAAAATAACTTTAAAATGTGTCCTAAATAGCTTTCCATGGTGACATAAGATATTTTTCATAACCTCTAACTTGGAACCCAGATCTCCTTACTGCCACCAAAGAATAGTCAAAACATTATGAAAAGTAGAGCAAGGGATCCTATTATATTTACCTATGCAGCACAATAAAGAGTTTGGCATCCTCTCTTTGGAAGGCTGTTCAGCCAAGCTCTTAAATCTATGTGCCAAGACCACTACATGTCTTCTTTAATATGAGACTGAAGACCAAAGGGTAATCTTGGAACAAACACCTACACTTTTCTGCTGGGGCTCACAAAGATCCCAATTCCTCTAATTCTCCTTGAAACCCTGTAGACAGTTGTGTTAGTTGTTAACAACAAAAGCAAGAATAACTTGCCAAGAAGGACTTCCTACCTTAATTCCTTGGGCCTTTGAGATGGGAGAAAAATGGGGGAAAAAGGGAAATAAACTCTTGAACTCTAGCAAGACTGAGAAGAATTTTTTTTTCAACATACCTAGAAACAGTCACAAGTACCTAATAGGATTCATGAACCATGCTCGTGTGAAGTCAAGTAGGCAATTAGAAAAAAAAAATCCTATTTGGGACCTATTCAACCTAAGAGTCATCTAAATTGCTAGGATTTTAGCACATACGGGTGATACCCATAGCAGGACAAACTGCTTTCAGTCACACTACTGAAAATCTGGGGTCACTCTGCTGTGGTCACTTGTGGTGATGGCTTTTCTGCAAGACCTTTTCACTACAGCTAATGCCATTAAAATCTGGCAGGAGGCATCAGCATGTATTTCATTTCTACTGTTCTTTTGATCTGCCAGTATTTGCATGATCAGGGGTTAGTATTTAAACTGGAGAGACTGTTTCATCAATGAAGGGAAAAGAAGCAAGCACTATAACCAAGTCCTTTCAAGGCCTGTTGCCTCAGAGCATGATTTACAATTTGAAATGAAAAGATATGAATAACAAAATAAAACTTCACTGACACACTGCTGGCTGCAATTCCCAGAAACACATCTTCCCCCTGGATCCCCGCCCTTTTCTTTTCATTTTATAACTCCCAAGACACAAGATATGAAGAAAATCTTTAAATCTTTCCTAGGGCTTTACTCAGGATAAGCCTGTACTGCAGCCTGCAGTTGTGTGAATACACTGGATGGTGCTTTAAATGAGATGAGTTAGATCCTGGACCCAGTCACCTTGCAGCAACACAACACCCAGTGTGAGCTGATTCTCTCCATTTCTTCAGGTTACAGAGGGATTAATGCTAAGCAAACAAACACTCCTCTGGCTGGGAATACACGAGGAGGAAATGCAGTGGTGTGTTTCACCAAAACTGTCAAACAAATACGACAGTGGTGGCCAGCTGGACATTTTTTGGAAAGAACAAGTTTTCATCAGAAAGTGACGATTAGCCCTACACAAAAAGAGTCCTTAGGAAGACAACAAACTTACTGGCATTTAAAATAAGAAAAGATAATTTAGAACAACTAAAGGTCTTTTTTAGTCTGTAATGTGACCATTTTTCTGCTATGTTTTATTTCTGTTTGAATAAGATAGTATCAATGCTCCTTGTACTGCATTACTTTGTTTTTAAAGAATTATTTCACAGGAAATTTAAAGTCCTCCTCGTTGCATTGCAGGCCACAGGATCTGCTGCATTGTCTTTTCCTTCAGTCTCACCTTATATACCCATTTGATTATTCTGCTTACGCTCTCCTTTACTGGATTTGAGCCCCAGACACAAATGAAAATTTACTGCACTTACACAGTGATGGTTCACTAGAACCATAACTGTGAGTAGCATGTCAGTAGAAGCTGCCACAGCCTGGGTACTTCCCAGTAGGAGCTTTGTTCTGGTATTATATGGTGAGATGGAGGCTTGAATGAGTGTTTCAACAACTGATGAAGCCTTCTAAAGTAAACAATGAAAAATAAAATTAATATCCAGCCTTGATTCTTCCACTTCCATAATAACTCAAAGGCAAGATACCTTCTCTTTAACCCAATACACGTTGCCCTGTCACACTCTTAGCTTTTTAAGAAATAAAGAGGTACTTGAAGTACTTTAGGAGTTATTTCCACTTCTCTGCTTCACTGTATAGCAATGATTATACTCCTCAGTTCATCCTGCTCTGTGGTGAAATAGCCTTTCCTTTATATGATGAAACTTTTTCTTCATGTAGCTGCATGAGTATTGATATGAATGATCTTTTTGTTGCCAGTCACAGTTGGTGTCAAGAATTTATAAACATGTAACTGTAACAAAGCCCCCGCCTCAGCTCATTAAGAGTGGAATTTTCACTGATGTGAAGAGATGCAACCAAACACAAAAATTACTGAGACACTTCTGACAGGATTGGCTCTAAGTGTGACCACTATTTTGATTAGTAATGAAACTTGGAATCTCATTGTTGCCACAATCCATAGTCACTATACAAGCGAATGTGTGCTCCAAGAAAAAGGACAAAATCTTGACCACATATGAGGTGAATCATAAGACTTCTATTTGGCATGACTAGAGGTATCAAGACCTTTGCATGAACTGTGAATGCAAACTGTTAATGCACTGAGGGAAGGAAGAAAAAAGGTAAAAATAGGAATATGAGAACAAATGTGACTAGGTGGCTTTTATTCCTTCTTTTAATTCAGATAAAGACAGAATCATGAGTACTACCACAATGAAGGCATCTAGGAATAGGAAAGGGAATTACAGCCATCTGTAGCTGAGACTGGCAAAGTCAGAAACACTTGTATTTCACTTATTCATTTGTTTAATATTCAATTGTCGTTAGTCAACCCAAAGAGGACTAGGCTACTTGTTAGCAACATCGTGTTATATTCTTTGCTAAAAATATGTCCAAATGGGACTGACCTGCTCTTAAAAGGTTAATATTTGCCTCTGAAATCTGAAAGTAAAAGGTCTTATAGGTGTGTATATCACATACAATATCCAATCAGACATTAACTCTTTGATTTTTTAAAGATATAGAAAAGCTTCCACTGTCAGCCATTTCTATTGTAAGGAAAAGTGGGTCAGCAAATAGATACAGAACAGCTGAACACCATAGTTGGTCTCTAATATACTGTAAAAATAAAATGAGAAATAAATACACAGAGCAAACTGAAATTTTACAGTTCTTTCCACATATGCATAGAGACGTATTGTCAGCAAAAAGTCAAAGTTAAAAGCAGTTTCAGGATGTGTTCTGGTTCCAGAGTCCACAAGCAAAATTTTAACAAGAATATATTTTCTATTATATACATATTCTTCCCTCCTCTATAAATTCCTGAGATACCCAGACTAAAAACAGGATGTTGTCTGAATGATTACGGAAAATGATGTGGAAAACTGAATGAACATAAGGTCAAATGGAAAACTGAAATGCACTGAAAAAGTACAGAGGAGCTAGGTTCTTTCTGGTATTACTTACACGCGTGATTGATGAAACTTGAAGTGGAAAAATGGTCTCATGTTTGGAATGATGGACATAGATTTTGACAACTAAACTCAGTTCTCTTGACTTCCTGGTTAACCTGAAGTTAATTCACTTTAGTTATCTGATACAGATATTGCTCCTGTCATTTCTGGTTCATACTTAAATTGTAAACTCTTCAAGGCAGAGCTCTTCTCACATTATGAATGTGCTCAGCAGCTGACACAGAGAGGTCTCTGGCTCCTGGTCTACAAATGCAGCATCATCAGGCAAAACATCCCAATTCTTTCCTTCCTTTCCCCCAGCTGAAACCAGAGAATTGGCTTGCTCCCCTTTGCCTCCTGAGGACTGAATCCTCCCTTACTCCACAGAAGCAATGCAAAAGAATCTCATTTCCCTTTATACGCATGTTCCCAAGGTTAGCCCTCACCAGTGTGAAAAAAGATACTTAGACTCATAAAATAGGGTTACAAGGGCCCTATGGAAATCATCTGGTCACCTGCTCTGCTCAAAGCAGGGCCAAGCTCCAAGCCAGATCAGCCTGCTCTGGGTTTCACCCAGCCAAAATTTCCCTTATTATTAGAATTCATAATCATTGTTTGTGTGTTGACCTTTTGGTGGTCATTTTGTATTTTTTTTTCTTTTTTACTTTTTGGTAGGAGCTCTTAAATCTTAGCTCTCAGTCAGGACTAGCTTTACACTGAATTTTCTTGTGATTTTAAAGCCAACTGAAAGCTGAGTGAAAGTTGACACAGTCAACTGTATTTTTCTCTCAATATTTTTTTTCATTTTGTTGCGTAATTTCAATGAAAATTTCATATAAGAAACTGTTTCCACATCCAGAAATAGTGACCTCAGTCTTCATCCTTATATTCTTAGTCTTTTTTTCTCATTTTTCATGCTTTTTAAATGAGTCATGTTAATTTGTAAAAAGTCAATTGATACAAAGGTAATGGGGTTTTGAGAAAGCTGTTAACACTAATTTGCTTAATTAACAAATCATGTATAAAATCATGCTCACTATAAACACTGCTGTGGAGCAAATGCAATCCATTAACATTCATAGGAAGGCATCTTGTTCAGCTTTGTCACAAAGGTTTAACTGCTGATGAGCAGAGTTTGAATCCTGAAAGCTGGAAAAATGCAGTTTTCTGTTGTACATCCATTAAACTCTCCAAGACTGCTCCTTGGGCTGCTGTCAACTGCTCTCATCTGCCCTGTTGTCCTGTGTAGCTAAAGGGGATGTGTCTTATCACAGAGTAGCATAAATTAACAGTGCAGCATTTGGAAGTTTGAGGTGAGTATGCTGCTTGTGGGACAGGAGTAGAACTATTAGGAATGGTAATAAAATCAAGCAGTGGAGGGGGATGCCAGGGCATGGTGAAATGGAAGATAGGGCAAGAGAGAAAAGTACAGCACACCATAACCAGTTCCTCTGGTCACAGAAGAAAATAATTTCTTCAAATCATTACCACAGATGTAAAGTAGATATTTTATTCTAGTGAACCATCTGTGCATTGATGAACCAGTTTACAAAACCCAGTGGTTTCAGCTTATTAGGGCCTTTCTCACTCTGCTAGGTAAGCATGACAGCCCTGCCTGGGAGTCAGTGAGTTACTGGCCAGGATAGGGACTGGTCAGAAGCCAGTAACACATTAGATTTTCCATTCGCCAGGCTGGATTTACTTCTTTTAGAGTGATATTGCTTTAATGGAATCAAGCTGCTCTGATTTATTCTATGAAAGAAATTACTTTTCTTTCAGCCTCCTTTTGGATTTGATTTAGTGCAATAGTTAGCTGCTATCCTCTATGATACTGAGTGTTCATTAGCTTGCAATAACCACTATAGTAGTTGACAGGTTTCAGATCTTGCTGTGCCAAACTCAGACCCAGACTTCCAAGGTTTCCATCCTTGAGTTTTCAGAGACTCCATTATTCAGTTTTGACCAAAGGCAGGATCATCCTTCACAGTTATATGACAACTATGAGGCATTTAGACATGAAAAGAGATGAATTAAATTTCATTTTATGGAGGACACCTTGTAAGAAAGACAAAGGACAGGTAAATTGTATATTGATGCAAAATTGGGCAGTTCTCACAAATACAGTTCCTAAATAACCATCTAAGAATTCTTAAAGATATCTGCAAATAGATAGTAAGCTATTTGCAATAAATTATTTAAATTATCATGGCAGCTGTGATACTCAATATAAAATGAGCTTTTACTTTTTTTTTTTGTCAAAAAATATTTTAGACATTCCCCTGGTCAAGGGTGTGCAGACTGTTCTATATTACATGAACTTGCTTTTATACATTAACAGCTGTGTTCATTTTACTGTATATTTACAATCATCAGACAGAGCAGGGAAACATGAGGAGGGCTTTGTCTAGTCAGCTTTGAGAAGCAAGAAATTTCCTGACACTGACTGCACATCATTTATTATAATCCATATAGCAGGTAGTCAAGGTCATGGGCACGTTCCAGCTAAAGTTTGGTGAAGGCCATACCATTCCAGATTCCTGAATATTGTTATTGCTTCAGAAATTTTCTAACATGGATGAAGGATATTTAAAAAGAAACCTGACTCCTCTTGAGATGAGTTTGCTGCCCTTTTCTCAAACAGAAATCTTTCTGCATAAGCTGTATCAGTCCCCATCAGTCTGTTTCATCAGTCCCTCTGGTACAACACACACAAAGCCAAGAGAGGATGAAGGCAGGGTTCTTGAAATCTGGGACATTGCCTAGAAAAGCCATGAATGCAACTAAGCCAAAGTCATAATGTTGGACAAGGGCTCACTATACATCTGGTTTCTGACTGCCAGCCATCTGTTAAGTGGATTGGGTGTTGGCTGAAAAACCCATTATCAAGAGAAATACAAAGGGCTGCGAACTGGGAAAAGACAAGTGAGAAGTGAAAAGGCAATAAAAGAGGGAAAAGGTGAATAATGGAAAGTTTATGAAGATCACACTGACATTTTACCAAAACTTTTGCCAGCCAGCTATAAGTCTTAAGCCAATTGGGTGCAAAATTATTCTCTCAGAGAAAAGACAGCTTTGAAAAAAAAGTATTAAAATCATGGGAGATGCTGCTAAGAAAAACAGTAGTGATTGTATATTATACAATATGACCAGGAACAATTAATACAAATTATCCCTTCAGAAATTCTGCTCTACTGTACTTTACAGAATACTTTATAGAAGTTTTACAGAAAAAATCTAGTCCAAGTTGAAAACATATGGAAATGCCAATATGCCTATGTGTGCGTATGTATGTATAAATATATATCTATCACCCTGCAGTTTCACTGAAACTATCGAATCATACCAGCCAAAGAGCTGGCTGCCTAAAATGAAAGGGTTATAAAATATAGCAATATCCCAGTGGAAAATGCATATCAATATACAGCTTCTGTGTGATATTAGTTTCATTGATTTTTGACAATAGTCTGTGTATGAATGAGCTGTAGTTAATGGCATAGGAAGTTTTAAGCCTCCCTCTCTTAAGTACTGCTTATTTGTTGCAACACCCAGCTACTGAGCATGAGGCATCTTCAGCTGCTGGCTGCCATGGAACTCAATCATAGTGCTCTGTGTCCCATGTCACATGAATTGTTTGGGAAATTAATGCAGTGTGCATATATGTGTGGGCGTGTGAAAGAAATGCAAGCCTGCCTGAAATTCAGATAAATCTCTGAAGAAAACCTGCAGATGCTCACTCATGGTATATCAGGCAGACAGGCATGTAGAGAAATTGTAACATGGCACTCATTTGCTCAGTCTGTATCTCTGTTATATGAATCTCACACCACTAGCAAGCTTTCATATATATTCTCTGTAGATCCTTCATTAAAGCATATTTAGTGATTAATTAATTTGTTAACAGGACAGAATCATCCTATGACTCCATATTAATGTTCCTTAAGAAGGCTAAACATTAATAAACTTTAATATGACAGTAAAACTTTAAGAGGCACAGTACCAGCTGAATTCCTCCTCCTTCAGATCAGATGCTGCAGAATGACTAAACATTATTCTGCTCACTTTATGTAAATGAAGGAGATGGGAAGCTAAACCTTAAGCAATTTAATAATGTCTTGATTGTATGTCATTTAGGATTAACTAACCCTGATTAAGCAGGACCTTACAAATACATCAACAGCCTGCAATTAACATGCTGTTGGTAAACAGAATTACAACTTTTGTTTCTCACTATAAGTAGCATGACTAAGTGTTATACTTCTGCTTGCAATACCTAGTAGTCAAAATCATGAAATCTGGTGGATTTTTAGCACTCCTGATGTGTACTCAGAAAAGTGTTGTGAAGAAAAAAAGCTAGTATTTCTAAAAATTTCTTACTGTATATATATATATATATGACAGGTTATACTACATAGTCCTCAGTAAACTACACCACCAAGCAGAGCTCTGTAGAAAGCAGAGGTTGTTCACAATTAACTTTCCAGCAGCACCTTCTGAGTGAAGGACCACAACTTGGAAACCAAAGTACTAAAAGAAAAGATGCTCTCACAAGGTGCCTGTAAACTGGCTTTGTCCTGTTGACACATCTGCTTCACAGTTCTTGGAGAACCATATGGGATAAGAATACAGGACTGCCCATTCAAGACTACTGGAGCAGGGCTCTTCAATCGCCTTCCCAGAAAATCCCAAAGCCCATTACCAAAGAAAGCTGCACCCAAGTGGATGCTGCTGCACTGATGCCAATTGCACTCAAGCGCTTCTCTGATAGGAGCTGCTGCCAATGACACTCTAAATCCCAAAGTGCTCCACATCCAGCCTTCCAGCTGTCCTTCTTGAGTGCTGCAGGTCTGTTCACACACCCTTTCACACTTTCTACCAGCTGAACAAATGACTGACCTAACCTCCCTCCAGCTCTGCTGCACAGCTTTTTAGCTCTCCTTATCTCTGCCTGCTGAACCACTCACGTGAATTCTCTTGTCTCAGGCAAAAGGACATGAGGTTAGCAAGGAGCAGCTGTTTAAAGTGCTTTGCAAAATTCAGATAATTTTAACTTAAATGCATGAAGAAGCCATTCTTGCAAGCAACTGAGCTTGCCAGTCACCAAAGACTTTTAGCTTGGGTAGAGGTTTTACAGAAGTTGTATTGGCACCTAATAAAAATGCCATGGCACACTTCCCAGCTACAAGAAAAATGGGTAGAAAACAAGGCACTGGAATTGAAGAAGGAGAGTCAAAAGCAAAAGTCCTGAAAACATATAATTTTTTAAAGCACTTGACTAATTTCCTCAGAAGAACTCTGCTCTGCTAAGGATAGCCTGAATTGCCAGGAATGAATGACAATGCACTCCCACCAATCAGACTCCTCCTTTCTGAAATACTCACTTTCTATCTAGAAGCATTCAAATCATAAGCACAATTAGCATTGGAATAAAGATGCTAATCATGATACTTAATTTCAGTTATTGGTGTCTTTCCCATCCCTCATGTTAGTTCGTTGCAGTTCTTAGATGATATCTTCACTTCAGAGGCCACGTTTTTTGACGTTAAAATGATGGTGATAAGGACCAGTCTGTAAAAAACTGATTTTCAAAAAGAACCACAAAGGTCATTCAGTAAAGCCAATAGAAGCTCACCTGATTACTCCTTTGGCATTAGAGCTAGGTGGAAAATTTTGATTTTCCAATAATAGTTTTGAGAGAAAAACTGGTCTTTGGTGTTTTTTTTTAAAAAAATATTAATTTTAACCAGAATTAAACCTTTTTTTCCTTTTCCCTGATTTTGAGGGTTTTTTTTGTTCCATAAGGGAGTTCATCACTTAGCATGATGTATACTGTAATGTATACATTATAGTATCTGGGGTTTGCCTGACTCCTTGGTCTTTCCCAGGACGTTTAGTTGGCCAAGGGCCCTGGTCACTTTCCTTTTTTTGGAACTGAATGATCAATATCTAAAGCAAAAGAGAAGCTCTTCAAGTTTCCTAGTGTATTAAGGAAGGGGCCTCACAAAGTTCTACTGTGAGGAATCAGATGTAGGGAAGAGAGCAAAAGGTCATCAAGATTTATGAGTTCACAGTTGGCTGTCTCAAGAATGCATGACACCTGAAGATTTTATTAATAATGTTTTCTGAAGTTATCTCTAGACTTTAATAAGGGAAAGAATTACCTAGCTTGAAAATAATAATCTGAAAATATCCCTACTTTTCCAAAAGATTCTTTGGTCTACTAGCAGAAAACTTTCAGGAGCAGCACATTTCCATTTCCTACATCTTCTTCATAGGATACAGACAAGCCTGTCTCTTAGCATTTAAGCTCCAACTAAAAACAACCCAAAACAATCAGGGAAAAGAAAAATAAAGTGGAAGTGGGGGAAAGAGAATAAAAGGAGAATCTGCTTAATCTGCTTCCTGGCTTTGGCCACCAACCAATACTCACTCAGTGGTCTTGCATCTAAATGGATGATAAACAGATTTTAACAATTGCATGTGGTCAGCCTTGTGCCAGATACAGAACTGACTGGTGCCAGTGCCTGTGCTCTGCACTCACAACAGACAGCTGAGAAGCTGAGGGAGCTCTGCTCTCTTAGTGAAGTTTGGCAGCCTGTACAGTCTCCAGTACTTACAGGAATTTGTAAGCTCACATTGTCAGAACCCCATCATCACAGGGCCATACCACATGGAGACTATTGCTTTCCTTGCTCTAAAATACACTCATAGAAGATTCATTATCTGGACACCTATAATAACTAATTCAGAATCTAGATATCATAAAAAAAGACTCAAATTTTTTTTCCCTAAAAAAATGTTAATCGTTAAAAGCAGTTATTTAACTCTTTAATTTCTTCTCTGTATACATTATAAGAAGACATAGAATAGTTCTCACTGAAAAGAACATAAAACCCATACATAGTCCCAGGTTTTATCTTTCTTTTGCTTTTTTGGTGTTTTCTAGATCTTCACTGAATTTCTTTTTCCCTTGGAACACATGAGATGGTAAGAATGTGTGTGCAGTATGGCAGATCAAAGAAAACTGTATGCAGTGCTTTTTATTTCCTTATATGACTTGTGTGGTGTGTAACAAACAGTAAACTTTGCCTAGATCCAGCACATATCCTGTTAGAGCAATCTTCTCCCTGTTCTCCTCATTCCCAAAATGACAGTGTGGCACCAAAAGCTCTGGTAGTTTTACTCTTTCCTTTCCACATTTTATGCAAGCTGAAAATATGTTACTATTTGCACACTGATAAGTAATCCTGATAAATAAGACTGGTTTTCAGCCTGATTTGAAAGCAGTATTTTCTAGTTAGAGAATATTGTAGAATGGATTTGAAAGGTTAAACTCCTAGATATAACTCTTGCAAATGTGGATCCTGTTGTGCACAGATTCTCAAGCATCTCAAATGATTCATGGAAACAGGGAAGAAGGGGAAAATCTGACTTTGAAAGTCACAACAGATTTGAATACAAAAAATGCACAAGCAGAAATCTAAAGCATCTTTCCAAACTAGCAGAACATGGCACAATACAAAGATGAAGTTGAGGCTCTGATTCAGAGCTTTGCAGTGTATCTAACTTAACAGCAGCTCAGACAGCTTGTGTGGTGGCATTAAAAGGGCTTCATTGGGAATACAGAAATCACTGTCCTCCCCCACCTCCGCTCATGGGACCCTAATGAATTGATTTGCTATTAATTTCAAGAGGTCACCAAAAAGCTAAGTATCCTCCAAGATTGTGGTGTGAAGAGGCCGGCAAGGAAGCTTTTACAAATTCCCTGATGACACCCAGGACAAGCTATCGAATGCTGCTCAAGAGAGTGCAAAGTACTGATACCTACATTCTGACCTGCTTCAATTCATCAGTGGTTTCACTTACTCCTGTACTGCACTGCACAGAGGGGGGAAAGCAGCAGTAACAGCAGGGGAGGAAAATTGACTCAATGCGTGAAGCCTTCCAAGCAGTGAAAATATTTGTTTGTTTGGTTTTGGTGGTTTTTGGTTGAAGCTGAAGGAGTGGCACAAACAAGCACTGCAGAGCATTTTGAGTCAGGAAGGAAAGGGGCAGGACCCTCCAGCAAACTGAAGCAAGTGAAAAAGAGGGATATTCTCCCTCCTTAAGTCATCTTTCATAGGCACACAGGCTACTGCAGCTGTCCCACTGTGCTAAACAGTTTGCTCTACAGAAGATCATGTTCTCTTTCGAGGACCTTTGCAGTGCCTCAGCCTCCTAAGGTGAAATGTCTGTTAATATATCTATCTTGTAGTACAGTGCCTGAAGATCCTATTGAACTACCAATGTTTCTTTTCACAGTAACCCACAGAGACAGGGACCTCTCTCCTCTACAGATCTACAGGCCCTTTCATAGATGTTGAATAAGCCTATTCCATGTGCAGTGTTATCTTTCTTTTAACAGAAGTATTTATTACTTTGTAGTGTCTCTATAGAGTTGTCCATATTGTTAAAAGTGGTCTTTCTTTATAGTGTTCCAGTACAGTCCCAAGTGTTGTAAAAGTATGAAAAAAAATCCAGATATAAGTCACAGCAACTGGACTCCCATGGATTATTTTTAACTGTCTTTTGACACAACAGCACATTCCCATTCCCCTCAAACAAAATATGTTTAAAAGATAATCAGGCAGACAGCCAAACAAGCCAAAATCCCCAAAGTTATCCATGTCATATTCCCTCTGTAGAATTACTCACTATGCATCTCATGGAAAACAAACTCTTAAAGAAAGCATGAAGTGCTGAAAGGAACCCTATGTCTGGGGAACTGGAAGCTACACTTAAATGGATGGCCAGAGATTTTAGAAGAGTTCATAAAACATTTTCAATGTAGTAAGTAAAGCAAAAGCCTCCCATACCCATTTTCTGATGCCAAGAGTAGAAGGCCACAGGAGGTTGTTTCTGAGGTGTTATTTATATTGGATTTTAAAATGGTCTGAGGGGACAGAGGGTTGAGCTATCAATTATGTAACTGTAAACGAAGAACCTTTGGGAAGGGAAGCAGAAAATTGTATACTTAGAGAATGAGCGAGGCATTTAGGAGAGGTTCAAGGTTAACTCCTTTCCTTCGCTCCTCTGAATTTGGTCAGGAGTTCACATCACGGTACAAAGCCCAGGGAACAGGTCTGGAGCCACAGGAAAGTAATTCCTAAAATTGTGATTTCCTCAGTACCTGGAAGAATGTAGCAGGAGCTGTTGCAGGAGGAAGGAAAGGACAAATACAGTCCCTAGCCCACTAAGACTCAACTGCCATGAGCTTTATGTAAGGCTCTTCTAAGTCTTGCTGTCAATGGGTCCCAGACTACTGGCCACTGCCTCACAACCAGTACTGCTGGAAATGCAAAAAAAAGTGCACAGCTGTTGTGTAAATGGGAAATCTGGTAAGAAATTAAAACAGAAGCTAACCTGTATGAGTGCATCTGTGCAATAGGAAAAAAGAGAGACACGCTAAGTTTTCCTCCCCAGCAGTGAATTCACATCATAAAGTACAGCTGTCTAGTAGTTTCTCAAAAGCTAAGACAAGTCAACATGAAAACTTTTTCTTGGATGCACCTTGTGGCTGATGGAAACATTTAACAGGGTTTTTTTAGATACACAGGCAGGAAGCAGCGAGATGGATTGCAAACCTTCCTTCTCCCTCTTTCCTATTTTGTTTCTAATATCTAGCCTAAAATTTAAGATGTGCCTTTCCACCCTAAAGCATTTATTGTCCTGAGCACCTCAGCCATTTCTTTCAGTTGATTAAATTCTGCTTCTGCCCTTATCTAGAAGCACTCCATTTTAGCCAGGGCTTTACAGGTAGCTGCTTAGGTAGCAGGCAGCTGGCTGGGCAGGGAAACGATCTCACCTCCTTCCCAGTTCCTTCCTTAGCCAAGCTGCAGGAAAAAAAAATCAGGGTCCTACTCTTGCATTTCCAGCAGGAAAGTCTGAAACCTTATCAAAGTACCATTCACCTCAGCTCAAAGCTCAGGAAAATTCCCCACAAACATTGCAACAGACACTCCATGGAGGGAATAAATCGTGAGAACACTCAGCAGACATCACAGTTGAGACAGATGCAATTTTCAGAAGGCTTCAACCCAAACAGAATAACACCAAACATCATCAGAAGGCTTCAGGTATCTGCCCTTTCTGTTCTTTAACCCAACCTTTCACACCTCTCATGTTGATGCATTACACCTGTGTGCCCTCTGCTCCCTTTGGTGGTTGGTCAGTGCACCTGGGCACTCCATGGCTCATTACCATCACCTGCTTTTCACAGCTGTAGCCTACTGGGGATGAGGTTCTGCCTCAGCCCCACTCCCAATCACCACAAACTGTGTACCTACAAGCAGATTGGAAAGTTATGTTCATTTCCTGCAGGATAGTAGTCAGGGCAGAAAAGATATGGAGCCCTGATGAGGAGAGGGAGAGGAGAGGGAGAGGGAGAGGGAGAGGATCTCTGGGTTGTAGGTCCAGGTGTTAGGAGGTTGCAAGGATAACAATACAGGCTTAAGACAACAATTTCAGAGCCTGCACAAGGTGATCCGTGAGTTAGGACGAAAGGCACTTGTTGGATGCTTCCTCTTTGAGTTGCAAGATGCTCTCACTCTGTGTTTGTTTGTTTTGATACTATTGCACAAGAGGGGTGCAGATCATGGAAAGGATGTGCTTGTCCTCTTGTATATTCTGGAAACTGCTTAACACTCTTCTGCCTTTTACTAATGAAAGTACCAGCCCTGACACAGACACAAAAATGATCACTTCAGGTAATGCTCATGGGAAATTAAGTGACGAGTTCAAAGCAAATATCTATTTTTCTCTCCAGCTGATTGATTTTATTTTGTCCCTGTTGAAGAATATGAGGAGTACAGTAGACACACATTTTTAATTGAAATCAATGATCTAGTGTTTCAAGCCACATCACCTAACTCAGAACTCCGTAAAGTCAATGGCAGTCTTTCCATTCATTACAGTGGGCTTCGGATGAAATCCATGCAGCTGAAAGTGATGACTTGCACTTTCATATACAGTCAGTGCCTGCAGTTTTTAAATGTATTACTATTATTTTCTTGCTATGTCTCGTTAAAATGCTGTTTATTCACCATGGTGTTTTCTAATACCTAGATATACTATTATTAACATGGCTCTCCATTTTAAAACTCAAATTATTATGTTTCTTATATAAGCAATTTTTATTAAATCAAATAATATAATTTATCAGAAAATGAATGCTGCTTTTCTTTAGTTTTCATCACTATATAAAAATCGTTCTTTTGTTGAAAGGTTATGTTTCATGGAATGTTTAATAATACTTATTTCCAACTGTGCCATTGTAATTAATAATAGTGATCACCTTTCTATAAGGTATTCTAATTATATACAACCCCCAACATATTCAGTATCTCAATTCTTTGATCATCTAGACCAGAACATGCCATTGCAGACTAATTGCTTTTCCCTCCTATATGGGCATTACATTCCTCAAATGTTTCCAAAAGAAAGAGCTTGGATGCATCAAAATATTCACCCAGTCCCAGGAGCACCAGGAAGCACTTCCAGGTCCTGTAACTTAGACAAAAAAGCCATAAAATTTCTTTGTTCTCAGGCTTGAATTAAAGCCTGTGGTGCTACAGACTACAAAACCCCTACGCAATGCAAGACTTTCCCCATGCCAGAGGGTTTGCAATCTAGGAGAGGCCACACCAGGCATATACACCTCATCTCAGGGGTACTGGCCAGAAAGCAGTAGAACAGCAGCTGAGCTACTGTGATTCTGTCAGAAATGAGAGGTTTAAGCAGGAATTTGAAGGTAAATGCTGCTGAAATTCTGTGTAGGTCCCTCTGATCTGGATGTCACTTTGCCACTGAGAAAAGCCCATTGTGTTAACCGGAAAAGACAAAAATAGTTTGTACTCAAATACGGCCTCCTTTTCCCACACAAAATAATTTAAAATTTGTAAGATTTCAGCAACTTTTGCACTCATAATGATTGGTAATCCATTAACAGAAAAGATTAACAATGACTAATTACAAGGAGTATTAATTAATTAAAAATAGAATAAATGCCTTTGTCTGAATGAATGACAACAGAAAAATGCCATTTCTTCACTGACATCCAGGGCTGAATTGGTGACATCTAAGCCTTCCTCACAAAAATGGCAGAGCTGCCTTATGCTCTAGCTGTCCAGAACAGAATGACTGCACAAGTGTTTCCTTATTCTCCCTGGTATTATACAATACCAGGGCACTGCCAGGTAGAGCACATGAGCTGGCTAAAATTAAATGCAAACTCTAATAATGGCTGTCAGATAGGAAGACAGTAACAGAATTAGCAGAACCTGGATTCGTTCCATTTGTCACTGAAGTTGCCTCATCAAATTAGCAGGAATTTCAAAACCTCAGGCTTGAATGAAAAGATGAGAAGCGAGTTTTTGGCTAAAAAAACAAGACCCTTTTTAATTGAAACAGGTCCTCACAGGTGTTGTTGGAGAAGTGATAAATATGCTGACCTTGTCTGTAAGGAGTTTTCTTGTTACACATATGTCCAAAATACACCCAGGAGTGTTTGGCTTTTTACAGGTGCTGACAAGAACACTCAGCTTCGACAGGAAATAACTACCTGTAAATTTTTGTTCTGAGTCACACAGAATGGGGATTTCAATCCAGATGTGCTCCAGACTGCAAGGAGCCCTGCAACTAGCCAGGCCATCTCTTAAAGAGGGCTCAAAATAATTGGATTTTATCATCCAGTTACAGGGGAGGGTCTGTGACTGGGCAGTGCTTATGCTCAGTTAAGTGGAAACCTCTTGCAATGTCCCACTACCTCAGTGCACCCTTGGAAAGCAGGAATGCAAGTCAGATTGCAGGATGCAAAACAATGGCAGCTTAGGATCATCTTGCAAGTCACAGAGACATTTTGGTTTGGGTAGGGTTTTTGATACTAATATAATTATTAAATGTAAATGAGAAATGAATGTTAACAGATCAGGAATCATTAACTTAACTAAATCTGCTACCAAAATCTCCTCTTTAGGCATTTATTATTAGGATCAATCAAGCTAGTGGTGGGAAGATCAGAGTAGCAAATCCACCTTTAATAAATATTTTAATTTATGTTTCGTTTCTATAGAAAGATTTGAAAATAGAGATAAATTACCAGTTGTCCTCAGATTAGAAGTCCTCTTCATGATTTTTAAGGCAGTTATTTGTAAGCCAAACAAAATATTCAAGTATTATGTATAAGAAATTAACTTAGGTAACAAAGACTGAAGTTTCGTAAGGACAGGAAGCCAAATGAAAGTAAATTTTTCTTCCTGTAAAGGAGCACAAATACAGCTGGCAATGTAACCCTTAGTAATACCTACTCCTCTCCCTTGCTAAAATTAAAATAGAAAAGATAGGACTAAAAAAAGAAGTACCTTCAGCATAGGGATGATTTATGAACCAGGACTTGTAAATTCACAGTGATAGATATATATTTTTCATCTTCTTCATCCTGAAAGTAGGAAATAATAATGATTTTGCTTATGTGGCAAGAAGAAATTAACTGCCACCAGAAATATGATATGTACTTACACCAGTCATGAATCTGCCACACAGACTTGTCCTGTTCAGCTGAATGTGTGCCCTGATGGCCAAAAGATCCCTGCCTAGTGGAGTTTAAAGAGGCATAAGCGCTGCAGAGCCTGGCAGTTTTCAATTTTTCCTGGACTGTATGGATCTGGACAAATCCTAGGAAACACTGACCCGCTCGCACTCATGACTTTTGGCTCAGAAAGATGGTAGATAGCACACAAACCCCCACAAAAACACTGAGTAATACCACTGAAGGCTGCCCTAAAAAAGTGAAAATAGTTCAATTGCTTATATTACCTTTTTTAATATTTAGCACAAAATATAGGAAAAGTATATTGCCCCTTTTTGGGGGAAAGACGGCAATGCAGGGAAGAATTTGACACTTGAAAACTTGGTTTGTAGAGATTCTTAAGTTAATAATTTTGCCCATCTCAACAGAAAACAAAAAACCTCCAAATGATCTAATGACCTCAATCAAATTATATATTTCTACTTCCCTAAGAATAGGTGATGGGTTTTGTTTATCTTTTTCCTCAGAATTTCAAGCACAATGAGATAAGAACTCTTTTTTTGAGAGAGAGAAAGATAGAGAAAGAAGCCAGGAAATTGAGCAGTGAACTCAATCAGATAATGCAATATAAAGAAATGACCCATGACTGGATGAATTAAATAAAAATAATATGTTAATTGTAAAGAAAATCTAAAAGGATTATTTCCCCAAAGAAACAAAAGCAGAAGTACAGACCTACCCATGAAAATCCAAGGCAGGAGGACAGGTGAAGTAAAAATTTGCCAGTCTGGGATGGGGTACTTCCATGGAAGATAAAGACAGTCTATATTGAATTTAAAATAAGCCCTAATGAATAAGTTAACAACAAACATCACATCAGAAAGGTTAATCCATGACAAACTTATGCTGACTTTGATATCACTGAGAAACCTGTCTAGATAGTAATGTCTGGACTTGTGTCTGTACCTGCTCCCATCCAGACTGCGTTTCTTTCAAAACTCAGCGCTCATTTTGCATTTGCAGTTATTCAACTGCCCTGCAAGAGTGTGGGGAATACCCATACTCCCCTGGAATTTTGCCCTCATTCATTAGCTAGTTTTTCAAGCTGTTTTTGGAGAAATATATAGACCAAGGCTTAAAACAAGCTCTTGGCCTAAGATATTTCAACAAGCAGTATGAAAATAAGTTTTGATTGTTGCATTGCTATTGTCTGAGAAGGTCCACAAAACAAATAATTACTGCTAAAATGCCTTAAAATACAATCAATTAAAAAGATCATGACTTCAAATTAAATTAATTGGTAGGTGAGAAAGATTGAGACCAGACTCCCAAACATATTTTCAATTATTTCAAGTGCCCAAAACATCTTGCCATTGTATTTCTGTGCACCTGCTAATAATAAACTATGGTAGCATATTAAATAAGAACTTAATGCTGAGATATGCTGATGCATGTCTCCTTAGGGTCTAGATAGAGCTCCTTCCAACAATATAATGCACAAAATAAGAGGTGTTGTGTCAAAAATGTATATATGTTCATTTTTAACCAAGGCATGGAAAGTCTTATTTCTGCACATTTGACTAAGCTGTTCTGAAACTCATTTTAATTTAAGGTCACCAGTTATGCATCTTACACAGAGGTCAGGAGAAACAGTTCAGGTAAACTTTTTATTTTGGAAAAACTTTTTAGTATAGAAAATTAGCCATTTTCCTTATTATTGACTTTATACAGTAATTTTTATTTTCATATTTTTAAGAGCAACCATTTCAACCATTTTCCAACACTCTCCTAAATGGAAAAAACCATTTTCACCTGCAAGTGTAGGATGGAATAAATTACTGTCTTCTGAATGCTGAATAAATTGATCGTCTTACAAGTGTCAGAGTTCTTGGAGTGTACATACATAAAAAAAGTGCCCCACATTTGTTTCCAGAGAATGCACTGGTGCATAAGCAACAATCATGGGCACTTGGTACAGTGCTGGCCATTTGTAAAGGACATGAAGCAGTCTGAATTCTGAAAAGCCAGTTGCCAATATAAGAAATGTGGTAATTCCCTGTGCATCATAAAGGAGGACTCAAACAGAAGTTTTGTTTTTCCTAAGCATTTCTGGTGATCTGAGGGAAATTCATACTTTATTTGCCTTATTTATTTGTTTGCCTGTTTGGATTTTACTAAGAAAGCTCATTGATGTAGGTGTTTACAAGAAATGTTTGCAGAGGACTGCAAATCAAAATGAAGAAAAACATCCTGCAAGTTCAAGCAAACATGCAGGGGTTGTGTTTTTCAGCACACTCTGGGTCACACAGAAGTGATGAATCTTCTTCATTAAAAAATATCTCAAGAAAAAGGCATTACAGCCCAGCTGGAGGGTGTAAATGCCCCCATGATCCATCACAAAGGAATCACATTTCCACTGTTTGGCCACACAGGCAGTCTGGCTTCACTCTGACTGTTTGTATAAGCTAAATATGATCAGTTTAGAAAATTCTGTTTATTCCATGCCTTCTCTGATACCTGAATGAACATTTGCCTTGGGGCAAAGGTTATTTTGGAAAAATTTTATGTTCCCCCATGGATCTGGAAATCAAGAGAATATTAGCATCTGAGTCATTGATCAGTCACAGCTGGGCACACCAGATCTCACTGTATTTTAACCAAATGAAAGACTAAAGTTCCTTGCAGAGGAATTTGAGATAAGAGGAAAGCCTTAAGGAAAGTATCTTTCAGTGACGTGGAGCTACCACTCCTATAGACTAGAGCACAGTATGGTATCAGCATGAAATGAATCAAAACAGTTTGACATTTCCAAACTCCACTTTTTCATATAACTTTTTATCCCTATGAAAAATTTTGATATTTCAGTTTTATTTTTCCTGACTCAGGACCAAGTGTCAAAATATCAATCTCTTTTGGGGCAGAAATTACATTTTATATTAGCTTTTTCATGAAAAGTGACACCTCATTTTCTTATTTGAGTTATCTCTATTTTTATCTTCTCCCATTCAGCCTCTGGAGAAAAATATTATATGGTAAAACAAAGCATTTGGGGGTTGATACTTTCATTTTATATCCTCAGTTCACAGGTAGTAGTTTGGATTTAAGAGGTTCAGTCTGTTTCTTTTTATAAATCCTGCCTAGCTGGCTACATTAGAAGACATGGGATATTCACTCTGCTGCTGGGAAGGCTCACCATTGTGTGTAGAAGTTAATAAGTTCAGCCCTGTAAAGACCACCCTTGGGTGTATTCCACAGGTAAAATGTAGTAAAGAGCACACAGATCTCAAAATGCTTAAATATCATTGAGAATCCAACAAAGGAATTTAAGCTGTGTGCTCTAGTGCCTTTCTGAGTACATATTTTGATAATTTCATATCCTACTGGAACCCACTGGAGGCCTGTTTTAATTTTGACTGTAGCATTTTGCACTACCAGTTCCACCTGGCTGGGGAACAGACTCTTTCAGTGCAAGAGGAAGATCTACTCCATCTCAAATTTGTATATTTCAAAGGAAAATCTTTCCAGCTATGTAGCAAACACAATGGTAAGAGGTGTAAATTATAAACTACTCTCTCAAATTAAAAAAAAAAAAATTAATCCCTTGGCCATATAAAAACAGGTCCTTGGATCATTAAAATGTCCAACTTTGCAGCTTGTGAAGAACCTAAATCAGGCAGAGCCAGATTACTCTGTCTACAGGGTAGTTTCTGTTTCTCTAAAGAAAAATATTCTAAGCACAGTAAAGTTTGAAGGGGGAATGGATATATATAGAGAAGTCCTTTTCTTCATGGCCAAGTCAAATTTGATATTTCTCATTTTAATACCCTGTCCAGGGACTTTTCAACCCTTTGATACAAGTTGCTGTTAAAGAAGTGTGGCCTTTTAAAGCAGCGTAGGAGAAGACTCCAGAATATCATATGGATGTTCTTGGCAAAGCATATGGATGTTGGAAATGGGAAAGAGCAATATCTGTGAATAAAATCAGTAGATTTGTGACCAGCAGAAAGAAAGAAAGTTGCCTTCATATGGATTTATGCCATCACTTTGAACAATGTGCCCTCTCAGATGTCTAATAAGCAACAAGCTCTTGCTACAGCCTCTCTCACGGGAGGAAAGTAAATGGGTCTCTTGCTTTTTACCTGCCTTTCTATTTTCACACTGTAGAAAATAACTTCCTTGAGACCTCTGTACTACTGTCACGAATGTAGTTGAAATTGCCCCGTCAGCTCAATATTATGGTGGAAGAGGGACAAAATCAGACATTTAAGCAGTTATACACATATTGTTTCACACACACTCATGCATACAGCATGATCAAAGAAGCCATATTTTCTTAGGAAAACAGCCTAAAAATAAATGTAACACTACTTTTCTGACAGCCATTTGGAGCTTTGGCAGGACAAATTGTTTTATTCAATAGCATTTCATACAAAGAAAAATAAGCTACAATCTTGCTTCCTATACACCATGAGGAAAATTAATTTGGCCTCTAGGGCTCCTTGCTATTAATCTCCATCAGGTACCCCTGCCAATGCACCCCCAGAGGCCATGATCCCAGAGAAACACTTATGCCCACGAGCAGCCCTATAGATTTGAACTGTCACAGGCTTAAAATTTAGTTTTCCTGAGAGATCGCTGTCACAGGAAGTTCAATTTTTAATAAAATATTGAGAAGGTAGGTCTGGGCAATATGCATCACCCAGATACATGTTAATGAAATCCTCTCAACCTGCCCATTCTACTCAGAGGCAACTTCACACCAGAGGTAAAGGCATTGGGGTCACTAAAGTTAGGTTACAAGGGACTTGCCCTGTACCTACAAAATGCGTAAACAGTGCACTTGGCAAAGCACTTGCCAAGCTGAGATGGGAATCAAAGCTGGAAGACTTAGAGTTGAGTCCAGCTCTGAGGCCCTAAGTAATGTCACAGGTACAATAAAGGAATCAAACTATGTATATAATGAATTTCTGCTGTGCCAGGTAAGAGCTCTCAGTCAAGTGGGTGGGCTTTTTCCAAGCTAATTACACTTCAGAGTTGATCTAAAATCCATAGGTTTATAAAGAAAAAGCTTTGGTGGGATTATTTTCAGAGTGATCAAGGTCTTCCAAAAGCCTAAGAAGTCAAGCAGGACACAAGAAAATATATTATAAGCTGGCTGTTGCAATTATAAATTATGCAAATCATGGTCTTTTGAACTCCTAATTCGTGTACTATTAATAACTAATTTAGCTATGTGTGGCTGTTTAATTTTTACAAGTATTTCAGCTCTTTTCACAGAACATATAGTTAGATGAGCAATCTCAAAATTTTGCCTGCCAATTAAAGAGTTTTGGAAAAAAAAAAAAGGAAGATATTGTACTTTGCTTACCCTGCCAACCTGGAATATAGTGGTACAGCTGTGGATGCAGCTAATTCACAGGTCTCTAAGTTAAAAGGTTGCCAGTGAGAGACAAAGCAGAAGCCTTTCAAGTCATATTTTAAGGTCTCATGAGGGAAAAGGGATGCCTCTTCCTTTTTCTACTTCTGAGGTGTCTATATGTGCCACCAAAGAAGCTCTTTTTAGCTTTGCTTTCATCAATTAAGCAGGCAATGCCTTCTCTATAACAGATCCTCAAAGAGTTTGGAAATATAATAACAGCACTCATTTATTGATTGCTTTGATCAGATACCAGGCAGGAGGGAAGAAAACCTCAACACACCCATCAATAAACAACCTGGAGCCTCTAAAGCCATACTGAGTGAGCTTGAGAACTAACTATGAAACTGAGATGCTCAAAAAAGAAAGCTTATGACAGCAAATCAATATAAAGCCTTGTGGTAAAGACGCTGAAGTAAGAAAAGGAATGTTGGGTCACTGTGAAAAGAACTCTGGGCTGCATTAAAATAATGAGGCAGCTAATAAAGGAGACCATTTCCCTCTCTCCAAATTATTAGAGAGGAATCTGGGAGTGACAAGGCCCAGGACAAGGGTCAGGCTAGGCTGAATCAAGGCACTGATTTTGCTGAATAGTTCTGACATCTGACAAGTGGCTGATACTTAGATGGGCAGTAATGGTACCTGAAAGCCTGAGGGTTTGGATCAACTCTACAGGGCTATGTGAGCTTTATATGCTGAAATTGTTCCTGGACTGCTTGTAGTATAGATACGCTGGGGAGAAGTCCAGAAAAAAGCATGGCAGGAGATACACGGTCCTCTATTGAAGATTATTAAGAGAAAATGATAGGAAAAGGCTTTCAACTGAGATGAAAGGAATGCTTCCTGGAAAAAACTGAAAGAAGTCCCACTACCTTAATAGCGTTGTTTGAAAGAGCCAGGCTGTGACACAGTCAGTGTCTGAAAATTTTGGCATCTATTACGTTATATTCTGTGCATTGTAAACTGTAAGTTAGAGCTGCCTATAGACATTTAAAATTCCATTGATGTGCTTTTCAAAAGCTCAATTTCTTTTGCAAATGTAAACACACAAGATGTTTTTAGAAGTCTAGTCATTCCCGTGATACAACTGACTCTAAATTCTCAAAGGGAAGGCTGTTAAGTATGCAGATCCACAGTAACCTCAATGGATAGTCCTGAAGTGCATAAAAGATACAAGGCCCAATATCAAAGACAGTGAACTCAGGGGTATGAAATGTTCATGAAATTAAATGGAGGTTCAAAGAGTCCTAGAACTATAACATTCCAAATTCTTGGAGTGTGTTACAAAAGAATCTTTAATCTTCATGTTCAGACTCACAGGAACCTTTCATCTTAGCTCTTTGGAGGTATTTGGGATGCAAACTCCTGAGTGCAAGACCATGGGTTTACTAACACTCCTCGAGTGGAAGCATGGCTATGAAACATGCACATTTGTTACTCTCTGGTTGTTGTTTGTGTGACCTTTGTCTCTGTTAGTTGTGGATGTTTTGCCCCTCAGCAGAAGGTAATGTAAATTCTCTACAATTTACTGAATTGGTACAGGCATGCCTGCAGGCTCACAAGGAATCACAAATACAGTAGCAAAGGTGACCACATGTTCATTTTGCTAAAGTAAACTTGGAAGGAAACAATTAGTATTTGAACACTGGTGCCACCAAAGATTGATTTGACCTAGAATTTGTGTAGACCATCTTTGGCATAAAAAGCTCTGGCACTATGGCAGAACTGCATTGCAGTCTTGTTCTCCTGCATTCTTGGTCTCCCAAACACTTTCAGATGTTCTCCAAAGCTGGGACAAGATAGATTATGCACAGCTGTCTGCTTCTGGAAGGAAGATCTTGAGCTCTTCGAAATATCCAAAATAAGTTAGATAAGTACCAGACAGACCACTGAGCCCACAAATGGCCCACCTTCCCTGTGGCAGGGACTCAGTCTCTGAAGGTCCAGGCTCCAACCAAAGCTTTTTTATGCAGCTCAGGTGCAGACAATCCACATTGCATGTGAATGCCATAGTGTCTAAAACCACTTGAGATGACAGAGCCATTTCCTACTCATACAGGATACAAATAGATGCTCTTTTCCTTCCACCAGATTAAACAGACACAGCGAGCATGTGAGCTCCATTTCCCTGGGAAACAAGGCTGAGTCTCCTGTAAACTGCTCAAGATCAAAAGTAGCAAGTTTTACCAAATCCTGTTGCTAATGAGGAAAACATTCATTACAAGTGTTCTCAAAAGTAGCAGTATGTTTTCTCCCAAAAAATGGGTATCACTGACAAGCACTATTTGTAGATATTTGGTAAATGCTTAGAACTTTATTTTTTAATTCCATAATAAAACCAATGCAGAAGCTGATGAGCCAGCAGGGCTGTGATACTTTTTTTGCTAATTATGTGCTAAGTTTTATGAAACTAATAACTGTTTTTAATAATAGTAAGGAGGTGGAAGCTTACATTTACAGACCATATTAAAATTTGCACAGGTAATTGGATGGTATGGGAATTCAAGATAAGAATAACTTAATTAAAATGAAATTTTAAATCAAATGACCCATGTTGTTTTCACCCCCTTCATACCACCTTAAAAAAATAATTTACATCTTGATAATATGTAATGCACACATGGTCATAGCTGTGTGTTATGACTACAGGTGAGGAAAGGAGGTAGGCAGAGGATAGCTACATAAATGAGGAAGGGAAAATTAGAGGTTCTAGAGTATACCTATTAAAGATACACTCCTAAATGTCCAGATCACTAGAGAAGCAAATGACTTCTAAAAGAGTCCCCTAAACCAGGCAGTTATAATTCTTATTTTCCTTGACTACCCTTATTTTTTTTCCCTCTTTACTGGTTACTTTCTCATAGACCATCCTCACCAGAGCAAATCAGCTTTTTCCTTGGCAGGATGAGGTCTTATTCCCCTATTCTCACCCAGCTTCAGAGCTAATATCATCTCTCTTCCAACTCCTAATAAATCTTATGCATTAGCTAGCAAAAAGTCCTTCATATCTGTCCTTTGTTTTTACTACCCAAGTTCCAGTTGGAAACTTTTCAATTTTTCTTAGTCTCTGTGTGTCACATTACCTCAGATTACCTCACAATACTCTTCAGATTCCCATTTGAAATGTTTCTAGAGGAACACAGAAGATACTGAGCTTGTGTAAGTGTGAATCTTAATGATTAGAAGGTGCACAGGAGACATCTACATGCTGTATGAAAAGGGAAGGTCTATTAATTCCTGTTATAGCTTTGATACCTGTAACCAGAGAGATCCACTGTGCTCCTGCATCCACATCCTGGCACCTGTTACCCTGAGCCCAGAAACTCAGTAAAAATGAACAAAGGATAAGTGAAAAGAATTAATATACCAAATCAGAGAAAAGATGGAGAGTGAAAGGGACATTCTCAGTGTCCCATAAACTGTTCCAAAGCAATAGAGTGCAATGGCTGAACTCTTGGAACTCCTCCCCACAAAATTGTGTTCAAATGTGCAACATTTCCTCTACCAGTGCAATCCCTGAGTCACATGTCACAAAAGGAAACACATTTTTACTGTAGAAGTGACTGGTCACTGGCACAGGTTTCCCAGAGGAATCTCTGTTCTTGGTGATATTAAAACATGACTGGACATGGTCCTGGGACACCAGCTCTAGATAACACAGCAGTGGGGGGTTGGTCACGATGACCAACAGGTGTCCCTTCCCATCTCAATTGTTCCACAATTTTGTGATCTTTACCCTTCCAGAATCCCAACAGCAGCAGTGACTGCTGTTCCCAGATTTGAAAATGGCTCTCCCTTCCTGTCGATCAGTGTTGGAAAAGTCTGCTGCTAATAGGGAGGCCAAGCCTGGGGTTACACAGTGTTCACTCCTCTGCCCAATTTTACAGTGCCTTGTACAGGACATAGGTGGGGAAATGCAGTCAGTACTCAGCTTTTATTTCATTTTGTGTTTTCCCTAAGAAAACAGCTTTTCTCCAATAAGATAAAAATAGCCTTCCACAATTGTTCTATCCCTTTAGACTTAGTGAATAATTGAAGAATGCTTTCCCAGTAGTTAGTAATGAAGGAGGTTTACTCTGAAGCTTTCTCCATTATCCACTGGCAGCACTTTCCTCCGTTGCTGAGGTTGCCACAGAAAGCAAGAGGTGACAGCTGCTTGTATATCTCTTCATGAACAAATGAAGCAAATTGTGCTGCCATTTCTCTGGGAGTAAATCTGCAGTAATTCCATAGGATAACTGAGAAAGGCTTTGGATTTACTCAAAAATAACTGAAAGCAAAATGTTCAATTACATTTTTCATTTGGCATGTTCAAAAGAACATGTGACTAATGGGATTGACATGCCTATAAATGTATGACAAAGTGTCAACCCATATGGCTTGCTTTTTTTGTCAGCTCTTTCCTCCTACTGTCTTGATTATTCACCTGTGGGTACCAACATTAATCTTGAGGCATTTTTCCTGCTGTTACACTGTGGTTCTTTTCTGCCCATGTTAACCAAATTTCCTTGAATTTCTTTCTTTCATGCTAAATGGATACTTGTATTAGTATAAAACAGTCTCCTACAGCAACCACTGTCATCTTAGACTGTCAGCCTACAGAAGGAGAAATCTGTGCAAACAAAATTCTGCCTTTATTGCCAGCATGATTTGGCTTTCCCTCTCTTTTAGAGTAAATATCTTCCTTGTTACAACCCCAGATCAGGGTCTCCTGTCTCTACATTTCACTGAAGGATTTAATTTTTCCCAGAGATAGACTTGAATTACCCCACCATTCAGAATTCCAAAAAGATGCTGCATATTCAGCTGCTTTAATTTTCTTGTAATTTCTTTCATGTCTGTAATGACATTTATATAAGCTCCATCTTAAAAGAGAAGATGTTCATGTTACCATGGGTGGGGGGAAAAGGGGAGGGAGATATTTTTGTTTAGCTAGCCCTTGAATTTTGGGGTGTTTTTATTTTAGGAACTTTCCTTCTTAAAAGTCGGGAAGAACAGGGGAGCTTTTAAGAAAGTGTAGGGATGCTAAAGGACACATGTAATACACTAAAAATTCAAGCCCCATAAATTATGAAGGCTATTTAGGTTCCATTTATCTATGGACTTCCAGCAGATTTAGTTGTAAAGAAAAAACAAAGTAAAGTTCTGCAGCGAGTTCTTTTCTTCTCAAAGGAGGAAATTAAAGATTTCCAGATATGGTACTGAGACGTTTGGATGAAGCATTTTGTCATTTTCTTTTACTAGAGCTTTATGGATAGTGGAAATCCTAGAAGGTGTGAGATTTTATGTAACCTGGATGGACAGTTTAGTCACAGAAAAAATAAACTACTGGAAGCCCCATGCTGAGATTTGGCATTGAATTGAACTGAGCCAGTAATATGTTTTAGAGGGTGAAGGAACAGGGTACAGAGTAAGGCATCATTTGTTATTGTTCAGACCTTAACCTGCTGTCTCTAGGAAAGCGAATGTTAAAAGGAATTGCTGTGCTTCTGTACACTGTAAGATTGCAAAAAAGTAATTAAAGCTTGTCCTAATTAAAAAAATAAAATTGCTGAGGCAGAATCATATACCACATTTGTGAGATTGTTCCTTTGTTTTCTCTTCATTTTATATTTGCTCTCAAATCAAACTCCCTTTGCCTTCTGGTACACAACACTAAATCAGTGGACAATACTATCATTCGTTTTATTAATTTTTGCCTCTAATCTTCATTTTAAAATTCTCACATTCACTCCTAGAAAAAGAAGTGCAATAAAAGCAAATTAATAGAAAATTAACTCATGTTTTGGAATGAAAAAGTCATGACTTTGTTTAAAGTTCCTTGCCGCAAACTTCACCTATTCTTCACCTGAATTATCTGACCTTTCAGAGGTTAATTGATTACAAATCATTGCAGCTGGTAATGTTTCTGGAGTGATCCTGGCCATTTAGGGGTGAGGTGACAAGGAGATGAAAGGGGCAAGTGAAAGTACAAGGAAAGTCACCACGCTGTTTGAAACACAATGAGGAAGGAGTTGGGATCTTTCAAGCCAGAAGTAGTCAACCCTTCAGTTATGTAAGGTCAGAAATATTTGAGATTTCCAGCTGTTCTTTTCCCCCAAGACTCCATAGGATTTCATGGACAAAACTTGTGCCTTTCCTGAACCTCAGAGCTCATGTCCTCCCACTGAACTGTCTTTCTCAGTGAACTACTGTTACTCTCATAGCCTTTCTAGCACTTCACAATGTCCTGTGTTTATTCTTTTTCTTTAATTTTCTTTTTATATAACCTGACCCAAAAATCTCTTCCAGCTAAACAGACTCCTTGGATCCATGGACCTTTATTAAGTTTAATGCAAAACCTAAATAACCATTCAGTACTTCCAATATTCTCACATGAGTGTGCATCCATTGGAGAAAAAACAGACTCTGTTAAAGTAGTTGGCACTAGTTAGAGCCTGTGAAAGCTACGGCGTGAGTTGTTAGTTAAAATGTTAGGACTCCAGGGGGTAAAGAAATGAACCATGGTTCTGGTGCTGACCAAATAGGACTGAGCCCTTTGCCTAGGATTATCTATCTCATCATGCACAAGAACAAGAAACCCAACTGTACAGGCACATATCTTCACTCACTAATGAAGCTACTTGTCACCACAGGATGGGGACAGTTAATATTTCTTTAGCTGGACACAGACACTCCTTGCTGTACTGCTAACCAAAGTGCATTTAATTAAATCAAGATAGGATGCCATCAATTTGATTTTCAGATTCTGTTTCAAAAAACCAAAAGAGCAGGCAAAGTGTCAGAAAATTACTGGAGAAGGGGGAATGTTGAACTGAAGGGAAAACACACCTCACATTTTCTGCAACTCTTATTCATACTGCTTGAATCTCAGTAGGTCAGAAATTTTTCTTTATATCAGGAATTGGAGTCGCTACTTGCACATCCCCTCTCCCAGCTTCATTTAACCTCTTGGAGATACTCCTGATTCCCTGTTAACTGTACATGAAAGAGTGATATGCATTACTCTGCCTCCTAAAATTATTGCAAATATTTTTGAAGCTTTTTTTTTTATTTTTTGGTAATCACTGCAAGGGAAAAAATAGGCAATGGAGACATTTAACCATGTATTAAATTCTGGCAGGTATTATTAATATAGAACCATGATTTAAGTACAGTTTTTCTGGTTCTAATGCTTTGTATGATGATTTTCCTTGTGGAGTTCAGCTCTATTAAATGAATCCTTTATTACATCTTACCTTCTTCCAGTGCTGCCAGTACTTCTTCACAGCTTTAAACTTTGGCCAAGTAGATTTCAGTAGATATGACAAAAGTTAAGAATGAAAAGAACTGTTCTCACTACTGAAAGGTATTTCTCATTCCTGCCAGGCACTGTTTGGAGAAAAGCCTTCTGAACTTGCTTAATTAGGAACTAATTTAGGACTACAATAGTAAAAAGGTGAGTGAGGGTGAAAAATTTGTTTTTGAAAAGGGACTTTTTGTTGAGGTTTTGTTTCATTTATAGGCTGAGAATCTCGCAGAAAAGCTGATTCTTACACAGTTCTGCTTTTCCATTTAGCCATATAATGAGAGTATGTATAAACCAAAACAAATAAAAAGTGGTTGGGGGGGACAGAGGAGGGGGTTGACTGGGGTGTTTTGGTGGCTTTTTTGATGAAAACATAAAAACATACAGCTTGATAACAAAAGTTGATTTGCTATTTTGTGACATTAAAAAATTGTTTTAAAACCCTGTGAAAACTAAGCTAGCATGAAACCTAGAATAAACCAATTTTTTTCTGTGTAATTTGCCAGATTTTAGCTAGTTTTAATAACATCTTTGTTCTTGTAGAGATTAGATATCATAGCTTGATGTTCATGTTGGGTGAAAGAGGAAAAAAATCCAGGAAAAATTACTGCCTTAGAAAGATTTTTACCAATTACTGTATCACCCTATTGATTGTGCAGGGGTCTGGAAATATTTATGAGTAAGGATGTCTTCTACTTTACCACATATACATGATCATGGGACTTTACCCTGCCACTGCAGAAGTCAATTAAAAAAAAAAAAAAAGAACCAATTTTTACTTTAATTAGAGAATAAATCTCTCTCTTCAGATACAGCAGATGTGTTAATACATGTGAATAACTCTAAGAATCTCATTTAAGTCTAGCACCAAAAGTGACTGGACTCCAGCTATTACACTCATCTAGTAAATGGGGCAAAGAAAGCTACTCTCAAGCAATATCTTATAGGACAGGATTATAAAAGAATATGATAAATATTATTTACTTCACAGTAACTCCAGCATGAATTTAAATATTTTGCAGAGTTCAATATATGTCTGTGTATACAATGTTCTATAGTACTGATTCTAAAACAGCGTAATACCACGCTGAACTGTAAGGAAGCTTTGCAGTACTTCTCTTGGTAAAATACTCATAATCCATTTTAGAAAGGAAAAAATGCTCAATGAAGTGTAATGCTGCTATCCTCAGATAATTTTTCAAAGATTGAGCTGAGTAATATTAGGGGGTGGTAGGGGAGATTACACCCATCAAAATGAAAAATAATGAATGGTTAGCAGACATTTTCTGAAACCAGCAATTATAGAGGACAACAATTTTTAGGTTGCTTGTAACCATGATTAACAGTCATTAATTATTCTCTTCTAATGTATTTATTGCTACCTCGAACTCATACTATGCATTCTACTAGCAGCAGTATCTAGCAATATATATTAGCTGCTACTCAAAAGATTCTGTTTTCAGAAAGACATATTACCCTGTGCTGGAAAAAACAGCTGTGACATGCAACCACCTTACAAGCTTTCAAGACTTCAGTGATGGAAATGAGCATTTATCTCCAAGAGCAGCTACATAATGCACCTCTCATGAAGGCTTTATAGGAACATATTAAAGCTGAAATATTCAAAATTAAATAAAATTATAGAAATCTTGACCTGAGGGTTGAGTAAAACATGAATAACAATGAGATCTGTGAAAAAGCATCATTCAGACCTAAAAAAAGTAATCCAAAACATTTTTTCTGGTTTGATCTAGCCTGCCATATTATTGCTATTTCATAAACACCAACATCTGAAAGCTATTTTATGGAGCTGCTAACAATAAGTTCACTGGACAAACATGATTTTTTAAGCAAAAAATGTTGAAATGCATTGGGAAAAATAAGGTAACAAAAAAATCCTCTGCCACAACCTTGGGGATCAACATCCTTTACTTAGAGAACACATACAGCTCCTTATCAACCAGACAGTACTGCACAATATCACAGAATCACAGAGTCAGAGAATATGCTGGGTTGGAAGAGACCCACAGGGATCATTGAGTCCAACTCCTGGCCCTGCACAGGACACCCCAAAAGTCACACCATGTGCCTGAGAGCATTTTCCAAACACTTCTTGACCTCTGTGATCAAGGCTTGGTGCGGTGACCCCTTCCCTGTGGAGCCTGCTCCAATGTTAAACCACCCTTTGGGTGAAGAAACTTTTTCCAACATCCAACACAAACATCCCCTGACACAACTTCAGCCTGTTCCTTGGGTCCTGTCACTGTCACCACAGAGCAGAGATCAGTGTCTGCCCCTTCTCTTCCCCTCATGAGGAAGTTGTAACTGAGATGAGCTCTCCCTACAATCTCCTCTTCTCCAGACTGAATAGACCAGGTGACATTTCCTCTGAGGAACTCAGTAAATCCCTGAAGATCCCGAATTCTGATCTCATATCCAGAGCTGCAGTTTTGCTGGCACTTTCCCTCCTGTCAGCAGAGATTTTAAACTCAATCGCTGTATGTCAGCATAGTCATCTGTGCCGCATTATATCATATATTGATTGTTACTGCCCTAAGGGAGTGTGAAAAAGGCTCTTTATACAGGGGAAAAAAAGAAACCTTGCTATCTCCTGCCCATTATTTTTATAGGGGATACTTTCTGGTAATGTGCCCCTTTATTACTTGGATATTGAGAGAGGCTCTGTCTTCCTCCTGCTACAGCAAAATTAGTAAGGATGGTGGGAAATTCTTGCTGGTTTTACAGTAACTTTAATTCCCAGTAGTCATGGTTGTGAGTGGGACGCCTGATTAAATAAAGGCACATGGATATAACTTTGTGTCTTGGACACTGCTGATTATAGGAACGGTCTTGGTCTAAGTGTACAATGATTAAATTTGGTATTCACATTGAGGCCACTTTTACCATTGAAAGCCATTCTCTTGATGTTAAAGTGATATAAATGACTCCTTATGTCAATCTACTACTCCTCAGGTAGCCTATATGACATATGGCTCCATGTCACAAGACTGACTGTTTTCTGAATGGTGAATTGCCTCAAAGTTAATGTTACACTATTAATTGCTTCAGGATTACTTTTTTGGAGTCATTATATTCAAGAAAGGTCTGTCAATACAGTTTACTTTCAGTGTCACTACACCATCAAATATAATGGTGGGTACACACAGGATAGTAACTTGAATGGCTACAGCAGTATTGCCAAAAAAAGAATTCCATATTGAAGAAATATGGAGAAGGTGAAGTTATATTTAATCTGTTTTGCATTGCAGAGGGTGTTAGAATAAATTTAGTTTTTCTGTGTCTTTGGAAGCTATGTAATATTCATTTATGTATTGAGGAAATATGATATGTTGGTAATATACTTGTGTATCTGCACTTTAGGCTCAAAATATTAAATTGTAGCACTGAGATAGAAGACTGCATAAGCACACATTGCCTGCCTAATCCCACAAATATAATTTTGAAATATATTATATTGTGTAGGTGAGGGGACAGGAGCCCAGAAGGACTCACAGGTGCCCAAAAACTGAGCGTGAAGGTCAAGTTTAGAACTTCAGTGTGCATGGCTTTAGGAACATATTCAAGGTAGTTGACCATCCAGGCTTCTGAGCAGGTAAAACATTCAGCATGTTCAAACTGTCCTAAAACAAGTTCTGCACAGAACCTTCATCATCTTCAATAAACCATCTTACAAAACAGTAACACGCAAACACTGGCTTCTGTCATTTTTCTAGAGAGCTGTTTTGGAGGGCTTTTGTTAATTTCTTGCAAACATAAAGGAGAGAACTTCACATTGCAGTCTTCTGTTTTGTTTGGTTACAATCATAGCTGGGCAGATACACCTCAGGACATTTATTTAAAAACCTAATTAATGTTGTGTCTCTCACTGAATTCAAACTTTTGCCCATTTTCTTTAGTTACTAAAAAATTCTTCACAGATCCACTGATTTCATTTTCGTTCCTTTCCAAATGTAGAACTATTTCCGCTGTCTCTAATCAATGGCAAGATAAAAGCCCACTCTATGATTCAACTTTAAAGACATAGGCACTAAGTGCATTCTCTCCTCTATAAACTCAATAGTCTGTCCACTGTATTTTAGTGTTCACAATTTTCCAGAAAAAAACAATTTGGCAGTATTCAGACAAATGTAGGTTCTCTTTCACTGCATATGAATTGAATTGAACTGAACTTACACCTCACCTCTTTTCCAAGATCAACCTCAGAGCCAATAAACCATCTTGATTTTATTCCCTGTTTTTTGATAAAAAAGAGGCAAAGTCATGAGGCTACCTCATAACCACAGGCTAATATTCACCTCCAGTAACCCCACTAAAAACTGTAGAGGTAAGTCATGATCACAGGTGTGTTAGGCAGAGGTATTGCATAGATGAATTACCACTCTTGATTAGGTGGACTTCATTCACACCACCAAAATTGTGGCTATTGTCCTCTTGTGCTGCAGAAGCATACATAGGCCAGGGATTTAAATCATTACTTCTGCCACTTGCTTACAGAAGAGGATTCAAACACCTGTTAATTTGCTGAGACAGGTGTTTCTTGTCAGATTCTGTAATTGCCCCTCTCTAGTTTGCATTTCTCTGATTTGCAGGGGCACTGAGTTAACCAGTCCAGTTCATATTTCAGAGAAAATGTAATCAATAAATCACCTATATTAGTCTGATGTCCACACTTGGGGGTTTTATTATTAAGGATATTTTGAAAGGTTCACTGAATATTACACATTGAAATAAGTGTCTGTTGCCTCGGAGCAATTTCCAAGCTGTCTTGTGGGAACTAGAACACACTTAAAAGGATTTAGTGGTGGAAATCTTTCATTTAGAAAATCCATTTCTGCAATTCACATGTTAAAGAAATAGAAAATGTTTCTTTGCCAACTTCAACTGCAGTAAATGCATGTGAATACCTCTCTGCCCCTGAAACATAGCTAATTTCTGCAGGAATTCATCCCAGAGATATATTTCTGAGCAGGTGTTTTGCTTCACTGTTCACATCTTGAATTGTGTGCAATCCATCATATCTATCATTTTGCCCTTACACAGTCAAGGAATTTGGTCTTTTCAGCTGAGTGAGCTGGGGAAGGAGAGTGCATCACTTCTCGTTTTACACATTCCAGAGTGCTTGGCTACTGTGTATGTCTGAAAACAGTAAATGTATAATGAAATAGTTGAAAAAACAAAGCACCAATTACCACATATATCATGCTCCACATTTACAGTAGCAGAAGCAAAAGCACTTTGGAGGTATTTCACTTTCTCCTTCCTGATAATTGCTGCTGTTGCTTTTGTCCTTGTTTGCAGAAGTCATGAAGTCCTTCCATCTGTCAAGCCATCATTTCTCAGAAATAAAGAAGATTCAGAAAAAGCTAGCTCCAGTTACAGGACGAAGACATCCCTAGGCACCTTTGCCAGGCCTCTTCCTCTGGCTCTGTCCTCCAGCAAGGATTTGCAGGAGGGAACAAAGAGTAGGTCATACTAGGCTTAACTTACAAGAGAGTGCCTATTTCACAGTTGGTTTCCAAGACACACTGAGGAAGGCCATAAATATTAAACAAAAAGGGATTTCCTTAACCTGAAATCAAATAAGAAGTCCAAAGGCCTGATCTGTCTTGCTGGTAGCTGATTACCAGAACTAATTCTACCTTTGTTTCTATGGAAATGAAGTGTGATTAAAGAATTGATCAAATTCCCAAGGCCAATTCTACCTGTAGAGAACTTGAACTTTTCAAATAAGCACTCTGGCAAGATACCTCCAGTGTAAATTACTTCATGTGTTACCTTCCCTAATCCTTTCTATTTCTAAAGGGATGATTATGTTTCCCTGTCCCATTTGCAGATAGTGAGCTAAATTTCCTAAATACTGTAGGTATCTTCAATGTAAAAACTCTTGGTTTTCAGGCACATCTAAAGGATTTCCATGTGAAGTTAACATCTGATCAGTTTTCTAGTCACTTTAATTGAAATCTTATTTCGGTGCGTTTTGTTAGTCATCATGCACATGGAGTTTAAATGAGCAAACAAAGCAATAATTTCCTCAACTTCTGAATTGAAGACTGTGACAGATATTTGGGCTGTAGGACTCAATAAGAGTAATCTTGGGGTTTTTCTATCTTGCTACTTTTAACCCAGAAATTGTGTCATGAAGCAAGTCCCCACACAACTTTCTCTGAAATACTGGAATTTATTACAAGTCAGGTTGTTAGATGGGACCAAAGCTGGCTCGAGTCTCAGAGGAAAGCTGCAATTTGTGAGCAAAATATCACTGCAAGGGAGTCTGATAGAGGAAATAGAAAGTTGAATAGCATTTTAGCTTTCTAGGATTTCTCTCCACTCACAGAAATTTCTAATGGAAATTTACTGGAGCTAATTCTAAGAAAGAGTCTACTCTCCAAAGTTTACTTAGGAAACCAGCAAGAATAGACTGTCTGGGTGACTCATTAGCAGTAGACCAGGAGGCCTCTGCTAGTTTGAAAGATTTCTGAATATTTGGCTAGGGAACAAAGAGTATTTGCAAAAATATTATCTTAATTACAAGGATTTTAATGGTGACTGGGAACTTGTTTTACAGCCTTGAGTAAACAGACAAAATGACAGATATGATGGAAAAGGCACCCTGTCTAATAAGGCAGCAGCAAGGAGATCTGACTGCCTCCTGAGAACTGGCCCACTAGGCCTTCTCAGAGCAGAGCTGTGCTAAATCAGCCCCAAATAAATAATGAAAGCAAGCATCCTCTAGGCTGGCATTTTGATCCAAACACCTTGCCTCCACCTTTGAATCTATATCCCAGAATTCCAAAATCAAAGGTGGAGTTCCCACCAAAACAGAGGAAAAGAATACAATGCAGAATTTGTCATTCTGTCTTTGCTTTGCTTCCACTGTAACATTATGCACATCAGTTTGATTGGGCCACTTTGCTCAATGAATTTTGTCTTCCTTCCAAACAGATGGTGTGAGGCTATGAATGGTTTTAATAAAACTCTTTGTGTGCTGGTTACATGGCACTTATTTGGCCAATGTCACTCTACAGACACACTTTAGGTTTAAGACGATACTGAAATGGTTTAAATCTCCCACCAGCTGCCACAAAATTAGAGCCACATTAATATCAACAGAAAAACTAGGAGTCTGGTAATTCAGCTGGGAACGTGAAGGAAAATTTTCTAGGCATTTGGAAGATTTGTAATGGGAAGGGGTCATGAAAGTTTATCCTCACTTAAGAAAGTAACAACATTAAACCTTGAGGGTCTGAAATCCATTCAGTGCTTTACTCTCTGAGCTGACCAGACAATGCAGGTGGTCCATAGCTTATTCTTGACAGCCTGGAAGGAATCCTGTCACGATGTATATATTCTAGATAGACATTCTTGAATATTATTCAATGAACTGTCAGAAAAACACTTTTCAAACTTAAGTGAAGTTTATGCTATACAGAGCTCTATACTGTGAAGCATCTCCAGAAGGAGAATTTCCTAACTCCTGTAGATAAGGCTTCTATATTCCATGGAGATGCAAGGTTGGAGGCACAACCACACTTCACTGACTGTGTCTTCTCTTCTCCATTCCCATTCCAATTAACACATTGGCATTTAAAACCTAAACACCTAGGAAGTCAGAGCAAGGTAAATCATGTCATCATGTATCCTGCATCACTCAGAGATAGACTAGGCCAGGAAACAAAACCCAGTGCAGAGATCTCAACATAACTGGGCAATTTAGGGAGAGATGTGCAGAACATCAAGGGATATAGACAGTCCAGATTTTTATTAGGAAATGGAGTACTTGGGAAGGTCAGAGAGTAGGGATGACACCATGTAAAATCGGAATAATTCAAAGCAAAGACTGAAGAGTGCACATTCAGGCAGCTCTCTGGATGTTATGTTCAGACTGACTGCAGAGGCATACAATTGTTTTAATGAGATGTATTAATCTTCCCCCTTCACCTCCCTGGATCTCTAAAATGCCCCAGACATCACTGAATTTAGCAGGGCTTTGTACTGGGAGTGAATGATGTGGATGATATGCTACAACAGTTAAATGCAATTGCAACAAACTTCCCCCATGGGTAAGGCAGTGCTATTCAGTTATTTTTACTGTTACAGCCAATGGGGAAATTATATTTTCTTTTGGAATATACGTGATTGGCTGTGCTCTGAGATGAGATATCACAGTAGATGGACCACTACAGTGCTGTCTTATGGCAGTTCCTGTGTTTCAGAGGATAAACACATAATTTAATAGCTGCAAATGAACATATAAAAGTTAAGAGGCTTTCTGAAAATTATCTTTTTCAGCCTGCAATATTACATTAATTACACCACAGAGGTATGAGAAACAATCATTAGTGTGATCACACTATAATGATGGAAAAAGAAATCATCAGAAGTAGAAGGGACTGAGTAGCCAGGATAATTATGAGCTTTCCTGTTCAAAACAGTAATGACAAAGATGCAAAGGGAAAAAGCTAGTGTTAATAAAATATAATAATAAAAAAGACAACTTTTAATATTGTTAGAAGTCCTGAAAATAGGGCAGCTAATGGGGGTATTCACTCAAAGAGCTCATTATTATCAATCTACATTAGCAGTAGTTTTTCAAATCACTGCTGGGTATGAAATCACAGTTTACAGACTGTAAAGAACATAGTTTTTAACTGTCAATCTGTAGAAAAATGGGTCTATGTCAAACCACTCACAGCCAGTGAGTGCGCTTGGCTAAATGTCTCCTGATATTCAGAGCTGAACTAATGGCTATCATTCTGACTGTAAGAGGACACTGTAGTTTTATGAGATCCTCTTCTGGGACTTGACATTTTGAGATGTGTTTTGGGAGGTTTGTATGTATTGTTATTAATTTTTTGAAGAAAAAAGCCGGCCATAACAAGCAGCTGCTAGCCAGCAAACATTTAAGAAATCCTGAAGCTAAAGGTGAGGCTAGTGCAGCCAGTCACAGCAACAGCTGGATTTTCTGAGTCTTCTATACACTAAAACCAGAGTTTAACAACTCTATTTTGACCCACTACACACTTGCATATACTTCTCCCAGGAACTAGTTTTTGACATGTTATCAGAAAAGTATTGTTTAAGGCTTTCTAAGTTGTAAGTCAAATAAAATGGCATCCTTTTTTATTGCAATGAATAAACAAAATTTAAAAAAATGCGTTGCTCATTTTTTACAATTATATTCTTCTTGAGAAATTAAAGTGAAAGGACTAGTAGTATCTTCAGAGATATCTGTGCAATTACAAACTTACGTGCACAGATTTGTGGTCTGACTTGGTTTCTATCATCACCATATGACACATATGATTGCTGGGGCTGCATGGCAGCCAATTAATTGAACAACTGGATTGCTTTACCAATTTGCCTACTGCACCTGCAGACCAGGTAACCAACCTTGCAGAGCCATTTGCATGTGACGTTACAGACACTGGAATGTTTACTTTCATATGCATTCAGGCACCAAAAAGGAAAATGGCACAGTGGTGTCCGGGCCTGCCTTACAGGACTGTTTTCCTTTACATGGTTCTTGTATTTGAGAATACTTGAAAAAAATGTCTTGGAAAAGAAAGTGTCATATGCAGATAAGCATTTTCACATACACACATGCATACAAGTACCTCAATATGCATATATTCAGTGATATAGATTTGCATATTTATGTGTATACATGCTGTCATGAATGAGTAACTCCTGCCTGGAATCTCCAGGATTTATCTGTGTGTGAGCAGCACTATACAACCATTAGCAGAGCTGGGAAGGACTTGGGTATTTGATTTGTGACTGCACAGAGATTTCCTTGGCTCTAATTGAGCAAACATTGGTTCACTGGGCTTGACATTGCTCTTGTACAGGTATAAAGCTGAAATAACTCTATCAAGGGCAGATGACCTTTGAGAACATAAACAAGGAGAATTATGTTCTCCATTGAATAAAAGCCATGAAGGAGCACTTCTGAGATGCAAGCAAGGAAATCGATTAGGTTTGGGTGTTGTCCTCCCTAAAGGTTATCACTGTGACTCCAGCGGAAACTTCTCTGGATATAATTTTTAGAGGCTTTTTTCTGTGAATTTTTATTTTGTTTTATTTGTTCTAGCTGCTACACATCAGGTGCTACAGCTGGGCAATACCTCAGATACATTTGTTAAAAAACTACTATTCTCACAATGAAAATGGCATCTGATCTACCTTATATGACAAAGACCTTATTTGGCATAGAAAAGGGATGAAGTAAATTTCCATTACTTAAATTCTAAGCAAACAACTCCAGCCTTAACTATGGAGACAAAGAATTTGTCTCATCTTCACCAGTACAATGAGTTTAAATAGAGGCCTCCATCACAAGGTGCAATAGCAGTTTTCAGTGCTGCATATGGACCTCACAGCAGGAGCCAAACAAACCTTCCAGTGAAGATCAGCCTCTTCACACTGATAAACATAAAACTGATGCTGCCAACCATCTCTTTGTCTTAAAAGCAGACAGTCTAGGGATAGTAGCTGAAGCTGGATTCTTTAAAGCATTATAACATTCAGTATTTTTTCCTGTGAGTTTTTTTGGAGCCATTCTGTGCTTACAGAACGTGAAAAAGGTACTAATATTGCAATGACAATAGTCTTTATTTACAACTGAACCTTCCACTTGCTTCTCAATTTATTCAAAGGGGGAAGAGTTGCAGCACACAACCAAAACCTTCTGCTAAGCAAGCTGGTGTACTTTTGCTTTTCTAATTTCATTTAGCACTCAGCCATCATGAACTGCAGGTGAAATATCACAGGTAAAATATTTAAGTAGAATTATATCAACACATCCAGTTAGGCCAAGCTTTAGCTTTGCTATTGTTGTGCTCTTAACCTAACAATTTCTTTCACTCACTATCAGTAAAGTGCATTGAAGTTAATGAGGCAAATTCCACAGACATAGAAGAGCTTTGAATCACGCTGCAAATGATTTACTACTGTATTATAACAGGCCTGAGTGGGGTTTAGTGTTTGCAAAGTAATTTGGAGGAGTAAATAATACTTCTGATTGAGTTAACTACACTCTGGACCAATACCAAGAGAAATAAACAGCAATGGAAAACCCCCAAGGCTTCCTCAAATCTCTCGACCCTTATCTGAATAAAGCTAGATATCTCTGTCTATAACCATGTCTAGCCACACTTCATCATCTGCTCCAAAACAGATTTTTGAGAAGCCAGTTTGCAGAGAGAGAAGCACTAGGGATACATAGCACTCAGTAGCAGGACTTCAGCTGCCTGCACTTTATTGGGCCATACACTCACTCAAGGAAGTCAGTACACTCAAACTATAGCCACAAACACGTCTCCTATGTTTTTCCACTCATTCACGCTTTTCATCACAGTCATCACAAACACTTTTGCAGACAGACCTTGTTTTCAAGCACAAATGAGACCCTTTATACAATAAAATCTACGGGAAACAACATATATAGAAGGAAAAGAGTAATCTCTGTCAGACAGCTCTGAAAGCAATGTGGTAATTTTCTGTGACACAAAAAAAAATCAGCAGAAAATGCTGCCAGTAAATAACCTTGTGCCTCCCACAATAGACTCAGTGGGTGGTAAACACTAGGGGAATCATGTCAGTCAATCCATGCAAATTCCCATAAATGGACAGCATTCTTTCACCACACTGCTCTCACCCTTGCAGCAGCATCTGCTGCCACTTCAGTCTCATGGGGGATGGCATGGAAAGGCACAGGAGCTGAGGAAAGGAAACAGAGACAAAAGCTGCCCAGAAAGCAAACACACAGAGATTTTCATTCTCTCTTAGATCCACTTTTCAGGGACTACAGAGAGTAACGGATTAGGATTATGAAATTGACTGAAGAATTCCTGAAAAAGATTTGTAAACACATCAAGACAGACCTGTCACATTCCCATGGAATTCTGATGTTGAGAGTTTATCTTCTTACAATTTAGATAACTTTCAGTTTCCCCCTCTCTCTCTTACTACTTGGTTCTTTGGTTTTTATACCCTTGGAAGAATATCTCACTCACTCTTCTCTGGATGTTACATTGGGAACTAGCCACATCCCTTAGGAGCAGAGAATGGGTAAATTATAATTTTGATATGGTATAGAAGTGATACTTGCCAAATTACGTGTGAAATATACCTTACAGCTAAATATTTATTAATTAAGATATACTACATGAATTCCTATTTTATAATAACTCTATGCAACCCATCAGAATTAGTATTAATAACAATTATAAAAGCCTTTTTTTCAAAAGGTTAGAACTTTTATGAAAAAGTACCATGTTTATCTAGTCTCTAAGAAGGATTACCTTGAAATTATTTTATTAACTTACCCTAGCAGAAACAGAAGTCACTGAGGCATCTTCTCCTATGTACTGTTTACTGACCTATGAAAAAATAAAAACAAATGTCTGCTAGGAAGAAGTATTTACACATCTGTTTTATGAGTGGCAAATGGGATAGATGATGAAATCTCATTTAAGTTATAAAATTCCACTTGATTTGGAAGAACCAGAATTTTGCCTTCAGCTGTAAAAGTTTCAAAAGTCACATGCCATAGGATGACAGAAAAGAAAGCCATAATCAGAGGCTCTAAATTTTTGGCTTTTAAATGAATCATAATTCCATCTCCAGAATGCTGATACATATGTAAATTGCTGGTTCATTATGAACCAAATAGAACCCATATATTCCTGTAGGGAACTGAAGAATTCATAAATGTCATCATTGTTTATCCAGATTGTAATGGTGCTAGGTTCAAAAGAGAAGCCAAAATTTTAATCTCTAAATGTGAAAAGATGAAAGAAGATATCTTTTAAGTTAGATTCATAGAGAATGTGTTCTTTGCAATTAAACAGATATCTGCCACTGCTGTAAAGTGTAGTGAAACTGAGCAAGCAGTGTTAATGACTTGTGAACCGTTGTGACAACTTGAAGCTTAAGGAAAACATTTATAAAAATCCTTAGGAAAACGGTAACATGGGTACTAGTGGTAGAAGATTCATTGGAACTGTGCTAGTGGGTACAGATTTAAGTGTCTCCTAATTTCTTTTATTAGTTCTGTTTAGTTTTTTGAAACCACAGAATGATTAATTTTCCATATAATATTTCAACTACTTTATATTAAGTATCTCTACCCATATGTAGCTACACCTGTGAAAAATAAATAGCAGGTGTTTCATTGTTATGGTTACTTCTGTTTATTCTCGACAAGTCCATTTGTTATTCTAAAAGAAAATGAGTTATCTTGAAGTCCATTTTATTAGGATACAGTGCTGTCTGCTAATTATCATTAGTACTCCCATTGCAATATTCTGGGTGTTCCATAACTAGATACTTTTTAGCTAAAAAGCAAAAAAAAAAAGTTCTGTGTATCATTTGAGTTGATCCATAAAAGAACAAACTTGTTAGACCAATATTGCTCCACTCTATAATCTGTCACAGAAACAAATATAAATCAAACGTTGCTTAAACTTTTTACATGCTCACACCTATATGCGACATACTGTAGCTACTATAACTTAGTAGATGTAGGCAATACACTCTTTTTCTCTGAGGCTATTGTCATGTAAAGAAAAGAGAAAGGGAAAACTTCACCCTAAGTGCTAATGTGAACTTGAATCTTCCACAGATTGACGTATGTGGTTTTGTTGCAGAGCTGATGGTGTAGTTGGGAATGGCTATTGTAGAAAACAGGAGAGAACACTAGAAATAAAGCAACAGATCATCTCTGAAGCACCTCTGTTCTGACAAGGAAACAAAAGTTGCTTTTGATCATTACATAAATGAATGACCTTGCAAGAAAAACAAGATGTTATAGGAAGAGAATATCTTGCTTCATAAAGTGATCAATGTCTCCATGGATAAATGAATCATGAGTCAGCATTGTCAATGACCCAATGTCATTTACTCAACATTGAGAAGCATAGTTTGGATGAGAAATAAGTGTTTTGGGAAGAAGTAAAGAGAAAATATCTTAACGGCTTAGAACATTTAGATTTCATAGGTTCTTATATGCTGCTAAATACAATTTTAGATAATTATCAAGACATAGATTAAATAAAATGCTTTCAGGGACTCATGACCACCCATAGTGACATCTACCTCATCCACAAATGATTAGATATTAGAATTCCTCCTATAGTGTCAAAAGGAGACAGAATAATTTTCTTTCTGTTATACAGTGGCCTAGTGAATTCTATTGACCCAGAGGTGATTGTTGGCAGAGATGGGCAAAGTTAATTTTATATGCAATACTGATTTTAGACATCTCACTGAAATCTTGCTCAGAATAGAAATTGACTGTTTAAATTACAAAGCCAAGCACAGAAATTTTAGGGCTAAATTATTAAATGAGATGGACTTGTTTTCAGACCAAAGAAGAATGTTAGAGTCTCAGCAAAGGCAGGTAACAACTGAATGTCTCTGTTAATTCCTTTTATGAAAGGAGGAACTCATGAATTTCCACAGTGCTCTGGATAAAGCTTGAACAACTTCAACATCCAGCTCCACCAAAGCTCCAGCCAAAGGTCTGGCTTTATTGAAGATGACAGAAAACAACAGATCATAAAATCCAGTCTCTCCTCTACACACGAAGGGGTGTGAAAGGGTGCCTGACTGAGCAGGTGTTTGACCGCCAACCAGGGTCAACCCAAGAATGCCAGAGGCTGGTGGTACAAAGTGCACAGATGCTTTCATCCCCTTTCAGCCATTTGGAGCTGCTGCAGGTCCTGGTTTTGGAGGGAGAATTGGTCAGAGCTTCTCTGTGTCTCTGTGGAAGTTGGTTGATTTAGTTGTTAGTGCTGTGATATTGCTGGCTCAGAGACCTTGATATGGAATCATTTGCATCATCAGGTCTTGAACATGCAACTGCCAATGCAGAAAATTTGTCATTGGACAATATTAATAGAAAATTCATGTATTACTTTTGAAGCAAAAATTTTAATTCTTCATTTTGGTGATATTTCCTGTGACATCCCCTTATATATCAATGAGGGTTAAAAACGGCATGAGAAATTATATTTCAAAATTGCTCCAATTTTATTAAAGTCCACTGCTCTATAAATAGTCTTTTAAAACTTAAATATTTATTAAAGTCTTCAAAATAAGGAAATAAAAATACTTCGAGAAAGAATTGTCTTTTCTTTATCAACCAGTGGCAAAGTAAAGCCTGTCCTTATCATTTTGGTAAGACGTTGCCTAAGCGTTGCCAAATAATTAGTAACTTTCCAGTAAATTTCCATATTTTTAACATTCAAACAGATTGTTATTTCAGAAAACAGTTAAGGATTGTCCATAAACTTTCTGCATTTTTATCTACAATGTCTCGCTGTTTACAATACCAGGCAATTACTGATAACAAAATATCCAGCAAATTTTCATACAGAAACTTTCATGTAGGTAGAGAATCCATTATAAGAAATCTTTTTTTTTTTGCAAATGATTATACACATTACATATTAAAACTGCAACAAGATGTTCACCTTCAAAATAGATAAATTGGTTAAAAGTAATAAATAAATTCTGTGAAACATTTCTCTATGATGTCCTTAAATTTTAAAGCACTATTTATACAATAAATTAACTGAGCTTGATTCCTATTGTTCTTTGTTCAGATCTAAAATGAAGGCTTTCCTCTATGCAATAGGCTGAAAAGATATTTGGTGGCATGTTTTACAGGTCTGACAAGATACAGCACTATTTAATTTTTAGGGAAGAACATGATGTTCCTTCACACAGGAAGGAATCTTCCTTCACCAAATCTTATTCACTTCCTTTTCCTTCTCTTTTTTGATAGAGATCATTGCTTTACCAGACAAGGATCACATAAAGAAGAGAACATATAGTGCTGCTTTACTTTGCTTCTTTCACCAGGAATTCTGTGGCACTTCATGATTTTGTCAAGGGAAATACTGCAATATTGAAAAAAAATCTTATTCCTAGGCACTGTTCTTGTATCCTTTTTGTACTGAACCAAGTAAGTTGCACTGTGAGGAAGAGTGGCCTTGAGAGAGACGCGGGCCTGTGGGCGGGACAGGACCCTTGGATTCAAATTCACAATAACTGTAAGCAGTGAAAACCCTGAGAAACCTCTCACGCCACACTTTCTTTTCAAATGTTTGTTATTTCACCTGCTGATATATTAAAATTCCAGTTTTACATTCCAAATCCAAGGCCCATTAATCACTACCCAGAAATGTTGTAGAGGAAACAGAATCATTAACATCCACTGCACACCTGACTTCTTTTCTGTGCTCAGCTTCACCAGCCTGTTCCTCACAGTGCTGGCCTCTAGAAACTTTCATGCTGATTTGCTCTTTCTTCTTGCTTATGTGATCTGCTGTTCCAAACTTGTCTGTCACTCCTTCAGCAGCTGCCCAGATCAATGTGAATGGAGACTAGAGTGAAATTTTCAATAATGTTAAGTCAGGCAAAATGGGGCGCTGCAAAAACAAACCAGAAGAGGGATTCTTTTAAGTCTTAAAGTTTTGATCTGCTATGGCTTTCAACATCGAGGGTAGGGCTGGGAGCAATGTAAGATTTGTTATACTGCCCAATATAAATGTCACATTAAAATGCCTGGCACAGACCATTAAAGGTTGAATCCAAGCCAAATAATTTCACAAAGAATCCTTTAGCTGACCTCCAGTGCTGCTTAGATTATTACTTTATCAAAGAAAATGTTTTGTTGCTTGGTTTGCTGAGACTCACATAAACAACTGTAGTCTTAAAAGTGTCTGAAGATGGCAAAAAAAAAATACATTTTACAGGCCTTCTTATTCTGAAGAGTATTCAAGATAGCAACTTCTGTTCACTTAAGTTTAATGGTGCTGGAAAGTGCAAGTTGATTTTGAAGTACAATTACATGTCACTCAGCTGCACACAAAGTGTGTAAAGGAGTGGGAAGCAGGGACATTTTATTTATCCTACTATATAGTATTGAAGTAATAATGACAGAACTAGCCACTCTCCTTTTTAGTACAGGAGGTTCTCAGAGATATAAACCAAATGGTTTAGCAGAAATCATGTTTAATGTGATCATCTCTTTTTAATTTTTTTCCTTGGATTTATTGTGTGCAGAAGGGATGAGTAACCAGAAATAGACAACACCCTTTAAGGCATTTTGTTAATTTAACATTCAAAAATAGACCTCAGTCTGTCTTGCAATTATTTTGGGATGGAGTTCATGTCACTAAAATTCTTCTCAGATTGTCCTGAGCTGTTTCCAAATGGCCACACAGCATTCTATAAAAGAAACCACTCCTATGGAATAAGAACTGCAAAAAACACATGAAATGGCACAATTTAACATTTTCTATCAATGTTTCTCACCCACTGCTTGGATAATTAGACTGTACTTTTTCCTAAGGGAAGAAGAGAAGATATTTTGAGAAAAAGACTCTCAGCTAACCAACATTTTCTCTCCAGACTTCCCTTTACTGAGGATTATAAAGATTGCAAAGGTTTGCAGTTTTTCTCTCCAAAAATGGATGGCAACTGAATTCCTGTTATGAGAACTTTATACTCTTACTGGGTAAGGGCACCATTGACAAACAGATAGTAAATCTGCCATAAATCCATCTTTTTCTGTAGTACAATCTCTCCATTAAAACCACTTGATCATAAATATCTAGCTGTACTAAAGATCAGATTTAGAAGAACCAAAAAAATGATCCACTAATGAGGATGCCGACAGGTGAATGCAGTCATGACTTTGCTAGGTTAACCAGAAAGTTACTCAACTTAGAGAAAACAGTAATTAGGTCCCTGCAGGAACCTGTGCAACCAAATTACTGGCAAAGTTGCACAGAAATAAGAGTTCAAAAATTCATTTAGTCTTCAGCAGGATGCTTTGCCTCACAACAGGTTTTCCCACAAAGCACACCATCTCCAAAGAGATGAAGACTGAACAGTACAGAAGTGTTGTAAACTAATGGCAAAACTGGGCATAAGAAAAGGCAATGCTACTCACACTCACATGGTGTTGCGCAGTTTTGAGGGCTCATTGCTGCTTCTGGGGCTGATTACTCACTACATTACTGCAGGTTTATCTTCAAAATCCTGTTGGTGGAAAACTGAAGCAATGCAGAGGAGAATCTGGCTGGCAATGTTTACGCAGATGGGGGGAAAGTGAGAAGTACACTGCAGGACTGATCAGAAAGAAAGCAGACATACAACAGTTCTAGAGCTGTACTTCCAACTATTTGGCTATGCTACATCTTGTCAATGTCTTTTGGTTGTGTCAAAAGCTTAGAGGAATTTTGCTTCTTCCAACTTTCTTGTTTTCCCACTGCATTTAACACAAGCATGGTGATTTTCCACTTTGCAAACGAGAGCAAATTGATCAGTTTATTCTTTGAGAAGTGGGTGATGCTCAACACAACATTTGACTGCCATCAGTGGTCAGTCCATAAACAACTGCGCCACAGTTTTCAGCAAGAAAGCAATCAATAACTATTCTCTTTAAAGCACTAGACACAATTTTGTATATTCTCAGACTGTTTCTATATTTCCTTAACCATGAGAAAAGTATTCACTGTAACAAGTGTTATAAGGCTTAAGCCCTGCACAAGTCAGTGGAAGGGTAACTTCTTTTGACCTCTTGAATGCTACTGGAATTTCAGACTGCTGGTGAGGGAAAGATCCTCAGTTTAAAAACAGCAGGGCTCTGCCCACCCCAAAAGACTTTGGTTTACACAGGTCAGAATTCTGGCTCATAGGGTTTTGATATGATCTATAATCTATTCTTCCTCTGTCCTCTTTTTCCATCTGCTCACAAGTCCTTCCCCAGAATAATTTATAAAAATGTTGACGTTTCCTCTGCTTAAATGCCTACACCACAGTGAGGTGTAGTCAGTAACAGCTTAGTCTGGTTTGCCAAGTGGACTTTACATTAATTCTGGATTGAAAGAAAAACAGTCAGCTTAAGAAGGTTACAATGGTTTTAATTTCCTCTACTCAGTCTCTTCTTTGAAGACCCGAATTTTAACTTCCATGATTTGTGTGAAGTCTGTGGAGTAACTTCTCTCATAATTGTGTGCCATTGTTTTCCTCCTAAAGGATTATGTGGCAATCAGCATAAAGTGCAAACACAATTTCCTTCTTGTGTTTTTCCTCTTTAAATAAAAAACATTGTGCAAATACCTGGTTGTAACAGAAACAAAAGGTAGGACAAACACAACTGAGATACAGCCCAGCATCACCCCTGTAAATGTCACATTATTTCCCCGGTTAACCATAAGTACAAAGCCATCTTTTAAGTGCTCTACAGAGTAGTAATTTGGCAAGTCACATCTCTACAGACACTGAATTCTGTGTGCTAGGACTTATTGAGTACACTTGTATAACTCAAAGTCAGGGTATCTTTTAGGGAATGCATTTTACATGTGAAAAGTCAATGTTCTTTTGTTTTCATTTTTTGACGTATTGAACTACCAAGAGCAGACACATCAGATTACGTTTTTAAAAGCGCTTTTAATTGAATCAAGGCAGGAAAGGATTATATTTCTCGAGAAAATGTTAAACAAAGTAAACTTTTTTTTTTTTTCATTAAAACCAAGTATTCTTGCAATAAGTATTGTCTTGCATAACTGAAGTTTGGATGCTTCTGATATTTGACATTCTGGGGAAGTTGTTTTGTCCACCATTCTCTCTTAAGATAGGTTCTGGTTCTCATTTCCAGTAAACTGCAAGATGAGGGCTTTGCAATTTTATAGTTCTGTTTTGCTGAATGTTAGAATGGTTAAGCAGCAGTAAGTGGAAAAAGAGTAGAGCACAAATCAGCGTTTTAACAGGCTACAGTATGGATGAATAGCATGCTTACAATGAATATCTCAGTTTATGTAAGTCCACCCACAGAGATGTCTTTGAATAATACAGTCATGACCAAATCCTCTGAGATTAAAGATCCTGTTATGAAAATGAAAAATTTAGCAGTTGAAGAAGAAGATATAATCATCAGAAGTCTGAGGTAATTTTCAAGTTGTCAACAGATGAATGAAAACCTGTCTTATATTTATTTTGTTATGGAAAGTTATATTTACAAGGCACTAATGAGGACTAGAAATTCAGTCCAAATTAAAAATGGGCTTAGTAGTAGAAGTCATTTGACTCCAGAAGCTGGAATCTAAATATAAATACCTGTTTAAACTTCTGCTACAAATCTGATGATATCTGGCAATAACAAATGTAGTGACACAAGGGATATGAAAAATTGGAAGCAAGTGGAAGGTCTGGGGTTACAAAGATACTTGCACGATAAGAGCTAGTCAGAGCTACTTGAAAGATAAATGTAAAAAAAATGAGAGGAGTGAGTTTTAGATCCCTTTAGTTTTTCTTTCTATCCTGCAAAATGTATTCAGATGTCTCTCTGGATTTTGATAGCAGATGTAGAAAGAGGAATATAAGTGTTTTTTATATTTTTGCTACAGATAATCAGAAGGTTTTTATGTAGATATTCCGATGTTCTTGAAAGCACTTTCAGTATATCTTTAGAATTTCAAAGGAAAAGCATACATATGCACATTCAAACACATAAAATGCATTTAATTTTTTTGTTTGCTTTGCTGATGTAAGTTGGGAAAAATACTTTCTTCTGTGTTTCAAGTTTGGATAGCTAATAAAATGCCCAACTTGGATTTTATGAAGCTTTCAAAAAAAAAAAAAAAAAGGCACCACCTTAGGGTAAAAAACAAGTGTGAGAAACTTCAGCCTAGGGGGCCATTATTTTCGTTTTATGTCCTTGAAAGCAGCCTCGTGTTTCTTCAACCATAACAATAGTGATATTGCCACAGTGTGTTATGACTGCCAGCAGGAGGAAGGCAGTGACTGTCTGTAATGAAGACGATTTTATCATGAAGTTGGAGAGTAATTCCTGGAAAGCTAAGAGTGAAAACTAATTTGATTGGCTCAGTACAGAACTGGTTTTATTTTAAAACAAAAATCAGGATTGGAAAAACAACAATAACAACAAAAAACAAAACAACAACAAAAAACCAAAAACAGCAACAAAAAAACCCAACAAGTAGAAATGTCAATGTGCAATATATATAATTTGCCATTCTCCTGAGCTTCCTGTCCACTTTTCACTCTTCCTGTAATGCATATAAAACTCATTTGCTTATTTATGTGCCTTATTAATTGTAATTTAAGCATATATTTTTGATAGGACAGATGTACCATCTCCTTATACATTTCAAGAGGATATGAATCCAAGTCAGCACTGGAACAATAAATTCCTAATAGACCTTGAGTTCAAGGAAACTAAACCAATCAACTCACAAAGTTACTAAGGCTGCTTTCAAATTTAGTTGGTTGAGTTGATTGTACTGTGTTCCATTATGAACCTAAGCACCTCACATAAATGAATTTATCCACACCCATATCCCCCGTATAAGACAACAGGCATTTTTATTTTCCTTGTAGCAATAGCAAAGTGATACAAAGGGATCAGACTGGCTCAGCATAGGAACTCCAACTGTATGGACATCAGTTAGATCTTCAGTAGAGTCAGTCCTCTGAACAGAAACATTTTGTGATACACACAGGAAATTGCATCATGTTTTTTCACTCTCTTATACAGGGAATGCAGTATTTTTGCAGGACTATTCTTTCACCCAATTCAATGAACTAAGAATGTCCACATTAATTCTCTTTTAAAATTTGTAGCGTAAATATACAGGAATCTTGGTATAAGTATCATATCAAAGATTTAAGGTAAATGGATTTTAATGGGAGACATTTTTTATCATGGTTAATATTCAGTCTTTACAACTCACAAGTTTTTCTTTTGAAAAAATTGTTTCCATTTCAATTGAACCTGAAGTTCATGAGCAAATATCTAAAGTACTTCAGTTAACTTAAAAGATTGAAATACTCCATATTAAAAACGAAGTATAAAGTAAGAGGCATTTGTAACTAAAATGGCACATAACATATTAATTCTCTACACAGGACTGATGAAAAAAATGGATTGTCTTTATGCACCTGTTTTTCTTTTTTTCTTGTCAGCCACCTTCCAAAGTAGTATTCAGGTCTAACTGATGGATCCTCAGATCACACAAATGGGGATTATAATGCCCTTCTACCTAAGGAACATGTAATAGAGTATCACCAGCAAAGCTTGAATTTTAAATATGGCAAAATTTTACTCTGAACTGCTGCCCTGCATATATAGAGAGATTTCTTGGATAAAGTTATGGAATCTCATAAGAATTTAACTTTTTTAATTACTTTAGATTTTAAGCTACATATTTATACGGTTCCTGATTCTTTTAACAGGACAAGAACCAAATGATTTTTGGCCCCCAAGGATCATGAAAACTCCTTCACTGTAACAATAAATTCTCTATAGATTCTTTAAAGCTACACTGTTAGTTTTAAATGGAGTTGGGTTTTTTTAGCAGCTGAATGTGTTTTAATTTTTTTAATGTGATAGATACTTTAATTTCCTGTCTCTTTTTAATTTAAATTTAATTAAAATCTGGCCTCACTGACTTTTACTTTCAGGTCCTGCGTTGTCTCTGTGTTTACCCTCCAAGTGTTTCCCAGTACTTTGAGCACATTAGGAATATTAAGCAGTTAATCAAGTGTAAAAAACATTAATTTGCTCTGTAGCATCTTTCATTAATATCTTTTTTTTTTTTTTTTAATCAGAGAACTATCCAACAACTAAGCCCACAGATTTCAAAGCAAGTATTTCATCAACAGGCACTGATATTTTGCTGCACCAAGGATGGTGAAATAAATCTCTGCTGCTGTGAGTGAATGGTACAGGAACCATCCCAGCTGCAGTGTAATCACCAAGACTGCACCATACAGTTTTTAAATAAATAACCCCAGTCAAACGCATATATATATATAGTGTGTGTGTGTGTGTGTGTTTAGAACAATCTGATTCCTTGAAGCATGCCACAAGCTCCATCACTCTCTGGGTAATTTTCTCTGGTTTCTGAAGCTTGTGTCAGAACTGCCATCTGTTCTATTTTTGCCAGTGAACCAAGGCTTACCCTTTCATGGGCTAAGTAACTAGAATTTGGCCAACTCAATGGCAACTAAAGGTGAAAACCATTTTACATGGTGGATCTGGCCTAACATTCTAGCACAAACAACAAAGATACTGATAGAGGTAGACACTTTTCAAAGTGTCTTTTCACTTTTCAAAGAACTAACTGTATTGAGATCTTCATTTTTATTGCAGACATTGCTGCTATTGGCCCAAAATATACAGCATGTGGTCCAGAAACAGCCAACTGTAGGTCTGGAATATACATTATCCTGGATCTGCCTTATGTCAGTAATTCCTGGTATAAGGCTGCTTTGCCCCCAGGTACCAGCAATGATAACCAGCTCTAGCTAATGGGAGTTAATGGAACTTTGCATTGGAATTAATTTTGAATTCTACTGTGATCCTTCATTTGTGCAGAAACTCTGTTTTACGAGCTGCAGTGAAATCACCAATCTAGGCATATAAAACTTTGTGCAAAAGTTATAAAACCAATGCAACAATTGTTTAGATTATGAAGAGGAAGCCTCATTCATTATGCAGTGATTCCTTTCCCTACAATTAAAACACAAAAAAATTCTCTTCTAAATTTCCCCATATTCTATGCAAATACATGCGTTTTAAGCCCTCTTTTTATCAAAAATCTTCAATCTGGGGCAAAGAGGAAACACAAATGCCACACAAACTATAAAAGTTTCTGGGGAACTATAAGCAGATAGTGAATTAACCCAAGTATAGGATCCTGTCACTGGAACTGAAATTTGAGTTCATCAATCTATTTGTATTGAAGTCCTTTGTCCCTTTGTGAACAACTCTACAAGCTTCTTCCAGTTCAGTGATAAACACAAAATACTTCTAGAACTTTTTGGAAATGGTTTCTGATCCTGTAACTAAATGTAAATGTTTTTTGTCTTTTCTGGGAAAACTTATATAATTGACTGAAATTGTATTTTTCTGATGAAAGTATGCAAAAATCTTTTTTGTTCTCCTCTATCTTGGAGACCTGGAACAAAATCCAGATGGAAAATTCCCATGGGAAAGCTTATGTTTACTAGTAGATTTCAGGAAAGAATTTATTGAGAAATTCAGTCTATGTCAAGATAAATATTTAGAAGTAGCACTCCACTATGAAATTCTGATAAGCAAGTTGTTAAGTTTCATTGGATAGCTATTCATAGGTGAATTCAGAGTGACTGCATTGATAATACAGATAATTGTTTTTTCTTTGTGTAACTTTAAAATACAGTATCTCCTATGAGCAAACACTAACACACAGTTTTAAATTTTGCTTTTGAAAGTAGAAAATATTAGCCTTGATCCCCATAGGAAATTATGATGCAGTAAATGAGCCTTGCAGTGCACAAAGTGATCTTGAAAGCCCATGGATCTTACTGCTTCAAGGTGAAGTAATCCTCCTGCAGCCCCATCTCAAGGACAAGTGAGCACCCTGAGAACCAGCTGATGAATCACACAACTGTCCACTTTGTTGGTCCAAGGCACACTGGCTGGCCTTAAAGCACTGGGCTGGAAATTGCAGAGGAGCAGCTTACCTGAGTGCAGAAGCAGTAGATTGAACAGTGGAGCAATGTCAGTAGGTCTGCCAATTTAAATTGTCCTCCATGAATCAGAACCTGAGGAGTTTGTGTGTGGAGGAAGAGAGGACACTGACACGCTGGAAAGCCCCGCCTGCACACACTGCCCTTGGGCACCTCCATGCAGAAAGCCCTTAGGGGGAAGTTAGGAAAACAAAACAAAATAAACTACAAGCAAAAAAAAATCAACTGTTTCCAGACTTTCTTGTTTTTGCTCACGGAATAAAGCAAGCTGGAAGGGAGCTCTGGAACTGCTCTGCTCCAATGGCCTGGTCAAAGAAGAGCTAACAAAAATTAAGATTGGATGTATAGGTTTTTCTTGAGAACTATCAGAGTTTTCAAAGAATGGAAATTCCACACTTCCCTGGACCTTTTTTCCATGCTTGACCATCCTCTTAGTGATTTGTTTTTCCTGTTAACAAATAAGGATTTACTCTCCTTTGCCTCTTGCACATTTATTTTGCCCCTCCAAAGGTCTGGCTTTGTCTTGTCTGCCTTTCGATAGAGAAAAACTGAAGGTAGATTACTCCCCCTTTCCTGCCTATAAAGCATCCCTTAAAGCATCTTAGTGCCATTATGATCCCACCCCACTCAAAATCATGGTTTTTAAACCTAGTGAGATCTGACACATGAAAAGTTTCTAAGTAGCTGAGATTGTGCATTATTCCAAAAGTGCTTTGTCAAGGTGCGTACTTGAAAGTAGAAAAAAGATTTAAATTTTTCAAGTTCATAATTTATGCCATCTGTCTAATATTGTTTACTGGAATACTCTTGTTCAGCATCATCTTTTTAAATGAAAAATTACACTACTCGAGGAAACATTCTCACTGCAGTATCTGAAACACAGAAGAAACACTGAAAAGAACAGCTGTATTATTTGTATTTACGAATAGAAAAATTCTGGAAAGTTACATCAAGCCACACACACACACACACACACACACACAAACACACACCAAAAATAAAAAATAAAATAAGTCTGGCAGAGAAAATTGGTATTTTAAGAGTATGTCTTACTGTCTGGTGTTCTAAATTTGGGGATTAGATAAATGTCCTCTTTGCACTCACTTCTGTTCTCCAGCAACAGAGCATAAAACAGTGCCTTAAACATGAGCTATTAAAAAGAACAGTTTATGTTCTGTGGCTTTTAAGCAGAATGTTGCTATATTTAAAAAAAAATCATAAGGTCCTTTACCATCACACAAAACAGATCAGTTTTCCCTGTCTATAGGGATGCCCAGTCTGAATAAAAGCCTCTAATGGAGGCTAACATTCCTTGAATTACTGTGAAAGCAACACTTCTCTGTTGTACTCTTTCAAGTGTTGATACTGATGAAAATACTTGTGAAGCTGCCAAGCTAATTTCATGACAGATAAGTCAGGAGCAGTACACAAGAACCTGATTTTGGGCATAAATATAATGTCTAGCAACACATTTGGGAAAAAAAAAACCAGCCTTGAAAAGAAATAATCAAAAGATCCTCCAACAATGCCAACAGTGAAGATTTTGGTGCCAGGTATTTATCACTAGGATTATAACAAGTTTACTAATCTCAGTAAATTGGAACAAGAGATACATTAATTCTGTTCATTAGGTACCTCCTGCTGTTATGGTTTGATTATTATTCATAGTACTTGGACACTTCACTTAGGATTGGGTTATTAAGAATTCTAAGTACTGCATATAAGCACAATAAAAGTCCAGCTCCAGCTCTGCTTTACAACCTTACAACAAAAAGGATTTAATTTGCAGTTTGGGAATAGGTAAAGGATGAGGTTACGCAACTTGTGCCTTCACCAAGGACTGAATAAAGACATTCTTTATCAGCACAGGCCTGTACCTTAATGCACTCATACCTAATCTTCCCTGTGGACTTCTCCCACTGCAGCGCTATTTCCTCTTGCTTCTGCTTGTTTATAAACATCCAGCTAATTCGTGTCAGCAGCAGCAGCCATCACACTCTGGAATGTCAACACTGACAGATTTGCACTGCTGTCTGTACCAAGGGATCCCACACCACCCCAGAAATTCCCTCTTCTCAAAGAAGGTCTAGATTACTCTGTGGTAGCTCAAGTGTTACAATATAATTCCATTTTTGGTAGGAAAGACCCAGCTGGAAACCTCAGGATTTACAATTGGCACAACAGTGCTATTTTCTCCTTTAGCAAGTGTCCAGTACTTATGTGTTGGGTTTTATATTCCTTCAAGAACACTACAAAATATTTAAGGTCCATAAAGACCAGGTTTAAATGCCCCAATTAAAATGCTGCTTCTCAGAGAACATGTAACAGGACTGTACAAAAAATGTCCCGGGTAGATCAGCACCTCAGAGGCTTATATCAGCCAGAGCTGGATCTATGCAGCATGAACTCTTAGAACACACTGTAGATCAAACTTGAATAAAATACCGAAGTTGAGAAGACCAATCATAAGTGGATTAACTGCATTGATAGGCTCCTCCTCATCATCACCATAAATATGAAACTTATCTGATTTTGGATTAAACAGGCCTCAGTGCGAATTCTGAATGTCTTTGTGAATTATTTCTTTCTCACCATTCTTACTGCTAGAAAAGTGATTCTCTCAGAGGGCAGAAATTAAAGCCAAACAAACAAACCAACAAACAAAGCCCAGACTACCCAAGACTGAATAAAATTGCTTTATAAGTCTGCTAAAAGAATATTCAAGGATTTGTTAACTAGGCTAGAACTGTGGAGGAGTGCTGGCCAGTTATCCTACAGTGCACTGAGATTTTCTTTATGCTTTTTACACAGAAAGCCTGAGCTTTGCCAACAGTGCCTTTATGAGTCTGTCCTGCCCTTGGAACCAGCCCACAGGCCTCTGTCCCCATTTGTTTTAGCAGTGTAAATCCAAATTAGATTAATGCAAGAGATTAGTCACATGGAGAATTTTGAGGTTGAGAAAATTATTTCCCCCACTTACAATCTTTCTTGGACCATTTTTAGTTTATTTTTTATTTTTCATTTATTTTTTATTAATAAATAAATACCTAGCCTCTAAAATTCCTGAATGCTTTAATCTGAACTGGTAAAAAACTTCTCTCCTGAGGTTCAAACATGAGTCCAGAAGTGTAGTTACCCTAACTATGAATCAGCTCCCTGGAGCCTCAAACTCAGCTGGTCAGCACAACACAAAAACCTGATTTTATTTTTACAAAATCATCAGATATAAGAAGGCAAAAAGGTTGTGCTTCTCTCCTCTCTCACTAAAAATAAAACCATTTGCACAGAAAGGGAAGGGGAGGATGAAAGAGACTATTTAATGAGCTTAAGCCTGATAAACATTTGTGCTGGGAAGAGCACACTGATGTCTGAGAGGTAGTGCTCATGTGGAAGAAGTTAAAAAGAATTTTCTAATTCTAAGTCTTTATGTAGGAGGGGGAGAGAAATCTACTTCAACTTAGATTAAATTTAACAGCTACTACTAGTATAGATAAAAATTTATAGTTTCACAGCTATAAAGGGTTTATATTTAATTAGAGGAACTTGTTTCCATTTACATGGCAATTTTGCAATGAGGTATGCTCTGACAATTTCTATTAGTGTACTTTATATAATTTTTACTGAGTTTTTTGCTGTGAGCTGCCAACTCACAGTATCATATTTCAGAATAAAAATGAGAAAAGCAGTCTTCAATTTTTTCTTGCTTACATTGGGAATTTGGCTGTTATTGATTTACTTTAAGAATGATGGCCATAGACAAGACATTTCCATGAGCAAGTCTATTGATTAGGTTTCAGTATGCTTGCAATAGAAAATTTGGTATTAATGAAGTTCATGAAAAATTAAGTCAGAGAGTCTTTCTAAGGTGTTCATTAACACCTTCACAAGACAGAAAGACCTCATTCTGACACACTTTTATTTCACTTTCTGGTACATTCAAGGCGAGGATTTAAGATTTTCTTGAGGACATATAGGTTTATGTACCTTCAAGTGTGTCATGATTTAACTCCAGCTGGCAAACCAGCCCCACAGAGCAGCTCACTCACTCCTCCTCAGGTGGATGGGGGAGAGAATTAGAAGAGCAAAAGTGAGAAAACACTTGGGTTGTGTTATTTTAATAATTGAAAATAAACAAAATTAAATAATAAAATAAATATTAAAAACACAAATAGGCAATTGCAATGAAAAGGAAAATATCAAAAAGAGAGAGAAATAAACCCCAAATTTAACAAGTGGTGGAAATGAAAAATAATCTGTCACTGTCAGCTGACTGATGCCCTTGGCCCTAGTTTGTATACTGAGCATAATGACATATGGTGCCTAAATTTTAAAGCTCTACCAGGAATTTGCTTTATCCCTGATACATTTTTTCCTGCTTATTCTCAGCATTGTTAGATACTAATATTTCTGGAACATTTCTAGATTCACTATCATTCATCTGCTTTGTAAGTTAAAAATGATACTCTCTTCCTTAAGATAAAAATACATTCTTCTTCTCTTTTTTTTATTCTCTCTTGTGTTTTGTTTATAATTTCTTCCTTCAAATTGAATAGTCATAGCTTCTTGTCTTCATCACAGACTGCAGAATCACCATTTTTTGGCCATCAAGGCTTCTATTGAGCCTCCTGTTTTCCTTCGTTTTCTTCCTCCTAAATCCTCCCGATTCTTTCAGAATCCAGGCCTTCTAAACCACTGTGTATTTAAATATAATACCAGTTTGTGCTGCTCTATTTTTTGCTGAATTAAATGAAATCCCATCAACAGCATTCCCAAAGTAATTGTTAACTTTCATTGTGGTAATTAAATCATCTTCATCAAAATGAATTTGCTGTTTGATATTTCGTTTTATTAAGTTAAAATTATCTATATTTTACAGAAAATAATGCCATTTTATTATTTGTTGCATAAAGCTTACAAAATTAATTTTGTATTCATAATTTTTTCCTATTCCTGTACTACTATCTTTTAGGAATTAAAAGATTAAAAAGGAATCCCTTTACTGGAGTTTGATGGCCCATGAAAAATGTCTTCATGGTCACTGCAGACACTACATGTACCCAAATACATTTGTTTAGCCACAGTTAGTAGTTGACAGTAACTTGTAAACAGCTGGTAATGAAAGGGGTGAACACCAAGAAAGCAGAGAGAGAGACAAGACTCTGCACCAGACATGGAAAATTCTAGTTTAAAATTATGCTCCTGTCAGGATCACCTTCCTAACAGCAGGCACTTTTCAGTTACCTGAGGAAAATTGTTTTACTCTTCCCAAACTCACTCATTTATTAGGATTTGTGCTAATGCTAACATTTTGCAAATGTTTTCACAGAATCACAGAATATGCCAAATGGAAAGTGGGCCACTAGGATCAACGAGTCCAAGTCCTGGCCCTGCACAGCACCATCTCTAAAAGTCACATCATGTGCCAAAAAGCATTGTCCAAACACTTAAACTCTGTCAGGCTTGGCGCTGTGACCACTTCCATGAGGAGCCTGTTCCAGTGCCCAACCATCCTGTGGGTGGAGAACCTTTTTGTAATATCCAGTTTAACCCTCCCCTGGCACAACTTCAGGGACATTCCCTTGGCTCCTGTCACTGGTAACCACAGAGTGGAGATCAGTGCCTGCCCCTCTGCCTCCCTTTGTGAGCAAGTTGTAGCTACAGTGAGGTCTCTCTTCAGTCTCCCCCTCTCCAGGCTGAACAGACCAAGGGACCTCATCCTCTCCTCATATGGCTTCCCATCCAGGCCATTCACCATGTTCATAACTGAGAGGAAAAGCAAATACCTTAGTATTTAAATTCTAAATCTGAGGTAAAGTAACTAAATCCAAGGTCCTGAGTCCTCTCTGTTCAATCTCCAGCCTAGCTGTCATTTTGGCTTCAGCTTAGAGTCACTGACGTTGTAGGCAAGAAAATCTGGGGGCTAAGCTGGGAGGAGAAAAACAGGGAAGTTCTGGGTTACGCTTAGGTTCTGTTGCATGGACTTTGTCCTGAAGTTCATTGACTGGCTGCAGAAAAACCCCTGTGTTCAACGAGAGTAGCAATCGTCCCAGTAGAGCTCGTCTTTGTAAGGCTGTATCACATCTCCTCAGCAAACCTTCGGGCTTCTGTACCCTAACATACAGTTTCCTTATTTTCTTTCCCACTTCTATTGCAAACTTCACATGCAACACATTTTACTGTATTTAGCCAAGGGTGATCTTGAACAAGCTTTCATCTCTGGAAGGTACATAAAAAGGATTTATGGCAGCTATGTCAATGCCTAAAATAAGCACTGCCAGTTATCCTGTCAACATTCCAACTTCCACAATGAAAAGGTATTGGTGTCTTCTAGATCCTAGGTCTTATCGGTCAACCCCAACTGTACATCTTGGCATTTCTAAAATCTTTCTAAAATCTATGTCTATTAAACATGAATTATTTTGTCTGTGGTGGTAAACAACTCTTTCTATGCGTATGACTATCACAGTACTGGTTTTGCAGCCAACTCCCATATTCATAGCAGGCTCTGTAAAACCAAAACTATGCTGACTCATACGTTCCTCCACTTCTGTGGATCTTTGGATATGCTGGTGAGAGATGGATATGAGTGCAAGGTGGAGTTTTTGTTCACATTATTTTACTGTGTTACAAAAGAATACATAAATCTGTCATACAGATACTGGAACTCTTTCCAGAAGTTTCTCTAGAATATTGTGGTAAGAGAAACCAGACTGTGTTTAATTAATTCTAAAGCTCTTCATGATAATCAAGTGATGTCTTCCCAGCAGCATTCCAGTTAGAAAAAAATCATGTCTACTAGACACAAATCCCTGTATTTCATAAAATAATTTCTGCCAGTATCCTAGAGACTTACAGAATTACCTTCATCCCTTTCATGTCAATGATCACTCTTTTAAGATCAACCCCCCAGCATTATCTCTGTAATCCTGTATTGTTACATTTTGTTGCTTAAAGATGAAAGTTTTTTTCTTCTTCTTCTCACCTCAGTGACTACTTTACCTGTGCTGATTTTGGCTGGAATAGTTTCTTCACAGTTGCTGCTCTGGGGCTGTGGTTTGGGTTTGTGCTGCAAGCAGTGCTCATAGTTCATGGTGTTTTCATTATTGCTGAGCAGCGCATACACGGTCAGGCCTTTTCTGCACCACCCACCAGTTAACAGGCAAGGGGTGCACAAGGAGCTGGGAGGGGACAGAGCCAGGACAGCTGATCCCAAGTGACCCCAGGGATATCCCATCCCATAGGGCATCACGCTCGGCATATGGAGCTGGGGGACAAAGAAGGAAGGGAAGGAACATTTGAAGAGATGGTGCTTGTTTTCCCAAGCCACTGTTACGTGTGATGGAACGTGGCTGTCTGAGAATGGCTGAACCCCTGCCTGCGCTTGGGAAGCGGTGGATGAAGTCCTTGCTTGAGCTTTGTTTGTTTGGCTTTGATTTACCTATCATGCTTTATCTCAGCTGAGCAATTTACTCACTTTAATTCTTCCATTTCTCTTCCCCATCTCATGGGCAGGAAGTGAAAAAGTGGATGTGTGGGGGTCAGTTAACAGCTGGGACTAAAACACCACCTCAAATTGTTTACTCTAGTTTAAAGTTGAACTGATGGGTCAAATTATTGACAGGATTGCATAAAAATCCCAGTTGAAATATAATTAAATACAGTGTATTTTCTAATAGAGTTTAACCTGGAAGTTTGATAATTACTTCAAGGAAATGCAGTTTTTAGTCAATTCTTTCTGTCACATCTTCTCAGTCATCAAATTCTGCTTGTATGTTCTTGGGGGTAGAGAGGGATTACAGATCAGTATTCTTCCGTGCAAAATCTGGCACAATAGGTCCTTTAGGTTCTACTGGAGTGCAAATAATAGTCACATTCTTAGGGTGTTTAAATGTCACAGAGATGTGTTTAGTCTAACCAGGTGCACAGTCAGATTAAAGGAAGATTTAATTGGAGAACTCCAGCCTCTGAATAACTGATTGGATTTTTCACCTCAATTAAAATTATTAGCAAGCTCTAATGCACTTCCCACTTTCATCAGAGGATGTTTACTGACAAATGGGTGAACCTGTTGTTGCCCAGATTAAACAGAACTTCTCTTAACTACTTAGAAATTACTAAAGATTGAATTTACTGAACAAAGAAAAGTGGGTTCCTCTGCCAGACATTCCAAGGATCTGCCTAGAGCTCAGAGAATAATAAGATTCAGTAGCCCAGTGCAGGGCTTCCTGTCCAGTGAACTGCATAATCCACTTCAGGTGCCTCCAGAACAATAAGCAAAATAATCCACTCCAGTCTTCATGGGATTTCAGACCAATGAACAGCATAATCCCATTTTTTATTAGAAACTATGGACAAAGACAAAATGTTTTAAGAATAATCAATATGTAAATGTGTTCTATATAGTCAGAAAGGGAATTTGTACTACAAGATGTTAATAAATTAATTTTTAACACTCAGAACATCTGTGGACTTCCATTAGCTTAAAAACAAGAAAGTAATGGCTTCATTAACCATAGCATGCAAGTATTTCTGTTCCAGCTGACTATGGATGATTACCAGCCTGGGAGGACACGCTTATTATTTCCAAGTATGCTCATTACACATTTTTCTTATCGCTAGATTGGATACATTCTATACTCTACACTCAAGATTTGATAAAAAGTGGATATTATTTTAAAAAAAAGAATCATGAAAGACTTGTTCAGTTCAATCAGTCTGATTCCTCTGTTATTTTCTCTTAATCCTTATTTTAATTGTTATTGTGCATTTTCTTTTTTTTTTAGTCAAAACCACCCAAAAGATACAGAATTAAAGATGCAAAAGCATTTCTTGTAAACTTCCATTTTTGACTTCCAGGCTGAGTGCTAAGGAGATTTATTTATGAAGAACAGAATAACAGAATACTACAGAGTTATGTCTGGAGAAAGGAACAAAGAACCTTGATCCCTGAGCAAGGTGATTTGGCCCTGCTTCAGCAGGAGATGGGCGTAAATTACCTCCAAAGGTCCTTCACTCCTAGGTTAGGCAAAACAATGAACAGGAGTGAATTAATTTCTATGAAATTGAGTGAAACGTGTTGCAAGAGTTAACACTTGCAAACAGATTTCTTCTGAAATCACTGAAGTAGCAAATAAACCCTGAATGTGGAAGATCTGTGTTTTTAGTACTTCTCTTCTGTATCTCATTTGCCTGTCTATTTTTTAGGATGATTCTCCCATTTCTTGTAAACATTCCATTGAAATCTTCCTGAGATTTTTCCTAGTAAACATGGAAGTATATGGTACAAAGCCTTAATTATGTTCATGACAAAATTAGAATTTTTCAAAACAACATTAAAACCCTCAAATTTCAAAATAAAACAGTTCACTGATAGAAATATTGTATTATAATATGTTAATTAAATCAAGTGTTTGGTTACTAGGTGGCATTTCTGGAGGGTAAGAAAGGGTATAATTTTTTTTTGGTCAAAATTTCACATTTTAAATAGCATCATTTTATCTCAGCTGAATGAGCTCCCAAAACAATGGGAGCTCCCATGTGTCTCAGTTTTCTGCTTATTCCTAAAAACTTTGATAATTAAAGTTTTCTATATAAGAAAAAATTAAAATATGTACCAAGATACCATGTATTCCCCCAAGGTGCAAATTATTTCCTGATCACTTTGAACTGATAAATACTCCTTAAAATGTCTTCTTATCCTAAAAGCATATCTTTGTCTTTATCAAACATATTAATTTTGAACACGCTTAGATTCTGAATTTGTTAATGGTTTGCAGAGATGTCACTGTGACAGGACCATCTTAGATATGGACATTAGTGTGACATGAATGAGTTCCTGCCTGTTCTAAGTACTAAGAATATGTCCTCTGAAAGTAGTTCAGGTTAGCCCATTCATTATTTTAAGATTCTGAAATTAAAAAAGCCATGGAAGAGCAAAATGCTGCCATATTGTCATCCAGATTATTTCCTTCACTTCAAGCTCCATGGCTCTCAACCACTTTCACTGGCACGGAGAAATCTACCCAGACACCCGTGCACTTGACTCTTAGCAAATGGAGAGTGAAAACAACCATCCAGCATCTTCGGAACAAGGGTGTTTTGTGGACAGATTGTCTGGCCACTGCACTACGATTCCCATCCAACTCTGAAAATGTTTGCAAGGAATAATAAAACTGCCAAAGGTGTTTAAGAGCAGTCAGCTAGTCTAAAGTGCTACAGAATTCAGTTTCCTGGCAAATGCTCTAACAAGCTTTGCTACAAAATGTCAACATTTGGATTCACAGCATCCCAAGATACCTGTTAGTTGCAGCTCTGCTGAAGCTCTGAAGGTTTAACTATCTGAACAATGAAAAATTAGTTATAGCTGGAAATATAACAGCATTGAAGCCTAACTTCTCCTGAAAAATATGTGCAAAGAATAGGCAAGAATTCTTCTAAGCCGAAACAAACATACTAGCACGAAAATGGTTTCTGTGCTTTGGTAGTGCTCTTTTCTCCCAAAACAAATATTATTTCATGAGTTATGAGATGGAAACTTTATCCAGTGAACTGTTTCATCATGTCACAGTGTTCAAAAAATGACACCCCAGCTTGTTTTGCTTTGTGATAAGAGAATCCATTGTAGAGCTGTGTTAGAAGTAAAGAGATATGAGTGGTCAATCCCTTACCTGTTTGCTAAATAATAGGCTAATGATATTTTCCAAAGTGTCTACTTAATGCAGAAGCTTGAAAGCAATGTTCATAAATTGCAAAGAAAGAATTTCCACGATTCCCTTGATACTTCTATTTTTATGAAGCCTTTGGCCTAAGCCAAGGTTTAATAAGCAGTAGTTAAATCGTCCACTTGAAATGACAAAAGTATCATAGGAATTAAGAACTCAAGTCTCTTGGACTACCAATGGAAATCTTTGAAGACTCTGTTTTTATAGATATTTAGGTGTATCAGTATCCTGTCTTGTGTTTAAGGATCTATGCTTTCTTTAAAAATGAAAGTTTACAAAAAATTAGGGGTGCTACAGTATTAGAATAATAGGAACCAGGCACACATTCCTGTTGTGCTATGTATTGCACAGTCTAAACAGTTACAGCAGGCCACCACATTTGCCAAAAAGATGTTTGTGGACACTATGGTAGGAAAAAGAAAAATGGCCTAGGCAACAGCAAGACCAGTGCTTCAGGAAATCCAGGCCTTGGGCTGATTTCACAACAAGTCAGGCAGTTCATGGTCTGAGCTGCCAGACTAAACAGCAGTGCAGGGAAGCAGATCTCGCCCAAAGATTTTTTTATAAAATGGGGATTTGGAACTGGTGGAATGAAATGACAAAACACTCAAACACACACACTGAACAAGACTAGCTAGAAAATGCATTTCTTTTGGTTGGCTTTGTTCTCACAGGACCCAGACATGGAAGTTCTGAGCCTCTGCCTGAGAACTGAAATGAAGCAACACATTTTAGTATCTGGTGGCAGCATGCAACAAGCTGGGAAAATACAGAAGATGTGAATGAATCTCAGGAACTTTCAGTGAATTAGAGCACAAGTTTCACCTTCAGTCTCAAAGCATACTTTATCTGCAAATTGGTAGAAATTAACTGCAAGTGGCATTGCATATATATTTTAAAATTAAATTAACATATGCCTCAGTCAAGTTTCTTAATTTGCCTTCCTGTCTGACTTCAATATAACTCAACTACGGCAGAAACCTGTTTTCAGTAAACACTCACAGTTAAAAAAAAAAGAAAACGAAAGTCAGGACTGAACAGAATTCCAGGGGTCTTAAAAGAATTTCTACTAGACATTAAACCTGCCTGTTACACATTTAAAAGAAATTAAGCATGCACTGAGTCTCCTTAGGGTAATAATAACTTAATAAATAAAAAAATCTCTGAACTGGAGTGATTAAATATCTTATTGTCCCAAAGTGCAATGAAGAATATATTTTCAATAGTTATGAAATATAAAGGACATAATCTAAAATGATAATGTCTTTTGCACCCAAGGACCATTTCTAAAATTGATGCTGGCACTTATCCTTCTGCAGTATATGTCAAGTGCTGAAGTCAATCATCACAATATTCTTCCAAAGGATTTTTAAGGACCTTTAAATATTTTGCTTTTCTATCACTGAGCCAATACATTGCTGCTGAAGCTGCTTCATGCAGCAATTTTCTTCCAGTCTTCCATACCATACTAAGGAAAACTGGGTATGCAAAAACACCCAGGCTCTCTTCTGGAGCAGAGTTTCGCTGCTCAACTTACGAAGAACAATCAGCAACAGGTACTTAATAATGAGAAAATACAAGGAACCACACAAGGACAGTCCCAATTGTAACGATTGATATGTGTATATATAAAAACAATAATTGCAAGTGGAGAAAAAGTTATATCTTCGTGGGACAGAATACTGGTTGTTTGTATTTGAAATATATGGATCCCCTGAAACCGGGTAAGTCTTTAGTGTATTTTTACACTTCTTGGGAAATAAGAGTTTTAACATGGTATGTCCTCCATGATATATATTTATTAGTGTATTTTATGAACATGTCATTAGGAAGTAATATTTTGAATAATAGATAGGACAGGATATGAAACTACTTAAGCAACATTAAAAAGTCCCATTCCCAAAAGATCCACATCATACTAGCTCAGAAATAGTATTTTTGTCCTATTTTATTGCAGTGGAATGTTTGGCCCTGCCTAAACACTCAACAGCAAAGCATATGTAAAAATAACCTACCCCTAAAAAATAATGAGAACCTGAGACTTTTTCATATAGACAGATCACAGTCTGTATAATTAATTTGTTTGTCTATCAAATATCTCTTGTATTTGAAGTACTCAATTCAGAAAACAGAACAGTAAAATGGTAGAGGTACTTGGACACTCCTAATGAAGGAGGTTTTCACTGGAAAATATTAATAACATAGTGTTTTAACATATGTTTGTAGAAAATTTCTAGGAAACTTCTGAACAAAACATTTAAACATACAGAGCCACAAACATAAAGAATAGGACCATGCATTTTGTAATTCTATAACAAGATACTTTGGAAAGGGCAGCACAAATTTTTTCCACTACTCTCCATTTTTTCCAATAACAAATTAACTTTATTTTTCATTTACCATGCGTTTAGTTTGGTGCTAATACACAAGAAAATTAAAATTTCAAGAACTAGGAAATCTCTTGCAGATCAGGAATTCTGATAACTAGCTAATTCAGAAAATATCATGTGCAATCATTTTTATTATCTGTTTTTAATAGTCAATTTAAAGTGTTGTTGACCAACACATTCCAAACTTGAAAGTATCTGCATTGTGCTGTATCTCCGAATTGAGACTTTATTCATTTATCTGCAGAAACAGAATGTGGGTAAAAATACTGTTTTACAAGTAAGCTGAGTTTCTTTCTTGCTTCATATTTTGTAGGGTAAGTCCAATTTGCTGGTCAGAGGCAACAGAAAGAAGGAGATTATTTTTCTCATCTGTTTAAGTAATTAATTCCTCTCTACCTGGAACAATAGGACTATTATTTTGATGGGGCAGCAGAGTGCCAACACAAGCCATGAACATTTTAGATCTACTACCATGTAGACTACAATCCAACATTAACCCTCAAGAGGGTTAGTATAGAGATACTATTTTTTCTTAGGTATATCTACTGAATATTTTGATGGTGAGCAGAGTTTTTGGCTATCTGAGGATGTACAGCTCTATATCAAGATGACCTAATTAAATACTCCACAGGATGTCTAAGCCTTAAATGTAGGAAAAGGGGTCTTAAATGAAGGCAAAACCCAGTTCTAGTAAAGAAAATTTTCTAAATTGTTTGGCCTATTTAGAATAGAAAAGTCTTTAATTCATATTTTTCTAAACATGGATTTTCCTCAAATGAAATTATACACTGCAATCCCATCCTTTTTCCAATATGTCATTTATTCACCATAGTCACTTTTATCTGAAAGCCAGTGCAATCCATATGTGGCCTCTTATGACACTCTGAAGAGTTTGCTGCTCTTAACATCTTAAGCTACCACAACAACTTCTGAACAATGTCAAAAAAGATGACAAGTGGGCCTTGTCAGGGTAACAGAGATTATGTCCTGATGATTGAAATGAGAGTCTAGACTGAAAAGTACACACATCTATTTTCTAGTGGTCCAAGAGCTGATTCATTATTTAAAATCTAGATCTTTGTATGTCCAGTGCATTTTACGAGCAGGGACATTGCCTGTATAATCCACAGAGTGTGCACCATACACCAAACAAGCAGGTAGTGTAAGTGGGACTAACTCTATTGATGTCCTCAGAAATGGGATGATTTGCATCAGTTGCGACCTGGTCACCCATCTCAGTGATGGGCATAAACACACATTTCTAGAGTGTACTTGCTGTCATTTCTGCAGTGGGAGCCCACTCGAACACAAGAGATCCTTATGGCTGCACTGAATTAAACCTCAGCTTTATTATAAACCATCCTGGAAGGTGGCTAAAGGCATACTGAAAAAGTAGCTCATAAAGAACTGGTTTTGTGTAGTGGTTACTTTATGCTGTTCTCTAAACTAATAAACCTGCCTTCTGCTTATGAAAAGAAAAAAAAATCCTATCTACATCTTGTATTCTTTTCCTTTGTTCAACCATTTCCAGAGAACACAGGATAATTAGTCTAGCTTTCTGTGTATATTTCATTTAATTACACTTTCCTTTTATCACCTGCTGTAATTCTAACAGACTGAGGATTTACTACACATATCAAGAAATCAGACTGACAGGAAAAGCGCCTCATTTTCCAAACTATTTCATACACATAGCAAAGGTTTTGAGGAAAAAAATGTAGAAAATGAAGAAAGGAGAATTGAGTTCTACTCCCAGCCACTCCAAACAAAGCCCTTCTCACCTGAAGGAAGTCACTTCACCTCAGTGTACATCTCTTATTGCTTTGAAAACATAAACAGTAATTTGTAAGCTGCTGAATTGGAAAAACATTGTGAACAAGGTATGCCATAATCAAAGCTCAAATAAATGCCACAAATTTATGTTGATTACATAAAAAATATTTTAAAGCAGTCAAAAAACATATGTAATAGCAAATGATTCACAAAATATTTAAAGGATTCACAGAGGGGTTTTATTCTTTATGACCTTAGTTGGAAATGCAGAGTTGTATTGCTGACTCACTTGGCAGGCAGAAAAAATGAGGCCTATTAGCTGCAACTCAGAAATATAAAAGGAATATATAAAAACTCTAGTCACAATTGAAAAAAAAATAATAACAGCTCATATTTGAAATTTTTGTTTCTGCTATGCACTGGATTTGAGAGTGAACAGAGAGGGAAACAGAAAGACATATCCAGCTACCCCCACTATATTACAATTAAAATCATTGAAGAGAGATCCAGTAAAATCCAGTTTTTCTGCACATTCTGTGACCTTTAGCAAATAAGTAGACTTGCAGGTTGTACGGGAAAAAATTGAAATCCAATATATGTCTGTATCTATATATTTAGGTATATGAATGTGATGGTTTATATGTGTATATATACACATAGAGGGGTCTCTAGAAATAAACACCATCACCACCAAACAAAAATTGTACTGTCTGATTCTAGGAGGTTGAGAAGACTTGAAGAATGATCATTTATACTTCTCAACACCAAATTAGTTAGTTTTAATATTAGCAAATGGTGATGCTCTTTCCTTCTCAGTAGGGACAGATTTTGCTCTAAGGCTCAGTTAATACTGTTTACCCTTCTACAATTATATTCACTCTGTCACTCATAGAAGCCTCTCTGAAAACCAATGTACTTTGCTTCTATATTAACTGTGATAACCAGCTATCAAATGAATGTTCACACTGGCTTCATCTGGCAAACCTCAGAATTAATAGGTATGAAAAGTGTGATAAAAACAAAAGAGAGAGAATTCACTGATGGATGTGTTGAGATCTACGTGGTAAAAATGAAATGTTTTTTCAGATGTCTGTCAGTTTTCTGTGTAGATCTACAAAATAAATATTAACAACATGTTTTAAATTAAGCACTTGATTTACATCTCACTTTTTCTACTCCATTTGTTCCATCCTCTTAGTATGAGTCAACCACTGTACATACCAGCTTTAGCAGGCCACAAAAAGTAATTTTTGGCTTCAGATTTGGTGATAAATTTCTCATCAGAAAATTACACGTCAGTCTAATTTCATGGCTGTATTATCCTTCTGTCTAAAAACTTAACAAACTAATTACATTCTGAATTAACTGAAATCAGAATAAGCTCCAGACACTAGCTGCTAATCTGAAAAAATATCTCTTGACAGAAGATAGAATTAATGTGTGTCTCATGCTTTGGAGAAGTTTGCCAAAAGCAGACCCCTTACTGTTTCAGGCACATGGCCGTGTTTCTACCACAAATGCTATTTGCTGATAAAGTGTTTCTCTTTCAAAGATATCAGTGCCCCTTTATAAGGAATTCTAGCCTAGATATACCAAAGGGATGCAAAGTGTCAGCCTAAAAACTATACTGTCAAGACAAGAGCATCTAGTGGCTCATTTTTTTCTTAAATTCCTATAAAAATGAATTTTTCATGTCATATAGTGTTCTGCAGTCCTTTTGAAACTCTTTGGATTCTTGAAGTGTAGGGATGCAGAAGCCAGCACAACTTTTTTACAGTAGCAGTAGCATGGGGAAGTAAATGAGGAAGATACTCCCAAAGGAGGCCTGGACAAGAAAAAACAGGAGATGAAAGCTCAGAATGTGAAGGTATGTATGCATTCCTTTTTGTTTCCCTGTGTAACTTCTAAAGGAAGAGTTTCCAACCTGCACACTGTCTGGGTGACCCCAACAGCCCAAATGGCAGGATGCAGCTGTCTATACAAAAGCTTAGCCATACAGCTAATAGCAGACCTTATGTTACTGCAAAGAACTGTCTGGTCTATCTGTGTGTATACAAATATCTGCTACAGATAATTTTCACCTACCAGGTTCCTTAGTCTGCCTTTCTTCCTTGTCAATTAACATCTTTCACACTTGAGAATTGTACATACGTCCTGTGGCTGCTGCCAGCAGGACATCTCGTTTCTGCCTCCTGGCTACGTTTAAATGTTAATGACTAATTCTATAGCTAATACATGTGGTTGATTTTATCTTAATGTCTACCAGTTAAAAATGTCACTGCTTAGACTTGTCTGAAATGAATTTTTCTAAACCATCTCTTGTCAATTATCTTTTACCATTTATAGTTCTATCTAATAGTCTGTGTTGTCATCTGGGCTGCTAACAGGCATTTCTGCTTTCTGCCTTTGAGATGGAGAGGTGGAACAGCCAAGCCTTCAAAACAAAGCATAACCTGATGCTTCCTGATGTGGAAAAGACTACTTGGTAGGACTCAATAAATAGAAGCCAATAAACTTAACTTCCAATGCCATTAATTTTATCTATGTTTTTAGCTGCAGAACTCTTACATAAGCGGTGATTGCTTGTTCCTGAAACCCAGTAGCAAGTTTTTATTTTTTTAAAGAAAATTATGATTCACAATCATTCATTTCAAGTAAAGAAGGTAAGCAGGAAATCAAACATCAATGTATATGTCATAATTGTCACCTTTAGTTTCAGGAAAAATATCATTTTTAGGCTAACCTAATTTATAGACTGATTACAGAATCTTCCGTAAAGATAGTTGTGTGCATGGAGGTATGAGTAGTTTTGAGAAAAAGGAGTTCGTTAAAAGGAAAAAAAAATTGAGAGGGTCTGCTTCCATTGCTTTGCTTTTAGCTTTTATTATTTTCTTATTGTCAATATCATCTTAATTTATATAGTAGATGAAAATTCTCATTCTCAAGTGGAAAGATATTTCTCTCCTACCTCCCTGGAACTCATGCTTCTTGTATGATTTGAGTACAATGAGGTGAAGACTGGAGGCAGTCATGAAGAAGGCAATAACTAGTTCTTTATGTTAATAATGCCATAGGTAAGGTTAACAAAGATCCCAGCTAACTCAGTGTGTCCAAACTAGGACTTAGAAGAGCTGATGTCAGGACCTTTGGTGATGGACAAATCCATAGTAGGCATAGTTAAGACCATGTGGGACCATTTCGGTGGCTTGAACCCAAATTATGTCACTAAAAGTCTCTGAGCTTCCAGTTATCTCCAGAGCATGGGCTGAGATGGCCTCATAACACACACACTCCTTTATATTTTCAAGGAAGGGCAATCTTGGCCTCAACAGTGCGCTCAGATTTGCATTTGTCAGGAGCAGTGTAGAGAAATCTCAGCATCAGATGCACATACAATAATACTGAAAATGAAGACAAGGTCCTGGATAAGCATGTGAGTCTGGAATGAGTAAGGACGGGGCAAACATTTGAAATAGTAGGACAGAAAATACTCTTTTGGAAAGAGTTACAATGACACCCTATTGTCCTCACTGAGTGCACCAGTATCTTTGCAAATAGGATCCTCTGTGCTTTGTTATTCTGAAAATTGTAACAATAGCACTTCACCGTATCACAGTGGAAGTACACAGTACTCATATGTCATGGGTGCTATGAGCCATACATATGTTTAAGAGATCCTCTGCAGAGAGATATTCATGCAAATTAAATCGCCATAAAGACATTTTAGAGTGGAATATTAAATTCTGATTAAATTGCTGCTCTCTAAACAACATTACCTCTTGCTAGAATCCTTCTAGAAATCAGTAAGATTTCTTACATTTTCTTTGCCTCAATTAACTTTCAAAATTAATCAGAAAATAACTACTTCAGTGCAAATACACATTTTCTTGACATGCAGACCTCAGGATAAACAGATTCATATTCCAGAAAGATTTTCAACAGCACAAATTTTCCAGCACAAATATTCCAGAAAGAAACAGCACAAATATTCCAGAAAGAAACAGCACAAATATTCCAGAAAGATTTTCAACAGCTTCCAGGTTTAAAACAGAGGACTTGAGTGTATGCTCTTAGATAGCTGTACACGTTCACTTTGAGGCAGTTGACAACAGATGCAAAACAACACCTTTTTTAACAATTTCTGTTGATGTTAGAACACTATGTTACATAGTGATGTCACATCACTGATATACCTGAAACACTGGTTTTAAACTCTAGCAGAGGCCTAGCCCTGATTTAGAACTGATAGACAGTGTTACTATCTTTTCCATTGCACAGTTGACAATACATTTCTGTATTATCAAAATCTGATCTTGCCAAAGATGAGTTCCTTAGGTTGTGACACGGTACATCAAGCCATGCTGCCTATTTCTTTTCTATTTCTTTTCAGTTTCTAGAATTAGATAGAAGAAGAGAAATTTAAGAGCAATTCTTGTAGCAAAAGCTGTGTGGAACTCTGGCGGCAAAAGTTTCTTAGTTCTGTTTACCTATGCAATAGGTTCCTCTAGTGAATCAAAAAATTATGAGTTGTAATTTCCTCTCACCGTATAACTCTAAACTATTCTGAAAAAAACCCAGTAGATATGGCTCTCTGATATCATGATAAAGCACTTAAGAAACTCCAGCTCTGGTAAAACTCCTTCTGCTCAGGCCCTTAGTGAAAAAAAAAAAAAAAAAAAAAAAAAAAATATCCAAACAGGAGATAAAGGTTCTATCCAGACTCGAATGATGCACATCAGCAAACGCATGAAAATGCTACCACACAAAAATCTGTTCTCGCAATAATGTGTCCCTTTCTGAAGCACTTTTATTTAGCATGTAAAATTTGTGTGTGCGGTGTGTCCATGCTCTCTGGCCCCACACATTCACAAATGCATACATACACACATCCACACATAAAACTCTGTAGAGAGAGGCATGAAAGGATGACATCTAATCTGCTGAAACACTCATTCCTAGCACATCTTAGGAGGAAGCACAAACTGGAAGCAAATTTATGAGGGTCAATGACAGCAGCTACTGCCACCTGGAGAAACTCCAGGATAGCCTGTGACTGGTGAAGAGGAGAACCTCGAGGAAGTCAAGTAATTGTACAGACCTCTGATGTCAGAATACCTTGATGTGTACCCACCTGTAGTTGGTTAGCTTGTCTGCAGTTGCCTACATGATTTTTACAAACCTCAGTACAATTTGGTGGGTAAGGCATTTTCAGACAGTAGAGGACTTTCCAATTGGCAGAAGTGTCTTCCTCCTCCTGGAAATAAATAACCTTTAATGTGGTCAGAAATGGCTGAGACAGCAAGGAGATCTGACACTATTTCTTTTCCTTAGATACTGCTGCTGATGAGCAGCATTTAACCTTCCATAAGCGGGTTCTGTTTCTTATTTATTTAGAGCAGTTTGATTCCACAGGATTTGACAGTTTTCTGACATCCTCCAAATTCATTCAATAGTAACAGAGATAATGACAATATCATTTAGAAATCTCTCACATGCTGTATATGAATGGAGCTACATATCTGCTGTAAGTAACAGAATAATGAAACAGCAAATTGTTTTGTAGAGGGAGCTGAAATGAGATTGTACTATGCTGCCAAAAGAGACAAAAAGAGACAGATGAATTTTGGAAGGACAAGAAATTGTTATACCCCTGAGAACTGCTGGTTGTTATTTCTTACCTCAAGGATGTACAAGCTCTTCCCATCTTGGCAAGAGGTAAAAAACCCTGATCAATTCATAAACCTCTAAAATTCTATAGAGAGGAAGCAAGCAGTTCCTTCCACTTAGCGACTGAAGGAACTCAGCTGAAATTTTCAACCTGTATATTTGCTGATTAAATCAACAAATGCCACTGAGAGCCACTGAGAATTCAAGCCCTCAGAAGCAATCCTAGGTAATTCTGATAGAAGTAACCCTGCTCCCCTTCCACAAGACTTTAACCTAAATGCCCACAAATGTTTTCTTCCCCAGCAGCGCAGCAGATGCCTGGAACTTGAATGGTCTTGCAAAAATAGGCAGCACTATAGAGCAATGGGATGGGAAATAGGACAAATGGGATTTCTTACCTTAGTCAGAATCCTGTTCTGGACTGCAGCCAAACCCAGTTTTTTTTTTAAAAGACACCCAAAAGTCCAGGTACAGGAATGTATTTCCTGGGTAACAAATTCCGTGGAAAATCTGATGGTTTATACGTGTATAAGAAATAATAACATAGGGTTCATTACTCCTGAGGAGCACATGAAGAACACAGAACAAGAGCAGTTAATTAAAATCATCATAAAGCAAATGAGAATGTGCATCAACAAATAATATTCTTGGTGAAGTTGAATGCCTTTCAGACCTATTTGTGAAAACTGTGTACTCTATGAGTTTACCAATCATGAATGCAGTATTAAGTTTCACCAACCATTATGGCTCATACTGCAGCAGACTCACAACAAGGAGTAAGGGGGTGCAAGGTTTCATTTGATTCAGTTATTTGCTGTTTGGTGTATGTTATGTTGCATAAAATGCAATAATGTCTCTCCTACTAACATACTGCTAGGCTCCCATACATAAAATAGTTTGTAAAAAATCATATAAGGCAGAACTCCAAGAACTTGAAACGATTCTGCAAAGGCTAAAGGGTAGGACCTGCAAAAACTCTTTCATATAATTTCTTAAATACACTGCTTACTATACTTTTATGTTGTTTAAATACATGTGTGATAAATTATTCAAGATTGTCTTCTGGTGTAAATTAGAATAGCTCTAGAAAATGTAAAGTAATGGAATTACTATTAATTCAATTCAGTACCTTCAGGATTACCAATTAAATAAAAAAGCAAAATCTAATCTTCCATTACCACAGTGATATTATTTCTCTTTTTGCTTCATTAATTAAAAAGTGAGTTTTTCATTACATGTTATTGTGAAAATGAAGGATAGGAATAAAAATAGGACAGAATGAGTAATGTTTTGAGATTCTAAAGAGGTATAATTTTGTGTTTAGAAATACTAAGACATAGGCAGTAGGAGCTTTTGAACTGGGGTCAATACTCTCAGCTCTTATCTGGCTGTCCTTTTCCAAGTAGAGTTTGAGTAGATACAACTTTTGTCTTTTAAGATTAACTTCAAAGAATATTGAGATGTTTTATAAACACATTTCTGAGATGTATAAAATACTGTATCTCTACTGCATAAATTCTCTCCACCTGGATGGGCATCCTGTATCATATTCAGAACATGCAGAAAAGGGGCTTATGGATATTTTCATCTCTCACTCTTCACACTGCCAAAACCATAACCCAAGAAACAAGTGTGTGAACTTCAAAACTGGACTAGATGACATGAGAAGACATCTCAGGGGATTGCAAAGGGATAACCCCAGAAAGACTCATCAAAAGGAGATGGAAGAAGAGATTTATCTTTCAGAGCACGAGCACTGTGCCATAATTTGTCAGATATGTACGATTCCTCATTGCATTTGGCACTGGGAACCTAAATCACACATCTGACTGTGTAAATATCCTGGATTTCATTGCATTGCCTCATCTTAAATTACATGTGAAAATATCTTTTGTCTGAGTCATTGTCTTTGCAAGAATTTTCCCCATGTGATCATTAGGTACCATCCAGCTCATATATATTAGAAGGCACAGGAAGCCACACTTTCCTAGCAGTGACTCTCCAAAGCCCACTTCATAAGGACTGAAGCACAGAAGAAGTGTAAGGTAGGACAGCTTTGCTGTTATATACATATAACCTGTCTCTCCATCATTACTACAGGAGTGAAAACTATAATGAATCATCTGAAACTGCAAAAGGAATTAAAACTGAATTCATTGCAGAATATTATGGTTAGTTCTCCCAGCTGTGGTGAAAAATAGAGGATTTTTAATGATCATGGGATACCTTTGACCATAGTTCATCTCTTCTTATTCCTACCACACTGAGTCCTTACCACACAGAAGAGTTCCAACTTCCCATATCCCTTTCCTACTGTGCCACATGATTTCAATAATCCTTGGGGCATTGCATGGTTCTTTTACACACAAAAGTCCTGACTCTATAGCTATAGGGATGATGAGTTGTTCCAAACAGACATGCTGACCCAGATTATTGCAACTGCCAGGAATAAAGAATACACCCCTGCCGGTCTATAGCTGCTTTATCCTATAAATCAGACCAAGAAATCTGCTGAGACACTTCTTCAACAAAAAGAGTACTTTTGTCAAATATTACAAGATAGACTTGCAATCTTTGGACACGGCTTCAGGGAGCCAGATAATCCAAGCTCTTGTGACCAGCAAGAAGCTGTTGGAAAGACATTCAAGACTTCATGAGGGCTATTTCTTTTTTACATAGATTCCTAGATCTTTCAGATTGTAAAAGGGTTGTCAGATATAGCTTCTGATGGAAAAGGAGACTGCTAATAAGGAAAAGTCTCAAAGAAGTGGACTGGGTGAAAACAAAATCTTTATCCTCACAGAAATATCAATGCTCTCACATTTCTCTGCTTCCTGGATGTACTCTGCTTCCTGCACAAGGGTACCTTCTGTCCATTCCTACACTGCTCCACTTCTCCTGGCATTGATGAGTTACTGTTCATCAGCATAATTTACAGAGAACTTGAGTGGAGAAGTGCAAGCTAAAGGATGCATAAAGATTTACACAGGGACCTGGAGTTTCAGCTGTGTGTAACTGACTGGAAGATCTGCACTTTTTCAGTCACGTCTTCAGATAAAATGTAGGGGCTGTTTACAAGAATGAACTGCTCATATTCTTACTGAGCCTGTGAAAATGAATGTGCATGACAGGTAAATTGTGGTATATTCAGGTTTCTCACAGCATCTTTGTGCTTTTAGGACTACTTTGCAGGAAATTAGGCTGGGGGTCTTTAATGGACCTAAGGTAGTTAGCTGATATTTAGCTGATTTGGGGCTCTGGGTGAAAGCAAGGAGGAAAGAAGGGATGAACTTTAGTACACCAAAGGAAAAAAATAATCTTTTTTTAATTCATGTACGAAGACATTTTTTGAAAAACTTCCTGATTTTTTATTATAGTAGTAAAAAAGGTCCACTTTTTGGATTTTTTTTCCTAAATCTACATATTTTCAGCTTTTTCAATATAATTTCTTTGGATCCAAAGTGTTTCTTACTGTATTTGCATAAAAATGACAGCACAGACAACCTCACTTTAGTTGTAGTCTCAGAAATACTGAAATACAAACAAAAGGGAATAATATGTCTCAGGAGAAGCAAAGTAAAATAGTAGGAAAATCTTGGTCAAATAGGTTGTCTTAGAGAAACTAATAACTCCAGAATTTGCTGCTAATTATGACTTCAGATGCGGTATATGTATTTATTTATAAAAATGAAAAAATATTTTTTTGTTACTTAAGTCTCTTTAAAAGACAGAATTGAAATTATTTCAAAGTTTACACACTGTAACTGGTAAATTTGCCATATTTATCTGAAAAACAAAAAAGGAAATATCTACAGGTTTTCATAGAAACCACTCCTTTCCATCACCTTCCCAACTGCTTTGGCTTGCCAGTTTCTTCACTTGTTTCAAGGAGAGCATGAATTCCTTTATTATTCCTGTATTCACAGTTGATAAAAATCTGATCCAGCTCTCATCCTGCCCTACCTTAATTGCTTAAAGCTTTTTGTTTTGTCTTCCCCCTGCCAACCTCATTCTCTGCAAAACTCTCTTGTGTGCAAGTCATAAGACAGAACACAGATAAACCCATCTTTGAGCACACTGAAGATGCTTGTTAAAAAGCAGTGTTATTCTTCTCTTTAGTTTAAAACATGACAAAATCAATTTTTAAAGCTTCACATCTTAAAGTGATTTCGAAGCTCTGAAAACTTTAAGTGATGTGCAAACGGCAGAATCATATCACACTGCCAATCAGTTGCTTGCTACAAACTCAATTTTCCATGCTGCTTCAAAAGCATGGTATAATCAACAAGTAAGCCTTTAAAATGCAAATTAAACAAAGTGCACCTTTAGACTGAAACAAGAAATTACTCATTTCTTCACACACCATGACCAGAAAAGTCTATTTTACCACATCACACAGAAAGTGGCACAAAGTTATTGGAGTATTTCAGAGGTCATTTTACCCAGATGCCCCAGTACCGAACCCCCTTGCTTTAATTTTTAAGACCTGGGATTATTTAATGTAATTAATATTTGCATGCTATCCACACAGAACAGATTAGTGCTGCAAGTATCATGGAACTATTCCCATCAGACACATGCTCCTTGCTTCAGAGAACATGGAAATGAAAAAAACAACAAACAGCAGAATGTCTTTCTTATGAAAAATATGAGAGGAAAAAACTTTCTGGTCTTCTCCAGAGGAGAAAGCAGAAAGGGAAGACAAAGGCATCTAAAAATGTTCATAATACTGATAATTGTGCTGAGGGAAAAACAGGCAATTCAATTGGGTTTCTCCAGGCTGCTCTCTTCAAATCCCCTGCCAGCTGCCCCCATTACTGAGGGGGAAGTGAAATGTATTTATGCTTTCCAAGGACAGAAAGAATTACCATTCCTGAAAAAAAAGCAGTACTTCTTTTCCTTACCACAGAAATGTGTCCAAATAGGTGACAATGCATTACTTTGCATAAACAGTATATAAAAAAATCTCTTTTTGTTTTAAAAACATGAATGATTGCAAGCCTGATATCTTACCCAATAGACATTTAATTTACACTTAGTCCTAGAAAACTGCTTCTCGTTCAATGTTGACTTTGTGTGGTTTTCATTGCTAGGTCTGGTTATCCTTTCTGATTAAAACTGATATTCTTTCTTTAGCTTCTGCTATGAGATGTTTTTCTATAGTTTAAATAACTCTCCCTGGTAATTTAAATTGCCCCTGAACTACCTCTACAAATTTCTCTCTGCTTCCTTGAATTATTTTCAGTGATCTTTTCCATGAGTCTTCTGGAAGTGCAAATACCAGAACTGGATACTGTACAGAGAGCATTTAGAAACAAAGCTGTGTTGGGCTTTGGTGTTTGTATCACAGAACAAGTAACACTGATGGAATGCATGAAAAACAAGGGTAGAAATGAATTTTTGTCCAAATTGTATATGAATATTCAAGATACCTTTACATTATGTGTTAATAGGTCAAAACTTATCTGGATCTCAAAGCTGGAAGCCTAATCCTGGATTACAGATTTACAGTGGAAATCCTTCTTCCCAGGACACCTAGCCCTTAATTCCTCCTTTCCGATATTCTCTAGTGGCTAAAGTGCTACAGTCTTGTGACTACAGGAGCTGAAGTTCAGTGAATTTATTATGCTAAAAGCAAGTGCAAAAACAGGCTTAATGGAGCACTAGACAAATTCAGTTGAATCAGGGTCTGATTGTACTTTGACAGTGAAAATTAGGATGGAAATACAAATAAGTCTGCATGTTTGTATTACAAATGCTCAGCAGTGAATTCACAGAGTTGGGAACAAAGCAGCCACAAATAACTATAGCAGTTATGGAAAGTTTACTAAAGGCTCATAATGCAAATTATTTCAGGAGCCTGAGATAACAGAAGGAGGGAAGTAAGCTGAGCCTGGCACAGAACTAAGATGTGCTAACTGCTCGTGAACAGCAGTGCTGAAAAGTTTGACTTTTCAGTACTGCCCAATAAGCAGTAAATTTTGGCATTTCCCTCCTATAAAGCTGAACTTAAAGACTTGTCAGAGGCTTTTCTACATTTGAGATGATAGCTTATTGCCTTTAAAAATAAGCCACATCCCATTATGTCAGTCTGACTTCTGGTACATAAAGGCAAGGGAAAAACTGCAAAGACAGGACTGCCTGGAAAATATTATCCTCAAAACAAACCACCAGATCTTATTTTCTTACCAAGGCATCAGTATACTCATTAGGTTGAATTTTCATTTTCAGAAGAAGGGAAAGAAAAATATGAACAGCAGTGTATGTCATGTGGCTCTTCCTCCTCACACCTGCTAAATGCTTTCTGCACATCAATGCCTACCCAGGAGAACGGCTGCCAACTCCCAATATGTCCTGTGCGTGACCAGCCAGCAAGCAGGGTATTTCTTACCAAAATACTGTTATTGTAGGAAGGAAAATTCCAGTGCTCCTTCAACAATTGCAGTTTAAATCCATCCTAGCAGTGGTCCTCATACTTGATGCACTGAAAAATGCCATCATTTTAACAGCTCATGGACTAAAACCTATACCCCATCCATATGCTTTTTTTTTTGATACTAAAATTCTCTTGATAAATAAAGCATATGGATAAGTGCTGAGCAGGAGTCCATGGAACCTGTAATTTTGTTCACTTGTACAAAAGAGACAATCATGCCTCTGTTTCAGGAGAAACAGAACTTTATTTGAATGATCATTTTTCCAATTAGTTTGCTTGCAGTTCCAGCAGTGGAATATACATACTAGTTTATTTTGTGAACCTAAGGCCTCATTTTAACTTCAGTGAGAACATATCAGCACATGATCTTTAGGCTTACAGGAAGTTTACCTTTATATTTCTTGTCTTTAAAACTGAAAAAAAACCACCTACTAGATCCTGCCACCAAGGTCTCATCTCTTTCTGTTGAGTATTTCTAGTTTAAGAGCCTTTCTAAATAGTGATAAAGGTCAGCTTATAATGTCTATTTTTATGCCTGATAAACAGTCATAGTCCATGCTGGCTTGGAAATGCTAGAGAAGCATAGAGCTTTGATGGGAGATTTAACTGAATTATCAGAAAGAACTCTTAAGTCCAAAAAATTTGACATAATACTTTTAGAAGACATCTAACACTTTCAACATCTTAAGGAAGTACCTACTTTAGTCTTAAAATATCTTGGAAACTCCTAATAAAAGCTGGAAAAGCACCTCAGGTTTGTGACAGTAGGGTCTCTTTGACTCCCTTTAAAAATGTAGCTTGGGCAGCTACAGCTCTTTAGAGGGACCCTTCTGCCAAAGTACTAAAAGGAGCCTGCAGTGCTAACCAAGTGTCCTGCTTTTGGTGCTGTTTGCCTGTTGGAAGCAATCCTACAAGAGTTAACAGCTCTCTGGAAGCAACAACATCTATGAGTTTAAACAGCTGCCATCTTATTTGTAGCTTGCTCTTCATCACAGTATCTGAGTGAAAAAGGAACCCAGGGGATTACAAACACAAAGTATAAAAGCATGTCTTTCTCTGCATGATCAATAGATCTAGTGATCCTATTTCTTCATTCTTGACTACACTACACAAAATACAGTGGATAAATAAAACAGAAAAGTCAGCTGAATATTTCAGCTTGCTGGACAAGAGGATGCCTGCAGGTGTGTTTGTGCACATACATCTGAAAATTCTTCAATCTTATGCCGTCTTTGGTAATGACTGAAAAATATGCAAAATCAAAAAATACACATTTTCAGTATCGGCCAGCAATCATTCAAAATTTGATGCTTTAAAAGTGGGAAATCATTCCTTTCACGAAGTGGATTAATTTTTTCTGTTCACACAGCTGAACATCCTCTGCATATTTCATACAACAGAAACCAAGGTCTGGCTGTTTAGTGCTGTTACCAATTCCAGAATACTTATCATACCTCTCATTCTCTCATACTAAGATCTTTCTCCTTGGGACTGGATTTGAAATCCAAAGCACAAAATTCTGCTTATCCCAGCAGGGTGATTTTAAACAACTCCTTAATTTGAAAGCTCATGACAGAATACTTGGGGTTCTGCTGTCTAGCAGTTTTAGATGCAAACTACTTTTGCCCAACTAGTTGGCTGAAGCTTTCCCACAGTCTGTATTCTCTAACCAAAAAATATCTCCAAATTGGAGGAGTCCCCTAAGCAATTCCATATCACTGTGATGTAGCCAATTATTTTCAGAGTCTCATCAGCCATACTGAGATGTATTAAATATGTAACCCACTGGAATGAAGAAAGGAGGAAAGATAGTTGACATTGTAGCAAAATCAGGAAATTATTATTTATTCTGTCAGGTACAAATGATCTCAACTCTCAGAACTGTGCAAGGAACAGGATAAATATGCAGTTTAAGAAGAGAGGTGCTTGAGAGAGTATTTTTAGGTTTAGGAATTAGTTATATAGGAAAAAAAAATCAGGTGCAGAACAAGTAAGAGAGATTAAAGCCTCAGACTTGAATAGTTGTGTTACTTGAAATCATGAGACACCTCACACTACTCACAAAAGGAGAATCACACCTTCATCTATAACATCTTCTGCTTACAGAAGTGAAAGCAGTAGCAGGCTTCCCATTCCTCTGAAATGCAAACAGTAGGAATGTGACTCCTTTGTTTCCCTAAATATTTGTTTCCTGATATTTCAGAGTCCTGAAGAAACTGGTTGTTGTAGTTGCCAAGCCACTCTCCATGATATTTGAAAAGTCATTACAGTCAGATGAAGAGAGAATTCAAACTGATCTGATCTCCTCAACTACAGCAGCAGTGGGGCTTTGATGGACTGCCTCATGTCAAGACATACAATGTCTCAGGTAGTAGTAAATTATTCAGGTTGGAATTAACTAGGAACAGGCACTGCTGACCACCTGCAGGAATTTCTTTGGGCTCAAGGTCAACATGCCTTTCTGAATTCACTACCAGTTTGCTCCACAAAGAGGCAATCTTCTAAACCTGCTGGCTGCTTACATGTATTCCCAGTAATTCTGGAGGGCAAATCCTAAACTCCCATTGTGCAAATACATTGCTGAACAGTTGTACCACTTCAAGGGTGTACCTGTGCATAGTAATTCCAAATGAGTGTCCACAAATTAGATCTGGATAAGCTGGGATCACTGTTTGGCTCTGCACTGCACTGTGTACATGGTGATTCTCTAGTTCAGGTGTGATAACTGCATATTCTGTTTCTCCTAATTCAATTCCCTGAATGTTGGCCAAGAGGGTTTCTGCCATAGGAGCAGTTACAGCACTTACATGCAATCAATCAACTTCCTTTAAAATCCTGTAATTTTTTCTGCAGCTGTTTTGAACAGCTTCTCTACAATCACTAATTGGTCAATAAAAGAAAGGTCGATATTCATTGAAAACAGCACAGGAAGAATATTCAACACAGAGCCAGATGGATTATTACTTTTTTCCTTTCAAATATGTTGAGATGCCAAATATTGCCACTGTGTCATCCTCTCATTTAAACAAAAAATGTGTAGGAAAATAAGATATTTCAGAGATCTTATTTGATGTGGTGATGAAAATACTGAGCAAAGTGGTACAGAAGCCTTTGAACATGAGGAAAAATGAGAGTTTGTGAAAGGGAGTTTTCATCTTATCTCTGCAGTCAGGGAGAAAAAGGATAACTACAAGAAGGTAGGAAAGGCCCCAGGTTAAATCAGTTTCCCTTTCAAGGTAAAGCTTCCATTTTTTCACACATTCACAGGGAAAACAGCTTACAAATGTGAGTACAAGATTTTCAGTTAAGGAGCAGCATTTGTATCATAGTGAGTGTAGGCTTGGAAAAGACAATATTTTTCATTCAAATGGCATAATTATAAACCCCAAATAGAATAAAATTTGGCTCATTTTCACTAATTGATCTTTTTAATAACTTGGAGATTGCATAGGACAACATATACAGTAGGATTATAGATGGAAATGGAAGCTCTGAACATGCTATGAATAGAATAGAAATGAATTAATAGAAATGCTTATAATATTTCAATCTGCATCTCATATAACAAAGCTTTGAGTACTTTAGTACTTTTTTGAGGCTAGCTTGTAACTTGGAGGTTTGAGACCTCTTTCACACTAACTGAAGTCCCTTACCTTATTCATGGACATATTCCTGTATTGCACAGTCTTCAGACAGCTTTATGCATCACACAGCTTCCCTGAACTCAGAGGACTTCAGGATGAAAAAAATCCACACATTTCTATCAAATGGATTTAGCAGCTACCCAGAACTACAGATTAAGGCTGTATATTTTAAAGTGTTCTGAGGCTAGTGATGTAATTTGCTTTATGTGAGCACCATACATAGCACAGTAACTTTTTATTAGATCTCTATGTAATACTCCAATACTCATATTTATATTGCACATGATAAATTTCATATTATGCTATGAATACTTAGCATGTATAATGGACTTCTAAAGAGCTTGACACAATCTTAACTTCTTCCTATAAAACAAAGCAAAACAAAAAGAAATTACACAGAAGAACAAATTTTGACCAACTGCGTGCTCCACCCAGGAAAACACTTTAGCATCTGCTATGTACCTTCTCTGGGGAGTCCTCTGCTTAAAATTAAGCAGCCTCTTAAATGCTTTACTGAATTAGCTCCCTAGAGAAAAATCACAAAATTCTACAGTTTGTCACAATATTTCTGATTTAATAAGTCCCTGTGCTTTTGTCAATTGGCATCTGAACATTAATGTTTTCTAAGTAGAGCTGTTGCTTGAGTGAATACAGGTAATAAAAATCTGCAGCATTGCACAAAGGTGATTGATTCTGTCCTTTCACTTGCCAAAATATATTTTCTGAATCAAATTAATAGTGCAACTTAATTGTAAAGTAGCAGCTGTTATAGTATTCTTGAACAGTTTCTGAACACAGTGTTAGAAGGAATTATAATTCCAAGGTCTTGAAATACTACGCATATCTTTACATTCTCTCTCCCTCTCCCTCTTTTTTCTTCTGTGGTCATTATTTTAATGACCAGGTTTAGCTAACACCTCACAGGGAAGGTAGGCATTAACAGACCCAATTACTATAATATCCATTGCTAATCAAGAGCTATGAAGTGGCTCAGCAGGGAGTCTAACTCATAGCCTAGGACTGATCTCTGCAGAATTTGTGTGTGGAAATGAAATTATCAAATTCCTACCAAATACAGTTTAAGGCATTTTGAATACTTGCCATGCTTTCTCTACTATCTCCTAGTCTTCAAATCCTCTAAACTGAGACATTGGTGCAAAACAGGAAAAAAATTCCAAAATAACAATAACTGAGATTAGAAATACTAATCCCGAAAGGGAGAAGGACTTTTTTCTTCTTGTTGTTTGCACTCTTTCAGTTCCTACAAGGTCCAGTACCATGTGGCTACTATATTGCTATGTTCTCTGAACAATAACTGGTAATATAAATACATTGTAGGGTTGGGGCAACTTTGGGTACAGATATTTATGTTTTCTTACTCTGATATGTGCGGCATAAAAAAAAAAACACAAACCCATAAATTTTACAATTTGAGCCGAAATAAAGAGACGGGACCAAAAGGATAGTTTAAATAAAAACTCCTAATTAATTTAGTAAATTTAATTAATTTGAACCAAATCCCAGTGAGCTTAATATTTGCCTAAAGAAAAATTTGGTTAAGAACTTCAGAATCTGACCTTCCTTCATTTTCTTTTTACTTTTTCTTCCCTTTTTTTCCACCATGTGACAACAGCACCATGTAAGCTTACTGATATAAGGGGGAAAATAACAAATTTGTCACTTCTAAGTCATGTAAATATAGTAATGATCACAGGAAAGAAAATTGTTTCATTGCATTTTACATCTGAACTACGAGTTTACGATAAAAACTGAAAGCAAAATTTTAGCTGCAGGAAAAGTTTTCTGAACACTTAAAGAGATGAGATAATGTTACAGGACACTGAATTTTAAGAAACAAAAAAAATATTTATTCAAGGTTGAGTTTCCCCTTAAGCTAAAGACAGCACATTTGTTTTGAGGACTGCAATGCAGAATGTGTTACGTTCCTTAAGAAGTGAGAAGAAAGAAAAAGTTTCCTGCGTTGTTAGCAGATGACAAGAAAACAAACTATATGATGAGCCAATCCACATTTGGTGTGAATCAATGTTAGCTTGGATGAAAATGTCATTTTAAGCAAAATAAGAGTCCAAGTCCACCTCACTGCATTTAATTCAACATAAAAAGTAGAAACTTGGCAGGAGGGAGGTGTGCTGGCACAAATCCTCCAACGCATTCAACTTTTTGGTCAGTCCTACTGCCCTGAGGTGTCTGGCCAGACCTAACAGCTACAATTGTGCCTTTGTAGGCTGAACTTCTCAAAAGTACCAAAGAAGTTCCCAAAGCTTTAATTGTTAGTTGTTTATTTTGACACATCAAGAAAATATGTACATTGACACTGATTTTTACCCTATAAAGAGTCCAGGTACACAGTCCTCTATGAACACCTATTTATGCCAAAAAAAGATATCCCAGAGGTAATGAAAGCATGAAGGTTATCACTAAGATGCTGATCCTTTCACGTTGATAGGAAAAGATGGAAAAATTTGAAAACAAATCAGACCGGAAAGTAGCCAAATTATTTCACCTTTGTTACAGTTACCAGAGTACTTTTTTCCTAGGAAATAAATAACTTTCTGCTTTGGAACTGTATCTTGCACAAATTGTGTTTTGTTGAGTTTTGAATTATTTTGCAGCACAACTGTGTGTGTATATATATATATATATATATATACACACACAAATATTTCTAATTATTTCTGTATTTATAAATATTTCTAATATTTAAATATATTTCTAGGAGAAGGAAGGTGATGCTTATTTTCTGTCTTATGAAAACATCATTTCAGAATTAGGCCATAGAATATTATTCCCAAACAAATAATTATTTTCTTTCTTTAGGTCAAAATACTTTTGACATTCTACACATTCTATAGAACTTGTCCATCTAGACCTACTATTATGTCTGAAACTCTGAAAGTTGAACATATACATAGATATAGGCATATAATATATTTACTTAAACAAAAAAGATCATGATCTGGAGGTTGCTTTTTTTTCCAACATAGCACCTAATATAGCAAGTACAGATGCAAGAAGTAGACATGATAAGATATGTAAGAAAGTTAAAATATTTTTATTTCTAATTAATTACCTATTACAAATCAAATGTGGTCAACTGTTAGGTTTTTCGTCAATGAAGAGTGTTTATTTATGCATTTTTTATTAAAACTGCCTCTTTTCTCAGCAACTTGTAAGGATTGCTATCTCTTTCTGCAATAATCTGAAAAAATGTCATGAAAAATGATCAAAAATTATATCCCGACTACAAAGATCTTAAACACAAACAGAAAATGAAAGAGGGCAAAAAATTATCTATACATATGAATACAACTAAAATTACTTATCAGGGCTGTACTTCTATAAATATTTCATTAGTGCAATTTCTACTGAAGTCTGTCAAATTTCACTGAGCTTTATGATTTAGCATTTTGATTCATTAGGGGTGTGTGTCATTGGCAAGATTTTATTCATGCTCTGGGAATTTTTAAGAAATCAATAAAGAATTTAAAGGGAAAAAAATATTATTTTTAAAAGCACAATAATTGATACTTAATATCCACTGAGTGTCAAAATGAGATTCAGAATCCAGATTCTTAATAGGGAATAAGCTCCAAACCGAATATATTTGGAAAATTCAACTACAAGTGTCAGAATTAAGCAAGAAACATTCTTTTTGTGTTTTGAGTTCTGTCTGATTTCATTATTGATAGAACACACATGGCTATTCTTGATAACATGAAAGAGATAAATTATTGCTGAAAACAGTGGATTACTTTCTGGCACACACATGCAGCAAAATGTTCTGAAACTGTACTGGGAACTGAAGATTATGCTGTGTAGTCAGGCTAAAATATGTCTTGGCTGTAGGCTTATCAGGTGGCTAGAGGAAAGGAAGAATTATTGAAGAAAATGTGTAATTCAAACTTCAAACCATTGATTTGTTTTAGGATAGAAAAGTAAACCACAACTATTGCAAGCTGGACTGGAGAGAAACCATTAACAATAAGCAGAATTTTTTCAATGGCAATTATAACATAATTTTAGTATTAATGACAAATTATTAAACATATTTATCAAGAGTTAATAGTAACCAATAGATTGTAATTATCATAACCCATATTCCCAACAGGTTTCATATGACGACACTGAAGAAAAATGCCTTTTTTGCATTTTGCATCTTTGAAGAAAATGCAGTTAATTGTCGATAGTTTCAGCCCATACAGAAACTTGAACTGTATGAAGTCTAACAACTGATGAAAACTATGATGAAAGCTGGGTCGCTGATACTTTTAAAACTGCAACCATTTGATAGAAACTATGATTTTAGTTAAAATAAAAAACTTACAAACACATTTCACACAGTGTAATTTTTTCCATTGGTAAGAGTGGACAAAAAAGAGGTAATAAAGTTAGAAGCACTTCTTACACTACTTTTTATTTGTTCATAGTGATGAAAATGATGATACAAGTTCTAGTTTTATATAAACTGCAGTGATATTCATTTCACACAGAAGGAAATTTTAATCAGATGTTCAAAGTCATGGCAAAATCATTCAAAATTATTTCAATCTCCTTGAGTTTTCTTCTCACGGCTCCCTTTTTTCTCCCAGCCAATTGGCTCAACTTCTAATAAAATATGGAGAAACACTCCCTGACTACAGAAAAGTGAGGCCAGGTGGTGTTTCAAGTGAAACTGGAGATCAGTTTGCAAATTCCTCTAATTGCACATTAGTGCTTCTAAAACGACACAGCAGGGAACTAAGTACAAACCTCATAGAAACACTATTTTTTCCCGCAGAAACCCCTACTGTGCTATGCCCTGTGGGGAACCCAGTCACCCTATTTAATTCAGTTTCTTGTCATGTTCCATGGAAGAAATACTTCAAAAAGTCTGTTCTTGTTTTAAGGTAAGACTAACTAGGTTTAAATATACTTGAGTTCTAGAAGATTGTCTTTTCCTTGAATTACATCTTCAACCCTTAGCAGAAATTACTCTAAAAACCCTCAGAAGTATGCCAGACCTTTCAGACCCAACAACAACATGTTTGGAGGTATTCATGTCAAGGAATTTAAAGCAAGTAAAAGCCCCACTCTACACCAATGCAATGACCAGTAAAGCCTTAAGGGGATATTTGTGATGAATATGGTTTCAAATAAGGTAATGTTTGAATGGGTATGGCTGCAGGGACAGTCTGTTTAGAGTTTCAGCATAAATGGGGTGTTGCTGGAATGCCAGCTCATGGATATATCTAACTGATTGAATTTTTAGCCCATAGCCTGAAGGATGCTCATTTAGACATTGGGAGCCTTTTCTGAATGAAATGCAAAATGTTTACAGTATATTCGGATGTCACACACAAGAATCTGCAAGGACTGCAGACATTCCATGGGCGTGCCTTTCTCTACATAAAAAAGGATAAAGCAATGAGAAAACCTTAGAAGGATACACAAGCAATCCAAGAACTGGGGGAGAAAGAGCACTTCTCATGGTTAGTCAGAGCAATGGTCTGACAAAGAAAATCTGTCACCAAAATAAGGGGAAAGTCTGCTCATTGCCAGCCTGTGGCTGGTATTTTAAAGGGTAAAGCAATAAACAGCACACAAAGTGACAGGATCAGAGGACCATGAAGTCATATTTATGTGTTTGGGTTTATCAGCCTTGAAGACTCTGCAGCAAGGTAATTTTGCTTTAACTTTCTTGTGAGCAACACCAGTCTGGCTCAGTTCTCAAAACTACCCCAGAGAAACTGTGTGCAAATGATTAGTGACATACAAAACCTGGAAGAAAAATAGATGCAAGCGTATGTCATGCAGACAGTCATCTCTGTTCCCCAGAAATACCAGCCTTCATTTGATAGATATAATTTTCCTGCTTTGTCCTTATATAAGACACTTGTACATCTTTCCTTCTGTCATGACTGGCCCAGCTGTGCTGGCTGATGTAGGTGAAAATGAAGACACGTTGTCAACCTGATCAGTGAGTGACTACCAGTCTTACAAGGATCATATACTTATCTCTAAAAAAAATAAAAAAACAGCCACAAAAAATCATTAAGAAAAGCAGGTCTTAGTGCCTTATTGGTCAAGAACAGCTACAATGTCCGCAAGATCTCCAAACTACATTGCATAAGAACTCCCAAAAGGTTGAAATAGATACCTAAAAGCTGCAAGCCATACTTGAGAAACAATTTTTTATGCTTTTCCAAGAGGTATTTTTTCCTTGAAAGTACACAGAGTCACATAGTGTGAATGCATATTGCAAACATAAGATGAAAAACACTAATAGTAATAATTTGCACAGCGAAAGTGGCCAATAATGTGGATAGTTTCTTTTTTCTAACAATCTTCCCTGGCAAAAATATACAGAACTGGCTAAGTACCTTTTCTTTGTCAGGTAAGAGTCTGGGTGTCCAAAGCCATTTTTATATCGTGTACTGTGACACCTTGCCTTTTGTTCTATTTGTGGTAGGGTGACCCTGATATTAAATGGCTACTCAACCATTAATGCTGTTTAAGAAATGCAGTGTCTCATACACATCTCATTAGGTTTAGAACTGAGAAAGTGACAATTTGACTAGGACATACAAAAAGACTTTGCTGTTCTCTGAACCTGATAACTGCCTTAAGGAGTACTTTATGGCTTACAGCCGTAGACTCAGGAAATACAGTGGCCACCTTTTCCATTAAAAGTCAAAAAGATTTAGTACCTTATGCTCTTAATATACCTTTCCAAATTACTACAAAGTTCCAACCTTCTGCATGTCAGCCACTAACACAAACCTACTAACTTTCCTCTGTCCATTTTATTCTAATTGTAGCTCACAGCTTGCACATGACATCAGTCCTCTTCAACTCTGATAAATATGAAACGTAGCTTGGAGCAGACATTTCCTTTCTTGTTCCACCAAAAGGTCAGTGAGGGACATAGAAGAGCTGCCCAAGAGCCAAAGATGACTTTCCCAACTGAACCATTGTCCAGACTGAATATTTTGCCAGTGATTATCCTGAATGCATGCCAATGCCAAGCAGCACCACTGCAGCTTTTAAATGAATTAAACACATAAGTAGTTTATATCAAAGGCACAAACCCCAAAAAGTGGATAGGACATAGACAGGTATATTGCAGCGTCCCTCTGCACTGTTCCCCACGAAAGGGCATGCCATGATGCAGAGAAGATAACAGCAGGTCCTCCTCAATGACTACCTCTAACACAGCCCTTGACATTCAAAAACCCTGTATTCGCTAAAACTGTACTGCATATAATTTTCCAGTTCTTCTGGTGGATATTGGTCTCCCTGTCTCTCTGTCACTGGTGCTATGGTCATGCCAATGGCTGAGACACCTTCTCAGGTCAAAGAGGTTATCGCTCCCTTAGATGTTAAACACTTCCTTATCATTCATCCCTGAATTTGGTGTTGTCAATGTCCACAAAATGCTTAGAGCAAGTTATTCCCCCTGTCCAACAGATGCCTCCTAAGGAAGTTAACTTGCCTGAACCCAATGCAGGAAAAGAGGGAGGCCTGCACAGAGGAGACAGGCTTTCCAGAATGAACAGCAGCAGAACCTGAAGAAGTGCAGCAGAAGGGTGTGGTTCAATGTAAGCAGCACAGTGGATGACAAGGAGCACACTGGAAGCAGCCAGTACTAAAATGGTGTTCATCAAAACTTTCTTGGTTTCTTTTACATTTTGTTTCCTGACTTTAAGCTTTGCTTAGGGAATTATGTCCTTTTTGTGCTAAAACCATTAGCAGCTTAATGCTAATTTATTTGACCACTATTTCACCGTGATGTTCATCCAATACATCTACCTTTTTCTCATTACAGATATTAATTTAACCTATGTGTGTAACCCAGCCTGTGCACGAAATCTTTAATCACCCTTGTTACTCCTCAGAAAACAGACAGACATTTACAATTCACCTTTTATAACAAAACTGATTTTGATTCTGCAAAGTTGCAAATGGCACTATGGATGTGGTGTGAGAAGCAATTTCACCACTTCTTGATATTTCAGGACTGATACTGCCTGATCCTAGAGAGGATATACATGACTACAAATATGCTCTTGAATTTTTTCTGGTCTTTACCCAGCACAGAATTCCCAGGAATTCGTGAAGTCTCCATAATAATATCAGACTTTGTCAGAGAGTCATCCTTTTGAACATTTTTGTGTTAACACAGTGATGTGCAATCCTGAATTGTAGCTCAGATGTTAACAAGGTAGGTGCAAATTAGGCACCTATAATTTCCTGGGGTTTGTTGTTGGGATGACATACATATTCATTGCTGTTGACATTCATATACATTTCATGTCCATTTTTTTCCAAGTTACTGGCCTTTGAGCAGTATTCAGTGCCTTGGATTTTTGTGCTATTTTTAGTGGGTTTCAGCATCACCTCAATTACATGTGCAGCATTGTAGTCATTGTTAGATGAATTTCCCCTTTATTTTCACCTCACCAGATGACGAATTTTGTGCCAGAAGTAAACTTGGCCCATCGTAAGCTAAGAAATGGGGAGCCTCATTTGGTAGAGGATTAAAATTATGCCTCATTAACAACAAACCAGAACACAGCCATACAATCTGATTAACAGAATTTTATTTATCCTGTAGCTTTCACTGATTTTTTGTCCTTTGTATTCACTAATAACACGCCTCTGATTTTCTGCTAATGAATTAGACTTCAGCTGTGCAGCATTAAGCTTTTTTCAGCTTGTTCCACTGGATACATTGTTTGCTTGAAATAAATCCTTTACAAATGAATGAATATTAGCCCTAAGCCTATATTTATGAATGAAGGCTTATTTGTGATACCAAATTGTAGTACAGATAGACCCTTTGATGTCATTACTGAATATTTTGTGTTAAGTGTAAAGCAAAGATGCAATGTTATCTAACACAGAATATTACATTAGGATAGGAGTAAAAAACCTGTTTATTTTGATTAGGACTATTAGATAATTATGACAATACTTTTCCTTAAGAAAAACAGACTTCATTAAAATACACATGTACTTTTTCACCTCACATACATTTCAGATTAACCTCTTTCTAAAATAACAGCTACAAGTTGGTTCATTTGTGATAGAAGAAGTTTGCTGCACCCTGATGATTTATTGTCCACTGTCAAAAAAAATATCTTTAACTAATATTTTAATCTCATTTGCCTGACCTCCAACTATAAAATATCATTTTTTCCTCCTTACCAAGAAAGTGGGTGCAATCAGACCTATATCCTCTGCAGGTGTTAGATGCTTTACTGCATGAAGTTTTATTTCGGCCACAAGGTAGATCGGCCTCAACTTCTGTAAGCCATTTATTGCAGATGGGTTTCTCAATGAAAAAAAAATAAAAAAACCCCAAACCAACAAAAAACCCCCAAAGAACCCTACCATGGAAGTTTTACTTTTGTTTTCACATGCACAGTCGTGCCTATATTAGAGAAGCAAGAGATAGGAGGCTGTAAAAGAAAAACTACATTAACAACTGAAAACAGGAAAAGAACACTTGCTAAATACCTCACAAATCATTAAACTGGTTTCTGCAGGAGCCAGTAGCACTTATAGGACTGAATTTTATAATTCTAAAGTGAAAGTTTAAGGAGAAGAGTAACGGCGCTCTTTTGAACCCACTTGCCCTTGCTGAAGAGTGTGTCCTCCTCATCCAGGCAAGGTCACCTGGCACACTTCTTTGGCTCATCAGTTGCAGACCCTCATTAGTGTGCTTTGAATCAATTAATCTTTCACACATCACAAGCACTGGGACCACTTCTGGTAGAATTTTCTCTGATGAGCTCAGAAAAGGCCTCTATTCACCTCCTTTGTTGGAAGTATGAGACACTTTGAAGGTGAGCACTGGCAAGAGTGTTCTTTTATTTAGGGGGAAGTATTTTCATTCAATTTCTGGTTCTGTTACTGAGATGTGCTATCTTTATTATACAGTGTCTTTTGTATTTCAGTTTCATTTCTATCCTTTCCTAAAGACTGATGTTCAGCAAAAGTACAGAGGCCTCAAGAAATTAACATCCAAAAATCACACTTCTGAGTGTTTAAGGAGTGGCAATGAAACCAGTAAGACAGGCAAGATATGTCTATAAACCTCTCCTGAGCTACAGCTGTTTTCAGGGGACACAAACAACAACCAATGCCCACACCAAGGTCTGGGGTGCACCTGGCAGATTTTCAGACACATGCCCTAAGATTCATACAATTATAATGGTTAAAGTTGCAAGTCAGCATCTGTTCTTAGCAGCATGTCAATAGACAGTGTAGACAGAACAGTGAGGCCATAAAACAAATCTAGTACTCAAGAATTTTAATCCACTCTACACTTGACAGCCAAAGAAACTGGACTGACATATCACTACAAGAGATCTTTTCATCTGCTACTCTTAGTCCTCAGTGACTTTACAATAAAAAATTGATGGCATTTTTTTAACAGTCAATATAAAGAGAGTTTGTTGTACTTCATAGAAATGCCCCTCAGAGAACAAATCTTTTATCCTATTATTTACTATTTCTATATACACTGAAACAATTTAAAGTTAGAAAGATTTCTAATGTGGCGGAGGCTGGAATACAGAGGTGAAAGCCTTTCCATCACTTGGAAAGGGTTCTGAAATATCAGCCAACCAGCACCTACTCACTCAAATGCACTGCAGTCCTGATGGATGGATAGCTTAATGCTGCTATGGTACCCTGCTGATCAATTTATCACACCAGCTATTTCTCGACCATGATCCCCTCAAGGAAAAGACGGGAGTAGGGAGAATAGAGCCAGGGACATAAAAAGAAGTAAAACAAAAATAATCTCCATCAAGCTAGTAGCAATTTCCCAGTGGCACCAGCATCTGACAGGGCCTTTGTACAGTATAATGATGGAACCTGTAGTAAGTGGTGTGCCATCTTATAGCTCCTACAGTTAAAACTGCAGGGCAGGGGGTGTCAGAATGACAGCTGACAAAACTTAGAAACTAAATTCCATTTATATGGGATTTTTGACTAAAAGAGGCAAAATTAGTTGTTTAAACTAGTATTTTTGTTGTTATTTAAGCAATTTTTTATGAGTGCAGATCTCCTGGCAAAGTTCAAGAGACTGTTGATGTGTGGGTTTTAATCTCTTGATATATAATACACTTAAAACTTCCAGTACTGATCTTTAATAAATGCAAGAAGATTAAGATTGTAAGCTCTGTCTTCAAAGAAGAAAATTTTCCTTACTTTATTAGGTCTTGTTGAAGGTACCAATAATGAAATTTGGAGTTCAAAAGGCCTTGAAACTTGTTCAATATATAAAGAAAGAACATTTAGAAAAAGCCTGGTTATCTTTTTCACATCACACTATGACAAACTTTGCAGAGTGATATACTTAAATCAGTGGTTACATGAAGTGAAGAAATGAATACGTTAATGGTAATGTAAATTCCAAATCTAAGTTTGAGTTTGGGCAGTTTAGCTCAATATGACAAATTATACTGGGAAACTTACATGAGATATTCAGTTGCTGGTAAATGAACTGATTTTGAGTCAGTGTTAAACTCTTATATTTGAAAGAATCAGGTGTAGATTAGGCCACTCTGGAGAGAGTGAGTAAGAAAGGAAGTCTGAATAATATTCTTTACTTTTTCAAGGTCTCATAAGAGATTTGGCTCAAAGCAGTGTATATTCAGTGAAGGAATCTGAAGCAAGAACAGTAATATCCAGTAGAATGAGTTCAGATATCAAATGGAAAGCAACAGGCTCGGATGATAGAATGGCAGTTTCTTTTCTGTCCCTTCTTTAGCTACCAAAAAAACTTCAATAAAAAAATTATCTACACTATTCCATTTTTTGAATTTTACAGAGGCAATAGGTCTAGATTTCATGTTATATTTTTCATTAAAATGTTATGGAAATAGTTATTTCTCTTCTGTTTACACTGACTGAAAGTCAGGGACTTACTCAAATAAAGGGAGAAGTTAGTATTTGAAATACGTCTTTAATCATACTTAATACTTGTGCAGGGAAAATTATTCCCCTTCCACCCCAAATCAAGAAAGAAATAAAGAAAAACATTGAAAAAACCCATCTGTAGAGTACTTTGATAAGATTTTTGCTGTCTAAAGCTGGAAAAATATTATGAGGAAATGTATTTGCCCCACTCTTTTGTTGTTTCTTAGACATCTGATACAGGCCTTAGTTGGAGACAGGATGCTGATTTAAATTAATCTTTCACCTAATGTGTTCAAAAGGAGGGTCGTGCATCACTGGTTATAGAGAAAAGCTATACCTTGTGCATCATTGGAGTTTTTCAAGAAAGTCACAGAAAGCCATGGCTGAGTTAATCTTCACAATTATTCAGTTTCAAGCAGGATTCCGGACTGCAGATCTGCAGAGGTACCTTCTAACCAACACTTCTGTACAGAATTCCACAAATATCATTATATTACAACATACTCTTATAAAATACTTCAAATTTTTAAGTTGAATATAGGCACATTACCTTTGTACCTATATATTTTTTAATTTCTGTAAATTGTTTATATTTAACAGAAAACTGAATAGAAGAAAAAAAAATTCCTTAAAAAATAAAGTAGTCTTTCATGTCTACTATTTTCAAGCCAAACAAAACACATATTTCCTGATCACTCATTCACACAGAAATTAAAAGCACATCAAAGCAGAGGTGAGGTTTAAAAACACCAGGTGGTCTCCAAAATTTACAAAATGAACTGCTAAATCATTATTTGAATCCATCACTTGAATCCACTATCATAAAGCTGTGAGGAGAAATTATGGTTCCTGCTAATTGATGAGTTCGGGAAGATGGATTTCAAGTTTCATAAAACAGCTTGCTAACCTGTGTGTGGTACCTAACAGCACAGATAACCCAGAGCTTCCACTGGAAAAGGTGGCAAGTAGAGAAAAAAACTTTTGGAAGACTGCAGATGAAGACCCTGTCTGCAGCAGGCAACACAGATAATAGTATGTGCACCCTGCTTACATTCAGATAGAGTCACTGGGCTGCACTGCCTTAAAGGCCCTGAAATCAGAGTGCAAGAATAGAGAAAGATACCATTGGTGGCAACCAGATGAACTACTATTTAGCAAACTGCTTTGGATTGCAACAAAAAGAGGTTCCTGCTGTGGGTGCTGCACTTCAGTGCAACAGTAGAGCTCATCGACATGTGGTTGTCACTGATTTGCTGCCTGGTACTAAAAGAGAAGAGAGAAACCATTTCTGTGGGATTTTAGAGCATGCTCTTTTCTTTCTGGTTACAAGTTGCTTATAAACAACAAAATATTTATTTTCCTGCATCATGGGAGGAAGAAAACATTTAAAAAGCCTCAATATCCTGCATCTAGATGTACTGGTTTTTTACTACATGTCTCTTGACTGAGCATCTGTATTGAATACTACACATAATGGAGTTCCTCCTAGGAAAAAGACTTTTTCTGAGGGTATTTGTTCTCATTTTCTCAGAATACTCTCTTTGTTTACTGCCTTACATTGAGCATGATTTTAAAAGTTATTTGCCTAGAGATGATGAAAGAATGGGGGGTTGGTTGTTTTCTTTTTTTGCTAACTGAGCCCCTACCAAAGGAAAAATATTATTATATTTACTGTAATTATTTCTTTTAGAAAAGGACTTTCACAAAGACACAAATACTATATCCTCAGCCCCTTTAGACATCTCTCTTAAATAATTCAATCTTTTGCTCTTTAAGAGCAGCCTATTACAAAGCAAATTGGTGCTTTGTTTCTCTTTAACAATTTTTCTTCTCTGATATCCTAATCTTGCTAGTCAGTTAGGAGGAGCATGTTCTTCCATTTGCTTGAATAAACTACTGTAAAAAGTACTCAATGACCTACATGAACATAATGTTCAATTTACTCCCTAGTAGGACTGAATGACAAAGGAAAGGTGACTTTTAATGATTCTAAAAGCATTGAATGAGATCAATAAACCATCAAACATTTGATCCCAGGAGACCTCTTAGCAGCTCTCTTTGCTCATAGTTTCCTTTCAGAGAAGACTGTATGTGAAAATGAAGTTCTTTGTCTGTTAATGGATTTTTAGGATCTTTCCTATGCATTAAGTAAAGTATAAAGAGCACCTGCATTCTTCAAGCTTTCAAGAATGTTACTTGTGTCTGTCTGCTATTTTCTTGTTTTGATGAAAGCTACAACTCTTCACTCTCAAGAGCTTTCTTATAAAAAAAAATACTTTATGCAAGAAAACTGTGCCATAAGTAATTATTTGATTTAGCAAGAATTTATTTTTTTTTCACAGAAGAGTCTTAGAGTTAATTTTGAACAAATAGATTGAAAGCAAAATACAGATAAATATAGACTCTTCTAATGTGTCTCATTCCGTTCATTAGGGGTATTTATGTTTTGCATGGCAATTTGAATCCCTTTTTAAGTCTATTTTCCCTGAAAAGAGAAAAAGCAGGATGTCTAGGTAGCTCCTGGCTTAAAGCACGATGGGAATGGTATCCATGTGAAAGGGTATTTTGGTGGGAAAAAAAAGTTCTATCAATCAGTTCAACAGCAACTGAAATGGACTAGTTTGAAAATAAATTAAGTTTATCAGATGTTCTGATTTGCATTACTGACTCCCACTAACCCAACTGATACAATAGCAAATTTTACTCTTGCTCTTTACAATAGCAAAGAATTACTCTTTTAAAAGTCTACATTATGGTAATATTTACAGCTTTGGGTTTCTACCTTTTTTTTTCTCCCTGGGTCATAGGGGCAGCCGGAATTTCAGGGGTTTGGTAGATGAACACTTTTCTAATGGAAGCTTCTTCCATGTAGAGATTACTATTGTTTTTAAGTATTTACTTGTATAAAATCTGCTTGTAATTGAAGCTTTTTATTTCATTTCAAAGATATGATCACAGAGACTGGAACACAAATGTCCCAGTGTCCTACTAGCACATTAGAGACATAAAAAGAAAGCAATCTGAAAAAAAGTGTAACTGTTCTATTTCTCAAGCCGAGTGCTATACAGATTCCACATCTTGTAAACTAAGTTATGTCCACCTATTTTAAAATATACATATGTATTTGTAAGACAAGGGAGAATGAAATGCATATGCATAGATAAGAAAGTACAGTAATTGAGTGAGTATAAATAGAAATTAGTGTAAATAGAAATCCAACTAACATGCTTGCTGTGATAGATGTACCTGATACACCAAAGAATAATCAGATATATAACTAAATCCAAAAGAGAATTCATGTTTATAATTGAACAATTTGATAGAATTACAAATTGTTACAATTTGATAGAACAGGGATTTTGGTGTGCTAGATTAGGTTAATGGACACATTTTGACAATGTAATTTTGTCACCCTCTTCTTTAAAGGAACTCTATCATACATTTAGTTGTATAACACAGTTACAAAGCTGTAAGTTTAAGGACCAAATGAACTTGCTCTCTGTTCGTAAGTTAAATTGACATTTAAAGCAGTTTGCTGGAGTATGGCTACCTGGTTCAGTGGCAGGTCTGAATTTCAAGGTATTTTCTGAATTCTATTGCTTTCTTCATTACGTCTCATAGAACAACAAACCCGTCACTGACTGTCTCTTCCTTCATTTCCTCAGCAGAAAAATAGAAATGACAAAGCAAAGCAAAGCCATCTTTTTAACTTGATCAATTCACAATACACCGTTTGAGCCTGAGGCTGGCTGTCGGGAAGTGCACATACATCAGTGAGAACAAGGAGACACATCTTCCCTGTGCTCTTTAAGGATTATGCATGTATACAATATGCACACAGGCACCCAGAAATATTTCTTACTAAAGGAAAGACACTAAAAATCTCGCTCAGATAAACTGAATGCTTGGTTATGTTATTAGAGAGCTGTAATTTTACATGGAAATTTATAAGCAATTTCTCATATCGTTTCCAACACGTTTCCTTTGAATAATCCCATTATACTAAAATGAAGGCACATTGCCAGAAGCATTGGTGACTTTTAGGCTAAACTAATGTACTTGGAACAAGGCCACAGAAGTCATTTTAGCATTATTTAGACTTACAACCAGTTACTGAAAGATATGTTATTTTCACACTGGAGTACAAGCCCTGTTCTTTACTAAGCAATAGAGGGATTTTTTTCTCCCACTCTTTTCACTAACCTCCTTATCCCTCCTACATTTTCCAAACCTAAAATGGCTTTTTGCAATGAACATTTGGCAGAAGAAATTCAGGCTTAACATTTTCCACAAAATTTTTCCTTTTTTATTTGTTTTTTAATTTTCCATGAAAATATAATTTAAGAAATTGAAACTTGCTCCTATTTTTCTTTTAAATTAGCCATTATTCAAAAAATACAAAATTAATTTCCAGATTCCCAGTCAGACAAATCCAAATTTCATTCCATATCCAACTGCAGTTATGAATTCAGTGTTATTTTAACCTTTAACTCCCTTGTCGCAAGTTAAATTTTTTTTTAATTTTAATTTAAGTTTAATTTTTGCAGAGTCTGAATTGTGGAAAGCCTGTAGATCATTATGAAAGGATTCACATGATGATACACTTAAAAATTTAAAATTTTTATTAATAAAAATTCTTTATTGAAATCTGAGTGCATACATTCCTTCCCTGTTTTATCTTCCTTTGCCGTTCATGCAGACTCTTTATCAAAGGAATGTAATAAAAAGTTGCTTAATCTGATTTATAACCTATAGGTTATGGATAGCAACTTTGTTTGGCATTGACAGCAACCTCTGAACTATTCCCAATAATGCAGCTCTAAGAAATCTAAGTACTGGAAATTAACAGGTTTTAAAATCAATGGGATCACCCTGAGAATTTTAAATCAGCATGCTTACCTAGGCTTCTTATTAAAATAAATTAAAATCAGAAAGCTTCAGATAACCATGAAAACAGGTACATTGTCCATGATGGGAAATATCTGCATACATAAGACCTGGCTGAACTGAATTAACAGTAATCACATTACTAGCTTAACTTAGAGAGAAATCCAGGTCTTCTATTTACTAGCTCACTTAGCTCTATGTCAATGCAATTTTCCTGCCAAAATATTGACTAAAAATAAAATAAATAGAATAAGCATTGACCAAACAAATTAATCAGTGCATGTTCTGGCAAAAAAAAAAAAAAAAAAAAAAACCACTATTTTTGTGTCTTGAAAAAGAAAACTACTTCCTGTCAACCCAATTTTATCGAGGACAGGAAGATATACTGGAGAAATTAAATAAGTAAATAAAAGCAACTACACTTTTGTTGGAAAACAGTCAAACATCACTATAATATGAACCAATCCTCATAAGACAGTAGAAACAACTGGCTTGTGTTAAGACACTATGATGGAGATTAGGGATACATATTGCGTGTATATTATATAATCTGTACCATGTTTCCAGTACATTTTAAATATCTTTTTAGATAGAAAAGTGATTGCATTACTGGCTGAGCACTCACCATCGCTGTACACACTTCAACTCATCTATTTTCTGGAAAATTTGCTGTCCTCCAGAGGAAAACAAAAAGGGTAAAGCTCAAAGCACAAGAGCATTTCTACAGACTCTACAATCTCACAGAAAAATCACACTTATCAGTTCTCTACATCATTCTGGAGAACCTTCAAAGTAGTTTTCATAACTTCTTCCTGATTTCCAGCTCACCAAAAGAAGACTTTTAGATGTATTTATATATGAGATACATGAGAGGTTATTCTCTCCCAGCAGGTAAGGGAAGCTTGAAAAAATCAGACAGGCTCAAACTAGTAATGAGAACAAAACTAGGACTAATCCCATGTGGCTGGTTAGTAATAGTGATTTTACATTTAGTCTATGCTTTTTTTTCCTATTTTTCTTTTCTTTTGTCCTCATTCTTTATCTGTTTCAGGGACTGGCAAAAAAGCAATGCTGGAAGATCACATTCATGTGAATTTCATTCAAGTGAATGCTCAAGCTTCACTTTTTCACAAAAAAAATAAAAACAATCAAACTTACTTTTGAATCTTTTAGAAGTGCAATTAATTTGTGTTGATTTTTTTCCTTTGTTTGCTAAATACAGAAAGACTCAGTATTATTTCCTAGAAATTTTTAAAACTTTTTTTTCCTGCTTATATTCCTTACAAAAGCTTAAGAAGCCCATTCTATGCCTGGGTTGTAATAAGAAAGAAAAGGTGGAAAAATACCACAAATTACTTAGGAGTGCACAGGGACCACTTCTCAGAGATATATGCCAGTTCACAACTGAGGAAAAGCAAAAACCAGCATGAACCTAGAAGTAAGGATTTCCCCTGTAAATTTAATTTTCCCTTAGTTAAAATGAAACAAAATTACACTGGTTAATTATATATGGACTGGGAAAAAAGACTCTTCATAGAATACAGCTCTGAGATCTATTTAGGGAACATGACAGGGGCTGCTATGATCCAACACCTTCATACTTCACAGGCTGCTGAACAACCACAGTCAGCATCAGCAAACAAGTTAGAAAACATCCTGACAAAATATTTTTGTCATTTAAAAAAGTTCCCAGTAAACTGCTTTATTTCAATGAAACACCTTTATGTCAAGGGAACTCCCCTGGAAAAAAAATGCAGTCAGGAAACAACAACCTTTTTCTCTCAGCTTTGTCATCCAGGTACTCTCCATAGTTCCAGCTGCAAGGCTTACAAGCCAATGCTCCAAATCCCTCCGACTAAGGCAAAGTGCTCTTAGAAAAATTCTACACCACAAAATCGGGCAACTAACCAACTTCAAGCCTAGCCTCAGCTGTTTAACTGTGATCTCACTTTCTGATACTGTTTTTGGATCCTCTGCTGCTTCTCTGTCTCTTGCCTGAAGGGAACCAAAGCTGAATGATGCAGTTCATATCCTCATCTGACTCTTACGTAGCAACACAGCCACAGCCTCAGTTGTCTAAGGTGGCTGAGGTCTGGCTTTTCACCACATACCCATTTTTGTGACAACTATGAACATCAATAAGAGGTAAAGTAGATTTGATTAACCCAGGTCAAAAAAACATAAAAATCTCTCTTCAGAGTACTGAAAAGCTCTGCTGATTACATTCTAATACCAAATGAAGCGGGCTTGGGCACAGATCTCTAACCATGAGGGCAAACTGATAACAAAGGCAGGTTTTACATGACTATTCACCTTTCTCTCTGTCCCCACACGATGGTCTCATTCCTGCAGTCACAGGCACAGGCTATGCCCTGAACCTTGTCCAGACTTTATCCCAACAGGGGTTTCATTCTTACAAAGCCACACTAGTAAAGCAAGTGTACCACAGTTTCTAAGCAATAGAGCACTATCTTCCACTACATGTATCAGGTCTTCTCAAAGTCCTTCTTCCATCAAAAAATTTAAGCATGGTGTTAAAAAAATGGAGAGTGTTTTAGTTCCTTAAAATAAAGAACAAAATAATGCACCTGCTGAACCACAAACGAAATCGCTAAGGACCTTGGCACTTGTCTGTACAGAAATCACTCCGTTTCCTGCTGTCACAGCTGAGGCTACATCTGTCAGCACTGATGGTCAGCTGCCTGCTGTTGGCAGAGGAGATTTCTCAGCTGTGACCCTCTGGCCAAATGACCATCAGAACTGGAATGGGTTGGGCTACTGTCATTGTAGAAAATCAGAAGTTCAGCAAAATATTATACAGGTGTGAGTACACACATTGTAGGTATACACACACACAATCTTGCTTCTTGGACAGCTCTCTTTCTTTGATAGCTCTCTCTCTTTGATGTGCTTTCATGAGCAAATACATTTTGTCTTCTTGGTTTCATATAAATGCCCTTCTTTCTTAGGCCAAAACTAGTATCCACTTAACAGAAAATTACCCATCATTTAAATAAGTCTATCCTGTTAACTGTGCAGAACTCTGGATTATTTTAATCACAGTTACTATATGAGACAGTAAACTCTAGATTTTATATTTTGTCTCATGTCTCATGAAATCACATTTTAGCAAATGTTGGGTTTTCAAAAAATTCCTAATCTAATATTCTGTGAATTCTGAAAGTTAAAAAAAAAAAAAAAAGAGTCATGTTATTTTCAGTTAGTCCTCCTGATTATATTGCCATTTGCAGTGTATAGCAAAATCCATATTCATTCTAATTTTGCTGGCCAGCTGGTAGAATTACTAAATACCACTATTTCAGACAAGATGGAGTACCAAATTAATCCAAATATTCAGACAGCTTTGGCCTGGTGGAGGCTAATTTGTCTTTTACCAGTAAAATCAAAACCACATTAGGAACAAACATGCAAGTTGTTCATAAATTTTGCAAGTGACACTCTGGTGAAAAGGATGACCATGTGAAACAAATTCTTTACTGTAATTACAAACATAATATTTTTTGAGAGATCTCTATTTAAATTGCGCTTATCCAAAATAATGGAGATCTCATAATTTCACTGTTTTATTTACAGCATTCAGCAATCAACACTATGTGCAAATGACCCTGCATGGAAATCCTACTTCTTGATCACATGACCATTTCCTGTATATGGGCAAAATTCTTACAAATGTCCCTGTGCTACTCAGGCTTCTCAACTTCCTTCTTTCCCATCTTTGGCCTTCTCACTTTTGTTTTATCAGCATCATATTCCAATCTTCTGCCTTAAAAAGATAGCAATTGCCTCTGGTAATCAGTTAAACTGAGGATTTGTACTGAAGATAAGAAAGCAGTTTTCCAGTTATGGAAATAGGGACTCTCCCACATGTATTTGCAATCAGGGGCTCAGGCAGTGCCATGAAAACGAAGCCCCATTGAAGCCTGGCAGACTGCACAGCAGGGTTGTGCAGTCCTGCAGGGTGTGTTTGGAACGCACAAGCACCAACCACACACCGGCCCCCTGGGGTGCCCTGTGGGTGTAAGACAAGATGTGTCAAACACATCCAGACATCTTCCCTGCTCTTACCGATGCCCACAGCCAGCTTCTGAGATCCACTGTCATTGGACACGTTAGAAAGACCTATGATTTGAATAGTTAATGCTCTTCTTAGACATTCTTATAACTGGATAAAAGCAAAGAAACACAACTCTAGATATAGTGTTAGTTTTTACAAATGCTACTTGAGACACAGAGTGCAACTGTGCACTGGAATGTTGTGAATGTCATTATTGTAATACGAGGTGGAGGATAATGAAGACTCCATGAATAATTCTGTTGTTATCCAGTCCTAACACAAATTCAGAAATGTTATTTTTCTCTCATTACAGAGGACTTAATTAACTAACTGTACACCAAAAAACATTGACTATTCTCTCAACTACTTTTGCTTTTGCTGCCATGAAAGGAGCATTCTTAATTCCCTTCATGAAAACATGTGAGGTCTCTCAGGAATTTAGAAGAAATTAATTTAATTTGATAGTCTGGAGCCTATTCAGAAGTTTTGAGACTTTCTTAAGCTATATGAATTTCAAACAAAACACAATACACTTATGAAGGCTATTCTGCTCACTTAACAGCAGGGCACTTCTGGAACACAGAAGTATGAAAACTCTTTTCATCCTGGATTATTGAAGATGCAGCAACTACCCCTGACCTTCATGTAAGAATGGAAGAAGTCCCTTCTGTTCTTAAGTCTTATCAGCTGCAGCAGGTGTCACAGGAAATAGAGTGAAAACTCCACAAATATTCAGGATGTTGCTGATAGTTGTGACAGTCAGCTTAAAGAAATCACTTGGAACTTCACCCACATTTAAGACAATGATTTAAAGTATTAAATTCCTTTTAAAAAGAATTTCACTTAGGTTACAGAGCAAATCATAAAATTCCCTTACATCCTTCCCCAGATAGCTGTTGATTTTTTTTTTTTTTTTTTTAACTGAGTGATACTGATAGCTCACATATATTCACTATGAGTTACAGTGACTTTGGTATGAGTCATTTACCCATACTACAAAAAAGGACATAAGCAACCAGACATTCTCTCTGTATTTTGACTTTTTTTCTCAGTGCAAGGACACCATAACCATCAGACAAAATAAAATTTTCTTTCAGTACTGTTAATTTCTTGTCTATCTGCAAAATATTAGTGCATGAGACTCCAGTTTGTTGGCATCCAGGAAGCCCTTGAGCTGACAAAGGAGTGAGACAGGTACCTTGTGCTCCAATGCTTGTATGAGACGTATATGGGTACAATCTGTAATACAATTACTGCTAATAATAATATTACTGCTAATATAGTTTAATTTATAATCTGATAAAACATGATAGGTAAATATATTTCCTAATAAGGATAATACTGCATCAGAGATACAGAAAAACACTAAATAAACACACTGAGCCTCTAGGAAAGATAATACTTATGTAATTACTTTAAATATCTGTGTAATTAAGTGGATACTTATTCTTTTTAATGTTTTCTATTCTGCCGTGAAATCTATATCTTTAGTATAGGAAATAAACAAATGTCTTCCTTCTGTTTTCACCATGAGATAGAATAACACATCATATGTATAAGAAGTGTTTTTCTGCAAGGTTTCAGAGATGAAAGCTTCCAAAGATGCATATCTATGTTCCAATTTCTTACTATTTTAATTTACTTATTTATTTTCACTAACCAGGACTTTGAAATATGCTTGATCATATTCAGGGGAAAAAACCAACCAGGAGTTTCTGTCATTCTAGGTGCTGGAATAAAGGTTCTGATGAAGTAATCAAAATATATTCAGACTGCAGGAAGGAAACAGTTCTACAACATATTACACCATTTTACACACCTCTCAGACCTGACCTATGGACTTTCTAGTTGTTCAAGGCTTATGAATCCAGACTGATAAAAATCACTTCCTTCACTAAAAGTTATCATCACTTCAAGAGCCCTGAACTCTGTGGAAAACACGCAGTCAGGCCAACTTAGTTGTCTGGTGTCTCAAGAGAGAACTCAGCTTCCAGAGCTTGTGAGGGCAGACTGTACACACAGCTGAGTGTTTTGAGGCACCAACACCAGCAGAGCATCTCTGAAAGCAAGTGGCAGAAAAGCCCTCAGTATAATCCACCCTGACATTTTCTGATAGAAAACCAGAATGCTCTTCTTCTGAAGTCTTTTTCCAGGCTCATTGCAAAATAAGGAAAAACAGGTCTCAAAATAAGAAAAACAGGTAAGTATTACATTGGTGGGAATAAAACTCAATCTTCCTACCCACTCTTCCTATAGTCATAATATTTGCCAGGGAAGTGAGACCCATGTCTCCAAGTGAACTTCACTCAGCCACATGTGCCTTACAGGCCTAAGCTGTATTCTGATCTGTGCATTCCAGTTACCATTTAACTCCTACACTTCAGTAGGAGTTAAATGGTAACTGGAATGCACAGTGCAGAATACAGACTTGACTTGCTGTACAGACCAAGCTAAAGTCATGGGCCATCAGGATTGTATTCACTTGCTGGTAAGTCATGAAGAGGCTTTTGTTCAAGACTTCTTGAAAAGTGAAGGGGAATCTGAATTCCCTACCAATTCAGCTTGATTGAGAGGACCATGGCTTAATTTTTCATAATAAGCATACTCAAGTCATCAGTCATTTTCAGTTAATTGCTGCATGAATCACCAGACAGACTAAAATACAGGGCATTACTCCCTCACAGCCTGTGCTAGATCACATTTTTTTGTGGTACAGTAAATGTGCATCACTACTGCCCACAGTGTGCCAGCGCTTTACAACATTATTTCAAAATATTGTCATCTTTCACATATATGTGGTAATATCTGACAGATAAATACCAGGAAACAGGCTGCAACCAAAAGAACAGCCAAAACTTGAATAAATTGCCTTCGACAGGTGAAGAGACCTTCATCATCAGAGCTGTAAAAGCAAATTAGATATATGTCTGTCACAAGTGGTTCCTTTTGCCTTGAGGAGGCTTCAGCAAGTCTTCCACAAGCCGTTTTTTTTTTTAGGATTCTAAAATACTTCTATACAAATCCCAAATGTATGAACATGAAAACAAATGCCACGCTTTCAGTCACCAATATACAAACAAGCCTGAGAGAAATAAAGAGGATATTTTCTTTACTTCACAGGTGAAAGAGAAAATTGTATTATACTAAATGGTTATAAGTAACATACTTTTTTTCCTATTGAAAACTTGAAATCTTCTTCCCAAATTAAAATCTCCAGTAATGTTTCTGATATAAATCATTAAATTATCCATTTAGAAATGACACAAGATGTGACATTCACGACAATCATAATACCATCCAGTCAGGAACCAGATATGATGGAACATGACTGATAACAATGTTGTCTGAAGCAGAGACATGAGTTGGCAAGTTTTTGAATTCTCATATAAAAGCTGGGGTTTTTTTCAGAATAAGTTTTCTGCAAGAATATCCTGGTACACTGTACACAGAACACAGCAGCCAGTTTAAATTCAGGGGAAAACTAAACATAAAATATATAATTCCAAAGTCATTAAATTCTCCACAATGTTTCAGTGGTTAAACATTGCACAGTTAGAAATATTGTCACTGCTCTCCACACCTGCTGATCCAGCTTCAGGTAATAGATAGAGATAATTCTTCACATTTTCCAGCCTAAACCACAATGAATGAGGTTGATTATTTATTTCTTAGACTATAGCCTTAATCATCTGTCTTTTGGTTTCCACATTTTTTCCCTTCTTTTTTGGGTTTTTTTTTGGGGAAAAAAAAAAAAAAACACACAAATAATTGTGTTTTCACTACTCAGGTTACTTCTTACATTTAAAACAAGAAGATAAAAAAAAAATAATTTTTATTCCAAGATACAATCCAGAAGAATCAGACTAGTATAATATGTCTATAGTCAGACTTCCTTTGGTTATAATTGCCAATTCTCAATTATCTCATCTCTTTACCATGGAATCTGAAAAATCCTTAAATAAGCGCATTTTTAATTCAAGCTGCCCCTTGTCACAAAGCAAGGAGGAATGAAATGTATTCCCATCTGAGTAAAGGCTTAGGTGTACATAAGCAATGATGCCCGTCTCATTTGCATGCTTTCAAAACACCAAAAAAACTATTTCCAACATCAGCACAAAATTAAGATGAAAATTGACCTAAAAATGTATGACTCAATCCCTCAAAACACAGTATTAATTCATACAATATACTGCACTTCACTAAGAGGGAAATGATTTTTGCAAACTCTGACCTAAGTCAAAACAAAAAGACATTTAGAAAATAGGTAGGAAATAACTGGTAAGAACACAGAAGCTTATCTTAAAAATTTTCACTGACACATGTTAAGGGAGCTTATGAAGATGATCATCCAGTTGGAGATAAGGTAATCAATACAGGTGTTGATCACTACTTCAGTTATATGGTATAAGAGTACTCCCAGTAATACATGTTACATGTCCAAGAAAATATGAAATTGTCTGAACCCTGAAAGTGTGCTCTAAAAATGAGAAGCCTCCAGCTACATTTTCAAACTAAATAATGACTTCTCTTATACTTAAGGATCAAATCAAGGTTGTGGATAATAAAGTCCACCTTTCAAAATCTATTGAAGTTTAAATAAGACTTTGTGTTGCAGATTACATCTACATAAAACATCAAAGCTGTGAGGTCACAAGAAAAATACCAAAGGAAATAACGACAAGTGGAATTAAAAAGGCCCAGACAGTTCCACTGCATTGGAAGACAAAAATACCTTTTTGTTCCTTCCCTGTTCAGAAATCCAACAGCTATCCAAGGGATCTCTGTATTGTCACACCAATAGTCTGGTAACACTGACTTAACTTTTCCAAAAAAAACACACATAGAACTTCTGAAATTTCTGCAGAAACACGTTTTTCTTCTAAAGCATATAACATGAATTTCTATGAAACAAGGATGTTCATCAACTCCCCTCCCACACCCTCCTCAGGGCCCCCTGGGAAATGAGATTGTGTATCTCCTAAGGCCATCCCAGAGAGAAATGTTTTAAATAAATAACTAAGACCTATTTGTCTTTGCCAGGAAATATCTTTTAGATAAATCTCTGCTTGTCCCTGTTGACTGTCACTATGCACAGCTGCAATTTGTATTCCCCCAACATCCTATTCCATTATTGTTCCTGCCGCTCAATACAGTTCATTTTTCTCTTTTACTCTCATCAAATATCTTTGTTATCAGTTTGAAATCTAATTTACTTTCCTTGGTTACAGTTTTTCTCACCAGTAGATTCCCTTTTGCCTTATTATTAATACCTAAAGTATTAGCTGAGATTTTCTATACTCTTTAAAAATCTTCATGAAAGTTATTTCTGTTATAATATAAGGATAGCAATAGAAGCCAGAGACATAGATGATTTTTTTTTTATGCTTGACACAGTACAGGGACAGTCTTTAGGGATTGGGCAAATCAAGTACAAATTTTAGTGCTATTCAGTCAACACTGCTTGAATGAGGGCACTGCAGGCCCTGCTGCAGACTATCCATCTGAGATACATATGCAATGTCACATTTGTGAGCAAGGAGAGAAGAGGCTGGGACCTATAGCTTAACAATTAAATATTGATTAATATCAATCAAAGTTTTAATCTGAGCAGTTTCCCAAATTGTAGACATTACAGAACTGTGTTCTATAGGACATCCCATTCAACAAACACCATGTACATTGGCATCTAACAAACCTCATAAACAAGTTGGGGGTTTCTGAGAGAACAGTAACATTTCTTTCAGGAAAAATAAAAAATAATTAAGACTAAATAGATAACAACTGTATTCAATGTTTACCAGAAGGCAGATTTGCCTGTCTCTGCCAGCCTTTCTGGTACCTTTCTGTAAAATGGCGTTTAGCTCTCAGACTCTCTAAACGCCACTGAAGACCTAGGCATGAAATATTCTAACGAGTATTAAAGACAGTTCTAGGGTCTACCAGAAAAAATGAAGAGATGTTCCTGTGGATGCTCCAAAGTACAAGAGTCTTCAATCCCACACCCTGATCCTCAAATGTGTCATTTAGGTTGACTACAGACTTCTCAGAATGGTCCTTATCTGCTCAAAAGGGTAGGCATCTATGAACTTACAAAGTATTTGCAAGGCAATAAAGACCTAGTTAAATCTCTGCCCTGATGCACTGAAGTTTTTACAATGTACTCTCCAATGAATCATATCTTGACTCTCCCTTCACTTTTCAGTTATAGTTGAAAGACCTAAGGGTCTGAGTTTCTTCTCACAAGCATCAATACACTGACATAATTCCACTGGACTTAACTCATAGTTATACTAATGTATTTTTACACTATTCAGCTTTAAATTAGATAGCACTATACAAGAGTATCAATCAGAATCAGGCACTGAAGTCTTGACTAAAATTCCTCACTTAAACAGAACTGAGAAAACAGACACAGCAGCTGAGACACGTTTTAAGTGCAGAGGTTGCCCTTTCTACAAAGAAAGGAGCTGTGAAGCTCTTTAGTCTGACTGAAAGCTGAAATACCTTTGTTTCTATGTTTTTCTGCTTTTATCACCATAAAACATAAAGCCAAGAGAAAAAGACGGATGATTAAACACCCACTAGTGGAAATCCATGGATGCAAAGCATTTCTCACTTGGGCTCTTAATTGTCAGGACTTTTGTTAGGCAAAGGTGGTTTGCAGCAGTGTACACCTGTCAACAGTTACAGAAGTTACTTTAAAAAAGTTTATCTGCATCCATCTGGAGAAAATAACTCCTAGTGACAGAAAGGCACATACCCACAGTCAACAACAATGATAGCAGTGAACAAGTCAGAAACCAGAATGATAGCCATAAAACTGTTTGTTTACATTTGCAGAAATATATGTTTTCTATAACAGCCTGAAGTTTGGAAGGCTGCAATGTCATATACCATCAGAGACAAGTGTGTACCACTCTCTCCCAGGATTTCTCAAGGCACACACTGCACCAGAGTTATGAGAATAAAGAAGCAAAGAAATACAGCAAAAGGTAAAATGAAGGAGAATAAGCCCAAGTACAATGAAATCAGACTTTCTGAGTATCAGATCAAGGGAGATGGTGTTTATTAGGGAACAGAGCAATGAACTCAAGAACAATTAGTCATAATACTGGTTCCCATATTGATTATGTAGCTTTGCTCAAATTACTGAATTTCCCCATTCTTCATTTAACACAGTGTGCTGGTTTTGGCTGAGATAGAGATAATTTTCTTTACAATATGGGGCTGTGTTTTAGATTTGGGCTGGAACCTGTGTGGATAATACAGAGGTGTTCCAGTTATTGCTGAGCAGTGCTTGCACAAAGGCCTTTTCTTCTCCTCACACCACCCCACCAGCAAACAGGCTTGGGGGGCATAAAAATTTGGGATTAGCTGACCCCAGCTGACCACAGGAATATTCCATGTAGTATCATGCTCAGCATACAGAGCTGGGGGAGGAGAAAGAAGGAGGGACATTCAGCGTGATGGTGTTTTTCTTCCCAAATCACAGGTGTGTGATGGAGCCTGGCTGTTCTGGCGATGGCTGAACCCCTGACTGCCCTTGGGAAGCGGTGAATTAATTCCTTGGTTTGCTTTGCTTGCATGTGCAGCTATTGCTTCACCCATCAAACTGCCTTTATCTCAACCCAGGATTTTTTTCCATTTTACTTTTCTGGTTCTGTCCCCCATCCCACTAGGGGCAGTGAGCAAGTGGCTGTGTGAGGCTCAGCTAATGACTGGAGTTAAACCACAACACTCAGACACAACCACAAACAAGAAATGTCAGGTTCAGTTCATTGTTTAGTTGGTCTGAAATCCTCAGATAAAGCCTAGTGAACATGACCATTCTGAATGTCAACAGCTTGCACAGCTGAGGCAACCTGGAACTTCTGTGACAAAGAAGGGTGGTTGTAGAGCTTTGCCAGCCGCTGAGGAAGAACGAATGCTGTAGAGAAAAAAAAGATCTGCTTCTGTAGAAAAGTAAAAATGGGAAATATTGACCAGATGGTAAGAAAGCCATAGTGTGGTAAAGGAGAAACTGCAGTTCTGTTCTGGGTTACAGCTGAATGAACCTTTAGTAACATGCTATTTTACAGATCACCTCAGTTTCTGCATCTTTAACAGAGATATGGTGTCTAGCTATATCAGGGAAGAAGAGAAGGCTTGTGAACAAGTACAAATCTTGAGACTCACACTCCCTCTGAGCAAATGTTTTTCTGCACAATGTTTCACTGTGATTTCTTTTATGTAAGAAGAAAATGTGTAGCATTGTTCTGGAAAACAAATTTTCAGACATATTTACTACTTCTACATATGAATTATGCTTGGACTGACTTAACATAAAGTCTAATTTTTTTACAATATGATCCTACAAAGTTCCTTCATGTTCTAACTCCAGAGTGATTATTCTGGAGATGACCAATGTACTTTTTAATACTTTGTTTCTTCCCAGATCAGACCACTATTGACATTAACAGCTTTACTATTTCCTAGACACTAATTTGAACTTTGATATATTGCCATTTTCATTTACTTTCTTTTCCCACTATTTGAGCTTTTAATGGAGTCTGCACAAGTGTTCCCATCAAAGCCAATTTGGAATTAATCTTTCAAGTAGGAGCTCATGTCACAGTATCAGATGTTCTAGTCACTAACATAGTATATCTGCTAAATTTCCATCATCCCATAAGATTGTACTTCTGCTTTAAAAAAAGCACTGACATTTTTGCCTGTCAATATTTTCTCATTGCTCGTGACATAGTTGTTCTCAAAACTCGCAGTGAATCCTTTCTGTCTCTATATACACCATAATTATGCAAGAATGAAATTTAGCTTTAACACATATAATTGCCATAATCAAGTGGATGGATTTCTTTTTTAACTTGCAACAAATCCTTTCCCCACTTTTTCCCTTGCCCCAGCAAATACCCACAGATCACAGTAAATAAATTGAAGGTCCAGTATCTGCATCATCAGACCTTCCTTTGACCAAGCTGTGCAGCACCTCACTGGCTTTCATTCTGAAGCTATCTGGAAAGCATCCTAATCTATGTTACCAATGGATGTGCTGTCTTCCATTCTTTATGGAAGACATTCTAAAGGTAAAGTCAATTAAGGCTACCAAGTTTATGTGAAGTAAATTACTCAGTGAATCATCCTTTTTCATTTGCATATAGTACTTATTCTATCTTTTAATTTTACCAAATAGGCAATAAGGATGGCATTTACCTCACAAAAACTTATATATTGCTGGTATATAGTTATATCTGATCTCATCACCTTGGACTCCCTCTCTAGCCAGCCAAGAGACTGATCTGTTTGAGAATGATTAATCTGATCTACAAGGTATGTCCAATCTTGGAGGTAAAATTATAGGCAGAGACAGAACCAAAAACTCAGTACTGTGTGCATAACTAAAGAGTGAGCCCCCAAATGACTTTCTGTCAATTAAAACAGGATCTTGTATAAAACAGTATTCAAAGAGTTGTCTTTGATTGTTCCTATTTTGATTATTTGATATACAGTGAAAAGAGTGTTATAAGGTGAAAGTGCTTTCCAGAACCAAAGTATCTACAATGATAAACTATTAAGTTTATAGAACCATATTAATCTGTTAAGTTTTATGATGATGGATGTCTTTCATTAGTAGTACTATTACTATTATTAATAATGATTACCATCTATGATCATTCTTATATAGAGAGGAAATGATGGCGATGTGTAATGAAAAGGAGTGCAAAAGATCTTTCCAGACCCTGAATGTTTTTCATTTAGTTTTTCATTTTGGTGAAACATGTTCAGAAAGGAATCACACAGTGATGGGATGAAGCAGCTGCCCAGCACATCTCTGGTTCAGTTCTGCCCTTCTTGTACAAAACACCAAACTGTTGCATTTCCTGAAGACAGCACAGGCCTAGGAAGGTAACCTCAATGTTTTTTCTGATAATGATTCTTTTGTGAAAGCAATCAGTTCTTTCTGTAAAAGAATATGTTCCTCCAAAACTGGAATTCTGATGCTTAATAATGCCACCACTGAATATATCTGATGGCACCCATCAAAGATATTTATAAGGCAGCACAAATCATCTGCCCCAGCTCAGTTGTTTACTTTCAGTAGTTGCCATCCTCAGCTGTTTTCCCCCTATTGTTAGCTTTCTTTCACGTGCTGTGAAAAAGGTTTTAGACTCATCTTTGTCTGAGGTATTCTCATTTCACCAGGGTCTTTCTGAGTTTTCAGACCTCCTCAGATTAGGAGGGGAAAATCACCTGCCTGTGTGAAAAGTACAAGCTCCCAGTAAGTAAGTAAAAATTCCTGAGAGAGTGTTTTAAGTTACATTCTTGATAAAGTTCTCTGATGGTGCACCTAATATTCAGATTTTTTTTCAAACTGAATGCTAGTGTTTTCTTGATCATTCACTTTCCCTTTCCACAGGGTAGTACCAATCTGACAGGGAAAATCATTATCTGTGTTTATATAGTCTAATAGGAACTTTCAAAACAGCCATCAGTCAATCAATGATCTGTCTCTCATTTTTAAAGCATTTTATAACTCTTTGTGGACTTGTAGAGGTTCCAGACAGATTTGGCACAAGATACAGCTGATTTAGAATGTCATGCATTAACAATGAAAACCTTCAAGGACTCCTTATCATTATGGAACAGAAGGAAAAGTGCACAGCAGGGAGAATACTAGACATGAATAGACATGATTTTTTTTCCTGAGTCCTTAACATGTCATGAAACATAAGTCATCTTGATCTTTCCCTAATGTAACACTGAATGGCTCACACAGCTCACTTGCCCGGAGGTGCTAAAGAGCTTTAAAGAGTGGTATTGCTCTGCTGCATTGCTGACCTCTCTGTTCCCTTGGGAATTGTTTTAACTTCCTCTTCCATTCTGTCAGAGAGAGCTCTCATTGCCTAGAAGAGTGCTGCCTTTCTGTCCTGCATTTCCAAGACAGACACCTACGTGTGTGTGGTTTGCAGCAAGAAGCAGCACCTGTCATTCTCTGCATGTGCTACACACGTAGTCTGAGAACAGGCTGTGTGTCCAGAGGACTGGAAATATGCTCGTTAAAGGAGCAGCAGTCAGGCTTTTGTGTTCTACCTGTGTTCCATATTTTCACCTGGATATATAATTTAGGACTAATTTTAAGTCCAAGATCAAAGTTTCTCTCTCCAGCTTAGTTTGCAGAGAACATGTCTACACAGAACAAGGATCCCTCAAGGTAAATGATTTGTAATCATATATCATTTAAACTGAAATTATTTAGAACACTTTCCACATCACTTACACGTTAACTTCTTGACCCTCTGCCACTGAGGAAGGTACTACATTCTTCTTCCAGGAAGGAAGGAACTGGATCTTTCTAGACCATGGTAAATGAAACGAGACCAAGTGCTAAGAGGCTGATTTCTTTGAGGCTGAACACAGGTATTGACTACTACTGGTCAACCTCTTTAGCACCAGTTCTAAGCTTCCTTCTGAAGACAATGGAGACATTTTGACTTCTGTAAATTGAATTGTAATTGACTTTAGTTTACATAAAAATTGACTTCTTAATTTTAGAAAGACCTTTTTTAAATTATCATCCCTCATCTAGAGTTATACAATTGGAGAGAGGGAAAAGTCAAGGAATAAACCTCATGTGATGCATTTTCTCACATTTTCATGAGAAAGAGCAGAAAGAGTATGGACTAGTAGACATAAACAAGCCAAGCCCTCTTTTTCTGTGTAAAATTTTGGCCAACTCAGATAATCTTTGTGCCATAGAAATTTCCTTTATAACTTAGGAGTCTATGGCACACAAGTTAGTCTTCACAGTATAAAGTGATCATAAATGGCATTCAATTGTTTGTGAACATTGGGGAATCAGTCAAGAAATCAAATTAAAAGTTAAATCATTAGCATCTTTCTCCAATACTAAAAGGAAAAAGTATGAATAAAGTATTGCACCATAAGATATCTAAGGGAACTGTCTCCTTCCATTTGCCTCCAGTGATGGAGATGCTTGATCCTGACTAAATGTGGAAGCACAAACAAGACAGTCTCTCAAGGTGTCTCTCCAGGTCTGCGTTTCTATGATTCCAAATTCACACAGAATTCAGCCTTTAGCATAACACACAAGGGAGACTTAGCTTTCAGATAGCCCTAACCAGACTCTGATCTAGTTGGTCCAATCTTTGTGTAGGAAAGCTTCTATAAATCCAGGCCTGCTTTTCACAGTTTCAAATAATTTTATTTCAGCTTGAAGAAGTCAGACATTTCATCTCATCTAAGGGGCAGTTAGAAAAATTTGCATAGCTAATAGCTTTTACCACTTTCAATTTCTAATGATTTACCCCCCAAAATAGGCAGAAGATACATGGTACCTCCGTACAATAACCTTACAAACAAATGTTTCAGTAACACATAATAAGAAAGTAACGAGATGGGACTGAACAGAGAAGAAAGGAAAGGTGAAATATTATTACAATTATGTATGACTACTTACTAAAAGATCTTAAAAAGGCTGATGGTGTTTTCAGGGGAGGAGTCAAATGCATATATTTCTACATTCTATTTGCTTCAAATAAGCAGCTGGAATTTTAGTAATTCTTGTTATTTATATGCTGCAGCTAAAATGATGTTTAAAACATATTTGGTGTCTTTGTGTTTGTGGCTTTTTCCTATTCTTTTAGTCCTTCAATATTCTAAATGATGCAATTCATTTTTTTACAGTTGGGGTTTCGCTTTATATTTTATTCATAGTAAATGCACATCCATAAATACATGTGCATGTACACACAGACAAAGTCCTTTTACCAAGACATTAATGACTTCTGTTTGCAAAAGATAATTTTGCTAAAGCCTTGGTACCTTCTCAAATCTTAACATGCGGACCCTAATAGGTAAATGTAAAACTTGTTATTATATAACATTTCTATTACCGTCAATGTACAAAACTGTTTTAGAGAAACAAAACTGGCTAGCATGATAAGTGTAGTGTTAGCTGCAATACAATTCTATTAAATCTTACTGAATTTCTTCTATATGATGCCATCCCATTAACTTACCCTGTATGTGCACCCCTTGTGGAAGGAATGATGGCAGCATATATGATGTTGGGAGGAGAAACGTGCTCTTTGGATGACAAACCACAAAAAGAAAAAAGGCCTGGCTTTATTGCCAGAAATGGGAGAAGGATTTGTTGTACTATGCTCCCCCACTCCAACAACTAATGAGAAAGCTTAAAAGGCAGAAAATCTCTCTTGTTAATTGCAATGTTGGTAATAGGAAGTGCATCAGAATAAGGATCTTTTTCCTTCCTTCTAAGCTAATTATGAAAAGTTCAAGAAATAATAGAAATAATCTGAATAAGCAAAATTCACAGCAGAAATCAGAGAAGCAACTCAGAGCCACAGAAATGCAATAACATATTCTTTCTGTCTAGTGCAGCCATGTTTTGCTCCTATGAAATAGAGCCTCAGCTTCCAAAGCTGCTGACACCACATAAAACCTATTTTCCTCCCATATTCATACATAGATTAACTACCCTAAGTTCTGACAAACATGTTAATCATGCTTGCATTTCTAGTCCTGGAATGATTCTCATTTATACCAATTTTATACACTCAGTGAAGATAAAACTTTGAAGGTCCAGTTTTACACTTGGATATCTTCTAGCTTAACTGGTGTAGAGGGCAAAGTAAATGTAAACCAAATTCATTCAGTACACAGTGACACAATTGACCTGGAGACAAATTCTGACAACAGTCTCATTGATACAAGTGGTAAAAGGGGACTAAAAGTGGTCTGATAGTGGGTAACTTGGTGCTAGTCCTGGGAAGCTTGGAATAATACTAGAAAAAATTTTAGGCTGAATCAGGATGAAGAAAAAGCCACAAATTTTCTGCCAAAAATATAAATAAAATATTTTAATTACATTTCCAAGAGGCCTTATGTCTTTCTGACACAAAAGATTTGTCTTATATTCAGAATATTTTTTTAATTTAAATACAATTATATCTGGAAAATTTACAATTCACTATTTGAGGGCTGTTTTTATTTTTTTAATTTTAAGTTTTCATTTGTTTTGAAATAGAAAAGCTCTACATGTTTCAGAAATTAAAAGACTGGGTTTTAGATAACCCTAGCTAATGAATGTGAGAATCATCTTTCAGTCAGTCTACACCAAACTGTACTTTGGTTAGTTCCCTATTTAACTGAAAACATCAGGTACCAGCTGTACCTAGCATCTGGCAAATCAGCCCATCAAAGGTAAAAACCAAAAAGACACTTTTCACAACACAGTAGGCCCAATGTAAATCTTTGTGAAAGTATGTAACTTAGTGAAAAACCTATTCAGAATGAGATTTGCTGAGACACACACTTGAGAAATTATGGAAAGTATCCTTAGGCACACTCCTCTGCAGTAACCAGACATAATGTTAAATCTAACACTCAGAAGTTCTTCTCCTCAGCCAACTCAAATGCAGATGCTGACACTGTGTTTGTTTCACACTAAGGGAGGTCTTGTTTATTTTTCCTGGGAGAAGGAGGTGCCAATCCAAATAAGTATTAAAATTATAAGTGCATGACCCACTTTTCTTTACTAGAAGCAAACACATTTAGCATCAAGCTACTGTTACAGTAATATGAGCAAAAAGGCTCCGGGATTTCACAGTTAAGTGGAAAAAACCACAACCTATCTCAGTTTGCAAACACTGCAGGGATCATAAAAGTTTGACAATAAAGAGAAGTCATATACAAAGACCTAAAAAAATTTAGACTTTGCAATTTCAGCCCTTCTGGAATCAGACTGGGTCTTGTGTGACTTCATTAGATGCTAGCTACTGAACCATGAGAAACACCACAGTAGCTTTGTTCAGCTAGATTTAGCTCCACATTTGAAATCCACCAGATTGAGGAACAAATTCTTAAAATATTCATTTTCATTGTGGAGAGAAAGTCCAGCTTCAAGATAAATCAGGCTTAAAAAGCAAAAAAAAACCCTCCTCACTGACTAGAGTACTGAGATTAAGCTCTTCAGAAACAGACTTATTTAGCTTGCACACAGTGTCAATGTGGTATGTTTCAATTGCTTCAGCAACCCAAAACAATGTCTCTGCATGATATTGTATAATTCAAGATATTTCAGCTTATTTGGAGCTACCTCAAGGATCTGTGATCTGCTTCGCTGCCAGGATTTGCATCATACAGATGAATCTCAGGAGCTGGTTGACAGAACAAGAACTGTGCTGGAAAAATCTGATCTGAGTCAAAAACTAAGATGTTTGTTTAGCTCATGGAGTTTCAGGGATGCTTGCCCATGTCCCCAGACACTTTCCTCTATGAGTTGTGAGGCTGCCTGTGTTTTTAGATTCCTGTGACCTATACAGGTGGCCTTAGCCACTGCTGGCTCCTGAAGGATTCTTCATGTAACGGTTGTGGGCTTGAGAGGTGAAAGATTTCAACTCTTAGGAAACCTAGACCAATTCTACATGAGCTGTATATCTCTGCAGACAGGTAAGTCTCCATAGCCCCTGGGATGCCAAGATTTCCAGATTACTGATTTTCACAGCTGACTGTTCCTAAGCTTTCTAAAAAATTAGGGGTCTAGGCAGGACAGAGAATAGCCTCCCCAAATGATTTGGAAACAAACTTTTCTCCTGCACAGAGCTTTCTGAAAAATTAGGGGTCTAGGCAGGACATAGCCTCCCCAAATGATTTGGAAACAAACTTTTCTCCTGCACACCAATTTTCAAATTTGTCCCTGATTTAGGTACATTTTGGGGGTTTTATTTTGTGTTTTGTTTTGTGGAAGTTTTTACCACAAGTTGGTATTTTCATTTAAAGCCAGTCTCTTATTTTCTGCATCATTTTCTCTTTCATGTCACAAGCTCAAATTTGTTTTGAACCAAAGTATCCTTCTGGGATTCTGGGATTAATAAGAGCTATTAGATCAGTACTTTTCTTATAGACCTGTGCTTCCCTACAGTGAGGGCAAAAGAGGCATAACATGTTGAAGGCAATTGTGTCTCCCTCTCAGTGCTGTGTTTTATTCCTGGTACTGATTACAGAAGTGCAAAGAACAATTACAAGTCAGACCACATTCTTCCCTAAGTATAGAACCCTTGCATTTCTTTCAGCACATTTTAATTTAGAAGGCTCATGAAGGAACACAGGTCATGTAAATGGACCTACTTTTATAAGTATTGGTCCATACTGGGATAGTATAAATTCTGCAACTTTGCAACTATCTACTTACTTGTAAATATAAGGAAACTTCATAGTCATTCTCTAAACTTCTAATGATGTTCTAACCATAGCTATAAAACAGAGAAAAATAAAATGGAAAGGATCTACAGAGGAATTCTGAAGTGATCCAACCACTTTAAGAGACGAGGTTATTGAAATGCTTCAAAATATTGCACATTGGTTTTATTATTTTATTGCAGAAGGGCTATTTAGGTCAAATGGATACAAATATTTACTTCCCTAAGATCTGTGGACTTGGACAGGTGACCTTAACATTTTCTTCTGAAGATGTGAGTTTCCCATGTCTCTCTGATAGGGTGCTTTTATAATTTTGAGGTAGCATTAGTTATCTAGCTTGGTATTGACTGATTTAGATAAAAGTGGAAGACACCTCAAAACTGATAAAAGCAAAAAGATTTCCTTAAAATACTAATCCCAGATCAAGAAGAGCGCCTGGCTCAGCAAAGCTGATGTGACTGTCAGCTTGCTTATCTTCAACCTTCTAAGAAAAAAATCTGAAAAGAGGCAGCAAAAAAAAAATTCATTGCTTGAAAAGGTGGACACAACATCATTAGTTTGTTTTTTAAGAAGACTGATATACGGCCATGTGTACAAAGAATAAAATTTTCTTACAATTTTGACTTATAATATCAATAGGGTTTTTTTAATTTACTAATGTAAACAAAACATAAACATTCACATTAAAACATGTCACTGAATCCTATGGCAGAAATAATTTTTATCAGGAAATTTCCCCAGGGTTATACCTAATGCACAGTTATACCTTTTATAAGTGTCACTGTTTAAGAACATAATTTAAATTTCTATATTCAATAGTTTTATCTTGCAGCTCTATGGAAATGTTACTATAACATTGGAAACCATGACAACTGATTCCAGTTTCTGATTTCATTACAAGATTACATCTTACCCAGGCTCATGAACCTTTCATACAAGATGGACTTAATAATTTCACAACTGAATCTTTCAAAAGTATGGTTTGATACAACAATACCGCTCCATTTGATCTCTCAATTTAAAGAAGTCACCATCACATTGTTACTGCTGTGCTTTTCCAACTGTTGTGCAATGGCGCCACTATTTTTTTGACAAAAACCTCAACAGAAAAATGTCCCGATACAAAATACCCTCATGAAATAAACTGCATGAGCTTATGGCCTTAATACACACCTTATCTAAACGTGGGACAAGTTTGTCCCATAAGCAAGTCCTTTTTATTGGTCACACTTTGCTAATTGAGTGGTTTTTAATATATGTTTCCGAGTTTCACTAAGTCAACGGCCCCCACACATGGAAGCTGGGAGAGTGTACTAAACATCAAGCATTTACCTTAACCAGTATGACCCTTCCTTTTCATTGTGCTTCTAAGAATGGAATGCTTTAAAAATTCACAGCTTAAGACTGCTAGTCCTGATAATTTAGGAGTTCCCTACAGTTAAGAACACATCCAAAACAGAGGCAGGATTGGGTTAAGCAATTCTCTGCTGATTATGGTGGTATTTATGATTACAGTCTTTGGCTTCTGAATTACATACTTTTAGTCCGATCATGAAGAAGCCTAAAAAAAGTAATCTGGAATAGGTGACTTCCACCAGTCCCAAGTCTGAGGCATGGGCAGAATCTCTCTCAGAAGAGACAGTTTTTTTCTAATTCACTGCTAAATAGAGTTTGCCATATTTTACTGTACTGATTATTATGTTAGTACTTAACCAGCAAAACAGAAAACTTTAGAATGGCTCTGAATGCATTCTGATAATCTGTTCTCTCCTGTAATCCTCTGTGACCGAAGGTTTCTAGGTGCAAAATTTGAGGGTAGATGACCACTGACCTCGATTAGTCACGATCAATACAGCACTTGGATTTTGACTGTGAAGGAGCTCCAGGTACCAAGCAGTTTCCAACGTTTGACTACTTAAGCCGCGGTTTTCCAGTCAGAATCACAAAGTGTTATAATGAACCTTTAGTTTCAAAAAGGAATGTTTTGAAAATATTGAAGGTTGCAAGAGTGATGAATAAATAAATATTTGCATTCTGATATGTAATTTTGAGAAAAGAACAAAAAGGTTTAGTCAAAGCAGAACCATTCTTTTTATCACAGCACAGAATTAAAAAAAAAAAAACCACTTTGTTGCTCAATGAATGATATATATTACGAGATCTCATCTCTATGTTTCCTCCTCTCCTATTTTTCTTTCATGTTTAATCTTACTCCAACTCCTATTATTCATGGCACTGGAGATTGCTAATTCTCTTTTTCAAATCTCCTTCCAACTCACTTTCAAGTAGCAGCAGTCTTGCAGCTGTCATTTGCTTATCAGGAGAAAGCAGGTGAGCCTGTAGTGCTTGGTAGTTAGACAGTTTATACTTCTGCCAGATACTGGTAGGAGAACTTGGGAAGTAGATTAAGATCAACTCACTGAAAATAGTGCATTAATTTGTCTCGCCGATTTGAGACATGCCATATTTATTTTTAATATTTTAACAGTGCAAGTGCACTGGTATCTCCAATTGAAGTCACTGGAAAATGCACATGTTCTAATAATACTAAAATAATAACTCCACCAGTTATTATTTTAGTACTTTACCATTGTTTGCTTCCTGTTGAGATAATGAGCAGCTTTCACCTGTGAACTGAAGTAGGTTCTAACCACAAGTCAGAAACCAACATATGTCACTGTCAAATTGTGCAAGCCAGCACAACCTAGTGCAAAGCTGCTTTTGCATGTATTCCTGAGTCTCAGATCATGAAAGAAGAACAGACAAGTGCCAGCTTTTGAAAAATAAAAAGTGGGAGGACCTTGATTACATATGATTTTACTATCATAGACTTGGTTCATGTACCCTCATCATGTGAAAAGATAGGGGAAGAAGTTTGTATTTCACTTACTCTTGCTGAGGATTCAGCCAGACATCTCATCCTTTTCCACTGTAAGGCAGTGCAGGAGCTTTCCTCCAGGTCTCTACCACCTCATGTCCTAAAGAGGCAAATATTATGATTAAATTAATGCAGAAAAAGACAAACAGGCGGCCTACTGTAGTCAGAGTTTTGCTACTGACTTTAATAGGATCAGGACTTCTCTCAAATTCTTTCTAGCCTTTATCTTTACAGCATATGGATACAGCCTGTCTAGCAGAGTCCAAAAGTACAAACAAGAAGAGGCGAGAACGACTATGATGCTGCCCCTCAGACACATTTGGGCAGGAAGCAAATGCTGCTCATCTTGAAAGGGCCCTAAAGATAACTTTCAGGTGTGCATCTGTTACGATACTTCATGCACTTTATAGTGGATTTATGTGTTTAAAAGCAACATATCATTACATTTAAAAATAAACCTGTGATTTTAATTCTTTGTCTAGACAGTGGTTCCAAAAAGCCCACTCTATTTTCAGTCATCCCGAAATTCAGAGGTGCATTTATTATAAAATTTTAATGGCAATGACTTAAATCCTGCTCTGGAGTATGAGTAGGGACAGCTTCTAATTACCAGGCCTATTTGGGGTTCGTCTATTTCCCAACATTTTACCTTTACATTTAACTTCTTCCCTCTCTAGCTTTACTTCATTGATCCTTGTCTTGCCACCTTCTAAGGCTTTATAATTCTATCCTTTATTTTTATGGTTACCTTGAAAGTGTTTATAGACTGTAGAAGGTATTTATAGACTTTGATCATGTCCCCCCTGAGGCTCCTCTTCTCCCAGCCATATATTAGTTTAGTTCCCTGTGTGTTAGCTCACATATCTCATTTTCTTTTGTGTGCACCATTTTTGTAGTCATGCTTTGTAGTTTCTCCTGATTGTTCTATGTGCTTCCACGCTGTAAAAACCATCATAATACATGACACAGAATTCCAGATGTTTTTCCCTCCAGTGCTACGTAAAACAAAACCACTACCATATAAACCTTAAAATTGTTTTCTCTACTTCACTGTTGGTTGAGCTTGATTTTGCAAAGCATAGTTTTTAACAGGCTCAGCACAGCTTTGGAATCTATTTTACTCAAATCACATTAACAGTCTGTGGGGCTGAAACCTCTGTTTTTTCCTGTATTTTTTGTTGCCAAGTAATTTTACTTCTTGCCTTGCTCTCACAGAATTCAGGCTGCTTTCACCTGGGTACACTGCTGTATTTCAAGAGCAAGGAACAATATGAAGAAATAGTTTCCATTTGAACCCACACTTTTTAAATACTTCTGTAGAGCACTGACTTCACTAGTCCACCGCCCTGTAATATCAGTATTAATGGCAGCTTTGCTTTTAATTGCACCAGAAAAAAAATCAGGCTGTAGAACAAGATGACACCCCCTGGGTAAAGCAGGATTCCGGTGTTCTAATAAGAATTAAAATAGTACTTATTTCACCGTCCTTTTTTCTGGTAAATCTTTGCCTGCCATGTCAGTATGTTAATCAGTAACACACGAATACTGTCATTACTTTTGTGCAAAGGGACTAACTATGAAGGCTTTCTTGAATACGTTCTTATGTAGATTGTGCTTATGTCTGCCTTCATACAGTTTCATAGCTCCACTTGGTATTACAGCATGAAAATCTCTCATGTCCCACATAGAATTTTATCCCTTGAATAGTACTGCTAGTTTCATAAAGCACTACTGAACTACAGTGAAAAAAAGTTAGATTGATATTGCACATTATTTTCAATTTCAGCTGATCTTACAAATCTTTTTAATATATTTCAACTATATTTTAATTTTGCTGCAGATGATAAAGCTTTTTCAAAATTGTTTTCTCAAGACCAAAGTAATACCAGTGCTCTGACAAGTTTTGCGTACAAAATGATTACCTGGGGGAGAACACCATTCAGATTTCAATGCTTTATGCAAATAATCCAAGTATGCAATTAGACAAAGCCTTGTTAACTAGGGTTAAAACACATGCAGTCAACTGGTGCACTTATTTGGTAGAATTTAGATAAGCATAATTAGGTTGCAAAATGAATCTATATGTAAATAAGTGGAGTTCTTGTGTTTGAGGATAAACAAAATCAGAGGTAATTTTAATCATCGAGTTTATTGTTTATAGAGTGTAGGTTCATAAAGAGGTTTGAGGTGTTAATTTCCCAGCCAGAATCTAATAAGATACTCATCTTTTTTTGCTATCCTGCCTCCTCATGTGCCATATTTAGAATGACACACTGAAGATGCTCATGAATCTGCTTTGGTACCATATGAAAGTCATCCTCTTGGCTTTTTTACCACTATACATTTACACCAGTAAATTCTGGTGTTCAGTTGAAAACCTAAATCATTTTTTTTGGAACTTTTTTATATAGAAATTATTTTGTTTGGCACTCAAAGGGAATCCGTCAGAAACTGAAAGTGAAGAGATGGAGGAAAGGACTCTCCCTCAGTATTTTCTGCTTTTTAACAAGCCGGTTAAATCAGCTGTTAAAACTTTTAGGTATTTTCTGTCTTGCAAGGGACAGCCTAGTGACATCTCAAGGATTCTAAACTCTGCAAGGCTGGTGGTTCAAGTATTGGTTTGGTTTTGTAGTTGTTTTTTGGTTGGGTTTTCTTTTGTGTGTGTGTTTTATTTTTATGGCTGCTTTTTGCCTTTTGATTATAAAGGGAAGTTAAACTGAACAGTGCAGTGGCATACAGTACTAATCCACTTCATATCAATGTTTTTCTGGTTTATCCATCACTGACAATGGAAAACACCCACAGCACACACTCAGGCAGCTTCCGGAAACATTTCAAGTGCTAGTCTTGAGCTGGATAGGAGCTTTTATGAGATTAAGCCTCCCACCTCTACCTTAAGTACTCCACCTCTTCTACAAAAGGACTGTAGTTCACTCCTGCCTATGTTTTTAATCAAATCAATGACCTTTAATTTGAGGAGGCTGATTTTTGTAAATCTTACCTTTTTTGGGTTTGTGGGGGTTTTTTTGTTTGTTCCACCCCCACCCCCCCCCCCCCCCCCCCCCAGTGGAAATAAAAGATCATTTAAAACAAACACTAGCTAGGAAAGCAAACATACTTTAGGTCATTAGTATTATTTTGTGCTCAGCAGTAGATCAGCAAAGTTTATTTCAGAACTGGTGAGGCCAAAAATCATTCCAAAGTAAAAACACCAATTGTAATGTGGAACTAGCTGACCTGGAGAGCCTGTGCAGCCCAGTCCAGGGGCTTCTTATGACCATTTCTGAGAAATGCTGATAAGGAAAGAAAGGCATGGGTTTGCTCTCGTGTCAGGTTAGGGGTGAGGCGCCTGCCTTCCCACTTCTCAATGTCACTGGAAAGGCTATGTCTGGAAAAATTCCAAGTTTTTGCTCCATGCAGAACAGGCACACCTACCTACGGCAGCCCTGGCCTCCCTGCACATCCGTGCGCAGCTCTGCTGGGAGGACGGGATCACGGACTGGGTTTAACTGGTCGGATGTGCCGGCTGGGGACTCCAAGGCGCTTCCTTCTTCCTCAGGTCCTCCACAGCCGCTCGCGGCCGGCCCTGCCGGCTCCGGCCGCTCCCCCGGACACTGGGCACCGGACACTGGGCAAAGGACACTGGGCTGTGGACACCGGACACTGGATACTGGGCTCTGGGCACTGGATACTGGGCTCTGGGCTGTGGGCACTGGGCTTTGGGCTGTGGGCACTGGGCTCCAGGGCTCGGGGCTGTGGGCACTGGGCTCTGGGCTGTGGGCACTGGGCTCCAGGGCTCGGGGCTGTGGGCACTGGGCTCCAGGGCTCGGGGCTGTGGGCACTGGGCTCTGGGCGCGACCCCAGCGCGCACGGGCCGGTCGCGCGCCGCCGCTCCCGTGAGGGGCCCTCTGGGGGCCCTTCTCAGAGCCCGCGGGGCCTCTCTGGGATGTCGGGATGTCGGTGGGGCTTTCCTCCGAATCCCCGCCTCGGTGATTCACGGTTCCTTCGCACACATGCAGGAGCCTCGATGGCGGAGTTGCGGTGGCGCGGCGCTGCGGAGTGCCCGCGGTCTGTGCTCCCGGGGACAGCGGGATGAGCGCTCGGTCCGTGGCTCCGGCTGAAGCTGAGGAGAGCGGGACACCTGCGGGCACCTCACGGGCAGGGCCTGCGGGAAACGCTGGGCTGCAGCTGAGAAGGCAGAGCCTGGAGCGGGGGCAGATGCTGCTTGGGCAGGAGGTGTTTGGAGCAGCTCTGGAGGAGATGCCTCTCGCAACTGCCTGATCTTGCTGTTCCCACGGAGGAAATCCTACCGTGGAAATTCCCAAAAATATAGAATTTGCAATGGATTGGAATTCTGCCTGCTCTCAGGTTCTCGGTGTTGTGCAGGGATGCAACCCGAAGTTTTTAGTCACAGTTCAGGTTATGACAACCTTAAGCTTGATATTTAACATACAGAGATAAAATTGGAGTTTTCTGATTGATGGTTTTCTGTTCAATCTGATATAATCACAGTTTGCCGTTGGTGTCTTTGTGTGTATTTTGCTGGGGTGGAAAATAAGTTTCGTGATACACACATACTCAGTTTGAGAATGCTGGTATGATGCTTTGAAAAATGAAGATATATATTCTGAGTGTCAGTGAGACACCTTTAGCAAACTGACATTCTAAGCATCCAGATACCCTGTGATTTTTTTTCACAGCTACCAGGCCATTCAGATACTGAATGTGAATATAACATTGTCGGGTAATCCCTAATTAGCTTCCTCAGTTGGAAGCTCTGGTCCTTTGAGAATGTTACTTTTTGTGAGCTTGTTTGAAGTAGGTAGACAATCCTCATAAGGATTAAAAATACAACACCTGGGAGACAAGTAAACATACAATCATTTGGAATAAACTTTAAACCCAGCAGACGTCAGCACATAGCCTGGAGCAAGGCTAAGGAGGTCTAAAGACGCTAATTATTGTAGTCATACAATTGAAATAATGGGGACTTGACAATATGACTGATAAACAGCTAGAAAATTAATGAGCAGAATGCCTGTCTTCCGTCAAGGACTGCCAAATACCTGTACAAGACACCACTGACAGCACTGGCATTATGTGCAGACCAAAATACTATTTAAAGATTTGTGGCATGAACTGAATACATGGTGCTGCTAATGACTGGAGCTTGTGTGCCCACTGTCTATGGATAAAGTAATTAATCACTTTAAAATTACACAATGGGAGCTTAATGTAATTAAAAAATTACACTATATACTGTATGAGGGAAGGAAGACATAACTTGGATCCTTTAGATTAAGGATGCCAGACTATAGGAATGCTTTTGATCACTTGAAGATTTTTTTTTCCCACTGTCCAGCTTTGTACTTGTTCATACAAGTGATCCAGTTTTGAGTTGCCTCTTGTTTCACCAATTAGGGGTGAAAGAAACAGTTTTATGGAAGAGAGAGGATTATAGAAAGTTTGGAGCAATGTCAGGGTCCTGGAACAACCTGCAGATCCAGCAGTTACCAGTAGTCACTAGGGTGCTTATAGTGGCTAGTGGCAGATGCAGAAGAGGCAACTTAGATAAACAATTGCAATTACTACAAATTTGCATCCAGAACATGACTTCCTGAAGAAAGGCTTTGTATACTCACTGACATCCCTGGAGGCATTGTGAAAGCTTTACAGGAGAAAGGGAAAGTAAACAAGTCAGTATGGTCTTTATTAAGTCCAGTGGCATGAAACCTACCGTAAGTGAGTTTCAGATTCACATCTGACTCATCTTCCCTGTCCCAGCACTGGAACTGCCATCAGGACACAAAGCTGTCCACATTACATGGTCCATAAGCAGCCAGATGCTTCAGAAGTTTCAAAGACCTCCTGTTTTAAACAGGTGCTGTATAATCTTCCTTCAGTCCTTCTCTTAAACCCTAATGGTAGGATGTGATTGAGGCCTGAGAGACTCGAGAGTTACTTGCTGTGGCTGTGTGATCATCCCTCTTATCCAAACACATTTTGACATAACTTTGGTAACCTGTGCTCTGTTTGTTGGGCTTTAATGCTGCCTTCTCCATTCTGGAGAGCCATGGACCCTGAAATGCATCTGGCTATATCTTTAAGAGGTGTCTGTGCTACAAAAATTTATATCTTTGTGTTTCTTTAGGGGAAGAGATGATCTCTTGCAGTAGGGCAGAGTGAACATCCCTCCTCATGCTGGCAAATCATGCTGGGTGTTCTCCCACAGAAACTGAGAGAATATTTGATGAAACAAATCTTCAGAGACTCAAACTAATCTGTGCCCAGTTCTCTGCCACTGACTGTGGGTGTACATCGGGAAACTGAGTTAAGGAGTGTAGGCTTTCAATGTAGAGCCTTGGTATGCTCTTGAAATATAAATGGTAAAAATAGAAAAGGACAGAGATTTTCCCAAATAAGTAGGGGTTTGGTTTTGAGTCTTCATAGACAGTAATGGGCTTTGATGATTTCAAGAGGCTTTGGATCAATTCCTATATATACAGGCTGAAAAAACCTTTTGAGTCATAATTTACAGTCATATTCCCAGGCAAAGCAACTGTTTGAGCTCTTGATTTTATTTGACACACATCTGTAAATGGTTATCTGAGAGACCTGCTTCCAGCCTCACGAAAACCTTACATGGCATTTTCTAGAGTTCTTAATACTTTCCTAAGTGCATTAAAGGGCAGATATTTCATTGGGAACATTAGTCCCATTAGCAGCAGTTTTACTTTTCCGCTTTCCAGGAATTTAATAAACTTCAGACGCATAGGCTTCCAGAAATGTCAAAACATGAGCAAAGGGAAAAGGACACTGTATCTATTCCATCACAGATTTGGGCTACTGCAGGAAATGCGAGTTTGTCCCTTGGACTGAGCAACAAGGTTGATGGTTTTAGTAAAACGCACACCATTCATGTGAATCATTTGTATACTGTGTGTTTTCACAGAACATTACCCATTTAATTGCTGTGCAGGGTTTATTAGGACATAAGGCAATAGCATGCATGGTATCCTTTTTTGTTGGTGGGTTTGTTTTGTTAGACATTCTCTTATAAACTAACCAAATCTGTTAAAGCACAACCTAGAAACCCTTGATAATTTTTCAATGCAATTTTTATATGTGCATTCTGAAAGCAGTAGGGCAATGGTTTTGTCTTGCTAGCACTGTCACTATCACTGCATGCTATCTAACAAAATAAGATCTTCTATTAGAGATCTCAAGGTGCTACAAGAACAGTAAATTAGAAAAACAATGCAAATGTTACACAATCCATGCCCCCTCCCTCTGCTTGTGGATGTATGTCTCCAGCTGTGTGTTCTTAGGAAAATCAATCACTACCCTAAGGAGCAACAACAAAAAAATCACTAAGTAAGTGTTTTAGCAAAAAATACGAGCTCTAGAACTTTAAAACATTTGAAAGAATACAATCTGCCAGCTGAATTATTCAAAATTCTTGTTTAGGAAAGAGCATCCACTCAGTAAAATAGAATAACCTCTCATGCAAGAAATAAGGCATTTCCAGGATATATTATACTCAAGAAAACTGGAGTAGAAATGGTCAATGTGAAACTATAACAAGCTCTTGACCTTCCCTGGCCCTTTATGCATTTTCATGAAATGATGTAATTCATTACTTCCACTGGTATCTGCAGAGCAGTGGGCCAGTTTACTTTGTATTCATTTATTCAGTCCTGAGTAATCTGTATTTAATAGAGTGCTGGAGCATGTCAGAATGAACAATTAAACCTGTTTTTTATAGAAGACAACTTGCCATTATTGCCACCATTAGCTGTATGTGGTTTATTTTTTTAATAAAAAAAGGCTTGTTGCATGTTCAGTATATAATCCCATATTAAAATTGTGCACTTTTTTACTTAGAATGGCAATATCTTTTGAACATTGAGATTTTTGTACTTTGCATCAAGCTCTCAACTGGTGATAGAGGCTGTAACTTTTTGTCAAACCTGTTCTGCAAGGATAAGCAGACTGTGAAGACAGAACCAATCCCTTGGAGAGCATTGTGATGGAGAGATCAGCTATCTCATCAGCAAGATGCAAAGTTTTGGAAGAATATTTTTTACAGTGCAGAAATTGAGTGGGTTTGGTTACTCCTCAAAGGGGAAAAAAATGGCAGTCTGCTTTAGGGATAATGTATTTGATAAATCCCTCTGCCTGGCCATCAAAGAGAAAAATATGCAAAGACAGAAAGCATACAGGGTATGTAACCATGGTGCTCAACATGTGCCAGGGCAATGAAGAGGATCCTTCAAGACCTCCCATGGCATCTCACAGGCTGGGCAGGGGAACAGCAACAGGAAGAAGTGCAAGTATTCAGGGCCAGCTTCTCACAAAGGCACTCTCAGTTTCCTTTGTCTCTCTAGTAAATAAAGGACTGATTTTTGGTGAACCTGGAGTGCCTCATCTTTCCTTTTTCTTGGCGCAAGCAGGAGTGAGTTTCCTGTCACCTGAATGAAGGTGATTGTGTATAGATAAACCCGATCAGCAGAAGATCTGTCATTACCTGGTATCTCCAGTAATCACCAACCATGTGCTGTATTTCTACACCCTGTAGAATTATCAAGATTATCAAGAACTAGTGATGTTTCAATGCAAAGCAGATTAGAGAGGTGGGAGGCAAGTAAAAAACAGTAAGAACAAAACATTGAAATCTTGAAGGCAACACAAGCAGAGCTGTTTGCCAATAGTTTCCTTTGCTGGGTGTTCAGAAATAAAGGGAAGATATTTTGTGTCAAGAAGCAGGTGGCTGGAGGAAGTCCTAAGAGAGCCCTGTGATCCTGTGTCATCAGCTGTGCCTGTATTTGCTCGCCTTTATTTGCAACCTTATGAATTAGCAGCATGAGTGGTGTCTGGTGTTTATGTGTTTATGCATATAGCCAGCTATGAAATTTTTAAGATTGTAGAACAAAATTAGTTTTGCAATAATGAAGATTTTATCTCTGGTGATAATGAATACCAACTCAATGATTCAATTCAGAGAGACGGCATAGAAAGCAAACCCAAAAGTAACAGAAGAGATAAACGTGAGAAGGCCAAAACTGTGAACACTATGAGATAAAAACTTATGAGAAAGGAAGTAAAAAAGTGCAAAGCTTAACATCTAATTCATAGAAAACTATTGCTCCCATTCTTTTCCATTTGGTTCGGGAGAGCTACACAAAGCAGCACTGGGGAAGTTATAAGGTGCGTCCTATATGCTTGTGCAAATGGGATCAAATCTTGTAGAGAATAAAAAGCAGTGAGCTAGATGAAATAACAGCCCTTCTGCAATGATTTCACCAGCCATTTCTCACTTTTTTTGTTGTTATTGGTTCTTGTGATGTCTTTCACTTAGCAGAATTCTTGAGGACACAGTATTTTCTCTCAGTGCAAAATACTGCTTGTTGAATGATGGTAGTGTGCCAATTAGTACAGATTATGTTTTACAGCTGACCAAATTGCCAGTGTTTCTTTCCTGAGCTAAAGATGGTCCTTCACTCTGTCCCCAAATGCATGCTTGAGTCCCTGGCAACCTATAGTGTTATTTGGAGTTGTAAGCAGATTGCTCTCAAGGTAAACAGCAACTCATTGTCCCTTATATTGTCCAGCAAAGACAAATTTACAATCAGCAGGCTACATACTGGCAGCTAGAAGCTTGAGAGCTGTATAGAATGCTCATAGGATGTGTCTAGCATATTAGCACAGTTGTTTAGAGCAGGTGTTTCATTAATTGTGGTATATCCAGAACTGCACACTGTGTTCAAAATGACCCTTAAATGGACACCTCACACCAATGAAATGAGAAGATGTAGTGCACTGAGCTGTGAAATGAAGAAAGGAGGAAAGAAGACAGGGGCTCAGGACCTATTCACCTATATTCATTGCCAGTCTTGCCAGAGCAGCCTTTTTTATTATCTTTGTTTCTATTTTTAATCTTCCCTTATGTTTTTTTAATTCATATTTTGCCAAATGAGCTAAGTTGTCTTTAAGCAAGCTTGTAAAATAATTTGAACCAAACTCTGGGAATCCAAAAGCTAGAAGTTTTGTGGATTGGAGATAATCAGCACTTTGCTCATTTCTTTGTTTTTTCAAAAGGTTAGCAATGCTACTTTTGAAGCAAGTATCTCCCTACACACACCTGTCACACCTAGACGCGCGTAGATTCTGGGTAGAAAGGACTTTAGACTGCCACCTTACGTAGATCAGAAGCATTCAGGAACATGGTGTAGCAGAGAGGATGCTGAGACAGGTACTGGCAGGGTCTGTGGCTGATGTCGCACGTTGACTGTAACAGTGAGTTACATTTAAGGAAGAATTAAACAGCCCAGAAAGGGCTATGGATGCACTGTGTGCCCATTGCAGCACAAAGCTGCTGGGGAAGGGGCTGCTGGCTGATTGCCTCTGCCTGGAGCAGGTGCTTCACCAGCTGGCCCAGGATGCCCAGAAGCTCGGACCAGGGAGGCTGGGAGACCTTTGTAGGCAGCAACAGGGAAGCAGCTGTCCCGGGAGAGCCTCTGGGAAAGGCAGGCTGCTGAACAATGAAATGGCACCAAAAACCACAGGATAATTGCAGTTTAAATCATGTGTTAGCTGATTTCAACATACAGACTGCCTGAGAAAACTGAGTCCACAAAGGAAGAAAGTATTTTCCGTTTCTTGTCTTTTTTCCACACGGAATACTTTAATGTGTTTCTTTATGAATTCTGTCTTCAAACAAATTTTTCTTTTAAAGATAAATAAAATGAAGGGGGAAAAAAGGCCGGAACTGAATATTTATTCAGTCCCCAATTTCTCTCCATTTGTTTATTTTGTTGGCTGACAAACAAAAAAATCCATTTTTCACGCAGCTCTAGTACAATATTAATCATCATGAGTACAAACAGCAGAGTCTAAGTCCATGTCTATTCATACTGTGTTATGCTGCTTCATGCATCTGCATACTGAATAGCCCCTACTCTGGAAGTAAGGAAAATAAGGCTGTGTGTAATTGAACGTGAGAATGAGGCTGGCAGTTTCAGGTCAGTCTGCTGCTCTTGGGATCTCAGACATTAACATTGTTATTTTGGCCTAAAGAGATAATAACTACAGTAATCTTTTAAATTCATGAATCATACTCCTTTTTTTTCCCTTCCTTTTATTTTTTTTTTCCTCACAGGCTGCTCACAGGCTCTTTCAGAACTTCCTGTGCCTGAGGGCTCACTGAAAGGTAAAGGAAGAGATAGAGGTTTTAACAAGGCAACACACTTAGATGGGCAGGCACAGAGAGATTATATAGTTCAGAGGTTTCCTGGAAGTGTGCAAAGCAAGGAGATAGGTATAGTGCCACCTCCCTACTTGGTTTCATCTGAATATTAGGAAGACTTTTCTCTACAGCTCTGAACAAGTCCATCTTCAGGGATAAAAAGAAATGAAAAATAAAAAAAAAAAACTAATTTTTGAGCTGCAAGATCTGATTTTCAAAAAACACAGGCCTCTCTATTCTTAAGCACTTAATTTTAAGCTAACAAGATGAAAACATTCAAGTTTCCTTCTGTCATGTTTACAAATGTTCAGATTTAGTAACTTCAATTACTAATTGCCTGTAGTTTGTTGCTTCTTCCCAGAAATCCCAGGACAGGCAAAGGTGAGTGAAGAAAAATCTGTAGCCAAAGAAATGGCCCAACTCACCACCCCATTTCTGCTGGCCATCTCAGAATTTGGGGTGACTTTCATTACTGAAAGCAAAATCTAAGGGCCAGACTGTAAAGACCAAAATATTAGGTTCTGAATCAGTTTCACCTGTAGGAAACTTTCTTCCAAGGTGTATCTTCGGGAATGCAAGAAGAGTGGAATCTTTCATACAGGTGTTTTGTCAGATCCTCTGGTGTTCAGACCATTAAAATACAGAATAGTAGGAAAAATAGAAGGGCTTCTTAAGGTATGTTCTATCCAGTACTTTAGAAAGATATGTGTTTGTGTTCATTGGCAGGGTTAAATTGATGAATAAGTAGAAGTCTGTTGGAAACATAGATAAGATTCATAACAAAAAAAAAAAAAAAAAAAAAAGTTACATAAGAAAAAAAAAAGGTTATATAGAAAGTTGTCATCTGTTCTGTAGTAACTGCCAGTGTTTGCACGTCTTACAAGTAACTAATCCAGAGAAAATTGGTCCACAATGAAAGGAGCTTAAGCTAAGTTCTGCCTAGATCATATGTCTGAATAAAACATGCTTGCAAAGCATCAATGAAATTCTGCATCTTTGTGGGTGAATGCATGCTTTTTGTCCACTATAAATGAGCTTAGGTAAATAGCAAATTTATGAAAAACTTTCTCAATATAAACTCTTCATAAATATTTACAGTGTTTTGATAAGATACAGCCAAAATCAAGCAGGTCAAGGGTTAAAGAAAAGACAGGTACTATGTATCATGGTTGAAAGCCTACCTTTAAACTGCAGGGAAAATGAAGTAATAATAAACCAGATATTTTGCTGCATGAAGGAAAAAAATTAACTGAGTCTACTGTAAAGGACAAAACACAATTACTGTAGAAGCTGAAGCAAAACATTACTTAAGTACACTGGACTAGCTAACTTTTCTCAAAAATGAGTCTCTAAATTTTAGAGACTGAAACAGTAGTGCCTTTATTTTAAAGGACAAAATAAAGGTGTTAATTAGTAATGTAATACTTCAGAGCTGCATTAGTGTAGCTGTTTATTGTTATGGGTATGTCTGGTATGAGCTATTATGTGAAGACTAATGCTAAGAATAAATTAATATTAAGAGCAGTGGCTGTCACAAAAGCTTTCTGCTACCCAGATGTTAAACATTTTTGATTATGCTATTTCTTTCTCTTCTAACAATCCAGAGGATCTGAGGCTGTGCTTTGGGCAGTGGAATAAGGTCCACCAGCTGACAAGGAGTCTCAAGAGACATAGTGCCTAACACTGTGGTTTGTTGGTACAGTAAATTCAGTTTTCAATCTCCTAAAGTAACTTCAAAAATGCAACATTTTGCAATCAGTGTGACATGATACCTGTCATACTGTTTGTTCAAGTTTAGTTAAAAGTACTCATATGGGGTGAACCTGTTGCATCAGATGTCACACTCCTTCAGATTCTACCTGCCTGCATCTTTCTGACTTTAATTGCTAGAGCAGGAGCATAATCCCAAAGGGAAGTACTCTGGCTAAGGATCCAGTTTCACATTACAGCAAACTCATAGTACCAAGAGGCTGTTGAAAGAATAGTTCTGCTCCTCCATCTCCTGTCAGCAGCTCACTCCCACTGCCAGGTTTGACATCAGTGTAGGATCACTATTTCCACCATGAAGAAGGGTGGAAAAGGGGATGCACCGAACAGGGCTGCACAGCAGTAAAGCATATTCTGTCTAAAGCCTGAAGCGGCATCAGTGAAACAGTGGAGTGTAACCACACCCTCAATTCAGCAGAAGGGAAACAACACATTTATGTTTGAGTCGCATTTAAAATATTGTGCTGGTGCATCCAGGACATTCAGAAGGTGCAGAACAGAGAAGACACCTTAGTGAATCACAATTCCTCCAGTGCCCCCTTGCTTACTGCTAGTGAGAAGTCATTGTCAGTGCGCTGTGCAGAAAGTAATTACTGCCACAACTCTGCTTTCTTCATTTCACTGGTGACAGTGACATTCCAGACAGACTTCTGCTGGGGAAAGAGTAAGAGAGCACCACGGTGCAAGTCAGAATCTGCTTAAACACCCACCTTAGCTGCTTTGAGAGACTATTAAAAATATAAGCTTTTTACCTCTCTAGTCTATGTGTTAAAGCACAGCCCAGATGTTTTTTTCTTTCGCAATTACAATAACTCCTCTTTAGCACCAAATTGCTCAAGCCTCTTAAATTCCTTCTCTTGGAGAAACTGATTAGTTTCTGAAGTCATGCCATTTATTCACAAATATCATCACAAATATCTGTCTCTTGAACAGACCTGCCAAGAGACAGAAATAAATAAATAGACCAGACTTCCTCCAGGTTTTCCCATCACTTGTTTTTTCCTACCTCTCTTGACATTTATAAAATATTATATAACTTTCTACCAGGAAAAACATAAAATATTTTTATAGTATAGTTGTTTTGTTGATTACAAAAACATTGTTGCAGTTGCAATAAAGCAATAAGCTTGTAAATCCTCTCTGTTATTTTTGCTGTTCATTAAATTTAGTGGAATGATAGGTACCATTTCAGAAAATACAGTATTTTTGTGAAAAGATCCAACACATACTGTTTCCAAGCCTGTTTCCTATGGCAAGTCAGTTGTCACACTAAATCTTAAGTGCAGATGGATGAGAATTGTTGGGAGTATAATATTTGTCACAGAGGTGCTGGGTCACAGATTCTTTTATTTTTCAACAAGGGCACTTGTTAGACAGCATCAGATACGTTCCAGGAACCAGTGATTATTTTGGCCAGCTTGCAAGCTCTGTGCTCCCTTACACACATTGTGAAGATCCAAGCATCCCACTTAAGGTTTACCAGCTGCCAACTGCCAGATCTTAGTGCCTGCTGTTGTTGATATGACATCAGAAGTATGCCTTTGTCCTTGGCACTGGATATTATTCACTGCTGCTCATCACCAGCAAAAGTTGTTTCTGCAAGGAAGATTTCCATGCAGCAAACTCCAGTGAACCATTGACTTTGTGTTTGATATTCTTAGTGAGCGCTTGGCTGCTTTAGACAGACTGTGTTTGACTTATCATTGGAAAATGGACCATTCTACATTACAAGGAGAAATAAAACAAAATGAGCTGTGATAAAGCAAGAAGGGAATCAAAGGTGTTTGTGCTTCTGTGCAGGTACGCACACAAAGAAGTAGACATTAGTACTGAGAACATGCTGCCCATGCAAATTGCCTGTTTTGACTCCTGTCAAGGACTAAGGAGTTAAACTGGAGAGCTGAGCATTTATCTCTTTAAGGTTTTGAATGAAAGGGCAGAATTTGACTTAAAGACATGGGAATTTAGTTCATTTAATTCTTCCAAAGGAAGTAGAAGTTGGCAGGGTAGGATGCTTGGTCTGAAACCTGTGTCTGAAAGCTTGTGGTCACACAGTGAGAATATGGATTTGGCTTTGCTTTACTTGGCCACCTGGTCAAAAGTCAGTTCCAAAGGATAAGTCAGAAGCCTGTGGAAAGCGTAGGACTATTTCAAGCACAGATGTGAGGTAGAACTGACTACCCTGTTTATGGGCTCCTACAGGCTACTCTGCAGACCTTGCAGTATATGTTTGCAGCTGCTTGCAAAAGGCACCATAAGTCACCATTATAAGCAGGAAGTACTGTGTTCCAGTGGTGTGCATGGAAACTCTGGAGCATTTTCTTCATCATGCAATATTTGTCCAAGGGCAACATCTATAGGAAGAATGTGAGCTTTTTCAAGTGTCAGTGTAGGCAGGAGGTATGTAAAACCTCTATAAATCAGCAAAGGTCTTTGTGAAACTACAGAAACAAGCAGGAGCTTCAGTTACCTATGTTACAATGCCTAAGCATGTTCTCTATCTTCAGTTTCGCTTATTTTCTTGGTTTCAGAGAGATCTCCAGTATTTGTTTCTGCTTCTTGTAATAATACATCAATTTTATTTTTTCATTTGGTATCACAGTGACTCTTAAAGCAAATACAAGTAATAAAGCTTAATTAAAAGAACAAAAAAGCACCATTAAAAAGAGGGATAGTGTATGCAAAGGTTTCAAGTGTTCTAAAGCAGGTACAATTTTAAAGTAATTACATTTTTAAAACCCTACAAGAAATCCTTTTTTCACTCCTGCAAATTAATATTCTGTAAAATTGCATCCTTATTGAAATTTCAAAGTCACCAAATGCATTGCTATATAAGGGAACATGCTTTCAGTCTGTGTCTGAGGAAGAGTGCACTGGGAGGGTGTCATTCAAATAAATAGGATGAGCCAAATACTGAGATTAGAAAAGTGGCATTGTTAATTGTCAAGATGATGCTGAATAGACAGAGGCACTTAATTGTTGTGTTTGTGCTCCATTGCATCATTGTCTCTTTGTGTTGGTTTTAATTTGTTTTCTACTGTAACTCATGAAACTTACATTACTGCCATTAAGGTGAATTTTTTGAAGCTGCATCTGCTCATTGGTTTGCCGATTCCCTCTCTTGAAATTAGATTGATGTAGTGTTATATATTCATTCCAATCTAATGACTTTTCCAGAGCCCCAGAGTAAAGAAAATGGGTTTCATTAATTTCCCTAATAGCATCACTGAAAGACATGTAATGTGTGAAGTTAAAACTTCTTTTGTTTTTAATCTTTTAATGATCTCTTTTCCCTTTGTTCAGACTATCCTTAGTTTTACAGAAATAGAGAGGAATGAAAATGTCTCTTGGTGGATTTGTCAGGGAAGCGAGACTTCAACCATTTCGGTGGAAATGTTTCATGGCATTTTTATGTTCTCTACTGATGTTTATTTCGCTATTCAGTCCATTTATTGCTCCATAAATTGCAATGTGTGTGGTTTCTTCTATTTTTTTCACATCTCAAGGAAAATGAAGACCAAGTTGCTCAGCTGCATCCTATTTAGCATCCTGAATTTGTGACTTGTCTCTGAATAAAAGTCTGGAAGTACTTGTACAATACCAGGAATCATTCTCATTGTAGGGAATACAAGATCTTTATATGGTTTTTTTAATCTGACCTGACTTCACAGTTGGTGAACCCAATTATTTGATACAGAAAGTTTTTACTAAATGTTCTCTTTCTGAAAAGAAATTCCATTATTACAGTTATGCTATGACTTGGACAGCATAAAAAGGGATAAATACCTATAGAAAAGTCTGTCTGAACCTAAAACCTCAATCAGCAGCAGAAATTAAGTATTTTCATACTTAGTTGTTTCATCCTTAAGGATGAGGAATGAAAAATCTTTGGTTGGAGGTGGCTCAAACCTTAATTCATCACAGAAGTTCGTTCAGTTTAAAGGTGAGGTTAACAATTAATTACAGACTTCATCAGTGTCAGGGCAAATAGTCTATGATCATTTCATGTGCCTTTTTTGGTACAGACTTAGATTCACATTTTGGACAATGGATGAAAACCAGGTGATAAATCACTGTCCAGTGTTGTAAATGTTCCCTGTGCTTATTTGCATCACCTCTGGGTTTTCATTCCATAAAAAGAGGAACCTTCCATCACGTCTTGCAATGTAACTGTAAAGGTTTATTGGGTCCCACTTTATGTATATAATCTCATGGTTTAGCTACATCCTGCTGTAGAATGAGACACAAGTTTGTCCAGACTGTCTCAAATCAACATATTTGGAACCACTGAAAACTGCCCTTACCTAAATACTAGACACACAGACTCTGCTATGGCCTTGTACTGATGTAGTTTGAATATGAATTAATATTTATTGACTCAGGGGTGTTATGGTGCCACACAGAGCCTAGCCAGGATTCAAGACAAATGCAAGTTGTTGGGATGTTGCCAGCACTGCAGAGACTGATAATCCTGAGCATTGTGCACAGAGTGCAGTTTTCTCTCTGGTATACTCCTTGAGGACAATAGACATGAAAATGCCCTTTGCCTCTTTTGTTTTACACCTGGTCAATAAACGCGGCTCAGTTAGGAGATGTAATGGGCACTTCATGCAGTCAGTTCTGCTCCCAGACTTTGTGAACTGCTCTGTGCCTGACTGTCATCAGCCTGTGCTAAAGTCACAAAAGGAGTTCAAGCTTTGTCATTAAGCATTGCTGTTGGAAGACAGTTGCCCACCTAATAAATATATCAGCAAAAAAGGCATTAGAGGATGAACAGTGAGCAATCAGTGTTTGTGTATTACACGTCAGATTTTCTGGTGGGGAGAGGGAAAAGTGAGTAGTAATTCACCTCTTAACAAACATTCCTGAGTCCTGGTTTCGGCTCTTACTTTTTCCAAAATAATCTGAAAAGTTTCTCACTCATTAATTGAGCATACTTCAATGTATTTGTCCAGCTTACCTAATTTCCTAAAAAAAGAGTTTTTGCATGATATTCTACTAATTTGCAAGTTCCAGGGTTTTTTTAATGCCACTTAGACAATATTTTTCAGTGAAAATTCACTGGTTTGCAGGAGTCATAAGCACCACTGACCTACTTTTCCTGTTATTTACTAGTCAAATAATGTACTACAGAAGCTTTCTTAACATGCTCCCTGGTCAACTTCTGCATGTTCCAAATTTGATGGAAGAGTCAGCTCATTAGTGCACTGTCTGTGTTTGTGTAGGAAAAAATATCCTATTTTAGCATGATGTGTCTGACATTTACTTTCAAGTAGTATAATACAACAAGAAAAACTAATCTCGAACTTTCTCTGTTCACCAAGTATAGTGGAAAACTGTAATTATACTATCCTGAATCTATCACTATTCTGCATTTTGGTAGAAGTCCCTCAAGTCTACATTACAGACTAATTAATATTTCAGTTATGACCTAAAGGAACTGAAGTTTGGGAAAAAATTCTCAACATAAAGACAAGCAGAATTTCAGTTCTAAGAGTTTGTTTTAGGCATATGAATTACCATGGAAACTTGACTGCAGCTGGAGAATCTCACAGTATAAGGTCATGCATTCCTTCGGTTTATTTGGTTATGTCATATTGTGATTTGTGATTATCCAGACAATGTTTGTCTTCAGCTAACTTTTCCATGTATTTCTCTGTAGCAGCTTTGACCAGTTTCCTTATGGCCATGGAACTTAATGTCTTCAAACATTTTATAGATATTTATTCCTATATCTATAGGAGTAAATTTCATAACATCCACTTTGAAAAGGACCTCAAAATTAGGAACCATTCACAAGAACAAAGATGTATTCAATGGGATGTGAAGAAATTGGTCTTTGAGAAACAATTTTGGACCAGGGCCAGAATGTTCCTGCTTAGCAGTTGTGTAACATCCCACACCTTCACTAATCTTAATCAGTCTCTAATGACCTTATGAAAGTGAAAAGTATCATTTATTTGTAGCTGTTGTATCTTTACAAAAATATGAGGCCAAAAATACAACATGCCCAAATTTTTAATGACAAATTCAAATAAGTCCTATCTTGTATATGTCTAGGATTTATGTGTCTGTCCTTATTCATGTTTCTGTAAATCTTTTGCTTTTTTTTAGCAGAGCAATGAAAAGCAGATTTTACTGCTTTTCATTGCTCTGAGTCTTTACAGATCATATCTTCTGCATCTTGCCATTGTCTGGGTTGTAAGGACACTTCAAATTTGCATAATTACCCGAAGTTCTTCACCAAAGTTCTTCACCGAAGTCCAAGCCTTTTAAAAAAAAAACTAAAAAAGCAACAGTAAAACCAGACTTTTGTTTCTTCTAGGTTTTTGTTGTTGTTTTGTGGTTTTTTTTAAACTGGAGACACACTTGAAAATGTGTAATAGTATTTTTTTACAATTCTGTATCATCTCAGGTAGTGATGCCTTTCAGAGATGGAGGAATAAAATTCAACAGTTAATTTTTTTTCTATGCTTTTAGCTTTATTTACTGCAAATGTAAGTTAATATACCACATTAGGATGTACCATATTCCTATGTTTTGGCTACTGAAATAAATAATTACTAGGGTGACTATAAGGCCTTTCATTTCTAGAAACACAAGATGTTTCAGAACTGCAACATTCAATCAGTAGTTTGAGTGTGGATTTGGAGCATTCTTGAGGATGAGCTGTTTGCTCTTGGACATCCAGTTTGTGTCTTCCTTCTTCAAAAAAGGGTGGAAGAACTCTTTTCACTCTGTACTTGAACACTCCTCTCACCCATCAAGGTTTTGGATCTACCTCATTAGAACTAGAAGTGATTAAGATTACTGAGAGGATCAGGGTAGCACTGTCTTCATACAAACCAATTTTTAACTGGAATATTTAAAGTTATTCTGAAAGAACAACATCAAAGATAAGGATGTGGATATAGCTGTACTTTTGTCTTCTCTTTGATCTTTCCAAATAAACTGATCTCAAAAGGTGCCTTCATCTTTGTCCCTTGCCTGTCAGAGGGTGGAATCTTATGAGGGCAGCTTTGGTCCTAGAGCAGAGTGGAACTTTACTCTGCATTTCTGTCTTTTTGGTCCTTTTTCCTTTTCCTTTTCCTTTTCCTTTTCCTTTTCCTTTTCCTCTTCCTTTTCCTTTTCCTTTCCTTTTCCTTCTGTCAGGAATAACAGTCTTAAAATGAAAGGATTTTAAGAATTGCAATAAAGCATTAGAGGGCATTATGTAAAATTACAAGAAGACACCTATCATATCCAGTTTCACAAGAATGTATTCTTTATTGGAAGCTAAGTTTGATAACTTTCCTCTTAAGTTGCAAAATAAGAAATAAGGCGATTCTCATTTGTTTGTCTCTCTCAGCTATTGGTGAAAGCCAAGGAATACACAGGTTTTTCACTACAAGTACATAGGGCTGCAATTCAACTGGCTTCAATCAAGGCTACAGTTATCAAAGGATAAGTACTTTACATGGGGGGTTTCATTTTTTGCTGTTTTCAAAAGGCAACTGCCAGCAAAGGCCAACACCTTTACAATCAGTAATATCTGTGTTTGCTGTACTGGGCCCTTCTCTGCTGAAACAGAGAAAGGAAAAATTGCCATGGACATCAGCTCACTGCTAATCTTTGTCACTGATCACACTGACTGATAGTGCTACAAAAATACTGATATGGGCTGCAGGTTTAATATCTCTATAAAGGACTCGTGCAGATATGTGTCAGGTTTATCAATCCTAATTTAGATAGTAGCTAAACCATCTCTACTTGATTTGTGTAGACACAGAAGAACAAAAATCAGTTAGCAGGTAGTTTACTCTTATCCCATTTCTCAGCTGCATTGGCTGAATCAAGTAACAGCAACTTTATAAGCAAGGAGAGATTTAGTTTCTTTTATGAACCCAGATTGATACATACTGCATTTTAATCTCAGCCCTACAATCTTTGAGCCCACAAGGAGATTATTAAAATTAATAAAATTCATTGGATTATAAAAGGAGATAGAAAAGTTAAATGATCTGAAGTACATTTTATATAAGTTTTTTTATTTTCCAATAAGCCTTCAGAAAACAAGGCTGTCGTTAGAGGAAGGAATATATTGCTGCAGTGTTGGAGATTTCAATAACCTCAGCCATTCACAAAAGATTATTGGGACATTTATGACTGAGGGAAAATGTTTCCCCATCAAAATAAACTGAGATATGTTTTCCAAGATGTTAGTCCAAGCAACTGCTTGAGGCTCAGAAAACTTAGGTGGGAAGTGCTTCAGGAAAGTATCAATGGCTCTCAGTGTAGTGCAGCTGTATGAAATGTTTGGAGTTGGACCTGGTACAAATAATTGTGTATATAATCTCTGCTTCCTATGCTGCATTTCTCTTCCTCTTTTCCAAAAATTTCATCAGAACTTTGGCCTTTGGCACCCTCCCCCCCCACCATCCTTTTACGTTTCAAAGACAGAATTCAAAGTTCACCTCTTAAAATTACATGAATTAGTTTCTTAGCATTGTTTGGTTTTAGTTCAGAGAGGGATATATGCATTTCAATCCTGGTGCAATAGATCTTCTGATGATTTTTCCATTATTCTTTCACTGTCTAATGTAATATAATTGTTGCTCTTCAGAGCACAATCAGTGTTTCATTTCTCAGTCATTAATGTTTCTAGCATACATACCCTGAGCAAAAGCTAGAAGCCATTTCCCCCTTTTTTATTCCAATGCTTCTGGGATTTTTACCTGGACTGTACTGTGAATCCATTGTAGATGGCAGCACCCCAAGAGCAGCTTTGATTCATGGTGTTTAATTGCTGCAGGAAGGACAGAAGCTGAGGCAGTTCCCCTTGGCAAGGTTGCAACAGCCCGTCTCAAAGCACCTGGACTTTCAGGGACTCTGGGAAGCTCTGTGATCCAATCAATGGGGGCAAGAAGGGTTGAACATCCAAAGAACCTACTCTCCATCTGAGCCCCTAAGGGGCATTCCTTGTTAAAAAAATATATATATATATAAGCATAGAAATACACCCCAGACATATAAGGAAAAAGTTTTTCACTGAGAGGGTTGTCAAGCACTGGAACAGGCTACACTGAGAACTGGTTGTGTCCCCTTCCCTGGAGGTATTTGAAAGATGTGTGTCACACTTAAGGACATGATTTAGTGGTGGACTTGACAGTACAAAGGTCATTTCCAGCCTAAACTATTATATGATTCTATGATTTTGTCATATTCATGCATTGCAGTCTCTGAAAGAAGTTCCTGTTTTTGGCTGAAATTTTATTTTTAAGAGTTAACTGTACAAAAAAAAGCTGCAGTGGCTTAATATGATGGACTTCAGCCAATTCACCTCTTGTAGTTGCTTGGCTGAGTTTACAGAGGCCAACCAGCTAAATCAGTTGAAGGGAAATTTAAACTTGGTTAAATGCACTTAATGGTAGATTTTGCACTGCTTTAACGTGATTCATCCAGGTTTGAGCCTCTTGTACAACACTAGTGCATAGACGAAGTTGTGAATTCCACAAAGACATGATACTAGAAATGAGAATGGCACCCCTCTGATTATTGAGGGCTCAATCAATGCACAGGATATGCTTTAAGATCTTGTTTGTTTTGCCAAGAATACCCAAAGAATGGCCTGTATTTTACCAGAGTAGAAGAGAAAAGAGGGAAAGTCTCAAATTTTAGCATTTGAAAAGCAGCCAGTCTGTATGTTAAGCTAACTGTTAACAAAGCTTAACCAGCTCTGTTAAATTTCAGTGCAAAGCATCTCAGTGGGTTTTGGCAGCACAAAGGTGTGCTGCTGAGACAATATATACATTCCACTGTGAAACGGTCAATGCAAATGAAAAATCTGAACCTACTTCCACAGAAATTAATGTGAGTTTAGTCACTGACTTCAAAGAGAGCAGGGTCAGAAATCCAATTTTTTGCTATGTTTCCTCTACTTTTATTAGTGATAGAGAGTGTAGGAGGGGTGCAGAGAAAAGACATTGTATTTAGATCTTAAAAACATATGAAACATATCTCGAAATGAGCAGCACATGTAGGGTATATGAGATTATCTTTCTATATGGACAATGAATTTGCCTGCCTCCAATGATTTTTTTATTCCTCTGCTGTTTTTTAAATAGCTCTTTAAAATCAGTGACTTATAGAAGTGTAGAACAGGACATCATATGCCCTGTCTGTTTACTTAAGCATTAGATGGTCACTTGTTACAGAGAACTGATGGACACCTTGTCTCTGTCTTTATTCAGCTATTAGAGTATGGGACACTGCTAAAAAGAAAGAAACTTTGAAAAAAAAAAGAATATTTTATTTTGTTATAAATGCTAACTTACATCAAGACTAAAAAAAAATAAAAAATAAAAAAGAAAAAAAGGAAGGGGAAAAAAGAAAAAAAAAAGATAAGATCATATTTTGGTTAGATTAGCATCAGCAGTTCATAATTAATTTAACTTCTTGTTCCAGTTACTTGTACTGAGAAATGCAGGCATCTCATTTATAGACTACAGGGCCACCTCAGGTCACCAGTGTGGTTTTAACTTTTACAACAGAGCCAAGAAAATGTCTATAAGCCTGTATTGTAGGCTTGCAGAATGACACTTGACAATTCATTGTTATGTTGTGCTGTTTTAGAGAGCATGTGTTTTCCTGGCTTAATCACTTGACTTTGTCTCAGCTATTAGACTTAACAAAGGATTGTAACAGTGAACCGAGTCCAAGTATGTGACTCCTCTGGTACTTGTCTGTTTAAAAAGCACTTATCCATTCCATTCTTGAACAATCAAAACCCCTTTTTGGGTAAATATATACTCAACATCTTGTCCTTTTTTTGTCTCAGTAAGATTTTTCTCACAGAAGAGCCATCACAGTCCTATCCTCTTACAAGACCTGGTCAAAAATGTCACAGTTACAAAGAAGGAAATACAACCTTATCAGAAAAATGAGAGCCTGTATTTTTACTCACAGCAGGTTTTTTCAGCAGAAATTCAGTTAAAAAACAAATCATGCAGCCTATTCAGAAAAAAATATTCTAAATCTTACTTCATCTTTCTACTCATCACACTGTTCTTCCTCTTCACCTTTGAGGATTTTATAATGCTAAATGTTGGAACTCTCTGGAGCACAGACAATTGGATATCACCCTTAGGTCTGGCATAATCTAACATAAAGGACTGTCCAGAGAAAATGTCAGCTTAGCGTTTTTATGAGGAAATTATTCATTAAATACTAACACAGTACCAGTTATGGGCAAAAGAAATTACATGCAAACAGTTACTAAAACCAGCACTTTTCAGCAGGTTCAAAAATATCCTGTAAAGTGTGACGCACTTGGGTGCCTGCTGGAATAGCATCTCGTGTTTCATGAAGCACTGGAAAACACAGCCACCTGGCTTTGGAGCTCTTTATGGAAGAAAGGATTGATGCTTTTGATAAAAATTCTCCCTTCTGGGACTTCAACCTGTGGTGTGTGATTAAAAATAATTCACCAAAGAGTTCCACACAGATAAAGGAAAAAGCTTGGAAGGAAATGTTAACTGCCTTTGGCACAGACCTAGGCTGCTTTCCCCCAAACACAGACCTTTAATGACAACTGTTCTACTTCATCAAACACATTCCCTTTTTCCCAGTGAAGGAACTTCTGTCATTCCCTTGGGCTTATGCAGACTGAAGGCATTTGCCCTTTATGCTGCACTCATGAGGTCTAGAGACCTACAGCAGTGCCTAAACTCTTGTAAAAACTGTTCAGAGGACTTGTCTGAACAAAACAGATTTATGCTGAAATACACTTTCAAAGCAAAAAAGTTTTATGGAGGAGTTCTAATGGAGCTATTGAGGGGATGAAACAAAAATTCACCTAAATTTAAAATCTGTCCACCCACTTCCAAATGAAAATGGAGTTTTTAACCTGACATCTTTTGGGGAATACAGTGAAGGGTGGGCAGAGAGCAGCAAAAAACAATTTAGAAGCATCAAAGTTGTAATGACATTAAACTTTTGCTCTATCTATTCCAATTCTTCCTGTAGCATTGATTTCATCTTGGCCTTGCTTTTTCTGGGCCTACTTACGTGGGCCTGGAGTTAACAATTTTGACCTCTAATGTATTTAAGAGATAGCAAGAGACTGGCTACAGTCCTGGCTGGTTCCTCTGAATTCCCTCTTTCAAATTTCAGGGTGATATCTGTAGACTAGCACTCTAAATCTTTTTGAATTCACAGTCACAAAAATAGACGAAAAAAAAAGAAAAATCCTTACTTATCTTTTTAGGGTCTTTTCCTGAGTAGACTGCTGAGCCACAGAACTCTGCACATTACAAGGTGTAATCAAGTGCTGTAAAATAATAACTATGGGGGAAAGCTGTCTTTTGTTCCCCAAAAACTACTTTATGAATGAGGTCTCTTCAGATTATTTTCCAGATGAAGACAGGAAAAAACAGAAATAATAAGGGTAACATAGAGTGTTTGGAGAGAATGGCATATCATATCAGCAAAAATTGAAAAAAACCCTCTGAAAATAATCTTTTTACTTGTCCTCAAAAAATTCTTTTTATCTTTGTCATCCTGAATTTGCAAGTGTGATTAAGATTAACCAGTGTCTTAAAGAATGAAAAACCATTACTGGAATAGGAAATTCTTTGGCCAAACAGGTGAGTGAATGAATCTGTTACATCTACACAAACCACCAGCCTCTACATCCCTGCTCAGTCCCAGTGTTTGAATCTTTGTAAGTGGGGAAAAAAAATCTATGACTTCGTTAGTTTTGCTTCTCTCTATTAAAGCTTGAGTAATTTTTTTCATCACTGAATAGATTATTATCTACATTGACAATTTTTGTAGTTTAGATGATGCCCTATGAAAAATCAGTTTTGCATGCTCAAGTTCATAAAGTCCTGAATCTCTCTATAATATTTTCCCTTTCCACTTTTAGAGACCACAACTGAGTGCCCTATTGCTTAGCATGGGCGATAGTCTTATCAGTTAACATATCTGTCAATCAAATCCTTGTTTCATTACTTTGGTTTTGTCCTTTTGGCAGGAGACATTCATCTTCCTTACAATCAAATTTTGTGGTGCCAAAGGTTATGTTTTCTTTTCTAGGTCTTCATGGTCCTCCTTATGCAAAAGTCCCTGTCAAGTGAGGCCCATGGAGTAAGTGGCACATATCACGCAAACTTAGAGTGGTAGTTTTTGGGATACATCTGCTTCACTGCTCACCAATGCTTAAAATCAAAGAATTGCACAGGATGATGGCTCTCCTCTATTGCTTTTCAATCTTATTCTGTATCACATTTCACAGTTGTAGATTGTGTCCTTGCTTTTCTTCCCTGGAAGGGAAAATCCCCTCATTTCTCTCAATATTGGAAAGCTTTTCTTCAGTGTGTGGATAGACCAATACACAGAGAAGTTGATCCTTTATGTTTTGGAAGCACTATGTTATTTAGTGCAATCAGGTGCATCCTGAGGATAGTGTGAAATACTTATTTTCAAATTGCAGAGGCCAGTAATACCTAGAGATCACTGATTTTTTTTTTCAGAAACAGAGAAATGCCCATCTCATCTCCTCTGCTTACTTTAGACATTTTGTTTTCTCTTCCTCAAAAAAGTGATATTCAGCTTTTATCCTTGCTTCATACAGGCTGACAAACAAGTTTCTGTTACCTGAGTCCTGAAGCATGACTGGAATATTATTCCTTAATAAACCTGTTGTGTAGCACCAGCTCCTGGATTTGTATAGACCACTGGAAGCTTTGAAAGAGATGGGTTTCTGGGAACTGAACCTCATTTCTCTGACCCAAACCAGAGATTTTAGTTTCCAACCACAGCTACTGCTGTTGCTGCACCACCACAAGTGATGACAAGACAGCTGCTCAGCACTCCTCAGTGTTACTGCCTTCCCACACAGCCCCATAGAAAAGGCTCATTTTGAGGGCAGCTGCTGGTTTCTGCCCTCTTATTCCCCATCATGATATCATGATGAGGATGTCTGGTCACTGGAAAACTGGTGGAGATGACTAGTTTTGTATGGTAGTACTGTTTCTGTAAAAATTCCAAGTGAGGACCAGCTTAGACTGAGACCAGAGATGCAAACATAAAAACATTCAAAACCTTGTTATTCATTCTAGAAGGCACCAGTCCTTCAGTGAGTATGGGCAATAGCAATCTGTGAATCTCATGGAGTGTTTCCATTTTTCCACTGAAAGCTGCTCCCTTTCATGTGTTGTTCTACCCTGCCCTTCACTCTGTTCAGCTGATTTCTTGGCTGCCTGAAGACTGTCAGGGGAAGCTCAGTGTACAACATCACTACAGGGTGTGTTTGGGAGCCAGGCTGCTGTGCACACTGAAAAATCTGTTTCCCATGTCACTGTCCCAATTTGCATGTTTTCTACCTGTCACTTTTCTCAGGGTGCACCTGAAGTAGTCTTTCTGAGTCTTCAGGATCTGGATCATGGACAGACCCTTTATGATACAGCAAAGGTTTTACATTTACTGCACAAAATGGAAACTCATTAACCAAGGAATAGGCTCATCACAGTCAATAATAAATACCTCTGACAAAGAAAAAGTGTGCCTATACCATACAAATATGCAAATACAAATATAATGGGAAAACTGCTTTTTCTCTACTACTGTCTGATGGATTTCTTCTCTGCAGTATATATTACTCATTATGATATCAATTTCAGTTCTTATAGCCTCAAGTCCCCTTGAGGGGGAAGGGGCATACAGAAAAAATATGCTGAGTGTTCAGCCAAAAAATTCCTATACCATGGTCCAGTCAAATGGACTGGAAAGGAATATGATTACTGTGCCAGTGACCTTAGGCTATTCACGTCTGTATTTTTTTAAAGGTTTGCCTACCCAAAAAATGAGTAGAAAGATCCTTATTTTACTTTGTTCTCCCGATGAACACCACTGAATAGGAATTGCTCCTCACAATTAAATGAGCATATTGCACCAGAAAGAGACCACTGCCACTTCCCACAGAATTTTTCTGTCTCCTTAGCAGAAGTGGAGAGGTATCATAAAATGATGTCATCTCCACAGCAGAAGTAAAAGTACAAGTTTTAAATTTCAAAAAGAACATTATAATTAAATTATATGCACTCAGTACAGGGCAATTTCCATTTGATCACAAAGAAATAATCAAACTGGTCTTAACTTTTAATTTTCTTTCCCGTGCTCTTTTCTTGTTGGTTCAATCCCAAAGGTTTATAGTATTTTAGAACCAGGAGCACTTGCACATTCTGAAATAAAACCTCTATTTCCCAGTGAAAATTATTTGAGACTAGAGATCTAGAGTCCATTTGCTGTTGACTGTCTGTAAGCAGAGCAGCATAAACATCCATGATTGGCTCTTTTTTTTTATTTTCTCACTCAAATTGCAATCTCTCTTCACATGCAGTTGCATGGGGAAAAGCATACAGCACTTTGACAAAGCCACATCTGGGAAGATGGTTTAATAAAATAGGACTAAACATGTCAAAATTTAAACTTCTGGGACAACTGATATATCAGTTGATTAAAACAGAAGAATTAAAAATCTATCACAATATTTGCTTTATTTATATGCTTTTGTTCTTGTCTTCCTTCTCTCTCTTATAATTTTGAATTCAAGCAGAATTTAAAACAATATTGTTTCAAAATAGAATATCAAGATATTTAATTTTTAAAATGTCAAAATTAATTTTTATTTAAGAGCAAAAGCATTTAAATGAACTTTGACTCAGACATTTAGCCATACTTCCTCATTATTTCAAAATAGCTTTAGATAGCTGAAACTTCATTTTTCTGCAAGAAACTGTTCTAGTCACAAGTACAAATGTCCTGCTATGACTTTGCCAGCACTTCTTTTTTTTAGTTTTGGCTGCAAGGAAGCAGTGCATGAGGGTGAAGAAAAGAAACTAAACCAGGTTTGCAGTCTTTTAAAAGGCTTCATTTTGAAACTGTTGCTTGGCATAATTCAATTTTTTTTTTTCAGTCTGTGACAGTCTATAGCTGTGATATCTGTTTCAGCTGTCCCTTCACATATCTTGTTCTTGCAGCAATATTAATGTACTTTTTCCCGTCTCTGCCCAAACTTTTTCTTTCATTTCAATGAATAAAAATGCTAGTAATTCTCCTTCTCCCATCAGTTTCTTAGCGTGAAATATCAAACAAGAGACTAAACCATCATCATCTGAATTAAGTTATTATTAGACTTGGGTTACAAGAGATAAATTCCTTTATCAAGATACAGGGTCAAAATAGTTTCATTATTTTTGCAGGGTGAAGTGTGTAGTACATAGCTAAAGCTCATCTTGGTTCCCATAGAATTTCTCTCTTCTTCTGAAGTGTTCACAATCTTTCTGTGTCTGTATTTGCACAGTCCACTAAATGAGTCTGACAGTATAGTCACATGTAAGAAGCCTTATCATCACGTCAGTCTCAGTGTTTATGGAAAACCTTCTACTGAGCAACAGCCTTCGTGGTTCTTAGGTGCCAAGGAGAGAATTTAGGTTGTTTGTTATGTCCCAAGGCAGGAAGAAATGGAGGCATTTTAGTGCTGTATCCCATCATGTTGGCAGAGAGCAGTGGGCAGATTCAAAAATTAACTTTTAATGCACTGTTGAAAAAGATTTACTGCTTCTTCTATTGCAATTCTTGTTACTGATATTACCAGGATATCCTGCATGTTTTACTCCCACTTGACATTTTGCATGTTGTTTCCCCTTTCTGATCCTAGGGATACACATGCTTCTGCTTTTTATTTCTGAAGTTTGGTCAGATTCCTTTGTTGTGTTTATATGTCAGTGTGGATAAAAATCTTTTCCTTGCAAAGTGCCGTCTTTGACTGGCAGACGAAAAATCACCTTTTATTTTTTAAAGCTCCTTTTATCACCAGTACTCCTGTTGAAATTTATCCACCTTTCACATATATACTGGAAAAGAAGGCAAAATGACATTCCTTGTGGTGGTTTAACCTCAGTCAACAACTCAGCCCCACACAGCTGCTTATTCACCCGCCCTTCCCGCCCCCAAGGGGGATGGGAGACAGAACCAGAAGAGTAAAAGTAAGAAAATCCTGGACTGAAGTAAAGACAGGATAAAAGGAAGAACAAAAACCATGCAAACAAAGCATGCAAACAAAGGAATTCTTTCACCTCTTCCCATGGGCAGGCAGAGGTTCAGCCATCCCCAGGACAGCTGGGTTCCATCATTCAACAGTGACTTGGGAAGACAAACGCCATCACACTGAACATTCCTCCTTCCTTCCTTCTTCTTCCCACAGCTGCCCTACCTGTGTCCCCTCCCAACCTCTTGTGCCCCCCAAGCCTGTTTGCTGGTGGGGTGGTGTGAGGAGCAGAAAAGGCCTTGAATCTGTGCAAGCACTGCTCAGCAATAACTGGAACACCTCTGTATTATCAACACAGGTTCCAAATCCAAAACACAGCACCATACAAGCTATTGTGAGCAAAATTACCTCAGCCAAAACCAGCACACTTGCAAGAATGTGGTTCTAGAAGCCCTGTTTTTCAAGTGTTCTTCCCTCAACATCTTTCCCTCCAGGCAACTGTGAGATAAGAGACTCTATTACAGAAAAGCACTGTAGTGAATTGTAGGAAATTGTTAGACACAATTATTCAAAATGTGCCCTAACAGTAATATTCAAATAACAAGTCATAAGTTATTAGTTCTAACGCATGCTATGTGTTTCTCAGTTACCCACTGAAATTGTATTTACAATGCCACTGGCATAAACATTTACCATCAAGAAAAGATGAATGCATAGGCCATTTTAGAGACTTACTTGTGATTTGTTGAGCCTATATTAAGGTCCACCAATCAGCTTTGGGGTTTACAGGTAATGAATACACCACCAGAAATATTGAGTATGTGCGTCCACCCTGAATATATTATGGTATTTTTTAAAAAAAATTAAAGGTAGAGAAGAAATCATTTCTCTTCACAGGGTTTGAGTAAATTCCAAACAGAATTAATAGCAAGTTTTTCAATAACTTGAATGGAGCTGTAAAAGATCAATGCATGTGCTGTGTGCTCATAATGGCAATGACATTATACGTTCTGTAACAAAATAAGGAAAAGAATTGAATTCTGGAGTCTCAACAAGGCAAGATGAATTGTGGATCAAATTCAGACTCGAATTAGGCATTACATTGCTGCTATGTCTTGGCATATAGAAAACATGTTAATATGTTTCTGAGAAGTTGCAATGGAGTCCTGACTCAGACAGATCAGGTGGATCCAGCTGGACTTTGTCAGCCCTCTAAAGAAGACCAAAAGATATCCAAAAATGTGCTTTTGTTTCAGCACTGGCACTTCACAATGACATCTAGCATTTACAAGGCCTATTTACTCTCAGTTTGTCATTTTGGCCACAATGATAGAGATCTGGCAAAATATTGGAAATATCTTGCACTACTGTGCCTACTGGGAGAAGGATTTTTACTTATTCTACAGACTACTGCTGGGACAAATGTTCTTAAAGTTGGTGAGGAGATAGAAGGTTTTTTGATGTATGAGAAAAAAATAAAATAATCAAAAAACTTCCCACATGGAATTTTATAACAGCTAGGCTCTGGTGCAGTTTAGAGGTCTCTGAGGAAATAGTCTGGGACACTTCACTGGTGTTGAGTAGGATTTTGCAGGTTTAGAGACAATCTCTGAAAAGGAGTGTGTTAAGCCAATTTCAATTTTTCCATCAAGTTACTCCAAATCTTCTTTGAATCACTATGTTAATGATGTCAGATCAAGACTTTTTTCACTGCTTTATGTCCATGGAAGGTTTCAAGTGTCTGTTATACTTCATTATTTTATTAAGCTGCAAGAATTTGTCTTAAGGATTTCAGTGTTAAGCCTCAGGCCTATAGCTAATACGTATAACAAACCATATATATTGTTGAGTTTCTTGAAGCTGGAAGTCATAGCCTGTCTTGCCTTACATTTACACCAGCTGCTTCAGACCAGGACCTTGCACTGGCTGCCTGCCAGCACTCTGCTTCCTCCTCTCTCAACAAAGCCAAGGAAGCTGAAGGGGCTCAGCACTCCAGTCCAGGACAGTCTTCTGCTCTCTATTATTTCTGAAAATACAAGCTAATTACTTTTTGAGATATCTCTTGCCAATATCTTGGTTTATATAAAGCATCTGGAGATAGCAAGTGGCATATAGGAGAACGAGAGCTAGTGCTCTTACCTGACCTAGCTGCTTTGTGATTTCACAGCTGAACTCACACAGACACACTTTACTTTTTTTCAGCTTTATGTTATATTTTCATGCCACCATCAATAGGTTTCTTGCCATAGATGGCATTTTTTATACCCCTAAGAATCTCTAAAACATATCGTCCATGAGATTAGGAAGTCACTGAAGTAAATACAGACAGTTGTACATTTTTTGCATGTGACTGCTTTGCCAGTGAATGCTTTGGCTGGCCAGTTCAGGAAATCTAACCAGGGCACTTGGTGCTTCATAACAGTGGGCAGAAACCTTGTTTAACTGAGTTGTTAGATAAAAGAATTTGGGAGCCGATATGCATATCATTTTGGAAAATCTAAAAACTGTAAATAGTATTTTCAAAAGGGCCAGCAAATTGTCAGGGTGTGATTCTAGGCATTCACTGTCGGCTGCTGTTTGAGGACAGATCCTTTAGCAAGAAGATCTCAGTCTGAAGCAGTTTCACCTGTGCTCCATCTATTCTATAGTAGATGAGATCCAATTTATCCTTCTGGAAATAGAGTCCGTAACTGCACACTGCTTTCTTGTTACTACACTGTAAAGACTCAGCAAGACATGGTACTTCATGTATGCATCTATTTAAAGTATTTTACATATCAAAATATTCCTGAAATTAGGGCAGTTTTATAATCAAGCCATTTGAATTAAGTTGATCAAAAGTGCATGAAGAAGGTTTCTGTGTGATGAACTATCCAGCAATCCTGGCTCTTAGTGTCTATATTCAGCATGAGGAGGTTTGTCCTCATGCACTAATTAATCTATTGCACAAGCAAATTAAAGATTTGTTTAATCACATATTTTACTGCTTACACACATATTTGTCCATGGCTAAAATCACACTTAGAGTCAGCCCAGTGTTTGAGGTTAACATGGAAAAAAGAGGCTCAGGGATGATCTTATCACTCTCTACATCTACCTGAAAGCAAGCTGGGGGGGAGAGAGGGCTGTGGTTTCTTCCTCCAAGTAATAAATTATAGGATATTAGGAAATGGCTTAAGTTGAACTGGTGGAGGTTTAGACTGACTATCAGGAAAACTTTTTCACTGAAAGGGTTGCAAAGCACTGGAACAGGCTGCCCAGGGCTAGGGGTAGAGTCACTGCTGCTGGGAGTACTTAAAAGGCTTGTCAATGTGACACTTAGGAACATGGTTTAGGGGTGCATTTGGCAGTGCTGGGTTCACTGTTGAACTCCATGATCTTAAAGGTCTTTTCCAACCTAAACACTTCTAGGAAAAGCTGAATATCTCCACAAAAAGATGTCCCTTTGCTCTCATTTCTCCATGTTATTTTCAAGCCTTTTGCATTAGTAATTCTCCCAGGATTCAAAGCTACAAAGATCTAGCATCAGCTTTGATGTAATATATCATAAACTCAGTCCATATTACATGCAGAAAAACTCAGAGACTGATAGAACAACTCTGTGTCATTCTTAAATTTCCACAAACAAAACATTCTGAGGCGTGCAGGAGACAGGTATTTAGCACTCATTGCTTAACCTTTGAATCTAGACATCATGCTGGTACAAAACAGAAAGGCAGTAATTATCAGAATTAGAAAAATAATTGAAATTTATTAATGAATCATCCTTTCCCTTAAGCTGTACTGTAACAAAAAGTAATCATCATTATAATGAACAGTGTTATTATTGGACCACATTATGAACACCAGTGATTTTGTACCAAGCTTTTACTGTCAGGGGAATGGTTCATTAACCACAAAGAACACTTCACATTAGGGATTCAGTTTATCTGGCCAATTTAGACGATGTTTAAGTAATTTTTAATTAAAATTGGGATCCTGCATTTTGGAATGGTGTACTGGTTCAAAGGAATTGTAAGCACAATTACTACAATCAAGTTGTTAATTTTTTTATTCTAGATAAAAGTTGGCCACTAGTCAATCTGTTAAGCAGCCATTCTGGCCTACCCAGCAGCTTCAGTGGGGTGGATAAGAAGAGGAAGAGTAAGGCAAAACCTTTTCATAACATAGAAAGTTTTCTGTTTGGCAAGGGGTAGATAAATGAAATTCCCTGGAAAATGTGTTTTAGACAGGGAAAGAAGAATTTTTCTTGTAACCTTAATATCAAAAACTAATTTCCTTTGATGAAGCCAGCTGTATGTTACATTATTTGTTGCAGTAAAAATCCTTTTGGGGCAAAATTGAAGCTGGGAAAAAAAACTTTCACTTATATTTTTCACAGTATTACATCCCATTACAAGATAATATAGAATTAATGAAAATTGCCTTCAGACTGAGGAACAGCCCTGGCACCAGGCAAGAAAGGTGCAAGTGCTGTATCTTAAGGAGGATTCAGATTAAATCCCCATTCAGCGTAGATGTCATATAATTTCATGAAGTTCATTGTCTCAAGACCTGCTGAAGATCTGCCCTCCATCTTAGGCCTCACTTAAAATGAGAAGTATGATTCCTGTAAATAAACCAAACTGTACACCAAGATCTGCCCTTAGCAAGAAATACCAATTCAAGTTCATTGAGATCAGGCATTAAGTCGGTGAGCTGTGAACTGTGGTGAGTGTTTACATTGCTTTCACTCACCTGGCAGCCACCCTGGGCTCACAGTGCCAGCACACCTTCAGGATGGATGCAGTCATGGAACCTCACTGAGCTGCTAATGCAGTCTTGTGGTAGGGCCCTGGAAGGGTAAAGGCTGTGTCTGCGTGACCTGAGGATTCTTCTGCAAGCAGTGCCAGCCAAATTATGTCCTTAGGAACTGCTGAAAGTCAGATTTAAAAAAACAAAACAACTTTAAAGAGGTATAAAGTACCTTCAGATTTTAACAAACTATATGTGATTGGAGACTAGAATGATGGTCACTATAATATTCAAAAATTAGATATCAGACAGGCACCTCAATGTACCCAAATCTGTCATCTTTCTAAGCAGTGCCAAAGCTCAGGTGTAACTTACAATTAGGTATGTGTTTCAATATAAAGTCCTGAAGAGGAATAAGATTTTAAACACAGGTTTTAGAGAGGGGGAGTCGTATTGTGACAACTTGCCTTTGTAATTAGCCAGACACAACTGTTGAGTTCATCATCTAGAAGGTTGATTTACACCAAAGGTATCTAATTCATTTTCTTCCTCTGGAGATTAATCGTGATAAATCTCTTCCAAATGTACTAAATAATGAAATGAAATAAAATGAAATGAAACATATTCTTCATGCCTAAATGGATGGTTTCTCACATCCTAATGGAATATTGTTGAAGTATTACAATAGACGAAAGAGGTTCAAATTCATTTGTTAAGAAGTAATAACAAACAAGTAAAGGAAGACCACAGGGATTCCACTAGACTGGTTTCTCTTTGATTTCCTCATTTTAATTCACTTGTTTTCTTCACACTATTCCTTTTTCTTTCTTCACCAAATAAGTAATTGAGATGTCTTTTGAAGATTGTAATGACTCTTGAAGTCATATTTTTTTCCTAATATATTTCATGCGTTCCTCCTCAGGAAACAGCTGTGTCTTCTAAATGGAAGAGAAGACTTTTTTGAATTCTCTGATGGCAAAAGAAGGGCTAGGGCTGGGAGCAGGTGTGTAGGGAGCATGTGAAGGACAATAAATTCTTTTGGTTCTCCTATATTTAATGAATGTATTAAATATGTTATAATGCAAGTAATTAAATGTCTTTCCTGTGAGGAAGGCAGGAAGGATAACCTGTGGTGCTGTTCCCCTCAGTCTCACTACATTCAATGACTGGTGCCTTGATAAGTGCTCATCCCACCCAAGCCATTGCCATCCTTATTTTGGGTGTCACAGATACCTTATATACATACACGCAAGTTTAACAGGGTTTCCCCTTTCTTGGATATGCTTAGTGTAGTAAATACGTCTATATATGTCCTCTCTGAAATGTTCTGTAGACAGCTTAGCTATTTGCTCTGACATTAGAGTTTCTTCAGCCTATTAGTCTTCTTTGACAGGGACTCTAAAGTTACTTTTAGTGGTAGAACTTCAAGCAACACATCTCTTGTCCCCTAATTTATATAAGCACTTCTACAATTTCTTTCCTACAAGAAGTTTTCTCTGAGTTTTTTCTGGATTGACCTGTTCTTGACATCTCCTACCCAGTCTCCATTAAGTGTTCACTATTTGTAGTACTCTATTAGTGGTGTTGGAGATCAGACTGAGGTCTCCACTTGTGTCTACAGATGCCTTTAATTCCTACTTGGTCTGTATAAAAGGCAGCAGATTTGTCTCTTCTGTTTTAAAAGCATGCGAGAAGCTCCCGAACCTTCGAGATAAAAATTTCCACCTAAAAATAAGGAATCCATGTTTAACAGCATTGGTAACAAGAGAATAAGTTATATAACATAGTAGTAAACAGTTATAAGATGGAGACTGATAGAACCAAAACAAACCAGAAATTTAAAAATCGTAATTGGGAACCCAGAACAAAAGAGGCTGTATCAGGAGATGGTGAAAGACAATCCAGAAGTCAAGAGAAGAAAGTCTTTGCTTGGAACAAGAGGAAAATTATATAAAGAAAAGAAAGAAAGGTGTCAGAAAAGAATCAGATGTGCTGATTTCTTCAATGTCTTTTGTGGCAATTTTCAAACCTGTATGGTGAATGTCAATCAGATGTGGGCACCTAATTCAATTTATCTTCCTTGAAAGGTCCTCAAATGCAAATCTATTCAAATTAAGAGCCAGAAAAAGAGGTGGTGGGGGCTGGAAGAAGAAACACAAAAGCATAAAAAGATTGATATTTCTTTTCACTCTTCTGTGTGATGAATTGAATTTCTGTTGGTAACTAGCACTTTTGCAGATGCTTATTTAATGTCAAGCAGGGGAGAGGCAGTAGGTGTGGGCAAGGGAGGTGAGTCATGCCTTGCTCAAGAGGGAACCTGCTGTGATGTTCATAATGTACTGAATCAGGTTCAGAAATATGAAAGTTTCTTTTGATCTTTTCTCTGCACCTTTTGTCTTCTTATGTCTGACAGATACACAAATTCATGACAGCTTCTTAATAGTAATTTGTACCATTGATATTTAGATCTGAATTCAACTCTTATCCTAAAAGATGATGAATTGTTCCTCATTTTTACATAAATACAGTGAAAATTTATTGTCTTATGTATAACTGCCTGATACAAGAACTCTTCACAGAGAACTGGGAACTTGGCCACCTCTCCCAGCAGCAGTCCAAACTGGCTGTGGCATATGTTGTTATACTCTCCAGATTTAAAGATGTGAGGCAGTCGTCTGGCTGTTTGTCTACTGGAACATCCTTCTCTGATGATCTGAATAAAACCCAGACTGTTTGGGATTTAAATCAGGGGTGCATGTAACACCACAATTCTCTGTCATTATAAGGCTGGGAGTTGTCTGAAGACATTGCCATCTGCTGCATAGAAAATAGGAGATTTTGATGTTTGAGGGAAAAAAGCTGTGGCAGACTTTTGGAAGAGGTGTGATTTGTTTCCCTTGCTTCATTACACTAATGTGTAAGATTCAAATGCCATTTTTTTAAGGTTCAAATTGAAGTTGTTTAAGCCAGGGGGAAGAGAAGATTGGTGACAGGAATGAACGACTTTTCTCTTTTGAGACCCTACTTGGACACCCTTGTGGATAGAAGACATCATTCAAATTGAAAATAAAAGCTTCAGTCTGGGATGTGTTATGGGGGCACCAGCAGGCCCTTAACAGAAGTTTCACATTCTCCTTTATTTATTTTATTTCTCTGTGAGCCAGTTGTCCATGCAAAACATGACAGTTAATTACGCCTCTCTGTTTCCCTCTGACAAATAAAGCACAAGTAATGCCAGCAAGGATTAAACTGTTTGCTTTTGGTTTACAAGGAATTAAAGCAGTGTGCAGTAAATTTTTCTGTAAAGGTCTTTCCTAAAGCTGTAGACTAGGGAAATAATATTAGCAGCTAATGTTGTGGATGCACAGCTTGGTTCAACAACCTTTAAATAAACATCCAATATGTTTTTCCTTCTCAATGGGCTTTACTCAAGGTGTGTCACTTGGGCTTCAGCAGATGTGAATGTTCTACCTGTGCATCCTGCCAACCAAACGCATCCAGATCCACATCAGAAAGAGGGATGAAAGAGGATTGGGAAAGTGGGGTATGTAGTGGGCTATCTAAATAAAGTGCTGGAGCTGTAGATGGGGTGTCCAAACACCTACACACCACCTCTACAGGATTATCCACATGGATGTAGCAGAATAGGGTAGGAGTGCTTATGCTTTAGATTTCCTGTGGAAAAATGAGAAAAAATCAGAGGCAAAAAATATTGCATGCATTTTATTGAAGAATAATCCAGAAAGGATACACAAATACAGATCTAGCCTACCTATCCATAGGTATCTGGAAAATACACCAGGCAAAATACCACTGTATCCTTGCTCTTTTCTAGCACAATGGCTGTGTAATTGCTCAAAAATCCTTTCATGCCTAGTTTAAAAATAAGTAGTAGTCTTAAGCTTTAGACTGATGTCAATAACTGTTATTGAAACTTGAAACTGTTAAGGAAGAAAAAAGAGAAAAATAAATTCTGGAGCACTTTAACGTGCAGGGAGACTGAAAGACCAACAACAGATTGAAAGAAAAAGGAGCTGCAGGTGTAATATTTAATGGAGTGTTAATTGTGCAGTGGCTAAAAATAAATAGGCAGCACAGGGTTTGTTTTTGGGTGAGTGGTTGATTGCAAGTGCTAAGCTCTACAATTAAAATTTTAAATTATGAGCTCACTTTTCTGTCCCATGGCTTGTTTCAGGAGTTTGATGGACTTCCCTGTGCAAAGTCTAATCAAACACATACTGAAGAGGATAAGAAAGCACAGGTTGTGGGATTTGGTAGTCCACCTACTATTTATTCTAATGTTTAGGAATATTAACTACCCCTCAATCTCTAAACCTCATATCTTATATTCAGTGTGAATTTAACTTCTGTTAAATGACAAACTGGATTATTTCAAGTAGAAGAAGGGTAAAAGCACTTTAGTTAATTAATTAATTAATTAATTAATTTAGTAGCACTTTAATTGTTAACATTGCTCCCTCTTCTAATGACAATCAATAGACAGGAAATTATTTTTAGTGTTAGAGAAGAGCTTTCAGAGAATCTCAGAATCACAGAATGATTGGTGTAGGAAGAGGCTTCTGCGGATCAGCTCCATGTTAGCATGCAAACTCTGAGACTCACATCTGAGGATTACCACATGGTATATTTTATCTCAGCTTGTGGTTTAGGTTTAGACTGAGCAAACTATGCCAAATTAAGCCCTTAATTAATATTTTTATTAGGGGTTGATCCCTGAGAAAAACCCTAGTACTTTTTGAAGTTAGTTTGTTAAATAAGTAATGTCACTCTTTGGTTAAGGTAAGGGACTCTAGGTACTAAGTCTTAAAATTGTGTTGTTTGTTAATTATGTTGTTGCTGTTGCTATTTAAAGGCACTAAAGTAAAATACAACCACTGGTTATATTTGTATGGAAGATATTTGGATATATTTGTGTTTTCATCTAGGAAGAAGTGCAGGATCTTCTGTCTCAGCTTCGTAACAAACCTGCAGTAGGAATGTGCTGCATCCTGTTGTTGCTGTGGGAATACATTTCTGCAAGTATGGTCTTCCATTTTCTTATCTGCTAAAGCACTGGGATGTTGATGCTGTATATCACTCATTAAATACCATCCTGTAAGCACAAAAGAGTAAGTACTTTCTACTGTTTGCACTTGAACATGCCTGTCCCTTCCCCACAAATTAAGTGAAGCTGATAAAATAGAGTAGAGTGGACTTCTATTGGAAACACAGCCCACTGAAAAAGGTCAGAAAGTTAAAAGCAGGTTTCTATAATTCACAGGAGGCACAAGACATTAAAAGTTACTGCCTCATTCATGTAACAAAGATTGTGTCAAGAAAATAAAATAGTACAATATTTATCTATTCTCATGAAAGCATTCATCAAAAGATGAAGAACCAGCTATAAAGATCATTCATCAAAAACTACAAAGAGTTTTTAGCTGTACAATTCACCACAGAAATAGGAAGCTGCTGCATTTTTGAAAGCAGAGCAACAACACACATCCAAACTGTGAAGGATTCAAAGGAACACAACATTTCTTTATCAGCTGTCACAGATCTCTAGGGTCCTGCTGTGGAAAGCACTGGAGAAATGAGAATCTGCAAATCATTCCTTTTTTGAGGGATGTGTCCCAGCTTTGGCTGTGACCCAGCAGGTAAGAAGTGGTGTGTCCCTGCCCTCTGAAAGTGCCCACCTCAGCCACTGGGAGCACGGTGGAGTCCAGTTGTAGCCCCACACATCTTGTTTTGCTCTGGAAGGATGCCAGGTGACAGGACAGGCTGGGAATCCTACACCTGACCTCACCTGGAGACCAGACTGGCCACCTCTTCCTCTGAGTCCTGCCAAGAGGTGGTGGCTTTGTCTGATGGGCATTGTTTTTAACCTCTGACCAAGGAAACAAGACCTCCTGCTGAAGGGGCAGTTTGGCAAGGCAAGGTACCTTAGCTTCTTACACAACTACACTGACTCAGAAAGGAAAAAGGCTTCTTGCCTTCGAATTCACTGGCATGTAATAATTAGCATTTGCCATGTAAATCCCTTCCCAGAGGCCATGTGCTGCCGCTGCTTACTCTGACCCTTACAGGATTTTTCAGGTACTCTGCACTGAACAAATTAAAAAATGGATGACTGCGCATTTCTTCAGGTTCAGAGCCCAAAACTTGTTCTGCTTGCCTGCCTGTGGGAGCACGCTGCTCATACTCTGGCAGTGTAGCATTTCCAGCAGTCTGTGGGTGACTCTCGCTACCTGTGCACCACTTTAGGTATAAAAACAACTCTCTAGAAAGAAATCTGACCACTATTGAACTTTCTTGCTATATGAAAGTACTTCAGGAACTAATTAATATCGCATTACCCACACACCAGTCCTATGGAATAGTGACTGTTACAATACTGAACAAATTCAAGGGTATAGAAAAGCAAACATAGATTATTTGCTTAAATATTGCTTTTAACTTCAATTTTGAGACCTTCCACTGCATGTCAGAGTTTTATGAGCCTTATTCTCACTTGCTTTTACACTAAAGAAATTGGCTATGACTCTATCAGGCAGGCCTGAACTTGATGTAACATGGCCAAGGTTGCTTGCAACTGAGAGATTTGATCTCTTCAGCAATGCCCTTCACTGCATCCTTCAGGATATACAAAGAAGATCTGGAGACTTCACAGCTTCAAAGTCAATATTTTTTTCAAGCATCCTTCCAGTTTGTTTATTGACATAATTCTTATGTCAGTAAGGTTGATATAATCAAATTTGATTTATTAACCCTTCCCTACAGAATCCTCTGTATGACTTAAAATGTATTCAGATAGCTTTTTATTGTCAATTTTGTTATTTCATGTGGGGTTTTTTCCTAATATATGGGAGTTTATATCCATTTTTTCCCAATGTGCAATAACTTTTTTAATTGCAATAGCATAGTGCATAAAGCAAAAGTGGTTTCATTTATGAACAAGACAATCTATCATAGCTCTTTTAATTGTTTTTGTTATTTATATCTTGAACTATAATCCATTAATCATTTGTGAGCTATTCATGCCACATTTGTATCCATTAAAACACTGGGCTGAAAAACCAAGTAGACAACATTTGAAAAAAAATATTATTTTGTTGGATGAGATCCAAAAATAAGGCAATAATACTGCATCTATGTAGAAAAATTGGTACTCTTATGACCAATTCATGTCTATAAATTTATAAATAATAACATAATATATATGCTATATACAGCTAAAGATATAATGTAAACTAATTTAAATAGAATTAGGTAAAATATTTATACAGAAAACACAAATTGACTGAAATATTACTTCTATATTTATATATCATATATATATCATATATATATCATATTAAAATAAAGCAAAAATATATTGAAAGGCTTGAAGTATAGTGTATTGGTTTATATATATTAATTGGTCAAAAGAATGTCTATTCTCTCTTTATAGCTATTTTATGTCTTGAAAGCCATATATATATATATTCCTGATTTGCTCACATTATTCAACATTCATATTAAAATAAAGCAAAAATATATTGAAAGGCTTGAATTGAAACATGACTTCAACAAAATAGAATAAGAAGAAACCCTGGCTATTTTGAGTCATTTTCAAGAAAACAAAGGTGCCCTTTTTATTTACAAGTTATTTTAATATGTCTGAGAGGGTTTTCATGCATTTCAGAATGAAAAATCTTTGGGTTCTATGCTCTTTATGGAAGGGATCTTTTTTCCCAAACAGTTCCAATAGTGTGGAATAACTGATCTGAAAAGTTCTTAGTTTAACTGTTTTGTATAGAGTTTTTGTGTTTTATTATTCCCACAGATCAATAATCCACACATTACAATACACAAGGCTTCCCTTTAGAATTTTAAACCTGCCCACACCTCTTAATCATAAAGTTCTTCCCAGAGTATTTCTAAGCATCTGGCATGGCAGTCGATTGTGACAAGAAAGGAAGGTCCTTGAAGAAGATAATGAAAGATTAATATTGCAAGTGGGAGTCAAAGTGGCAGTGGTAGAACTTGTTCTTTAGTGATCTGTAAGAAAATTGTGTTTGCTTACTGATGGAAGCATCCATCTTATAAGCAAAGTATTGTCACTGATAATTTTCTTTTGTCTTGATTTCAGTACCATCCTTCCACTAAACTTTCTGCTTTTTAATCAACATTCTCAAGGGAAGGTAATCAGACATAAAATACAAACTGGTGATCCATAAGATACCACAGGATTATCCCAATAATGGTTAAATATCTAAAAAACAAATCATTGCATGTCTCCATATGCATAAATAAGGAAACAAAGAAGGTGGGATGAAATGAAAAAAGTTAGTGGTAGCTGCAGCCTAAGGTGGACTCTCGGGTAAATTTTAGTCCCCTTTCATTTTATTCTGCTAAGATTGGAAGATTCTTTCATAAAATAAAAAAAGGGAAAAAAAACCTGATCTAAAAGATAACAAATGACAAAAACAAGATGACAGATACAAAGATTTCAGCCATGTACACATTTCAAAGACTCCCTTTCAAAAATGTATGAAAAGACATCAAACAAAAGCTGCACAGATAATTCAGAAAGCCTAACACTTAACATCATTTGAAATTTCACAATGCAAGTCCATTTTGATCTATGAATTAAACCTACACTGCTAAAATCAGGGCAAGCCTCAAATTAAAGGAAGGAGGCATGCCCTGTATTAAACATATTTTACAATATAACCTGAATTACAGCTTGCTTGTATTTATCATAGTATTAATAATATGTTTTTCTTAGTCTAAGAACTAAAAATAGTTATGTTGTATTACATGAATGAGGCAATAAATATTTATCTATAGTAATTAATAATACCGGTTACCAGACTTTCCATCCACAAAGTTAGTAATTAATCCTTATAAGCAAAGCTAGTTGAAAGATCTGTCTTAAATAATTTATCTAAAGGTGCATTATCATCTTTTATTCCCAAGAATTTCCTGCTGATATTTCCTAAAGAAGTGAACAGGAATGTGATTCCCATGTGTAGTTCAAATTGTGTTCATTCTTAATGAGGTCTTACTCATTACGTGGGATTATTTTCATTTCCAGATGACCATTAGGAATATCCAGTGACTTAGGTGATCTTTGGAAAGCATCCTTAATTGTTGGTTCAGTTTCCAAGTGCATGAACAGAAATTAGTATTTAAGCAGTGCAGTCACATTTGAAAGCTGTTATTTACACTCGAAAGCAGAGACATAAAGGCTGGAAGTATTGACAGCTTGCCCAGATATTCAGAGGAATGTTGTCTTTGGTCCTGCATCTCTGACTGACATGATTGTCAGCTGAACCGACATAAAAGGGACTTTGTCATTATAAAATAAATTTGTTTTACTATATTGACACTTCTTGCTATGGTGTTCCTTTCTCTGTGAAATGGTGAGAGTTATGTTAAATTAGGAAGCGTCTGGCCCTGAACCTTCAGAGTGTAAATCTGTTGCCTAATTGATCATGACCACATTACATCGTTTCCAATATGATTTTCTTTGTCTACATGAGGTTATAACAGCTGCTTAAAGGATATTAATGTGTTAGCAAACTTGATTTAAATGCTTTTTATTCCTGAAGTCTGGAGAAGAAGAACTGTAGGATCAATAAAGACAGCTGTTTTTTAGCATTACCTCTTAGCCATTATGGTTTGGTAATGATTCATCCATCAGATTTTGTACCAGGACCTAAGGATGCATAAATATCAGCAGGTGAAAGATTTGCAAATTACTGTTTATTCACCGAAAAGAGAGCTTCAATGAAGAATGCTTGGGAGAAGATGAAAAAAGCTTGGAAGAAAATGCTTACCTTGTTCATTCTTGAAATGTATTTTAAAAGTAAGAGCCTTTAGCCCTTGTGCTTCCACTCTGTAGATGTGATGTGGCACAGAGGTCCTCAGCTCTGCCCCATCCCTACCTTCACTCTGAGAGATGGCAAGAGGGCAGAGAGCAGCTGCTGTCCAAAGCAAGAGCTGGAGGAGCCTGTGCCCATGTTTGGGAAAGGGAATGGGCTGCTGCAAGTACAGAGCTGAGGTGTGTTCAGGGTCCCTGTCTTCTCTGCACGTGGTTCTTTTGCCAAGAATAGAGGTTATGATAATAAATACTTGTTTTCTGCAGACTGGAGACAACTCTGTCATAAATATTCTCTCTTCTAGGCAGTTTGCACTTTTGTTTCATGTAAGTAGCTCCTTCCTTTACTTTGATACCTCATTATCCCTCTGCTTCCCAAACTTGCTATACAGCAGCAGCAAGGCTGAAAATGTCTACTTAGCTTTCAGTCTTTAAAGCTGCAGAGAATAAGGAGGATGGGAGCCTTTCTGCACGTATTGTTTTGTTGCATTTTATTATATCTGTTTCTTGAAGGGAAAGCCAGATTAAAAAAGCAGAGAATGGATTTTTACCTTCCACTATAATAATGGTTCCAGTACAAAAGGTCAGTAGTGGATGGCTAGTGGATATACTTTTTTTTTTTTCTTTTAATATCAAGAAACAGCTATGCTTGAATCTGGCTTCTCAGGAAACAACTTGGACAAAAATGTGCTTCTGACACAAAAAACTGCAAGCATGGCCAGAGGCACATGGACCTGGATCTATCTGCACTGTTAAGAGGGGATGGTTCTCTCTTTCAAGAACTGAATTCACAATCCAGCAAGTAAAAAGAGGAGGGATAAGAGGGGTGATGCAGCATAGCTTCGTGGTTTTATGTTTAAAAGCAAAAGGAAAACAAAGTAAATGCCAGCCTGGTAACAAATATATACTGAGACACTTAATTTAGGGCCAAACCTTTCTTTCTTCTCTTCCCCCCAAGTTTCTCTCTCTCTGACCCCATGCATCCAAGCTAGACATGAGTTACATGTGATTGTAGGAGGGCTGGTTCAGTGGTAGCTCATGCCTGCTGCAGGTCTGTGAGAGCTGACTGCTCTCCTGCCCGTGCTTGTGAGCGTTGCTGGGCTCATGTGACAACTGCCCAAGCTTCCAGAAAAGCCTTAAGTAAATGGTAGATGCTGATTTCTACTGGTTGATGATAAAATCGTACAAAGTCCTGTTCTTTAGAGCAGAATGAAGCTTGCCATGGCAAACATTTCCAAGTAAAAATGGGATGTTACCATACAAAGAAAAAAAAGTGTTGAATACAACTTAAATAACCTGGAAAACATTTTCATAATTAAAAGAAAAATCAGCCCAGAAATATTTTTGAAATGTTCAGAAATCCTTTTTCCTGAGTGTGGTCTCTGCTGGCATGAGAGCATCTCATCACAAACCAGCCTCTGACCACTCATTCAACCAAGCCCCATAGCCTGTACTGTCAACGTGTCCCTGCATTCTGAATAAGTCAGCAAGAGCAATTTGAGTGTCCTGTCCCCTTTGAGAGTCTTAGATTGCCCCACTGGATCCTGGTAGATAAGTTTTTCATTGTTGTTTGAAAATAACCCTCAAGACAAGCGGGCATTCTAAAAAAAAAGTCATAGATGTGTAATTATAATGCAAGTTAATCCACTCCTTATCATAGAAAATAAAGTGCTTTTGTGAAAGACTGTATCCATGTTCTGAAGACTATTGTGTTTACTGGATTAAAAAACAATTCTCCTGGGGAAGAAGCTGTATCTTTGACTTAAGATACATAATCAATAACCTGGCAAGGCACTCAGGCTACGTATTCACTAAGGAGCTGCTTTAATCAAACACATCCATGTCTCTTTTAGGATTGTCAGCTACACTAAAACAGTATTTCCAGCTCTTGTTTTCATCATGTTAGTCCTACATGACAGTTCTGTGTCATCTGACAACCCTAATCCATCTCAAGGTTAGAATCTATTTTGTATTTCAAATCTCCCAAATCTCTGACTACTTAGTTTAAGTAGGATTAACATAAGCACCAGAAACCACAGAGAAGCAACGAAAGCCAAGATTATGCTTTGATCTGCTCAAGTAGACATTTGCTGAACTCCAGCAATACAATGAGCAGCAAAGCAGAGAACAGGAGAGCGCAGCCTCAGAGCAAAGCTTTGTGATGGATGTGCACTGGTAGGAAATTACCAGCTATGTTGTGTGCTTCATTAAAAATTTTTACAGAGAAAGTTAGAAAAATACCAAGACTGTTCTTATCAATGAAGCAGAAGCAGATTTTGTTTCAACACAATTTTTAGTCCACTCAACAGAGTAAAATCGCTCAGGAAAGTGTTCCTTACGGTACTGGAATTTAAATGAGGGTTATTCCTGGCCCTATATATGCAATAACAGGCATCTGAATGAGAAGTATTTGTCTGCTTATAAGTGCAGAGATTACCTTTAGCAATTGCTACCAGCTCAGTTGACAGGGTTGAGTAAGCTCTGTCTGCTGTGTACCAAGCCCTGATCCTGCATTTCTGATGCAGGTTTGATTTAAGTTTAATTAATGAAACAATCTAATGGAATTGATCAGTTTTGTTTTCTATTTGCTAGACTTAGAATTTATTTTATAGGACAGCTTTTCTGGTTCTGTGCTCATGTATGCACAGTACAAAAAGAGTTTTGTTTAGTCATAGCCCAAGAAAGTAGATTGTCTCTCTATGATTTTTCTAAAAATAAGTGTAAAAAGAAATGAACAACTTAAATACTAAAATAAGATTTTAAATAATCTTAATTATAATGATATTTTTCCTATTAAACTGTCAACTTGTATAACCAGTCACATGTTAATAATCACTTTAACAATCCTTTACCATTTCAATTTTTTCTTTAAATGTATGATTTTCAAATGGAAGTGCTCCACTGAAGAAGGTTGCTGATATTAATCTCATATTTAAAATTATAGTGGGAATGTTGCACATATTCTGAATATGAGCTTTTGCAAAGCATTTTACAGAACACTGTCTCATTGCCTAGAACAGAGAGCATATTTTAGTTCTGAAAAACTGGGGGTTTGTGTTCATTATTATTTTGTATGTTTCTTTACACCTTCAGAATAATGGTGTCGTATTTCCTATTCCCTGAACTAACTAATATTCTTCCCATTTTTATTTTGTTTGGAGTTTGATTGGATATTTGAGGCGTTTTTTGTTGTTGCTGCTGTTACATTAATGTGGAGTGCTCTGGCTTCTGAGTTTCAAGTAATAATAATGAGAGAAAACACAAATTTTTTTGCATACTATAGATCTATAAAAAATAGAAGAAAACTCTCTCCTCTCCTCTCTTCTCCTCTCCTCTCCTCTCCTCTCCTCTCCTCTCTCCTCCCTGTTGCTCCTGGTCAGTTTTGGGATGGCTTGTGAGCTAGGACATTGGCAGGAATGATGGAGTGGCACACTCAGGTGGATATAGGGACAAAAGTAAAAGGTATAGCATAAAAATTGCAAACACTGAAGATTTTTGGTGGGTTTTTTTTGTTTTTCTTTTTATGTTGGCATTGAAACAGGTGTGTCAGCTCCGTGTTTTACAGACAGGTCCCTCAGCATTGCTGAGCTAAAGTGGCAGAACTTGAGCCTCCTCCGAGCATAACCATAACACTTTGTTCAGCTTAGAAGTGCTTCTTTTAAGAGACAAGCTGTCCCATCTGTGACCCAGGGAGCACTTTCAAGTCTACCTGCTGAAGACCTTGTGGATAGAGCAAGAAACGAGCACCTTGGAATTATTCAGCAAACCTGTTGGATTGTTTTGATTCATGTCTGGACTTGTGGCTTCTGTCCTAATGCAGTATAGGCAGGCAGAAGATACTTTCCATCTGTGCTTTTAATGGGCAGTGGGAGTGTTGAAAGTATCTCTGAAGGGACATTAAATCCTTGCCAGTCTGTCACACCAAGAGCAGGAAGGGGTCTCCAGCCAGCTGAATCCATCTGTCCCTGTACAAATGTCACGGATCACCTGCAACCAGGTCACCTGCAAGGGAGGGGTCTCCAGCCAGCTGAATCCTTCTGGCAGCCAGTCGCCATCTGTCCCTGTACAAATGTCACGGATCACCTGCAACCAGGTCACCTGCAAGGCTTCATTTGGGGATGTGAGGGGCAGGAAGGATGCACCATTCTCCTGTTTCTTCTGAAATCTCTGTGGACCATCAGCACAGCCAACAGCACCTGGAGGAGCTGCCTCCTCCTGCCTCGTGTTAGGTTATTGAGTGTGCTGCCAGCTGCATGTCATGGGACAGCAATCCTGGCTTTTTCTTGTGACCCCAGCCTTTCCAGCATGCTGCCTAGGTGCAGAGAGCCACACTGAAGGCTGCCCCAGGAGCCAGTGTCCCTCCTGCTCTGGATGTGGATGTGTCTGTCTCACCCTGAGACTCAGTACCCTCCCACTGCTATCTGGCCCAGTGAAATTATCATCCTAACCTCAATAAAGCACTTCATTATTTTCAGTGTTGTAATTCCACAGGAATGCTTATAAAGAGGACAAGATAGGAAACTGTGGGATGATGGAATTCTGCAATACAATAAAAAGGGATTATTTTTCTTAATAAAAAGGGCTTTTCTGAGACTTGCAAGCCCAATGCACTCAGCTGTCCTTTTAGTACTGAAAATCCACTTTTTTTTTTAAGGCTCATATGCAGTAAAATGCTCAACTGAGTCTCCCTGTGTCTTTTCCTCTCAAAAAGATCTGGTAATGTGTCCCACTATATGATGTTATAGAAAATCGCCTTTGTTCTGCAGCTCTTAGCTGATTTCTAGGGGTGACAGCTAGTTCAGCTCAGACCTGCTTTCATTTAGAAGCTCATGCCCATTACAGCAAGCAACTCCTTTTTCTAGTGCCATGTTAAAAACAACCCATCACTACTTTTATGTAACTTATAGGTCTTTTCAGGAAAAAAGGTCTGAGTTGCAGAGTTTGGCTCCATCAAATATTCCCTTTCACTCAAACAGCTGTTTTCATATCGACCTGTTTCATACCTGGGATAAATCTGGGCATTTTAAAGGGGAGGTAGCACCTGCTGAAGCCTTTTTTTGCTTTGTGCATGCTAGGAATTCAAATGTTGGGTTTACAGACCACAAGAAAAGGATCCTACTGCCTTCTTCAGACTTTCCTACAGAAAAAATTATCTGTGTAACTAATTTAATGCTTAGCTGGAGATAAAGAGGGAGAAAGATGGTAGTCTCATGATTTTCCTTGTAATTGTGATTTGGGATTAAGGTAGCAGGAAAGCAAGGAGATTGGTATTTAATAAATTTCAATTAATAAAATTCAAGATAATATAGGTCCAGCTTCTCTCATTTATCCTGGTGCTGGACCAATAAGATGAAACATCTTATGCCAGTATAACACTTCATGTCATACTGAGAGGAGTACCTCTCATACAATACTGTCTGAAAAATCAGAGATAATTCTCCAAAAATAGCCGGGAGGAAAACATCTAGCTCATTTTCACTCTTCAGTGTATGTTGTTCATACATTAATCTGTGTGTTGTTCTGTTCAGTCTAGCTAATCAATATGTCTGAATCTGCCAATATAACTTGTTTCTGCAGATAATCTTCTAATTTAATAAGATGAAATGCATGCTACAAATTCCTCTCTTTTCTTTCTAGACTCAGGGAGAAGAAAATGTAATAAGTAACATCTGATCTGAATGAAAACCACTTACTTATGGTTGCTGCATGAGATAGAGGCTCGGAGAGAGACAAGGAAAGAGCTCTCTCCACCTACCTTAGATTGCTACAATTAGACCAGTGGACTTGTTAGCTACTCAAGATCTCTTGTGAGGGCAAACCAAACAGGAATATGACTCATGTCCTGTGAATCATCATTTGAAAAAACCTGGAGAGGTCTGCTGACTTTCCAAGAGTCTAATTTCTTAGCTAGAACTTATACTTTTTAGTCTAAAAGTTGGGCAGTGTGAACATCCCTAAATATTCTATCAGCTTTATATATCCAGCCTTCAAGCTGTAATCAATTTTTCTTTCCTTCATTCTATTTTTACTGCTCTGCTGAAATTACAGAAGCCCCAACCTGGAGTCTGTCCAATAGCCATAGCTTCTCATGGATAATGAAAACTGACCCACAGCCAAGAGAAAATTGAGTGATAGAGGGGAACCTTTTTTATTTGGGCTTTGAGAATCCCATTTTCTTCTCTCTTTCAGGCCAGTGCAAATGGGGTTACAAAAATATCCACTGCTTCAATCAATCACCTCTGTCATGGTATCTCATGTCTATGATCCCTCTTTCCATTTCAAATAGTAAAAATCTTCACATATTTACTTTCAAAGCCTATCCTTGATGTTTCTTTATTCTTTTTATGCATGAATAATCTATGAAACTATTGATGCCCTGCACTTACACACTTCCATTAATGCTGACCTTGACATCCAACATATATTTTTCTTCTTTTCATGGGAGAAGTTCTACAGGTCTGTTCAGTATCTTCACTCGGGGCATATGCACTAGTTATCAACCTTTAAATCTCCTCCAAAGCTGTACCTATTCTGCATTTGAATCCCACTTAACATTAACCAATGATGTATTTTGCTGTGAGTTATCATAATAGTTTCACCGTCTAATTTCCCTAGACACTCACTCTGAATGGGACACACCGCAATGTTTTCTTACATGTAAAATGACCTTTAAAAGGTCCTGGACCTCAGATTGGGCACACTTGACATGTTTTTTCACAAAAAAAAAAAAAAAAAAAAATGAGATTTTTCTTTTTTTTTTAAAAAAAAAAAAAAAAAAAAATAAAAGTCAGATGTTCCTTCTTCTTTGAATGAAGACATGGAAATTTGAAATGAAATATAAGAAACAGGATCTAATTTTTCTTGACCAGTCAACAGCTTGCTGTCTAAAGTGGTGCACAAGGCAACCTCTATCTGTATTCTAAAATGTCTGTCCAGGAAGATAACCCAGTTGGACTGGACACAATACCAAAGTACTCTGAGTCAGCAGAAAGTCCCTCTTTGACTTGTTTAAACACAAACTTACACCCAGAGGGAGAAAAAGCTAATATTAGAATGCTTCACATTTCTTCATTCTGAACTAGCTGTGCTGGAGATGCAGAGAGGACAGACAAAATCCATTAAGTGTATTGAGGAAGATTCATAGTGTCTAGATTCTTTCTACCCATTATTATGCTGGCAGCTTCAAAAAGGTGTCAATTTGCTGTGCCAAAATATGGAACTAAAACCAGAAATCCTCTTTTGGATTCATGAGAAGAGAAACTATCTGTTTGTGATTCATGATGAAAATATATGTTATATATGAGTGTAAAAGTAGCCAGTTTTGTGTTGCATAGAAAATTGCCTTGTAAATATTTTTCACATTGACTTGCTCATAGTCCTTATGCTTTATATGCAGGATGAGCCCTGAGTTTGAAGTGTGTTTATTATTTAAAGGCTTGTTTTGATATATCAAGGTCTCTCCCATTCCTCTGGATGATCCTTTCCTTTGAAGGTTCACTACCTGATTGAAATGAGAATTTCCATCCACTGCATCAAACAAGCAATGATCTCTCCTGAAAGGTTCTGTATTTAATGGTATCATGTGTGATGGGAGTAGAGAGGGCAGGGGAATTTTTTTCTTTCCAAATCCCTGGTCATCTTGTTATGTGTAATAATGTAGAACCTACCATGTTACAGATGGCAGAACTGATGTAACCTTGGTGTTTCTCTAATGGAATTCAAGCCCAGGTAATAAATGAGCTGTATGCTAAAGGCAGAATGAGAAGTTCAGAGGGGAAGGTAATGAACCCAGTACTGTCAAATACCTTTATCTCAACCATCACTATAGTTCTGCAGTATACAAATTTTTGAAACATGAGACAAGAAAATAAAAGTGTAAGCTCAATTTTTTTTATATTGGAATATTCACAGATTAGTTCCTTTCTCGTATTACATCCTTTACCTATTACCAGGTGCTTTCCTGGAGGTGCTTTATTCTTATTTTTGCTGTTACTACCATTGCTCTGTGCATGTTAGCAAGGCATATGCAATAGGAATTCCTGATTAAAAATACTTAATTTTCTTGTTGTCCTGAGAATTCTCATATTCTAAAAGCAAATCTTGTAATAGCTTTTATTTACATGGTAAATCACTGGGTGCACACTGAACTAAATGGAGTTTGCAGCAAATAAGGGTCTCTTCCATTCTTAATAAAATTTGGAGTCTTTCCCTTCAAGTAGTTTACTGTTACTAGAAGACTGACAGATCTACTGGGGAGACAAATCATGGTCACCATCTTGGCTGCTCTGGAACAATGGAGTTTTCTAGAGTTCAGCTAAACATCCTTGAGGAGATAAATGCTATTGGGACCAGGGTTATACTTTGTCTTACGCTACAGCTACGAGACAAACTTAAAATTCACCACCTTCTTTCTAAAAAGGTGGTTTTTTCATCTTGTCTTCTGTCACTTAAAAGTGCAGCAACATATAGGTGCAAATACATTATATTTTTATATAAATTCATCACTGAGGAGGCCCCAGGTGGACCAGGGTGTCCACTTTTGCACACGTACACACACAGCCCATGACAGAAATGGAGAAACCTCAGGGGATCAGCAGACAACAACCCCAGCAGTGAGGTATGGACAATATGATCTGCACAGAGGAACTCGTGGTGCTGAGCTTGATCAGTCTAGCAAAGTGAAGGGTGAGAGATATATGCTTCAAATCCATTTCAGTTTGAAGGGCAGACAAGGATAATGGAGCCAGTTGGTGCTGGCTAACACCATGCAGTGTATCAAGGCGCCGTGGCCAAACTGTGGCTGACAAGCTTCAGAATGGACATTAGGAAAAAAATTCCCTGGAAAATTATTAATTATTTTTAATGTTAGCACTTGTGTCTGAAAGTTCCGTTTATTTACTACATCTCTGCATCAAATTGTATGCAAATCTAAAATCTTTGTTCTACCTTTTGGTTAAGCAATTAAAGATACATATGGGCAAATTTGGTGCAAGCTCAGACAAAGGCCACAAAAACTTCAAAAGGCAGATTTCAGATTGTTCTGTGCATGAATATTCAAATGATTTCTCTTCTTTGGTGAGGAGAGAGGCTGATCATTACAATAGTCTGCATACTTGAAAATGGCAGGTTTTTTAATTCACTGTACTGCATTCTCTCGATTTGCATCACACAGTGCTCTGATTTTGTTCTGACCCAGAAGATTCTGCAATTTACAACTGAAAATTTATCTTGCACATGGTCTTGCATTATGTGGTTCATTGGTCTGCCTCTCAGATATTCAGCGTATTCTGTGTGTCAATAGATAGGAGATTTGGCAGCCTGACCTCTGATGTACCCACAAAATACCTGACCCAAGATTGCTAAGGCTGTAGAAGCACAGCTTTTGATGCAAAATTTTTGGAGAACCTTTGATCTAAAAATATAATCATTTCATTAAGCACTGTCATATAAAGAACACTTTAAAAGGTTAAAAAAGGTTAGTAGGTGAGCAAAACCCTGACTAGGATAGGCAGCAATGAAAGGTTTTGACATCTCAAATTCACTTGAGGTCTCTCCCACTGAAATATGCTGAAATGAGCAACCAATGCTCTCAATCTTTTTTGAACAGCTAAATTTCTGCCGTTTTCAACAAAGAACTTAGCTAGGTTTCTTTAACTCCGTTCTGTGGTATTTTTGCCCCCAACTTTATAGTGATTCCACATGTGAAAAAAATCATTAAATCTCATGCACTTTGATTTATAGCTTCAACTTTAGATCTTGTTATGTTAGGATATGCTTTGGTGTTGGATCAGCATCTACTGGCTACAGGTAAATCCAGGTGCAGCCTTACTTCAGCAATTGTGGGAGGCTGTCTCTGCTCCAGAGATATTGGAATTACACAAGACAAGTAAACTGCAGGAGGGAAAATGCAGGGAGCATGAGAGGATCCCACCCTTGTCAGAATGGATCATAAAGCTGGCCATCTTTTTGTTCACTGAACTACTCCTCAGCCATGGTGTAAAGACATCTATCCCTGAAATATAAGCCAAGTGACACAGAACGTTGTAATGAAACAGTAAAAGGACAAGCCACAGGGAGGCAAGGGGAAAATAATACAAGTGAGGTCAACAATGTCGTTAAGAGCAATCATTAAAAGAAAGAAGTTCGTTAACTGCTGTTCCAGATTCTGCTCTGTTCTTGAAACAATGTACTGCTATTTTCTTCTTTCCTCTAGCCTGGTATATTACTTCTTTGTTTGCTTAATGACACCAGACATGTACTTAAGAAAATTGCACACCAAGGATCTGATTTATTGCCTAAGATTCTATTTGCATGAAAAAAACAACACCAAAGCAGTATTTGACAGATACTTATCAATTCAACTCCTAAGGGGTGCATTTTGATTCAATTGTGCAAGGAATTAGGCATGCAGTTACCTATAATGTTTATTTAAATCTGTGAGAATTTAGTACTTCTCCTCAGGAAGTGAAATTGCAAGCAGACTGTCTGGATTCAAGCGCATTACAAGTACAACTTTGCTGTCTTGACCCACACAAAACTCTGCCATTTTATTCTACATTATCTCAAAAATATTTCAGTTAAACTTAATGTTATCTTGGTTCTGCCATTTCCAGGCCACTAACAAAAACGATTCCAAGTTGCCTAAGGCTAGTCCAACCAGTATGAGTTCATTATTGGAGGAATGAAACCTTCCTTTCCTCTCCACATCCTCTTCAAAGTACATTCAGAAGTCCATCTAGCAAAAAACTTTACAGAAGAGAGACTTGCTTATTACAAAGGCAAAGATATAAAACTCAGGGGATTTCCCATTTTACTGACAGTGAAACTTTTTTTCTGTGTTAGCATAATGGATACAAATGCATTTTGTTTGAAATCAGCTACCAGGGCAAGCTAATTGATTTTAAACTGTTGGCAGAAATAGGAAAAAATATTGATAAAAAAAAGAGAAATAATTATTTCATGCTTACAGCTGACTGGGAATTTTCCAGCAAAACAAAAGATGCAATAAAATATAAATTTGTCATTACCATCTGCTCCTCAAAGTCCTAATACTTTATGAACATTGATGCACGAAGTTTTAAAATGCCCATGTTATGTAGAAAACTATTTATTAGCCTGTTTTATAGATGCACAGCTTTCTGTGGGACATTTGCTTAGACATTAATTTAATGCTATGGGAGCACCTCTGGGTCAGACTTTCAGGTGGCCAATTCCCCATATTATCTGTGGCATTTAGGCTTCTAAATTGCTTTTTAGCTGGAGAAACAGCTGCTTTGTGGGTCAGGCTTTTAAAATAATCTTCAAACATTCGTTGACAGAGAGACATGCTGATGTACATGATATATCTAGAGAACAAAAAATAAAAGTCCCAGTGGTGCCAGCTGAGATGGAGGAATCTGACCTTCTGTATTTTAATGTGTAAGGAAACTAGCTCTTTCTTCATTAGAGAAATAGTTGAGCAATGAATGAAGCATGTATTCATACAGAGAAAACCAGCATGAAAGATTATGGAGTAATGCACCAGGGATAATTCACAAGAAGGAATGCATGCAAATAGAGCATCATATTAAGGCAGGAGGTAGAGGCTCTAATACCAGACCCAGCCCTCCAAATATAAATGACAATATGGTTATGTTACTTTAACTTTTTGTTCCATTTCATCCTCTCTCCTTTTGTCTGCCTGTTCTATCTAGACACTAAGCTTCTTAAAGCATGGACTGTGGTTTTTGTGCTCGCACAATGCACAGAACAATAATGGCTCCATGCTCAGCTGGAACTTTTAGACAGCATCATAATAGAACTAATTAATGGTAATGAGATCTATGGAGTATTTCAGATGCTGCTTTGTAAAGATATCTGTGCTGGGTCTGAGCTGTGAGATTTCTCATATACACAGTGAATCAAATCCTATTCTGCCAGCTGAACAAGGAAGGTTTCCATGGCTAGTGGGTAAGAAGTATGGTTTCTCCACATCAAAGCACATTGGGAAAATCCTACCAGGAACAATAACTAGACAAATATCTACTTGCAAGAGGGATCTATTAGTAATGGAAGCCTTGGTTTTGTTATTTTTCTTCTTTTGCAGTGTCCAGCTATATAATAAAAGGGAATCATATTAGTAAAAATTCTTGTGATGTTATTAGCAATAATTCTGATAATGTTAGCATGGTAATGACATTGTCTACTTCTTTGGTTTGGTTTCACTTGGGACGCCCATAATTTTGTTGTCTGATTTCTTGAAAAGGGAAACAAGCCAACCCTGTTTCCAGGGAAGGGTGTTATTTAGTCTGACTTATTCAGTCACCCTCAGCAGCCACTCCTATGTCTGTTCATACATACCCCTTCTAGCTCTTCAGTGCGGTTATGCATAGAAGAGTTGGAAGGGACCCATCAGGATAATCAAGTCCCACTCCCAGACCTGTGCAGGACACCCCAAGAGTCACACCGTGTGCCTGAGAGCAGTGTCCAAGCTTCCTGAACTCTGTCAGGCTTGGTGCTGTGGCTGGTTCTCTGAGGAGCCTGTCCCAGTGCCCAGCCATCCTCTGGAGGAAAAACCTTTACCTGGTGTCCTACCTCAACCTCCCCTGACCTTGCTTCCTGTCATTTCCTCAAGTCCTGTCACTGGTCACCGGAGCAAAAAGATCAGTCCCTGTCCCTCTGCTTCCCTTCATGAGGATGTTGAAGACTGAGGTCTCCCCTCTGTCTTCTCTTCTCCAGGCTGCACAGACAAAGTGACCTCAGTCACTCATCACACAGCTTTTCCTCAAGGCTCTTCACCATCCCTATGGTGTAGTACTATGTAGAGCTAAACTTGATTATTTTTCTGGAAATATCTTCCTAGGTTAAGGGGGCTGAGTGGTTCAAATGTTTGAATTTATTTGTCATAAACTTGTGTGTTGCTCCAGGTTGTTGCAATATAACCATGGTAATACAGGGAACAATCACAGATAACAGTGAAGAGGAAGCAGCATAGAGGAAAAGGATTAGCATAGTCTGAGTGAGGACACATTAGTCTTTCACATTTTTTCTGCCTCAAGGAAGGTGGGCAGAGGTTTTCTGTTTGGGTTGGATAAATCCCAGCGATGCTGACTGTGGAAACATCGACAAAAGGTTCCTTGTTGTCATTGTTCTGCTGTTTGGGTTTTGTTTGTTTGTTTTTAACAAGAAACTTAAGCAAAGCTGATACACAACCACCTACCAATCTCCCTGCCCAATTCCTGTGCGTGTGCTAGCTCACTGCCAAAACAGCAAATGCAGCACACACTAAACATGGCATATTTTTGCATTAAGTAAAGAAGTCATAAATGAACTTGGTTCCCACTTGGGCTGACTTTTTTTAATGAGGACTTCATGCAGAGAAAGATGACTAGTCAAGTACATTTTCCTCTACTCAGTTTCACCATGGAGTTTTATGCTTTATTTATTTTTAAATTAATGATTAGGGAGGAATCTGCAGATTTTGGGTGGTTTATATCAGTGGAAAAAAATGTGGCCAATTTTTTTACCACCAAGACGGGTTTTTTAGCTTTCCATGAGCAGATATTAATCTGTGTTGCATTTAGAATAAGAATTTCACAGACTTTTCTCCAATCTCTTTTATTTTTTCCTCATTCTTAATTTATGATCACTATGTTTGGAAGTGGCAAAATATTTTCTTTTCTTTCTGACATGGAGTATTGTTCTTCTGCTTGTCAGTTCCTCTTGATCAGCCTTCAGTGTTCCCACAACAGAGATGCAGGGGTAAAACTCTTCTATAGGCAGAGTTCTGGTCTCTGTCTTATTATCCATGAGTTGCAGTTACCATATCAGAATTTTTTCTGAACTGGTATTACAGGATTTTTTTTTCTTTTAGGAAAGGAAAGGGTCATTTTTCTGATAAGACTCTGAAAAAAAGTTATCATTTATTCTGTCTACCTTGTACAGTTCTTAAAGAAGACCCACCTTCTCAGAAGTCATGCCCAGTAATAGAAAATTGTGAGGGGTATTTTTAAAAATAATTTTTTCAAAAACTTCCTGTCTTGCCAGAAGGGAGTATGGTGCCACTTATATTACTCAAAATAATAAAATGTCTAAAACCATTCTTTGTACATCTCACCATGTTTTTCCTTTCCGTAGCCTGCAGATATGTTGTACTATTCAGCTTTGAGTCTCAAGTTTGTCACTGTTGTGGTGGAAAACAGTATGTCCTTCCATCAGTTTGGGAAGATAGGAAAATAATAAAATACCCGAGTCTTTTTATGAAAAAAACTCCAAAATTCAGCGATGGGATACCTTTCTTTAGTGAGAGAATTTTGTGAACACTTGACTGTGCACAGAACACTTGTGAACACTTGACTGCACAGACTGTGCAGTTTTGTAGGAAACAGCATTTACTTGGGAAAAAGTTTTTCATCAGAATAAGCAATGCAGTTTTGGAGAAGACAAGCTTATAAAAAGTCTGTTTTGAACAATATAACCTCTGTTAAGGTTAGAGATCAGAACTCATAAAATTTGTTTGTTTTCCCTTCTAGTCAAAATTAATAGATTTATTTCATTCTCTTTTCTTTAATTGTTACATGACTCCATTGTTCACATAAATATTTTGTAGGGGAGAAATACTTAGGAATTAAGGTGTAAAAAATCATACAGGATGTGGTCTTGCTGCTAGCATTTCTTATGAAAATCACATCACTTAAAGAGCTCTATGGGAAAAAAAAGAAAAGCATCAGTAATATCTTTTTGCTGGATTAATGACAAACTGACTAATGTGCTCTACCCACTTTGTGCCATTCCAATGACATTGAATAGCTTTAAATATGGTTTTAATGGCATTATTGAAATGCTGTTGAACAACCAGTATGCACCAGAAAATCCATCCTTTCAAGTATAATTGATTGTATAGGCTCATTTCATGTTTCTTATATCCAAATGAGATTAACACATACTTTTGTTTAAATGTAAGATGAACACAGCACTCAGCTCTGTAGCTGTTATTCAGAAAAAGCTGTTTCCACTTTTCTGTTCAAGTGACAACTACTGGAACAGACCAGAAGGAATCAGAAATCATAAGCAAATGCATGTTTATGCAATTCAGAATACTGCAGTTCCTCTCTGGCCACTACCTCACAAGAAAGCAGCAAAATAATCCAGTATTGTAGAGGGATGATGGGTGGACATTCCTCCATGAGATTTATAACCTGTGATCCATGATCCATATCTCTGTGCAAATTGCCCCAAGTTACCACAAAGTAAACTAGGACATGAATTTACCTCTTTGTTTTTTAAGGCCACAACAAAGCCTAACTCATTCTGAAGTCTCCTCCATAGAACTGACAGAGAAGTTTTATAAATTGAGTACATTACTTTCACACTAATGATCCCAGTTTTACAATGAGTTAATATAAAATATAAACAACATATTTTATAACCACTAGTTAGTGCAACATGTGCACAATTAGCAGCCTTTATAAATACCCTTTCATGCATTTATTAAAGAGTCCATAAAAATGCCGAGTCCAATATATTTACTATTTTTTCTTCTCTGCAATAAAGCACCTTAGTATGAGTAGGAAAAGAATGACAAGCTGAAGTACTTTGCATCCCAATCCATCATTTAAATTATGCAGGAATTACTGGAAATGAATTTTTTGTACTTTAACAGAGCTCAAGTGTTTCTTAAGCCATAATAACACAATGGATATGGTGATCACTTCAGAGTAATCATGACATTGCAGCTCCTTCTCGAGCTCTAAAATACCATTCAGATGTTTTTCTCTATTTTAAGCTTTCAAAGCCCAAATTCTCTCTGCCAGTAGCAGTGCTTAACTGCATATGAAAATGAGAGGTGTTTCTCCATTGCTCATCAGCTCCTGTATCTGGCTCAGCTGAAACATCAGCACTAAAGACAGCCTTGAAGGGGAAGGCACAGTTTTTCAGCAAGAAGGTAGTTAAAAAAAAAAAAAAAGCCATATACCTCAGAACTTTTTATTATTCTCCTGTTGGGTAACTGAGGTTGATCTTATGATCATTATACACCATTCTTCTCTCTATGGGTATAATAATCAAAAGGTGATTACATCTCATCTTCATACCTCAGAAGATTTGCTCTGTGTTTGCCATGCTATCTATGTGCAGAAGAGACAATCTTGAAGTCTTCCTAAATAAGCGATAAATTTTCCATTTATCCATCAGAAAACCTGGGAAAGAATTCACCATTAAATTTTTAATGTATTTGCTGGCATATTTTGCATGTTACTGGAAAATTGTGAAGTTATCTGTAATTACAGTTATAAAATTCTATTATCAGGTTACAAGGAGTGTCTTGATAATTACAGTGTAAATTTGGTGGAGCTATCACAAGCTGCAGATTTTGAAATTTGGTTAGTATTGATCAGTGATCAGCATTTTGCTAGCTGTCATTATCAAAGTTATTCTTCTGAGGGTTATATCCAAAACTCTAAACACATGTCAATGACACTTGTCTCTGTAAGACTTCACAACTAAAATTAAAATTTCCTTAAGTACTGATTTTCTACAACTTTCCTGAAATCTAAGAAAATTTGTCTATAAATTCTTTCTTTAAAACTGTGCCTATCACTGGCATGAGTACTTCCAAATGTCCTTGGCCTTTGGAGATGTTAAAATCCAGACAAGAACTTTCATACTTCTGGCTTATGTATTTTCTTTGTCGTAAGAATCATGCTTTGGGATCCTGACAAATCACTTCACTGCATTTTATGTCACTGTTTTTAGTTTTTTTTCATGAAGAATATGTCATTTCAGTGGTTTGGTGATTTTTTTTTTTTCCCAGAAAATATTGAGTGTGTCTTTCAGGCCTCTGGAATGCTACTGGCAGTGATTCCATCATCTGCCCAGTTTGCATGAAAGAGAACTGATCAATGTTCACTGGAACAACCCCTGGGAAACCCCTCAATCTCAAGGCTCAGGATAGGCAGCTGTGTCACTTGTGCATGGCTGCCATAAAATGAGATTGATCAAAGGTTCTGTTGGGGGTTTAAACATCACATGACAGTTTTAACAGTAGGTGACCTCACTGTAAGTCAGCACTCAATGTCCCCACTCTGAGGACACAGTGCTGCTGGTCTCCTCATCACTCAGCTGAAATGAAAACCAACTTCTGGCCACTTGGACTTGTGAAGATTCACCGTATTTTTTTCTTTTTTTTTTTTTTCCCCAATTTAAAACCATTGCCATATTTGCATATGCCTAATGTTATTCACACAGAACTACAAAACAATCAATATAGTTTCACAGTTATATAAAGGTACAGAATAGGCCTAAAAGGGCTCTTAGGAGTTGTTCATTTCACATCTCTGCCTCCAGATAGCTAGAATGCAACAAACAGTTTTTTACCATGAGATAGATACGTGAGAAACCTTATTCAAAATTAGAAACTAGTAAATTGTTGCCATATTGTATTCTGGCAATAGCTACCTGCACTAAAATGGAAAGGAGAATTATTCCATAAAACAGAGAATGGACCTCAAGTGAGGTAAATCAACAAGGAGGCTGATCTCAAGCAAGCTCAGCACTAGGAAGTGATTCATAATTTATAATTCAAAGTATGTTGTAGGTCTTGGTAATCATCTAGATGGAAGGCACTATTTTAATATAAATCCCCCTGAATCTGTTATCTATTATCTATTATTGGCAGGTACTGAATTAAGTGAAAACTGAAAAATGTGTTTGAAAAGAAAAAGGAAGATGAATGTTTGTGGGCAGAGGAAAGCAGATTGTTGGAAAGGCTAGGGTGAAGGAGAATTGGGATTTATTAAAATTCATACACAGTGAATATTGGTCAAAACCGGCTCTGCTATTCGTAGAATCATAGAATTGCTGGGGGAGAAGGGACCCTTAAAGGCCATTAAGTCCATCTGCAGTGAGCAGGGACATCTTCAACTAGGTCAGGCTGCTCAGAGATCCATCTACCCTGACCGTGGGTGTTTCCAGGAATGTGGCATTCACCATTTCTCTGGGCAACTTGTTCCAATGTTTCACCCTGTTAGTCACAATGAATTTCTTCATTCTATCTAGTCTGACTCATCTTTAAGAGCATTATCCTTTGTCCTTTGCAGCAGGCCCTACTAATGTGTCTGTCCCCATTTTTTATAAGCCTCCTTTAAGCACTGAAGGGACACAATAAGTCCAGGCTGAACAGCTCCAACTCTCTCAGCCTTTCCTTTCAGAAGAGCTGTTCCATTCCTCAGTTCATTTTTGTGGTCTTCTGGACTTGCTCAAACCCTCTATGTCTTTTCCATACTGAGAGCTCCAGAGTGGGACACAATATTCCACAAGCAGTGGGACACAGACCTGCAATCTCAAGCTGCAGTCAGCACAAACGTCTTGATGCAGGGAAAAGCACTCTCTGCTGTGGCAGCACCTGAGAGAATTCAGCATAGAAGCCATAAGTTTCAGGCAGTCTTTAGGCTGCTTCAGCTTACATGGGAGCAGATGAATCAGAAAAGTCCCAGTTTGCTGTTGTCTTTGGGTTTTTTTTAGTGTCTGTACACAAAACTGTTGAATAGGAGCTACTGTGTGATATTCATCTAAGGAAACTTTTGATTTTTCTGTCAAGATTAACACTAGCATGAGGATGCTTTTGTCCTGTATGTGCTTTATAGATGTTTGCCATATGGATCTAGAAGCAGCATTCAGGTATCTAGCATAGAATGCCTGCATATTTCAAAGAAATTCCATCATGTGATAAAAAATCTGTTTTACAGCTGTAAATTTAATCACTTAAGTGTCTTAACTGGATAAATGTTTTTCGTTCGACTTTTAAATTAGAAATATGAAACTCCATAGGACCTGGCAGACCAGTAAAAGGTTCTGTAAAATAGTTATATGTTACTAATTATAATAATTCAAAGTCCTTCTGCAAAAGCTATAATTAAATGTCCTTACAGCTGAGTACATTCTCTTTTTCATTTTTTTAATAGGCTTAGTTTCAATACTGCCTGGGCCAATCCACTACCCTGACTGATGCCTACACTTCAGTGACTGCATGTCAAAAGTCTTTCTCAACTGAAACAAGAACAAAACATCTTTCAGGGTCTGCACTGTACTCTTCCTTGCAGTAAGAATTGGAAAGCTGGGCTCTGAACAATGTCTTTTAGAAAGCTTCCATTCTATTCTGATCCTGTTGCACTGCTAATGTTCTGGATTTGGTGAAGTGACAGTTTCATGTGTTTCAGTGATATGGTCACAAAGAAGCCTTCCTAGTTTAAAGGAATTTAGAGAAACTGAAGGAGATGGTTATGGGAAAGATAAAACTGTAAGTAGATATGAAGAACTCAATTTCCTCTCAAAAAATAAAAAGAATCTTTTTGATTTTTTCTGAATTCTAAAACATATTTCATTCTTCTTATTTTGTAGTGGTCTGATAGTCTGTGTTAGAAGTGAAACAGTCATTTTCTTTGGCCCTTTTATAATATAGGAATCTTTGATTTGAAATCCTAAGATCACAAAAAGAAAAGTGGAACTTATTATCTACTTCTTAAAAATGAGGGACTGGGACACAAACAGATTCAGACTGAGCATTAATCTGAGTCTGCTTTTCCACAATTATATGATTTTACTCAATAGCAGTGTAAGAACAATATCACAGATGTTTATACAAACAGATGTAAAGGAAAAACTCCTTTTCAATTTTGAGTATTTCTTGTGAAGTTTTAAGAGTGCCTAGCTCTTGAAGAGTGCTGTCACTGCCACCGATAACTCGCCTCCCTGGTAATTGCTGGTAAGGACAACAATTCATTAAATAGTACTCAGAGGAGCACAAGGTAGGAGTACAGCTCTCTCCCACCAGTTCTTTGAGGGCTCTTATGTGTAATTTGTCTAGACTTGCTCAATTAGATGTTGTCTAAGATCCCCCTCAGTTTCAAACAAACTTCAAAATACCTTATCACCCTTATGCAATACAAACATAACTCTTCATCTTTGCTCAGATACAGACTACTTTTGCCTTTTCTGTTCATTATTAGTACTATTACATTTTCCAGCTGTTAGAAAACAGCAGTTTTGTGGACTTTCAATAATTTACTTCTCCAAAGAACAATTCCTTCAAGTTGTCTTAGACGCTTAGGATGATGTGAATCTGTTCATCTGCTCCACTGAGTATAAAGGCAACGTAGTTGGTTACTTAGTTTGGGGAGTTTTCTGAAGGCTGAAGTTAATAATTCACATCTAGTCACTCCATCTGCTGAGGTCAGTGGTTCTAATGCTTGAAGAATTAGTTGTGCCATGTTCTAGTGAACAAGATCTGATTTCTTCTTTTTCTACCCAAATTACAAGTACTGCAGGATGCAGACCTAAAGGCCATTGTTACAATCTTTCTAAAAACAGAAAAACAAAGAAGAGCTTTCATAACAATCAAGGATGTGTACGGCTTCCACTGAAAATTTTGGAGGATTCTGACATTTTCTTTGTGTCTTGCTTTGTGGTTTTGGTTTGCTTTTGGTATTTAATAGAAAGTGGCTTGTATCCTCAGCTTCATAGGTGTTTTAAAAGTTAGAAATGAGCATTCCTAAAAAAACTGTGAAATCTGGATTGTAAGATAAAGAATGTTCAAGATTTATAATTTTACACAAGCTTACTGCTGATAAACCAATGTCATGGTATTTTACTGCCTGACACATCCTCACAAGACACAACATTGCTTACAGTAGACAAACAATAACTTAGTAAGAAGAAAATTACTTCAGTGGTACAATGTTGAGATGAAGATACAACAAGCCAACAGAACAGAAAATGTGAGAAAAGCCTTCCTATTCAACTTTGGATGTTGATTTTTTCAAATACGAGAGGAACTTGGAAATTAATTTGAAAATCAACAAAATGGGATCATAATAATAAGTTTCTCTTATTCAGCTTCCATGTCTCACTATAATGTGCAGTGCCTTCAGCAGATAAGTAGGGTAGTATTTATCCTAAATGCAATTCAGGTTTATCATGAGAACAGATTGCTTTGCCTTATATCCTTTCCAGCCAGCTTCATGGTGGTGAAGATAAATCAACTCATAATATCAGTGCCAAAGGATTTTCCTTTCCTTTGTTTTATTGACAAATATTTTCGTTACAGGACAGAGCAACGTGTGAAATCAATCTGCACACATGACTATCCCTCATGTAATGACAGAATGATGAGCAACAGCCATTAATCTCTCCTTGTCACGGCCAAGGATTATGCAAAACCATTTTAGAAAGGAAAAAGAAATGCCAGCAGGTCTGGGGAAAGAAGGAGGTCACATCTACCTCAAATGAAGAATAAAGCAGGCAAAAGACTGGATGTTATCTCACCTGTGTGAGTTGTGCCTAAATTGTTGCAGTTAATTAGATTACTCCAATCCAGAATCCATAGCAATGCATTTGTATGACACCAACTGAGTTAGAATGTCCTATCTCAGTCAAACGCACTCCCTGCAGTGAAGTCCATTCCAATTTATAAGGGCAGTGCAAAATGTGTTACAGAAGTTTTCTTCTTGAGTATTTATTTTCTTCATCACAATCTCACTTCTTGTTCAATATTTACTTGATATTTATGTAGTTTAGTAATGAACATAGCAGGGATGAATGTTCAACTCATAGAAAATAGCTTTGTCAGGAATACTTAAAATTTTGGGAATGAGAAAAATTATTTTTTTCTGGCTTTGTCTTTCTCAATGTTATTAACCCATGCTACATCCTTAAGCAAACAACATTCACTTTGAGGTGTAAGTTTTTTATATCATGTAGCGGATTGGGCTGATACACAACAGGTGAAGGTTAAAACCTGCATTATGGACACCCAGTACCCCCTGTGGAAATGCCATTCAGAGGAGAAGCTGAGACAGCTTCTGCAGCTTCTCACACGTGCTCTCCTGCATTCAAATCCACGTGAGTAGGAGGAAGCTATTCTGCTTTAGCAAGAACAAAACACACTCTTTGGCGTCCATTAGGACACAGGAGAGGTGTTGGATACAGCAATGCTTTTCCCTTTTGGACTGAAACATAATAGGACACAACTTTCTCCACCAACAGATTAGTAATAGCAGACATTGATAGAAAAAACTGCAATTGAAACCATGTTAGCAGGTGACCTTACTGCAAAAGTCTGACAGGAGACCTGAGACTGCTTTTTGCAACTGCCCTCAACACCAGAAGAGAAAAACAGGAGAATGTATGGATGAGACATTGAAGATGCAACCAGGGTAAAAGGAGAAGGAAAGCAGCAGAAACAGCAATGAAGAGCTGTCACATCCAGTGATGGACTCAAAAGCAGGAGGGGGATTAGGAAAGTCAGGGCTGGAATAAGTTTCTCAGAGATCTGTTCAGGGTAAGGCCATTATAAATTTTTAGCTTCTTCATTTATGTTGATGCTGTGAGCTTAAAAAATTTTTATAGAAGTCTGCATAGCTCTGAACAAGCTAAATCTGAACCAACCGAAGTCAATGAGGTTAATGAAGTTATGAACAAGCAGAGAGAAATACTGTGCTGCAGTCTCCATAAGCGACAAGTTGAAACTTCATTATTTATTAAAACTTTCAAAATTCCTGATCTTTACCAGCAGAGTCTTAATGTTATTCATTCCAGCTTTGTAAACATTTTATTATTTCCAGGTACAAGAATTTACTTTTTAGTACATTTAAAAGTAGACAAAAGGCATACATACATTTTTATCTGTAAACCCCCAAAGTAGTTATAGTTTAAAGAATCCAAATATTGATTAAAACATTAAATGCAAAAATAAATGTGGCAGATCTGTGCAGAGATGTCAAGTGCTTTCAAACTGCAGCTCTCAGTAACTAGTAGCACTGTCAAGTAAATCTCTTTCACAGTTTAGAGTTTAAGGGCTCTTTATAAACTTGAAAAGCCTTCTCCTTTATTAGATTGAAGTGCTTTAGATGGCCTCTGTATTTTGTGAATTTTTAAAGTAATGTACAGAATGTCTATCATGGTTTGTATTGCCTTAACAAATGGAGGAAATTAGGTATTAAAGAAGAAACAAGTAAGGTAACTGCCTCATTCAGAGCTTCTAAGAATATTATTATTCATTCCTTTGTTTCTCACCATTCATCATCAAAACTCACCCTCGAAGGGTCCAGTCCTTCAGAGGTTTAAATCAGCAAAGCTCCACAGGCTTTAGTGCAGTTATGCTAATTTACAGCAAGATCTGTTCCCCTACTTTTTATTCCTCCGAGTGTATGAAGCACCTAGGAATGCTGGCAATGGTTTGTTGTGACTCATTATTCATCATTTATCTACACTGAAGTGTCATTTTCATCTATTAGTCTTTAAATATTCTAAACCTTTCCTTATCTACCCACGCTTTTCTTGCTATTTACGTTTCCTCTCACATCAGCAACTACCTCTGTCATCTTGTTATCCATACTCTAATTTTCCAGACCAAATCTCTACACTGGTATTACAAGTGTTCCAGATGCTTAACACAAAAAAAATCAAATTAATTTTCTTATTAGCAAAAAATTGGATTTTTATAAGCCTAATTATTCTGCCCTATTAAAATGCTGCTGCTCCAGCATCCAAGTTCCTTCTGTTAAACAAAGGTTATGTCACTCCCAGGAAATGCCATTACAGTGAGAAATGTAATCTCACTAGTGCAGTGTACCATTTTTGATAGTGACCAGTACTTTTTAGTTCAAAGAAAAATATGATGTCTGCAAGGTAGAAAGGTCTATGTCCAGAAACAGAGTCTTCAAATCTTTTCTGACTGGGTAGTGCTTTTTGTCTTTTTGTGCTCCATTAACTGGAGATAAAGCAGTAGTGTTTGTGCAGAACGAGCAATCCATTTCCACACATTCTGTCAGCCTTAAGGCACCAGCCAAGGAATGCAGAGAGTCCAGTCTGAAACCCACCTTGCAGGCAGAGTAGAATGAAGGTTTGCAGAGTAGGGGATGCAGGGACAGGGCTGGAGGCACATGCTCAGGTAAGCAGGAGCACCAGCATCTGGGAAATTCTGCAGGGAGCAAACATAGAGCCTATGGTTTTGTTCCAGAGTCCCAGGACGAGGGAAGAAATGAGAATCTTGACTCCATGTTTCAGAAGGCTGATTTATTATATTATGATATATATTATATTAAAATGCTATACTAAAACAATACTAAAAAGAATAGAGAGAAAAGATCCATCAGAAGGCTGGAAAGGAAGGCAAAGGAATGGAATGATAACAAAAGCTGGTGACTCTCAGACAGTCCAAGCCTGCTGACTGTGATTGGCCATTAATTAGAAACAACCAACATGGACCATAGATGCACCTATTGCATTCCACAGCAGCAGATAATTATTGCTTTTCTTTTCCTCTGAGGCTTCTCAGGAGAAAAATTCCTGGCAAAGGGATTTTTCAGAAAATATCACAGTGCCACAGGCCAGTGCTGAGCACAGAGTGAAGGGCAACTTCTGAGAGCAGCACAGCAGGGGTAACAGTCAGAGCCCAGGCTGCTGCCTCCTGCTGAAAGCACCAGGTTTGAGAACTTTTCCTGCTCTTTATCTATAATAACCTGTCTGGATTAGTCTGCCTTTCAGTCTGCCACATAAAACCATCCTACCTAAAGGATCTGCAACGCTTCTTTTTGGCAGTGTTTAGTGTCACTTGTTTTTCACTGCTCAGAGTGGGGAATCATTGGGAGGAATGGAATGGTGCCTGAGCAGGAGAAACCTCTGTCATGTTCCCTCCTGGCCAGCACATCCCAGCAGTCCTCTTGCAGTGTACACCACTATAATGGCTACCTTTGCTGCTCCAGCACATTCCTCTTCACATTCCTCAAACTCAGTGGGTCAAACTCAGTACATGTGTCCAGAGACATCAGGCCAAGGTGCTTTCCAGAGCTTATTTCCAGTGATTTTTGCAGCTGGATAATGTTTTTTGGATTATGTCCTAGCCAGCAGGGCTCCCTTATCTTCCAGATTACAGACTCTTTTTGCTGAAAAAGTCACATTTGCTGGACTAGAAATTATTGTCACCCTGAAATGGCAAAAAGCCAGATTTCATCACTCTGGTACTTCAGTTCATATGCAAGAAATAATTCCAATAAAATGAAAAATTTATTTTTCATCTTTTTTTTTTTTCTTTTTAAATAAGAGGGTGCTCCACAGCTATCATTGTTACAAATAATCCTGTTAAGCTTTAGGGCAGCTGGATACACATGCTTACCCTCTGCATTTTACTTTCCACTGTAAATGAAATGGGTTTTTTTCCCTTGTGGGAATGGCAGTGTAGTGTGTACTATCTTAGAGTACAAAGCTTAGAAGAACAGTAATTGGCATTTCTTCCAGAGAAATGCAAAATAAGCTCTCCTCCATGCTTTTATAAGACATAAAGAGAAAATTAGGAAAAATAGAACTTCCTGTCTGCCATTAAGACAGAGTGGACTCTCCAGTTAATGTGAGCTTCATGTCAAATCAAAGTCAGACAAAAGCGGAAGGCTGAGCTGTCTTAGTCCCTATAGTACACTTGCTGATCATGTTTTAAATTTATCTAGGCTGACCCAAAAGCGAATTACCACATGTGCAATAAGGACAATTGAGGAGCAATAGTTTAGTCCTGTTAAGATCAAGACACGTGGTCATTTTCCAGTGTGCTCTCAGTGCCTCCCTTTAGGCTATCTGGCCCTCAAGTAACTTACAACACTTTTATGCATCAATACTGAGTCAATATTGTGACAGTGTCTTCACACAGTGAAGAATTAGGACTGCCCAGTAACCAGTTCACACTCTTCTGTAAACAATCATCCTTTGGTCATAGGCAAAACTATCACAAATGGAGAGATTTTACTTAATTTAGCTTACTACCAACTGATCTGAATAATTATCAATTGGAGTATCAAGGAGGTGCTCAGTACCAACAAAGGCTCTGGGAAGAACATTTCTTGGCTCAGCATGGTCATTCATCCACAGAGAAACTTTTCAAGCATGGACCTCAGACAATTTTTTCACCCTAAACAGCTAAATGTAAAACAACCTGGCATACTTGTTTCTTTCTTTCTTTTTTTTTTTCTTTTTTTTTTTCATGGGGTCCAGCCCAACATGCAAGAGCATGATACCTTCCACACCAAAGAGATGTGCACGAGTAGCACATCTCTGTGCATGGGTAGCACAGAGACACACTTGGATGCATGGATGGCCAGCTAAGTGTTTCTTTGAGACAGGTCTTGGGATGTGTACAGTCTTCTGCAGTTTTGCATGGAAGAAAAGTTATTATCTAAGCAAGACTTTTCAGTACACCAATTTTATCTTTGAATGTCTAAATTCTACCTCAGTTCCACTTGGAAAGTCATGATCCTAAGGGCTGGTACATAAACCATGATATTGAATTGCAGTTTGAAACTACAATGAGCTTTGCAAACAGATTTGCCACTTTTCAGGATAATAAGACTGCAGTTTTAGCATACTTAAAAAATACCATAATGTAACATTATTTTAAGAGTTCCCTTTTCTGTAATGAGACCAAGTTAAACTCATCAGCACCTATTCATTGGCAAAGAAAAATAAACAAAGACAATACAGCTTTAGCTCATTTAGTCTCAATTTCTCCTCTGTCTGCCACTTATGCAGCATTAGAGGACTGATCCGATGCCTATTAAAGTTAGTGACAAATCTGCAACTCATTTTGAATAGAGCAAAACTGAGTCTAAAAGTTCCCCAAGGTTTCTTCTGCCTAGGTGAGAAAGTGCACTTCACATGAAGTGCTGTCAGCACAGGAGGCACTGCTCAAGCACTAACCATGCAGCTTGTTAATGCCTGTTCTCCTCTCAGTGACAGAGGCAGCCATCCTCTCTGCCAGGCAGCCAGTCTGAAATGACAGCATGAGCAGAGGGCTGCTGCATCCTGGGAAGCCATTTTGTTCTCTTTGCTGTAACATTTCTTAATTATTTGCACAAGAAAAATGCTCCCTATTCTTGTATTGTGTTATTATTACTATGTATTGTTAGTATGTATTATGTATTAGTTATATGTATCTGTCCTTCACTACTCCAATCAAAGCCCTTATGTATGTATCCAGTGATCAGAAACTTCCAGGAGGGACTATTCACATGCTAACCCCCAGATATATAGATTAGATGTGGATGGTGGCTAAGATTGATGCATGGAGAATTCTAGAATGCATTGCTAATAACAGAAATGTTTTATTTTACAGTACACAGCTATATCAAAAGTAAAGCATTGGAAAATACTGAGGTTGATCCCCTTCTTGTTATGCTGGAATTTTATGGTGGGAGCAATTAATGGAACTAAACCCTCTTTTTCTCTAAAGTTAAATGCTATTTCTTTTTTGCTCCTATAATTATGTGGGATCTTTCCACTAGGCAAAGCAATCTAAACTCATGATTGAGTCTGTCTAGGATAGGATAACCGAGAAAATATGTACATTTGACTTCAGTACTTGAGACCTTACAGTACACCATGGAAGAGCTGACAACATGACAAGTACTGGCTGGAAGGACAGAGCACCAGAGCTGTCCACAGAAACTGCAGGAAAACTTAGAACTTATTGAGAAAAGAGGCATGGAAAAAAAAATAATGTGGAATGCCCTTGAGAAATTTCTTATGATACTTTTGAAACAAAGCAACACTGATGCTTCTGTTGTCAGGGAATGACATGCCAGCCCTGCTGTCTAGAAGCACATCCACAGGAGTAGTCACCCTCCATAAACCAAATGCCAGTAACAGAACCTTTTAAAATCCTCTCTGGTGAGCAGCATCTTTCTCCACACCAGAGGAACTAGTAAAGTGCTGTATAGCCTACTTTTAGCTGTTCCAGGTAGTTTCCAGTACAGTTTTTCATGTGAAGAGTACAACACACCATAATGGGGAGGACAGCTGAAGTAGCTGTAGCAGCTCAAAGGCAAAGTTTGGAAGGCAGGTCTGGATTCTTGCTCAGCAGTAAAAACAAGTTCCATTTTTTGCCTTGTTAGTCAGTCTATGAACAATCACTGCAGCTAGTAAAACATAAGCTGGGGGAAAGAATAGCTGTGCAATAATGATTGAGAGGGCAAGAAGTGCACTAGGATAAATTCTGCACAGAATCAATACTGGCAGTGTTCATCTGTACCAGAGAAGGGATGAGAAGAATTTGAGAACCACCTGCTGCATATCTTACACAGAAACCAGTGCTCTGAAAGTAAGGGTGAATCAATATCAGCGTGCATCCTTATGAGTGAACAAGGGTTCATATTTTTGTTGTCAGGGAAATTCCTTGGATGGGTAAACCTGTGGAATTGGAAGTGTTACTGAGAAAAATGTGAGTTGTGAAAGACAAGATAGAATCATAAATTAAACCAGAGGTTCTAGAAATAAATGTGCCCTCAAAGCTGCCACTATGACTAATTCAGCATTATAAGTACACAACGCAAAGCCTATCTTTATTAGAGTCTGGCATCATAAACCAGCAGGAATTTTAGTTGCAATAAAAAAAACCAAGAGGCCATGCAGTGAATTTTAAAAGCCAGAGAGCAGTATGATCTGAGGCAGAGGCATTGGCAGGATTCCCTGACCAACAACTGCAGCTGGTGGAAGAAGCATTTGATGCCTCTCAGCAGTTGTGTGCAGCAACAGGTGGAGCAGGGAGGAAGAACAGGCTTTTGAACAACACTCAGGATGGCCACCCTGGGCTCCATTCCTGCCTGCAGCTCAGCAGGCATCTCCCTGCCCTGTGTCCTTTCTCTCGGTGCTGCTGCAGCATCAAAGCCATCTTCTGTCTGCTCCTCCCAGGTTTTGCTGACAGTGCTTTGGAAGTCACTCAGCGCAGCAGAGTGCTGAACTCACCTGGGCCTTCAAGGAAACTTGTAGGACTCTGGAGTCAGAGGCTGCTCAGTGGTTTTGTTCTAAAACAGATCAGTTACAAAGGTAACATATTTACCCCTTTCTGTAGGAAACAGGGTGAAAAGAAAAACATTATTGAATGAGGCAAAAAAATGTTACAGGATTGGATGTATTTTTTCCTCATTTCCTGTGGATTCTCTCTGCTTTGAAATTTATAAAGTCACTGGCATAATCAATTACATAAATACTCAGCACATACACATATTAAACACAGAATCACACAACACATTGCACAGAAAAAAACTCAATGTCTGGACATTTTAATCTCTTTTCTCATTAAGTGTCACTGGGCAAAACTCAACAAAATCAAACTGCCTCCCCATCTAAGCTGGAGACTCTCAAAAAACCTGCTGACTCAAGTGAGCAACATTTGCTAGAAATCAATGCAGTTTTTCTGGTCAGTCCTGCTATCTGGTGTTCTAGCAGTGTTTTAAAATTCTTTAGGGACTTAAGGGGATGGTTTGTGGGTTTGGGTATTTATTTGTGTTAGGGTTTTGTGTTTTTCTTTACTAAGATACTGTGTGACAGAAATAGTGTGGGAAGGGAAGTTCTAATGATACTGTCCAACTGTCTTCACTACAGACTGAGTTTTTAAGTGAATTTTTATTAATCTGAGTATTCCTGTAGCAGTGTCCCTCAAAAAATACTTTGGTGGCACAGCACCGGACAGCACAAAGCCTATTGAATTAATACACCTGCAGGTCTATGAATTTGCTCTGTCCACTAGGTACTGGTTGGTTGCTTTGTGGCAGAGACTTGAAGGTTTCTTCCAATTTGTTTGGTTTCTCTCTGAAGGCATTTTTAATTATTCTTAGCTGCAATCCTCAGTGGAATTCCAATAATGGTCTCCAGCTTCTCAGCTTCTGTGATAGTCATGTCCTCTTACAATTCCCTGTCCCCAGCTTCCCTGTTGGGATTTTCAATAAGCATTCCTATAAATGTTATGAATGTTCTAAGTGGAGCTTGTAGTATGGAAAGCCTCAGCTCTGAACTGTCCTTATGTCATTTGTTAATGTATGGCTGACTAACATACCACTGGCTCTAAAGTGGCCAATGAAACAGCTGCTACAACAGCAATCAGCATTCATTTTTCAGCGTCTGTTAGCTCAAGAGTTTGTGTACTGGGATTGACATATTAAAGAGAACACATTTTTGCTGGCTTTGATTAATAATTAATTTCTGGGGTTTGTTTTACAAGCTCCATGTGGCTCAGCACTGGCAGCTCTGTACCTGTGTACCTCAGATGCTCACAAGTGAATCGTGGGGCACTGGCTGCCATCCCTGGGATTTTGGGACATCTGCACTCACGGCTTTAGATCTTCAAATGGACTCGTCTCATCAGTCATATTCTTACTGACTGGTAGTCAGCTTTCTTCTGATAACTCCTGGCAGAGGGAAGCTGTGTGCCTCACAGAGAAGTGCTGCACGCCGTCTGCTCCAAGCAGGAGCAGATTCCAGAAAGCTGCCTCATGTGCACTGGTGTTTGTACTACAGGAACAAACATGCCCCTGTCCCATGCCGAAGGCTGACACCAGTCTGAGCTCAGCATGGAGCCTGAGCAGCTGCTCTGGCCTGTACAGGCCTCAAGGACCTCCTGTGTTCACAGAGGTGCCACAGGAGCCACAGGGGCCACCTAAGCTGCCAGCTTGGCAGGCATGTTTCAGCCAGTTCAAACCGGTTCAGACCAGACTCAGTCTGAACCAGATCTGACTGGTTCAAACCAAATGCAACTAACTGATTCAAGCTGGTTCAAAACAGTTTTGGCTGGCTCAAAACAGTTCGACCTGATTCAAACTGGAAGAAAACACTTCAAAGGGGTTCAGACCAGTTCAAGAAATTCAACCTGGATCCAACTGGTTCCTACAGCTTCAAAGCAAATCCAATCAGTTCTGACCTGATCAGACTGCTTCCAAACTGGACAAAAAGAGTTAAAATTGGACCTGACTGGGTTCTTAAATCCATTAAACTTGGATTCTCACTGGTTTAAACCAGTGGTTTTGACTGATTCAAACTGCTTTCAACTGGTTTCAACCAGTTCAAACTGCACAGCACCACTTGAAACTGCTTTGAGCTGGTCCAGTCTTATGTGAACTGGCAGTACCTAGGTGGATCTGGTTTGAACCAGATCTAAGCAGTTCAAACTGGATCCAGCTCAAAATGGACCTAACCAGTTCAAACCAGATCTGACCAGTAGTTTAAAAGGAATCATTTTTTGGATGGTGTCGTGACACTGATGCAGTCAAGTGACATTGGCACTTCAATTTGCTGGCAGACATTTCTAGGCCATGAGTTCATTGCATGTCACTCCTTTGGAATTCCAGCCAAAACCTAACAGAATCTTGTGTAACAGAGTGTTTGAAGGTGCCCATGAATTAAACACTCAGTAAGCATGAATGGATCAATGTCATCTTAGTCACCAATTTATCAGTAACTAAATAATAAAATATGCAAAATAGATGGTTTCTAATAGAAGTGTAAGTGGTCATTCAGTGTAAAAAATTATCTTAGAAAGGTAAATAAAATACTCTTCTACATTTTACCGTGACTAATCAGATATTCCAAATTTCATTACCACTTTGCAATATGTATTGATATTAACCATGACATAAACACCTTTAATATCAAGAATGCATAATTGTGTTTGCCATGATGGAACAAGATGACTTGGCATATAACGCCTGATCACAATTCCCCCTCTGATGTCTTCTCTTTGCAGAAAACTTATCATTGCCGGTAATGTACGGCATTGGATTTTTGAGCTTGCCTAGCAAATGTTGTAGCCAATGCTCTGCTCAGTAAAGAATTCTTTGTGAGCCAAACACAGATGTGTAGAGACAAGCAGCTGGTCTTACATGACTAAAATACAATCCCTTGCACCATCTCACACTGATAACTGTGTCAAAAAATGACCACAGCCCATTTAGTGGAAAATTTTACTTTGTGAGGGCACACACATTTCCTAACTTCTCTCTAACCTCACAGAAAACATAAAATTCTTGGCCTTCTCATTTCTGTGTGTAAGCAACACATCCACCTCCTCTCCAGAGGTGGTGTTGTCTTTGACACAGGCTTTGCCTCTTTTCTTCTAGTTACAAATTCATATTGGAGACTCAAATTCACCTCTTTCTGCTCTGGAGCCTGTGAATTATTAAATTCACCTGGAAACCTCTTTCTTTCTAAGCATTGTGCACCAGGAAAGATACATTTTTGCAACATTTGAAGTATCTTTAAATTCTATTACTGCTTTCCAAATTTCTCTGGAATTATTCCACATAAGCAGCAAGAAGTAACAACATCTGTTCTGTTTCGTCACTTCTTCCAAGGAGCAAATAAACTGCAAGCAGATTTCCTATCCACAAAAAACACATTTCCAAGGTAGCATAAGGAGTGTTTTAAGAACATCTACTAATTCTGCAGCAAAAACCTTTCATCAATCTGTTGCTTAGGGCACATATGAAGATTTTTATCAACTAATGTTTTAGCTCAGTTTTCAAGGTGGGATCTGATTGAAGATCTCTCCAGATTTCCCAAGGACTCTTGCAACTCTGCCATGTCTGACTTTCCTTAATGACCACCTCAACAAATATGCAATGCAGTAAAATGCAATAGCTTCACATGAATGCTACTTGTATTTCTCCTGCTTTTTTCTCATCCATCTGATGTCTTTTCTCACAGGGTGGCCACTGAAGACATAATTGTGCATCCATAGTCTACCAATACAGTAACTGAAGCAATTAATAATGCAATTCACATATTTTTCTCCCACAACAAATACCTTTTGGTGGTATTTGTGGTATTTGTGGTATTTAGTGGACAAAAGACTACCTTGGAGATAGTGGCAAGCATCAGCAAGTTATTATCCCACTGTACCACTTTTTTTGTACTTTTTCTCTATATCACACACCTAACACCTGCTCCTTTTTGTATTATAATTGGCTAACAAACTATGTGCACGTGCCTTCTACTCTTTGTAATTGGTCATAAATTTCTCTGTTTCTGGTAAATGTCAACACACATCCACATTCCCCTCTTCTTCTCCCTCAAAGTTGTTTACCTGTCTTCAAGGACACAGCTGTAACTCATCAAGGCCAAGGCTGCCTGCAGCCCCATTCCTATTCTCCTACAATTGTGCAGAAATATCTCAACCTCCTAACCACATCCATTCAAGCTTAGTTATTCTTAAGCGTGTAAACAATCATATTGTAATCAATCTGACTATTCATCTGTTTTTAATTAACTGCAAAAGTGATTGCAAGATATGGGTCTTTGCATATAAATCCTTTTCTCTGCCTGCAAAAATAATGAAAATAGTAGAGTTGCTGAGCATCAAAACTACTGCATTTGTAGTAGCCAGCTCTGAGTCAGGAAATAAGTACATATACAGAAAAACCTATGTCAGCAAAACAATGGTACCTTGATCTACACAGAGTGCTATTGTAATGGAACAATTGTCCCTTATAATTTTGTGGGTTTAACATCATAGCCTCATAATACTGTGGTTTATAATATCTTTAACTTTAAGAATAAGATATTTTTTTCAGTGGTTTTGTTGTTGGGGTTTTAAAACTCTTTTTCATTAATCATTGCTGTTGGTACTGAGTTTGTGGTATTGTCAATGGTCTAGCTGTGGCATCCTAGTAAAGATCTACCTGTGCTTTAGTGGATTGAATATAATATGAAAAATAGAATGCAATGGTTTAAATCAAGAGTACTACTATGTATTACATTCCAGATCAAAAGAAGCACTGTGTTGTTAAAAAAGGTCCCCAGAATGACAGATAGAATTACCATGAAAACTCATCTACAAAGAATGAAAAACTCTAGGCTTTCCTATCTTAAAGAGATTAATAAGACAGGCTACCAAAAAAAGCATATGCACTCATAAATTAAGTACTGGAAACTTAAGTGTAAAACAAAAGCATCAGTCTTATGCTTTCAAGGGTAGAAATTGCTGAAGAGAAAAATATTTTAAATAAGAAAGCCAATTTGTTGTGTTAGAAGGAAGGTTCTGCACCCTTACTCATCAAATCAATAAACAGTGACACTCATCACTACAAGTTACATTGGTACCACATATAGCTCTGAGCAGGAAAAGGTCATTTGCTCATAAAAACATACAGAGCTACTGGAGAGAAGTAGTGGGGGGATAATCCCACCAAAGGAAAAAACAAAATCAATCAAAAAGCTTATCACATGCTTCAGGGTTAAATCAATTCCAAGGTATTCCTGACTGGGATGGCTGCAAACTATTCTACCTGTGCCAAGCATAAGATTTCTCATACTTTCCTTTATAACTTCAGGGTTGCCCAGTGCCAGCCAAGGGTCTGGTTCATAATTCCCAGCTTTCTTTATGTTACAGATATTCTTATCACACACCTACTCCAAACCACTGCCATCAAAGAAAATGTTTGATGAAAGAAATGTTTTTCATTCTGTTGCTCACAGAAAATAGAAGTTAAAGGAAGAAAAATCTCAGGTGAACAGACCATCTTATTTTTTTCTTTATTACTGATTCTTCTACATCAGCTTTTGGAGTGTTTTCAGGAAGATTTGGAGGAGAGAAGAGCATTTCACACACATACAAATGCTGAAGCCACTTACTAAATTACAAGTACCAATTTAGTATATTACAAATACCAGTTTACCCCTCCAACTCTCGCAATACAACTGGCCTATGCTGAAGTGGCACTCTTAAAAGTTCTCACTCAGGTTTCACTTGCCACTATCATCTGAGGTGAACCATAATCTACAAAACCACCCTGACAAATTACAATCATCTGTCAAAAAACTTTCAGCATTCTTCCTGCAAGCATGACCAGAGTGGTTCAGAAGAATTTATTTATTTTCTTTTAATTATTTCCAATGCTCACTTCTTTCAATTTCCTTCTGAAATTATTTTTGTAAAGCTTCTGCAAATCTTTCCCAGTGATTCCTGGTGAGAGTATATTTATGGCTGTATCAGGCTAATTTTTATTGTTTCCTGTTCAAGCGAGAAAGAAATAGATTAAATTATTGAAAACGGAACAATTAACGGAATTATTTATTTAGAACTTACCTTTTTTATTTGAAGGAAAAAAAAGGAGGAAAAAACCCTCAGTGATGAAGTAATGTACCCCACCACATTGTTTTGAAGAGGATGTCATACAAATGCATTCAGAAAATGTGTTTAGCTAAAGCTGTTAGCTCTAAAGCTAACATAAAAGTTAAAATGTGGTGAAAATTAAGATGCTGACTTATAAATTTAAGCTAATAACTGCAATATAAAAGCATATGTCATCATTATTAGGGTTTGCTTCTACTGCTAGCAATAGATAAAGTTGGAGAATGTGCAAAAGTAGAGGATGCGCAAAGGTAGAGGATGTGTAAAATGGTAACAGATTTTCAGAGGATGGCTTTGGCAATGACATACACCAGCCTGGAGTGACACCTGATCCATGACCAGCCTCTCTGAATGCCACATTCAGAAAAGACTATGGACTGGGTGCTCACCAGAGGGGCCTTGAATACCTGTCTGCAGCTGGAAAAGCCAGTTATGAAAGTGGAGTAGCTTCTACTATCTAACAGCAGGCGACCTCCTACACTGCCCAGCCTGAAACTGGAGTCAGCCACACTAGAAGAGAAGGACCACACTGGCCCTAAGAGTTTTAGTTCATGCAGGCCTAGAGAAATGCAGCCAAAGAAATGCTGAATCTAAAAAAGAAAACTTAAAAGCCTGATAAGCCTAAACTCTAAACTGCTGAAAATAAAGCAGATCTTACTCCAAGAACAATGATAAAAAAAAAAAAAAAAAAAAAAAAAAAAAAAAAAAAAAAAAAAAACTTCATCCAGACCTCTCAGAGCCTGAAATAGCTGGACTTGAATACGGTTGGACAGATCAGCTACCATCAACTTCCTATAATGGAAGTTCTGGGGTTTGCTGCTAATCTGAAGGCTGACTTCATATTTTACAGGCTACTCTGAAGAGGCAAAGGAAATGTTATGAAAAAGCTTGGTTTGGTTTGGTTTGGGTTTTTTTCGCTGGCCTATCTCTTTATATATATACTCAACTCTCTCTTATTTTTCTATAACTTTCTATATATTATATATATATATATATATACACAACTCTCTATTTATACAACTAATGTATACTGTCAAAATGCTAGACAGCAGTGGAGTCCAGAGAGGGGTAAATTGGGAGCTTCTGGGACACTTTGAGTCCTAACTAAAATCAAACAATGTGGAACTAGAACTTTCTGTGGGTTTTCCAGCTAGCCACAATTTGTTGCAACCATGACACCGATGTTTTGGTGTTTGCCTCTTCCATCAAGCTTAGGAAAGACAGAAATGCCTAAAGAAAACTTTTGCCATTTCTTAGCAGAAGAGTGACAGCAGTAATAATTAATATCTCTGTGCTTCACAAACAGTGAAATCAGATGCACAGTTTATCAAGAGTCTGTGTATGTAATTTTTCCATTAACAATTCTGCAGACAGAGCATTGATAATCGTGCCTGTAGTGAATCCCAATGAGGCATATTTGCCTGACATTGTTGCAGAAGGGGGAAAATGAATATATGCATTTTAAATTTTTATGATTACATTTTTACTGAAGTGTGGGGGCCTGAAGTTTCATGACTGTTTTAATGCAATTGGTTCCACTTAGGAGAGATGACATGTTGAAATGTGATGTGCTGAATGCTTCCCAGGTAATTGGAATTCAGTCAACAACAACACTGGGCATTGTCACAGGTTTTAGATAAAAAGGTTCATCTTCCTCTTTTATATTATGGGATATGATACATCATATTATACAATATCATGATCCTACATGACAGCCTCTCAAAAAGAAATTTTAAAAGTTTGCTTCACTCTGCACACTCCTGAATTCGGATCACAAGAGCACATTTTGAAGGGCCTGATACCTGATACAACCCTAATAATTTGTACAGCATTATAGGCCCCTCAGGGAAGAATCTGAGTCACTGTTGGTGCTGTTTACACTCACTGTTTGTGCATCCTTCCCCAGAGCTGTTTGAAGGAGTAGCCACAAGGAAAGAAGAAAGGTGCAAAAACTTATGGTAGAAGTTAAGAGCACTGCATAAACTCAGGGGGTTGTCATGGGAAACAGAGCCTGGCACTCGATGATTCTTCCAGTAAACAAATTTCTTTCGTATCAGAACAGGAAAACAACTCGAGGAGACTTAGCTGTCTGGGAAGAGAGAAGACTGCTGCTGCTATTGAAACCCTAAATCGTATCTCAAACAAAATTAAAACCGGACTAAAACAGATACTGAAAACTGAAGGTAAATTTTTACATTCTCCACCATTTAGTTCCTATCCAGCTCAGATGTACTAAATTTTCTTCCAGAAAATGTTGACCTGAGTTTTCCCACCTGCTCTTTTTAGGCAGGGAACCTTTCTGAATAGTTCTTTGTACCTCAAAGATGAGGAGCCCAGGGTGGGTTTGATAGCTCTGAGAATGGGATAAACTGCACAACCCTGATATTCTACAAGAGTTTTTTCCACAAATATTTTTTCTTTTCCTGGACTATTCAAGGGGTAAAATATAATTTAAATTTTAAACATCAGAAAGAGGCTAAAGGCCAACACTGTTCCACACCTTATGTTTCTTTTGAACAGAGGAAAACAAGACTTCTTCTATGTCATGGGAGACCAAAAGTTGAGACATACTTTTCAGTCTAATTCTTTGGATGTAAAACTAAACTCCTTCTGATAAGGATACCAACTCTAGCTATAAATTTTGTCCTGCAAATGCAGCAAAAATACCACTAAGGCTTCTCATCTCTTCTTGCCGCAGCTTTGACTGTAGTAATTTCTACACTCCACTGTAGATGTTGAATTATTTGTAAAGTCTAACTTAAACTCTTATAGCCACCTCCTGACCTTTAGTTAAATCCAAAAAATTGCTACCAGCTGAAAATGATTTGGTGGCTTGAGTAGCAAGGCTGGATTTGGGAACAAATATCTGCCTAAATCCTGCCACTGGAGACAGATGTTTCTGCAGCAACTCTCAGTCTGAAAAGACCATGATAATCCAATCATCCTTAAGGATTCTGTTTCATGTATCTCTCAAGCTCTAGCTGCCTCTTCATCTATACAAGGAGACATTTTTTTCTGTGAGAGAATGTCATGCACAGTGAAAGATGCTTGGTTTGTCTTAACCATCAGAGATCAAGTGCAGACAGTGAAAGCACTTATTTCACCTTGACAGAACATTTGGCTCCTGGGCATCTGATACAGCAGGAAATAATTTGCTTTGTAATCCATATTTGAAGAAACACTTTATGCTCCTGTATTCTTTATTTCTGTGTATATGAAAATGAAATAAACAAAGGGAAATTTCTAGCGGAAGCCTGGATTTTGTGGGCACAGTCTGTAACCTCCAAAGGTGCTCAGTAACACAACAAGGGGAATGAAAATTTTCTGCCTCTGTGGTACTCCTTAGCAGACAGACAAGAAACAGCAACCAATTCTCATATAGCCATAGCTTCTATCTCACCTTCTTTCTTTCTTAAGCTTATTTTTATTACTTCAAAAGTCCATAGTGGGTTACCTCAGGATTCTCTCTTCACCTTCACTTCCCTGTATCCTGAGGAAAATACCTGAAAAGAAAGGCATGGGAGGGATTGTGGCTGGATGCTCTGGTAATCAAAGATTTTTTTTTGTTTTTACGCTGAACATAAGTCATTAATTTTTGATGTTAAGAGATTAATCTGGGCGTGAAGCAGAAAAGCCACTGACTGCTATTTCCCTGGAACAGATAGATGTTCTAAATCCCATGTAGCAAAGAAAATCTCTGTGTAAAGCAAAGGCAATCTGGTGGTCTTCCTGAAAGGTTAAGGTACAATTATAATTCATAGTACTCCTGAATGTTGGTCCAACCAGTCTGTATATGGTCCAATCACCTGTAAGTTAGGACCATATTCTCAACACAGTCAGTCACCAAACCACACAGCAGAGCTTTAGTTGGAGTGAGTTTAAACCTCAGTTTCCTGTATGTGAGTTTTCCTGTAGAATTTAGTGACAGAGTAGCCTGAACATGTAGGGTCTTAATATTTAATTTGAGAATACTGAGGCTTAGTATCTATGGTATGGCAACTAAAATGGGGTTGGAAAATCTGATCTTCAGCTCCCCCACAGACCCAATGTATGATTACAGCTAGGCCAAACAAGCTCTATGTGCTTTAGTTTCTCTGCATGCCAGTAGGATATAATAATTATTTCTCTACTTATGAATTTAGATTGGAAAACAGTTTTTATTCCTTTCCTAGAAAGGAATATAGCTCACTATGTGTCTAAACAGCATCTCAGTCCTGGCTGGAGTTCCTTGATATCACTCTTCTCAAGATAATAATGACACAACAAGTACAAAATTTTCTCTTTTCAAAACGTGTGTCCTGGGATGGAGTAAGGTTTTCTGCTGGCCAGAATAAACTGGGCAGGCTCAGGCTAGACAGAAGGCCACCCACCTCCAGAGACTGCTCTCCACACACAGAGGTTGCACTGGAAGAATTTGGAGACCCCTCTACCCTTTAGGTAAGCAACACTGAAGTCACTGCTGGAAAAATCCACTTCTGCCTTCCAATTTAATCCCGTGATGCTGTCACAGAGTAGGTGGGACATGTCAGGCATTGAGCCCAACCACAGGGCATGACAGCACATTCCCATGAGACAGGACGTGATCTTGAGTCTGATGTAAGATTCAGGGCAGAGCAGCATGCTTCCCTGAATTGTGCTGAATGAGATGATCCAGAGCTGGGATGGAGAGATGCCCAAGCCCCAGAGTAGGCAGAACAGATGTAAGGACAGGTCTGAGACTTCTACAAGGGCTAGAAGAGCAAAAAGTATAAAGTCTGTACAGTTTGCACAGCCAGAAGCTCTAGGCTGACAGTGAATACTGACACCTTTTGAGAACAGAACAATTATTTATTTTATTTACATTATTATTTACTGCAGCAGCACCTTAAAATGGTCAGAAAGATTTGTTCTTTGTGCAAGCTGTGATATCTGACTTTAGAAATCAGTTCGAGTGTATTTAAAAGCATAACAGCACAAAATGGGCTTCTTAAAAACAGAGCAGGCCACTGTGAGGGTAAAGCAATACAGAAAAGTATAATTTGTATGATTTTCTTTCCCTGCTCCTTCCAGATGATTACAGTGTCAATTTGTAAACCACTATAAACCACTATAAAACTAAAGTACCTTAACAAGAGAAAATTAGTTAAGAAAAAATGTAGCTTTCAAGTACAGGAGCAGGTAAACTACTTCCAAATCAAAAGTTCAATTTAATCTGAAAGGAAAACAAATCCATCAATGTCTATTCAATTTGCAACAGCCTAGAGGGACACTCAACTCAGCTTCAACTGTGTCTATATGTATGCTGTTTAAGACTTAACTTCTCTGTTTTCTCAACATAAGCTTTTCACTTGGCTGTCTAATTTAATTTTCATTTCACACATCTGTGCATGTCTAAAAATTGTTGATTTTTTTTCTAGTAGACCTTTAGTTTTTCAGTATTGTCTGGGGTTTTCTTGTATTTATTTTTTGCCCTAAATGCCATGATATTTTTTATTTGACTTAAGACTTGACAATTTTAGTTACAGTGACCATCCCACAGGTTGTTCAAAAGACACATGGGCAACTTCACCATAGCAGACCTTTCTTTACAGCGGGAAACTGTAGAAACATATTCCCATGACCTGTGGTAGACCAGTCTAAAAGCTGAAAAAGTTTCCAAAAGAGCTGAACAATCTCAGATAGCAGCCTAAGTGGAAAAAGAGAAACGTGGGAAACCAGTGTTTGGCTTTGCTGTTATCATTCAGTGTGTAGCAATGTTCTGCTTTATAAAACAAAGGCAGTGAATTTGTACTGGGTTTGTGTGGCCAGGTTTTGGTAGCAAGGGGCTGCAGGGGTGGATTTTGTGAGAAGCTGCCAAAAGCTTCCCCTGTGTCATCAGAGCCAGTGCTGCCCAAGGCTGAGTCCATGAGCAATGGCAGTGGAACCTCTGGGATCTTTCAGGATCTGTTCTCTGGCTGCTTGGACACTTTCTCTATAATCCCCCTGGACTACCTGTCCTTGGTTCCTTTTTGCATTGTTTTGTGTTCATTTATTTAATTTTATTTTGGTTTTTGATGTTGTGAGATTCCTACATGGACAGAATCTCCCACCACGCTGTGTGAGTGCAAGTTTCTATTCCACCTTTAAATATCAGCTCTATACACAATAATTAGTTACTATCTGCTGGTGTGCCTTGAAGTCTCTATGTAAAATAAACATCCCATGGAGATACAGATGATGTTTTGCAGAAAAGAATTGAGAATTGATCCTACTTTTTCCTTTGGTATCTTAATCAAACTCTTCTGTAGTGCTAGTGAAAAAAACCCAGGTGTTCTTATTTATGAATAGATATACTGCAAAAATAAATAGTTAACCAAATTCTGTGAGTGGGTTGTTTGGGTTTTTTTAGGAGAAAAATATGAAATGGAAAAAAAAAAAAACCCAAGTTATACCACTGAGAGTGTGAAAGTATTGGAACATTTCTACACATTGAGATTGAGTCAGAACCATCAGTTCTTCATGTTCCCATTCTTTCAAAACTCTTAGGGGGAAATTTACAGAAAGCTAATATTAGTAAGAAACCCCAGGCCTTTCCTGTCCTTTGTTCTGCAGTGTGAAAATACACTTGCTTTGTTGAATCTATGGCAGTTTCACTCTGCTAATCCATTGCTGTACAAGGGGCTGTAGAAACTAACAAAACTTGTGATTTCACTTATTCTTCACCATTATTTACTCTGAATTCTTGCAGTGCTTTTCTTTCAGCCTCAAACTCAAACACTAGGAAATGTTTTATGGCCTGGTATGTGTGGTGGTGTGTGCAATGTATCTTCTATGGGCCTCCCAAAAAATCAGATTTCAGATGAATAATTATGGTACCTAGGACTCTGTATCCCAGTTTGCCCCTTCCTTTCCCCCACTCCCTTGGTTCAGAAATCACAGTAAAAACCACCCATGTCCCCAAAACAACCACTGACAATCAGAAAACCACTGACAATCCTCATCTTAATCTATCAAATCTGACAGTCGCCACCCTTTAGTATTGAAAGGGGCACACTAGAACCACCTGACACTGCAGCTGGCTAAACAGAGGTAAAAATCATGCCCTGCTGTGGAAAAATCTGCACTTGTTGTAGAATTATCCAAGTGCCATGAGGCACTCAGCTGGACACTGGAGGTTTTGTTGGTTTGTATAAGCTGTATCTCTAATGGTATAAAACCTTTCCATAGCAGGGTTGTGTTGAAAGATTTAGTTCTATCAAACACTTGCTTGAAGTGTCACAGGCTGAATAACATTACAAGGGTCTGAAAGAGGATATTTTCTTGCATGCCTAATATTTTAAAGTAAAAGCAAGTGGGAAGAGAAATGGGTTTCCCTCTTGCACTCAGATCAATGAGTTTAAGCCCTTTTTTATGCAGGGAAAAGAAAGAGCAATATCCTTAAATGTTTCCAAAATGACTGGAAAGTCACCTTTAAGCAATTTGTGTCCTTGTGAGAGGTGTTTGATGAATTTCCTGTTGTTTTCTGCTTTGCGGCAAATTTTCAGTCAGCAAATGAGTTTTATCTTCTCGTATGGAGTCTAGTGACTAAACTTAGTGTGGGTGTACACACTCTGTAAATCAGCTACAGAGCTGAAAAGCTCCAAGTCAGACTTAAGAAATATTTGCAGTAGAGGATTTGATTACATGTTGGGGAAATCTATTTTTTGCAGGTTTTTTAATGATATTTTGTCTCCTAGATGCCCAAAGACATTGTCAGCAAGTGGAAAAATAAGCAGAAGCTAATTTTGCTGTTTTGATGGCTTGTTGGCTCATGTCTTGTCTGAGAGGCCATATTCCTCTTCACTGCAATTCTGCAGCAGCTCTCCCCATCGTCGATAATACCACAATGGACTTATATTACCATAAAAAAAAAAAAAGAATTCAGCTCAAAGACTTCACATTTCTTGCCCACATATCAGTAGGTCGGGTGCTTAGCTCACATCTGAGCAGCTAAGAAGCTTGACAATTAACATGCAAATGCTGTGGGTGAATGAATTTTCCCTTTTGCCTTCCTGACCCCTTGGCAGAAGCAACCTAAATGAGAACTTGTATTTAATCATAGAGGATCTCCCTGAGGAGAGAGTGTAACCTCTGATACTCTTCATGGCAGCACACTAATTAGATGTCCCCTTCACAGAGTAACAAACAGAATGCTGCTTTCATACCAGGAGGCTTTCACAGATTTCCCCCATGGGGCAAAATTTCTTTAGAAGAACTCCTGTCCCTCGCACATTGATTTGTAGTCTAACAACTTGCAGAATTGTTTTACATGGATTGATCTTGTCATGTATTATCCAGCTTGCCATAGCAGAGCATCTGACAAGGTTTCTCAATGGTACATCAGGCTGCCCACAGGATCTTATTGCAACACTCCTGACCTAAGGAAAAAGGTAGAATAAAACCAAAGGAAAATATAGGATAATTTTATAAATTTTGACGCTCTTGAAGTTGTATGTTCAATATGTTGGACAGGTAAATGTAGGTCAACAACAAAATTGTGGAAAATGTATTTTTATTTTTTTTATTTAAGGGAATTTTACATAGTGAGGTATTTTAAATAATGCTAAATTTTATTCTAAGATCATGTCATTCAAAAAATAAATTCCTTAGGGCAAGGCTCAAAATGTTGGATGTCCCAAAGCAGTGCAGTACTATTCAGTACTTGGGGAAAAGAGTTTCTTTATATCTCTGTCCCATTCCACGGGCTGTCCAGGCCAGATTACACTGACTGGGTATGGCTGAATTTGGAGAGGATTGCCCAAGCAGCTGCTGGAACAAAGTGCAGCTCTTTGCCTTCTCCAGAGTTTCAATTGCTATGAATATGCTCAACCATAAGTAAGTTTTTTATTAAACTCCTAATTCATTTACAATACAGTTTTCTATTTCAACCCACAATTTTGAAGCAATCAGTTTTTCATGCATCCTCTCCATGAACAGAAGAGTTTTGATCCATGGTAGACAGTGAAAAATATACTCCTGATGAAGATTTCCAAGCCTAGGAATGTCAGCAAGATAAAGCATTCACTTGTTAGGGGATCTGACAATAACTCTGATCTGACCACCTCAGTCCGAAAATATCCTCTTTAAGACTGTCTTTACGAAGGGAATGATTCTTTCCGTATCAAAAAAAAAAAAAAGGGAAAATGTAATGAAAATTTCATTAAACTTAGTCAGCATGTTGCTGTTGACACTGTTTTCACATGGAAAATGCACAAATAGTAGAGTATAACAGCTTAAGTAAAATTTTTAAATGTCTGTGCTACCTCCATTGGTTGGACATGAATAAAACAAGGCATCCAAGTTCCCTGGGGGCTTCCTGTTAAAATGTGTTATCAGTAAGTCTGTAATGGGCATTTCCCAATAACTTCATTAATGCTGTTTTGGTCCTAAAAAAACAAGCAGCTGAGTACTGTTTACATAGTTAGCAATGAAAATCAGGCTGGTCAAAGATTTTTTATTAAGTCTTTTCACCATTTTTTTTTAAACAGAAAGTGTTTCTGCCAGGTTCTGCTGGGATTTTTTTATTATTATTTTTTATTATGAGAAGTGAGTTTTAGATATGCTGCCAAGGCATCTCATGGGAATTGCAGATCTGACATTTCAATTTTCTAACTTCCTCTGTGGGGCAGATTCCATGCTGCATTTTTTTTTCTATTTTATGTAGAAGGTTCAGTTTCTCTAAAATACCTATGAATATTGGCTCCAACAGAGCTAATTTTATATCCAGATTGCTTACTGTCTGAAGCATCTGCCTTTGGTTTAGACCTCATATTTTTGTCCATGGTACAACCATGCACTGCTTTCCGGTCAAGAGTTTTCTATTTTCATTTAATATGGCTAAACATTTATTCATATTACACCACCAGATTGACAGAGAAGACAAGAGCATTTAAAGTCTGCTTCGAATGAAATTCCACAGATTTCCCTACCACAATGAACTGAATTTTACAAACATTTAAAATAGCCACCTGCCCATGTTGCTCTTTTTCTCACACATCCAACTAAAAGTTGCAAGAAGTAATTGGTAGAATTATCTCATGTGTTTTTTACTATATTAAATCCAAGTGTAAGACATAATCGGTTTAAGATAACACTTATTCTAGATAGCAGACTTAAAGTGGAAATCCATAACAAATTAAGGATTTTCTTTAGATTAATACCATGTTTGCTACAATGTACAGAAAACAAGGCCAAAATGCACAAAGAAAACAGGACTGCTACATTATCTGCTGTTCCTTGACTGATTCAGTAATTTGTCTTTTGAATTTCCTGGCACATCACATTGTGTTTAATCAGAGGCAGAATTATGTTCCTACCTCTCTGAAACTCTGCAGTGTCTGACTCAAAACTGAGCTGTCTGTATTAACTCAGATTGGCTTTTCTTGACATTCTGCTGGCTGAATGTTAGATAATTGGCTCAGCCTCATGCAAATCCTCTGAAATTTGCAGAGAGCCTATATGAGATTTACCATTATTCCAAGAATGAAAGCCTGCTTCTTAAACTTCCTCAATCAATACAGTTTTAATCAATACCCAAAATACATGCAATCCATGGGATGATGGGGGATGGGGAACAAAGCACACACAACACAACACACAGTTATTATTAGCCTTTTTAGTCAGATTTGTATACAGGTCCTAAATATAGGTCAACACCTGTCATGCAGAAAACTCAATAATACCGTTAGTTAAAATTTCAAGACTAGATTATTCCCACTTGGTTTTGCTGTCTTCCTTTTAAAGGTTGAAGGAAGTGCAGGAGTCCTTTTGAGAAGGAGAGGGTAGGCATGGGGATTTGAGGGTTATTCTGTTTTTACATTGTTGTTTAGTCAGTATTTATAAATGTCACTTCTGTCTATTGGCATTTTCTTCTCTCAAGCTGCTGCAAATGAATTCCAATTGTTTTAGATGCCATTCAGAGACTTTAGGAATAAATATCTACATATATCCCACACATAATTAGGCGCAGGAATTTCTCTTTTGGATACCAAATTAAATACCTTATTTTCTTGGTGCATGGTGATATTCATAATGAAAATAATCCAGTCAACTGTTTGCTATCAGCTGTAACCAGGTTGGTGTGAGTGGCCCAAGAGTAACCTCTGCTGCTGTTGGACAGAGCTGTCCAAAGAATTCCTTCACAAGGAGCATGGTGGAGAATGAAGAGTGGATGTAGTTAATAATAGGGAAATTACCTGTGAAGTAATTACCTGTGAATAGTGAAGAGAAACATACCAACAACAAAAAACCTCTGACTTTTTTCCCTTTTTTCCATATTGCTAAGTTCCTGACAGGGACAGATGCCAGGCACCATTGCCCAGGTTCTTTGATTTAAGCCATACAGCATTCAGTGGAAACTCTGCTTTTTATGTGTGATGTAATGATATTCCAGTTTATGTGGACATAATCATATTCCAGTTTATATGGAACACCATATTGCTTTTGAGTGAGAAAAGTTAATTTCTACTCCACCAACCTTTTGGTTATGCATGTGTGTGCATCCAGTTGCTCCAGGCTCCAGGTAAATGATACAGTCTAGACTTCATGTAGTTCATTAGATCAATATTCTATCTCCTTACATGGATGGAATTTGTGATGTCCTCCAAAGTCCAATTTTATTTCTTTCACCTCTCAAATTAAACAGTGCCTTAAAGGTTTGCTTGATGGATTACTCTGTTTTATCTGATGATGGTCGTCAAGGCACATGTGGCAGTATATCTTATCCCATTAGTAAAGATCATTAGCTACAGCTAAATTGCCTCTCTATGACACATAATAGTTTCATCTATTATTATCGTTCCTGTCCTGTAATTCAATTTCATGATTATGGTTTAACAAATCAAGGGGCACGGCAAACAATATATTTTAGCCATCATTTAAAGTAAAGTCATGTTACTGACAAGATACATAGGGTGGTGCTACAAGACATATTGTGATTTCACTCTTTTTGGTTTACTGAAAAATTCTCTAATTTCCCTCATCTCCTAATATAGAAAAATATTGATTCAGAAAAAAAAAAAAAAAAGCTTTATTATTCCTTCATTGCATCCAGTCAGCTCTTGTTTATTTAGGAGAGCATCTGTACCTTGCTAGAGGCTTTCCAAGCATTGAGGGTAGCCCTGGTTTCTAGGGGATCAGGATTATGAAACAATGACACTTTGTAATAGTGGCTAGTTAGGATTTGCCTAAAGCACATCTATTCCATAAGAATTTACTCAACACTCTACCTCGCTTAAAGCTTACATAAGAAATCTCAAAATTCATCCCAACAATATCTCATAAGCAGAGAGGAGAGTAAGTTAAGGGGTGTTCTTGCCCTAGAGCCAATATCAAGAAAAGAAAATAAAAAATGTGTATATATACATATACTGGAAAAGTCTTTCTTTTTCATTTGAAAGCAGCTCTCTTTTTCATTTGAAAATGTATATTTTCAAGTACTCACTGGGCACTTACATAAGCACACATAGCCCAGAAGAAGACTGATATCCTCTCGCATCTGCAACGTCTCAGAGATTTCACCTGCAATAGTTTTCCCATATTTCTAAGGATCGATTTTGGGGCATTTCTCTGAGGCTATCAACTTTTGTCACTCCTTAACAAGCAGACCATTAAACCATTTCCCTCTCTCTTACTCACTTGGTATCATTGAATAATTATCCTTAGTTCCAAAAACTGTAATGGATGCTTTATCTCCACTCCAGTGGCCGTTCACCAGAAAATATGACGCATAATTAAGAACTCTGGGGGGAAAAAAGAGAGAAGAATTATTCCCATTATGCAGACAATTTTTAATGAATTTTATATGAATATGAATTAATATGATTTAAAACTAATTACCAGAGAGACATTAATTCTAATATACCTAAGTAAACCCTGGTAGGAACAGTGACCAGTGGTTACAGGTTATCAGTAGTGTTGATGTTTTTATTTGGGAGGGAAATGGAAATAAATGTAATCAAACAGGCAGGAAGCTTCTTGAAAACAGATGAAAGCTCTCACATTTGTTGAGGAATAACTGTGTAACTTTGTTGCATTAACACATATTACATTTCCTTCCTGGCTGCATTCATATTTTCTTCTTGCATCAAAGGAAGGCTTTAGGGATCTACAGTTCAAAGGAAAGGTGATTTTTGTGAGGGTGGTTCTTGGATGATTGATTGAATTCTTGAAAAGATTTTTTTTCTGGCCTTTGGAAAGTTATTTATTAGGGGCTTTTGCAGCAAGGCAATTAGGAGTGCTAGGTTCGCTAAGAAATATTTACATTTCAGTGCCATGCATGCTTATTTGCGAGTATATGTGACAAAGAATGATTAATTTTGCCAAAGCTGTCACAAAGTTTGGGCATGGTTCCTACACTTAGGTACTTTCCTGCCACCTGCTTTCCCCAGCCAGCTGAGAAGCCTGACCTCAGTGATGGACGGTATCCCATCATGTAAACACCACGGAGGCAGAAAATGCAGAAGTTACCACATCCTAATTCCTGGGCAACAGATTTTATAAGCAACCTCAGAATTTCAGTTTCCAGAACTGTTGAACAAGTTACTTTGTAAACCTGAGGATCCCAGACCTTTCATTACCTTTAAATTTAAAGTAAGCTTCCAGATAAATTGTCTGTGAGTCCAGCTCCAAGAGGGAGTTTATGGCAACCCCCTAAAAAGGAGACTGTAGGGAGAACTCTTTTTATTGTCTTGCACAGATAACTGATAATTATGAGAGGATTTTCTCTTAATAGAAGTTTCTAATTTTTTTTTTTTTTTAATGACATATCTGTTACTTCTACAAAGGAGAAGTGTCTTTTCTGACTGAGACTGCTCTGCCTTAATTTCTCTTAGGGGTCCCAGTAGGATTCTTACATTTCTATTCAAAAATCCCAGACAGTACTAAGATTTTCTGATTGTGTGCACGTGCAGTGTCTTTTCCTTGGGGGTTATATTAGACTTCCTGCACTCGAGTAGCTCCAGGTGCTACAGTAAAAGTGGTTATGCTCATTCTAATAAATGGTAACAAAAAATAGATCCTCAAGGCCAAGGAATTTCAGATTGTAGCCAGTTGCCCACATTCAAGGATGGATAACTTCAGCCTTGTTAAAAGTGGGCTGTTGCAATCATTTCACTGAGGTGCTCTGTGAGATGAGGTGAAGAAATTAAGCCATTCCCAATTAAGAAGAGAGAATGGCATGCATTTTTGCAAAATAAAATCATTCAACTCATGCACCTTCACATTAACAGCTAATCAATTATTACAGGGTCACACAATAAAAAGAAATTTATTCTCTTCAGTAAGTGTTTATTAGTGTTGGCAATATTGTGGAAAGAGACTCTCATGGATATTTTTACAAATATTGAAGTATAAAGCAATCATATATCTTATGTGAGTTGGCTGCAGACAGACAGTTACCTGGAATAGGATATCAGTGTTTCCAGCTGTAGAAGATGGAAAATACCTAGACACACTTTGGCTCAGACACTTATTGAAATAGAAACACCTGTGTTTGGGTTTTCTGCCTTCGGGGCAGGAATAGAAGGAAACAACTCAGTAATAATCATTTACAAATGGGCTGGCTGAGTTTAGTAAAGGTCATTGGATGGTGAAACTTGTGATAGGAGTGTATATTGCTGATTGCAGGCTAAAGGGGTTTTTTTTTTTTTTCATTTGATTTAGGGCTTTCATGCCAGTCTACGTCCTAAGTGAGGGGATTTTTTTCTGGAGGCAGAGCCCTGGCAAGATAATGTGGCTCTGACTATGAAAACATGCAGATTAGAAAATCACTGCTGTTTCTGTATAAGTGCTTATTGGCAGGGATAAAGATTTTTATTTCAGGCCTCTCTGATTTCTGACTTCGGGAGCAGTGTTAGCACTGACTCTGAAAGAAAAGACCTTATAGTCACACATCCTCTCTAATGAAAATCACAGAAGATGTGGGAGTTCTCGTGACCTCTGCTGGAAATTCATCTTCACTGCTGCTCCTGCTCCTCCGTTCTCACCTCTCCCTGTCTGTTCAAGGATCTCCTGGGTCCTTGAACAGATACTAGAAATGAAGGGGAAGAAGGCCATATTCTCTTACTGTTACCTTGCAGTGTTGATAATTACCACCAGCTCAAAGGCCAAATGCTCTTGTAAGCACAGGGAAATGAAATGTTGGAGTTCAGAGTGAGGGAGCAGGTGGAAGCTCTGGAGCAGTGAAACAGCAGCTCTGGGCCACCCTGAAGCATCAGTAAGCCTGTGGGTACTGCAGCACTGACCTTAACAGCTCATGGCAGGGGAATCCTTCCTTAGAAGGGAAACTGGATATACCTATCAAATTGTTTCAATGGATAACTCTTTCTGATTCGTGTCCTAGAAGGGCTGCTGGATTTGAGGCACAAAGTGCCCTCGTGCTCAAAAATCCAGGGCTGACTGATTGATATCGCTTGGAGGAGTTTTTACTCCAGCTAGAGCTAAATGAGAAAATGGTTTGCCCACAAACCCTCCATGTAGGAACTAACCTAAGCAAATCAATGTCTACTGAGAGTAGCATAGATTTCTTTCTCTCATTGTGGAGAGCTTAATGTTTTAGCAGTTTCCAGTAGTCTGAAAAGCCCTTTCCCACTGCGTGGCTGCAGGCTGCCTTGGGAGGATCTGTCTGCTGCAGTGCTGTATTTTGTGGCATGCCTCAAGCTCAGAGATCCCATCTGAATGGGCTTATGCTGTGGTTGAAAGTCAAGCTTTGTGTGGCAGCTTTTGATTGAGAAATATTTCACCTAATTCGTCTGTGTTAAGGATGGCAAAAAATCAAACCCTCCCACGTACCCTTTATAAATCACCCTGGCTAACACACCAGTAAATGTGTTATCAAAAATGCAACACCTATTACAGTGAATTTCAAACAGCCAGCACTGTAAGCTGGATCTGAACCTGTGGGGAAGGTATAAATTGATTAGACTTTTTGAGAAGCTATAAATTACAGAAAAGCAAGACGAGCATCTTTAAAGGGTTGACAACAAAGAAAAGAAAGATGATTGAACACAAAAATGCTGGGCTAAACCACAAATAGCTTGTTCCTAAGAGAACAAGGGTAGTGAAAACTTTTCTGGCTTTGAGTAAGGGAGGAAGGGCGAAGACAAAGACCTTGGTGGATTAGAAAGATACGCAAAGAAGGAAGATTAAAACCCTTGACAATATAAAGCTCTTAACTAGAAAAATAATGAGGCAAAATGAGTCATTATCATTAGTGAATATTTAGCTGAAAAAGAATGACAATTTATACCATGCCAGCTTTATTAAGATGCTCTCTGCAGCACCTCATCATCTCCATCTTCTGTAAAAACTGAAATGTAAATTTAATTTAAAGCATTTAAATGGGGGGTTGAAAAAAGTCCTGTGGCTATGAGATCCATGGGTAGGTTTGCAACAGGGTCCATTTTAATGTCCACCTATTGTCACCTTTTGTTATACCAGCAAGCCTGCAGAACCAAGAAATAATCACATACTATGCAATAAAACTGTAAGAGAATTTTTTCAGTGTGAAGAGGCTCCAGGTGGAGTGGCAAAGAGAGAGAGCAATAGAGGTGTTTTCTGTAAGTAGCATAATGGCCCACCTCGGATGGAAAGCCCAGTTCTCAGAGGCTCAGAGAGCACAGCTCTTGGGAAGGGATAGAAAAGAGGAGTTACACAGAGGAGACCTGGGAATAAATCAGAGGACAGTTTGATAAACTCTGATTGCACCAGCTTGACTTGAGGACAGTTTTGTACAGCAAACCTTAGTTTGCCTGGTACACCACTTTGAGGATTATGGTATAATGGTATTATTTCCCTTCCATTCTGTTATTTTATAAAGAGAGAACTTCTAGTCATTTACCATTTGGCCCTCTTCCCTCATTTCATTAGTGGCAGTAATTGTACACTGAGCTAGCCTTGAGGGAACATCTAAATAAACAAGTTGCAGGGAGATGTGTTGATCTGATTTATGCTCTAAGCAGTATTTTCTGTGTGCAACAAGCCACATTTGTAATGAGCCTCAGCCAGTACTATCAGATGAACTTTGTATGGCCTCACCCTGTAGAAGTTGTTGTATAGAATACAGTTGAGAAAACAACATCAAGTTGGAAAAAACATTTACATGTATGTATTCTTCAAATTTCATACTCATATCATTACTAATATTCCACACAAAATCAAGTTAAAGGTTTTCAAGTGTACTGCAGGAGTAGAACAACTGATTTTTTTTTTTTTTTTTTACTTCATGTTAACTGAAAAAAATCACGAGAATATTCTTCATCTGTCTAAAGGATGCTTCTCTCCTTTTTCCTGTGGACAATGTATTTAACAAATGGGAAGTCAGGAATGTCTATGATGACTGGAATCTGTAGCACAGTACAAAGATAATGATCAGTAACGAAATATTCAAAAAGAGATGAATGTCATCCTGCAGTAAGCTGACATGGAATGAGTCTTCTATAAAAATATTTTTCCTTAGCCTTTGTACTTCTTCTTAAGGAGCACTTTGTAGGCCTTCTAGAACAGGTGTCAGCCTTAACTATACTTTTAATAAAATTAGGTAATATAAGATAGCTGTCTTTTAAAACTTGTGCTTCTTTTTAGCCTTCCTTTTCATTCTTTGAGATTCTTTATTTATACACATTTTTGTTCTTCATTGCATCTTTTAAATTGAATACTCATTCTTATTCCCAGAAGACAAAGTTAATTAACCAAAAAATGAAAACAAACCACCTTTGTTTCTGCTTGCTTTCTACATTAGAGGGCAGAGTTCCACCTCATCTCTCTGTTCATCTTTTATTTATTCAGAGATGTTTGATAAAATTAATTGGGAATTTATTAAAAAGGCTATGCTAACATCTTGGGGGAAGAAAGACCTTTATTTAATATGCAGATACGCAGATACAATGTGTCTGAATCAATGTAGCTGTTACTTTGAGGTATTATTTCAGGAAAATTAACTCTATAGGCCCCTTCAAATTAAATTTTGTGCTATGACAAACATGCTCCAGCAATTGAAAGGAAGCAAGAATTTCTAAGAATAATGATAAAAAATGCCTTTTTATGCTGTCTTCTATATTTACTAAACTTTTGAACTATTTTTTTTTTTTTGCAAAATTGGCACTGAAACAAAAGTTTTTGATCACTTTCCATTATAATTTTGGCATTTTTTAAAGCGTTTTTTGTTGTATTACAAGAAAATCAGTGTGAGGGGGCAGTAAATACAGTCTAAATCTATGAAGCATCCACTTAAGAAAAGAAGATAAAGGATGAAATCAGCATTTTTACTATAGTATAACTACATAATTAAAAGTCATTATCACCTGCTTATTGTTTCCTTAACAATATCGGTATATTTCTCTTGGGTTTTGAGTGACCTCCTAGTCCTTGCTTGCATGTTGGTTGTTTATTTTTCTGCAGGGTGCCACATTAAACTTGACATAAATAGACTTGACATAAAAAGACTGAGAGTTTGCAGGATACAGCCAGAAGTGGAAAATGAGTAATTCTGTGTCAGTATATGGTCTTGGTAATTAACTAGTGTTCATGATGATCCAATATGTGTGGCTCAGTATTAAACACATATGAAAGAACACTCCAAAATTACTTTTAATTCCATTCTACATGTTTAAAGTTTAAAATAAAAACTGAATTATTTAATTTATGTATTTTTCCCCAGGTTCTCCATTTCATAAAGATTTGTTCTTAACCACACTGCTCTGTCAGGAGCACAGGTCTTTTGCATCCCATGACCCTGTCCTGTCTCTGGAGCATGGCACTATTGATAAAATGCCTGCTAGAGCTCCTTAAAGCTCAGCCATTAAAGCATGAATCCCTTAAGACAGGCTGAATCAGATATTGCATATCTAATCTGAATTCCAGCTTTCCCTGGGCATCTCCAGCCTGGAAGGGCTTCATCTTCAAGCCTGGACAGAAGAATAAGTAGCAGATTAGACAAAATTGATTTGAAAGATATCTCCAGAAGACACATTCTCCATACCTCTTCTTGAAGCAAGAAAAACTACATCTAAATTGTTCCTGACAGAAGTTCATCTGCCTCTTGAAAAGGACCCAGAGCCAAGGTCTTGGCACATACCTCTGGCAATCTGAACTTCTATTTCCTTCTCATAAAAAGGGTCCTCCTGCAAGCTGACCTGAATGCCTCCTGCTCCAGCTGAAGCTGTATTTGGGTTGAGTGCAGGTTCAAACCCAAGACACAACTAAGTGCCACAAAGCCAGTCTCAAATATCAAGCTCCTGGCTAGAGATAAAAACAGTTCAATAATTGAAATTAAATGTAATAGCAGTATAATAATGAAAAAACAGAAATGGAAAGAGAGGAAGAAATAAAATAAAAGAAAAAAAAAAGAAAAAGAGAGTAATAAAACCCAAGACAAGTGATACACAATACAACTGCTCACCCCCTGCTGACTGATGCCCAGCATGTCCCTGAGCAGGGATTGATCCCTCACAGCCGATCCTCCCATCTTATACACTGAGAATGATGTTCTGTGGCATTGAATATCCCCTTCCCAGCTTCTTGTGCACCTGCACCTTGGCAGAGCATGGGAAACTGAAAAATCCTTGACTTAGTGTAAGCACTGCTTAGCAACAGCTAAAAACCAGTGTGTTATCAACATTATTCTCATACAAAATCCAACACACACCACTGTAGCAGCTGCTAAGAAGAAAATTAACTCTAACCCAAATGAAACCAGGTCGTAAATAAATTGGTGTGACCTCATACTTGGTCCCCCTTCCTAATATTAATTCCAGTTTTTTTTTTTTTTCAGTGTTTGAGGAGCAAGACAGCAGCATGTCTGGGTAAGTGCAATTAGCAGGAGTCCATCTCTCTGTAGGTAGCATGCACCTACAGTGGAAAATTTATTGAGATAAGGCAGGAACCAGGCTGATAAAAAAAAAATTATCTGCTCTTGCATACACTGTCTGACTTCCAAGCACTCTCCCAGGAATGTGCAGTTGTGTGCTCTAAGGCAGCCATTAGTGTCAGGGTAACACAAGGAGTGGGAAATCGATGGATCAGCTGGTGGCAGCTTAACCAAACAATAAGCATTGTCCTTTGTTGTTTTTGATGTGGTAGCTCTGCAGGACCCCTCCAGAATGTTTTTCAGGAGAAAGCCTTTATAAATAGTAGATAATCATGCATCACAAGCTGGAGGGTTTTTTCTTTCCCTCTAGAAAAGCCCCGAACATTAAATTTTCTTTCATCTTGTCAGGCAGGCAGCCCAAGAGAGACATGGACAGAGCACAAGTCAAGTGTCTACTCATCTTGCACCCATCCTTTCTTCTTGAATCAAAGGAGAGAGATCTTTTTCTCCAGTGTAGAATAGATAAGTACCACGGTGATTGTAAAAAGAGTTGTATTGATCTGATCTCCACAGTGTGAGGAATGGAAAAGGACTGGTAATTACCTGCCTCATAATTCTGAACATGATGAACCAGGAAAAATGCTCCAAGAAATTGCTTCCCATGAAGTAATTAATCTTTTAATTTTCTTTTTCCATCACATGGCTTCTTTAAGTCTCTTTAATTCTCATCTAATACCACAGAAGTAGTCAGCACTACATCCCTCAATGCATAGATCAGTTCCTAAGTCCTTCCTTATCTGTTCATATATTCAGCTCCTGTAAAGTGGAGTTGCTCATTAGGTTAAAGATCTTTATTTGAGTAGAAAAATACACCGTGATTCTAAATCAGAGCAGATAAATTTAGTTGAAGGCCCTATTCTTCAGTCCCTCCATCCCAGTTCAGCTACTATCTTAATGGTGTCAAATGCTAACTTCCCTGAGTAATATCAAACCAGTCACATGTAAAGAGTCCTTCACGTGTCCTTTCATCTTGGTTTCATCCATGTAGGATTGAACTTGGTGAGCTGTGCAGAGTTCATGGCTCTTTTTAATGCAAAAGATGAATGAAAAGATGGAGTTTTCACACTGCTTCAGAAGGCACAAGGCTGACCCATTTTATTTCGGTTCAGTCTCTTCACATGGAGAATACACATCAGAAACTGAGTTTATGGGTCTGCATGAGAGCTGAACAGGCCAGGTAGATTTGCAATAGGGTGGTGGCCAAAGACACTGGCTGGCAGGTGAAGTCCTGGGTCCCCAGAAATCTCTCTTCTTGACCCAAGGCAATACATTTGATCTGTCCGCAATTTTATCTTCTGCATTAAAACATTAGTTGTATTCCCTTTGTCTGTGTTGCCATTTTAAGTGATAAGGTCTTTGAGGCAAACAAATTGAATTTCATTTGCACAGGTCCTTGTTCAGTTTAGGAGTATGAACAAAACCCAAACTCCTACTTACTGAAATTTTGTATACAAAGAGAACTGATAAATGTCTCCACTGCTCCTGTTACAGACTTGGCAAATAGCCACATTATGGTGTCATTATATTTGCAATATAACTGCAGAAGAGCTCAGTGGAAGAGTGTACTCTCACATTAATGATACCATGAATTTGATTTTTAAGTACTTATGTTCTACTGCTGCAACTTCAAACCAAGTAAAGATTAGATGTGAAAAGGTGAGAAGGCTTACAGAGTTGTACTCTCTAAAAGCTTATGAAAATACAGCAAGAAGTATCAGAGTAGTAAATATGGGATGGAAATCAGAATAAGCAAAGAACTATCTTCATTAAATGACCTCATTAAAAAGGTAGTTACATGTTTGCTAAACTCCTGCTGTGATGACATTATAAAGAAGATCCTTTACAAATGGAAGATATTAAAGGATACCAAGAAAATAATATATTCCTTTGTAAATGCTACGCTTCATGCTATTAATTTCAATGACTGCTTCATATTTGCCTATCTTTCACCTTGATAATGCAATTATAGTGGTACAAGATATTCCAAATAGGTGCCAAGATGCAATTTAACTGTCTCCATGTTTCCCAGTCAGATTGTACCTTGCATTTGACCCAAGTACTGTATGGTTATTAATAGATGTGCAATGGGAAGTCCCACTGATGCTTTTGCTAGGATTTCATTGTCATTTACCTGACAGTAAAGGAGAGGCAAATGAACATGACTTCATTGTTGGTGCAATCTAAAGAGACTGCAAAAATTGATATTGTGTGGATTATCAGTGCAAAGGCTTAAAACAAGGTCCATTTCTATCACTAAAACCTTTATCCCCTTATGCTGTTCTTGGCTGCAGGTGGGTGTCCATGCAGGTTTCCCAGCAGGATGAAGTAAATTTGCACATTGTCTGGGATCAGCAGTAATGGAACAAGTTCATCAGGGTGCAATCCTCCTATAGCCAGAGCAGCTGGATTCAGTTTTGTGCTTCTATATATTAGTCCCTGTGCTTCCAAAATTAATAGGTTCTATAATAAAGAAATAAGACAAACACCATTGCACCCTACTCTAATAATGATAATTTTTAAAATATCAAATCAAACAAGTAAGCCAAAGCAAGACATGCAGAAGATGTAAACTAAAGTCAGTGGAGGTAATCCAGAATTCAGATGGAATTTAGTGTGGCACTTCTCTCTATATATTCCTATAAGCCAAATTCTGACACTAAGAATTTTATCCTACCTCATGAAAAAAAGAAAGTTTTGTTCAAGTAGTTTCACTAAGGAAGGGCAATATACCTGAGTTTATGGTTTGCAGAACAAAATGTTGAGCCTGTGGTTCATCTGTTTGAACAGAAATTTCTGGGAGACTTTTTCTGATGAAAAATGTTGATTCACTTAAAATTAATTTCTTCTTATTAGCTTCCTGCAAGGAAAAATTTCTCACATTCTGAGAAGAGGAGCAGCCTAATCTAAAACTCACAGTGCTTTAGAGATTTAAAGCAGGGATATGATCTCCAGTCACATAATGCTGTTCTTTTAAGTCTGTTTCTGTTACACTATGCCAGAAATAATAGCATATTATTCTTTTCTCTTCAAACAATTGCAATTATTTTTATTTTAGTCCCAGACAACCTATTTGACACGTGTATATATATTCATATGGCAGCCTATTTTCACTTTAGCCCACTCTTTCTCTGACTGATTTCCTTATGTTGTCTTTCACACTTCTCTCACACAATCACACATAATGGAAATGACCAGATGTACTATACTACATTCTAAGCTGCTCTTGTAGAATCCAGACTATCTAGCCTTCTATTTCACCAAACTTGCTTATCAAGGGCGTAAGAAAACAAAATAAAAACAATAAAACCAAAAATTTACTTCTAGGACAATCTTCAGTTTTAGACTAGTCCCTACTTTCCATTTGAGGATGGATATTTAGACCAAAAACTTTAACTGCTGTCTTGCTTCAGCCCTTTTCATGAGCATTTACAAATGTCACCCTAATAAAATAGTCAAATATTGGGATTTTCAAAGGACAGTGATGAAGTCTGTCCCTTCACATGTATAGAATCTTTTGAATACCTAAGCCTCATCTGTTCTGGTTTATACTGAAGCTTTTTCTATAATTACATTCCAGACAATAACACAACACTTTTCTTCTTCACTGCTGAACTCTTGATCTACCATCTTTATTATGTTTCTTTTTAGAAATTATTTTATGGTCAAATACCCAGCTGAAATTTAAATAAAATGAAATCATGACTTCTTTTCACCATTAGCCCAAGATAACATAATAGCATTATGACAGGTGAAGGTTAACATTTCTATTGGCAACTTTCATTTAAACCATCTCAGAGCAGGATGGCATGCATAATTGCTTTGTACCAATAGAGGAAATAACTCCCATTAATCCTGTAGTGAAGGTCATAGAAACATTGCAGGCTCAGAACAATCACAGAATGAAGACACAAGAGAACAACAGGGTCATTTAATTCACACCCCCCTATCTACAAGCACAGCCTCAGACAACTATTTACCCAGCCATTACAACATTTTTTTGGTGCAAATCTTCTGGCAATTAAGAAAAGGAAAACTCAGGAAAAAAATAAAGTCTTTGTTAATACTTAGGAATTACTTAAAATAATATTTTTAAATAGCCCAAGCAACCACAGATGAGTTAGATCTGCTCTGTTATAAAATAAAAGCTCCCCCTTTTCAGCAAAACAGCAAAAAAAAAAATCCTGATGCAGAGAGAATCAGACCTTGTATTTTTAATTATTTTTCATTTTTGCTATTATTAACATGCCCTTGTTCCCTTTAGGAATACCAAGAGGCAATCTATTCTTGTGATAATTCTGGCCCAGTTTTTCAAGCCCAAGAGAATCTGTTAGTTTGGAATTCAGTGATTAGATGAGCCAAAGCAGAGCTCCATCATTACTTTTAACTTTCCCCTTACAGGTGAAAAACATGAATCTGCACACTACGAACTTTCACAGTGGTTATTGCCAGGGGATATCCTTCCATTTTAGGGATTTTAAACTGATACCCCTTCCTAAACCAAAAGATTTTCATAGAAAACTCCAGAAGTTACTCTGGAGAGGAGGAATGCATAGAAGGTAGACAGCATTACAGAAGGATTAATAGACACTCCACTGCACTTCAAGCATTCCTCTAGGTCAGAGAATGAATCAGAGATAACCCAGCTTCATCCACATCAGGGAATGCAAACAGAGGTGACACATTTGGGCAATAGCAGTAATCATGGGAAACATCTTCTGCTTCTGGACACATGTGAAAACCATGGTCTGTGTTTCAAAACTGCTTCATTATGTGCTGCTGAGGGAAGGAACATCTCCTATTGTATAAGCACTTTTTTTTTCCAGAGTATTAACTTTGGACTTGATGATTAACTGGCTGTTGTCTACTCTCCATCTCCTTCACTCTGCTTCCCTGTTCCCTTGCACACACCCTCATTTTCTCAGTCAGTTCCTCATTTTCTCTGAGACTAATTCTGCCTCAGCTACATTCCATGTTAGAAAAATTTCCCCCTTCTCTGCCATTTTTCAGCCATCGTTCCCTTCATTTTATTTCTGCTATTTACCCATATCTATGATTTACTTGGACTAAAAGATACCACTAAAAAAAGCTATTTCTCTCTCTCTTCAGCTGAATTTTCTTCTCTTACTCTTGCTGTTATCAATGGCTGAGATTGCTCTTACACAAGACTGTGAAACCCTCCACAAGCTCATTGCTTATAAACCCTTACATGGATAGTTTGTTTTGTACAAGCTTTGTAGCTGCACAACAAAACTGGGCATGCAAATATGCAAGAGACAGAGGAGTTACCACAGGTCATTTGATCAACAGGACATAGTGATGTGCATGTTTTTGATCTGTCCCATTGAAAAGTAAAAGGCACAGGAATAATTTGCTCTTGGTTTCCAGTTCTGGTGGACCAAGAATGCACAACTCTCAGTTACTGTGGCTTCATTGACAGGTTGTAGCCTAGGAAACCATTGCAGCCCCTGCCGTTTCTCCCAGACAGCAACTCCCTTAAACATCTTCCCATGAGCTGTTTGCCATTTCTCTCAGTGTCTTACCCACTGTAGTTTTTACTTCATTAATGCAATGCATGAGGCAGATAAGTATGGGAAAATCACAACCTTCACTGAGTATGCCTAGCCACACATAATATTGTGTGAAGGTCAATGCTGCATAAATAGATGCTCCAGAACTTGTTTATATTTGGGGCCATGAAAACTCTAAATGTTATATAAACAATTAGGACTGATTTAATTACATTCAAATACTCTTTTGTTTGATTCGTTTCAGTTATTAAGAAATGCTGAAATCTCTCAAAGCAAATATACAGAACTCAGAAAGTCTCAGCAGAAATTTCTGGCCTCCAATATGTGATACCCCTCTTTTACTAGAACTTGAGAGACTTCCTTCTAAATTAAACAGTTGCTCTTTTCCTCCCAACAATTTAAAGAATGAAACTAAAGTATTTTTGCCTACACATATTAGTCCTAAAGTATATAAAAAGTGACAAGAACAATCTTAAAACAACAGCTGTAAATACATGGTGACATTTTTTTACAAGAGTGCCACTGCGTACAGAATAAAAAGCAATAAAATTACAACTGCACCAACAGGTAACCTACCTACCTACCTCTGGGCAAGAATTTCTGTCAGCATGGCACACAGCCAAACTAGCTTGTGTCCCAAAAGCAGATTCATTGAATTGAGCTGCAGATAAAGATCATTTTACTCTGACACAGAGCTAAATTGTTGCCAAGTCTTGCTGTTTATTCTTGGTCTTGTGAAGACATCAGCATCTGTAAAGTCATTCAGTGATCCAGAAAATAGATCATGACACTAACGTGCTGAAAATAAAGTTAACTTTCACAGAATCACAGAATAATGGAAGAGGTAAGTCTGGAAGGGACCATGGTGGGTCATTTGGTCCAACCTCCCTGCTCAAACAGGCTCATCCCAAAGCACATGGCGCAGGATTGTGTCCAGAAAGGTGTGGAATATCTCCAGTCAGGGACACTTGAAAAAACTCTCAGGCAATCTGTTCCAGTGCTCGATCACCTGCACAGTAAAGGAGTTCTTTCTCATGTTCAGGTGGCACTTCTGTGCATCAGTTTCTGTCCATTGCCTCTTGTCCTGCTGCCCAGCACCACCTAGAAGAGGCTGGTCCCTCCTCTGATGCCCTCCCTTCAGATACTCATAGTCATTGATGAGGTTCCCTCTCAATCATCTCCTCTTGAGGCTGAACAGGCCCAACTCTCTCAGCCTGTCCTTCTAAGTGAGGTGCTCTGGTCCCTTAATCATCTTTGGATAATCTCTTCTGGACCAACTCCAGGAGTTCCATGTCTCTTTTGTACTAAGGAGTCCAGAATTGGACACAGCACTCCAGAGGTGGCCTCACCAGGGCTGAAAGGGCCAGGATCACTACCCTCAAACTGGCAGTGTTCCTCCCCATGCACCTCAGATACAAGTGGCAGGACACACTGCTGGCTCATGGATGACTTGGTATCCATCAGGACCCCCAGGTCCTTCTTCACAGGAGCTCAGCCCCCAGCCTTTACTGGTGCATAGGGTTATTCTTCAACCTTTCAGACACATCAGTCTTTGATCTGATCCATCATGTGCCACAAAATCATTATGTCATCACAGACAGACCAGCAGAAAAACATGCCTTTGACTGGAGAGGAAGATGAGTCCTTCCTTTCACTATAAACTGACATTTATGTAATTTTCAAGGGACACAGTCATAGTGTAAGGCTTAGCCAGTTTTCACTGCCTCTACATGTTACCTATTCCTCAACCATAGCTATGATTTTCATGTCCAGTTCTGTTCCTGACACAGTACAATTTGTCTTCTTTGAACTGAATTTGTCTCCCTTTTGACTAGTTTGCTGTATTCTCACAGGTACTGTTGGTCTCTGCAACAAAACCAGCTGCTCCATTTCCTTGGAAGAGATTTCTGTCAATGAATACATCATTTCAATGTCTGTCTAGGGTTTTCTACTCAAAGGGTTCAGAGTTATTACCTCTGTGAACCCACCATCAGTGAAAGCTATAGCAGCAACCCACTCCTCAAATAGCAGGGCAATATCCTGTCAGTTGAACATCACAGCTAATTATAGGACAGAAATTACATTCAGCACTACCCACTGATTGAAAAATGGTGTAGGGCTTGACATTCAGTCTTTAACTTCTATTTGATTTCTCCCATAGCTGATCTTCCAGATTTCCCCTTGGCTTTCCTTCAGGGCTACACCTGCTTGTTTTATAGTAGGAAAATTGTGATGTATTGCATTAACTGCTGAAATAAGTACATGAATATATACCTGAGTATAAGGGTCTCACTGTGGTATTTAATTAATGACTTGTGATTCATATGGGGCAAAACCAGAAATTTTAGTCATGGAAGGTTGAAGTGCTGTAAGATAAATAATCTCTGAAGTACGAGGATACAAGTTATGTCTGGAGAGTTTTCAGAAAGAATTGGGGAAAACAGCAGTTGAAGAGAACTCTGTTCAATTTTTTTGCTTTCCATATTAAGAAAATCAGACAAAAAAAGCAGGCCAGGCTGACATGTGGTGTATAGGATTCATCTGAGCATCTGGCCATTCATACTAAAACATTTGTCACAAATGTCCTTGCTCAAACTGCACCAATGTGGACTAGCAAATCTGAATCACATCTCACCACAGTTCATTATGCAAAAATGGAATAAATATTTGGGATTTTCTTAAATATGGTGAGTTCAACACAGAGGAAAAACTTGTCTCAGTTATAGTGATGTTCTGGTATGTAATTTTTTTGCTAGATCTTGATACATTAGTGTGAATATAAAATTCCAGCACATGACTGGCACTATAAAAGATGATTGAAAACAACCTCCAAATAGAAATGTACTGGTACCACCTCCTCAGACTTCCTATCAATTTACTTTTTTATAAAGGGTGCTTCAGTCTCAAGTAGATTGTACTTCGGGTGTGTCATCCTGAGTTTGCCTTAATTATGTCTCCTTTAGGGAGAAAATCAAAAGCACAAACAAGTCATCTGAAAATTTCAAATACATTGCTTTCAGGATTTTATACAATCACAACTGAATTCTCTACCAACAGGTCATGATTCTCATATATAGGGATCTGATCAATAACCTTTAGCTGGAATATCAAGGAAGTTGTGAATATTCCTGTCCTTTAATTACAGGCATGGAGTAAATAGATAGAGTTGAAAGGAGAACAGTGAGAAGTTTAAAATGGTATAAAAGACAGTGGTATATATTCTCTAAAGGGAGTGCTTTTGGAGCTTTTTTTACTGTAGATAAGAGACAACAGAGAAAGCTACTACATCTTATCGTTAAATATGTAAGAAGTTGTTAGAGAGAGGAAGAGAATAAGCCAAGTCTACTGCATATTTTTTAATTGCAGACCTTTTTCTATAACATCTCCTGTGTTTAGCATGGTCCTGCCTGTTCTGTCATTTAGCAAACATCAGAGTGATGACCAGTCTTTCATATGTTTTCAGGACAGTGCCACTGGCATAGAGCTCTTTGGCATAGAGCTCTTTGTTGCAGATAGTGATGCTAATAAAGTTGGGTTTCACTATATCATTTAGATTAGTTATATTAAATCTGTGTAACGTAAAACATCCATATTTATGCTGTATTTAACTTTCTATTAATAATAAATTTATGTGAAATACTTTTGTTATCAATATTGATCACTATTCCAATTGAAAGCCAAGATGTCAAGGTTTCCTTTAGCATCCTCAGTTATATTTAATAGCCCTGTTGATGAGTGAGAGACTAATGAAGGCTAACAGATGGTCTATTTAATATTGCTGTAGGGTTTGAAGCACTTGCCAAAACAGATACACAAAAGGATTTGACAACCCTGTAGCTGAAAACCTTTAATTACAGCTACTTCACTCCTAGGGGTTTCTGTGAGGCCAACACAGCAGCACAGCTTTGGAACGGGTCAGCATGGTGAGCAAAGGCTTTGCAGAGCCAGACAGTGAGTGCTGGTAAAACTATTTGCTGAACATTCGTAAGCTGGGCTTGGTGCAGGAAGCTTACAAAGACAAGCCTGGACAGAGAGGGGGAAATAAGTGATGATATTTTCTCTGCCTCTGAGAACAGTTTGCCCTTTTCCTAAAATACCACCTCTTGAAGACTGTCATCACCTGCTGAGCAGGTAGGTGAGGAGAAATCCTGCAGCCAAAGTGGGCTTTTAATTATGCCTGAGTTATAGCTGGGATTTCACCTTAAAATCATGGGAACTTCAGTACCATTTACTACTATTAGGAGCAGCAGTCTGCAAGTAAGGGGGCTAAAATTTGCTGAGGTTGCAAAACTCTGTCTTTGGAGGAGTGCAAAAATTTATTTAGGGCAAAAGAGTACATAGAGAAATCTAAAGTTTCTAAAAACTCTTCCGTTTTGTTGTTCTAAGTTTGAGTTGAAAGAAAGAGCTTTCAGCAACTTTCAATGATTTTCCCCTGGCTCTACCTGCAACAATTGCCCCCTGCTTTTCTGGCACAAATTCACACCACTTCCAAAATTAAAAAGGTATAATTAGCAGTTGCATTCTGATTTGCCTGAATTGATTTCTTGGCAATTGCTTAGAAATTGAATCCATTCCTTCAGAAAGAATAGGTGTTTTCACTGCCCTTACTGTCTCTGGCAGATCTGTCTGTAACTAAAGGTATTGATTCTTTCTGAGTGCCAGGAGGAGCTAGTGAAGTTGTTCATACATAATTCCAAATATCTGATCAGTACTTGTTTTACACAGTATATTCTAGACAAAAGAATCTGTGGATACGTGCACAGGCAGCTATGTAGACAGGTTTTGAGACTCTCTGACAATGGAAAAAAGGTTTATCCTCACTACCATCCCCCTTGCTACACCCAACAACAGAGACCATCCCTGCATTCAAGAATAAATGATTTCATGGAGAAAATGGTGGGGGAGGGAGGGGGGGAAGACGACAAAACAGAAAAATAAACAGGAAATGAGATTTCCTAAACTAACCTACAAAGCAGCTTAGGCCAACAGAGTAATAACAAATTTTGCCAGTCCCTACAGAACTGGCACTCACAGATTTTATGCTCCAGTGTGGTGAGAAAATCTTTGCATCTTTAAAAATTCAGAAACTGTATGAACAGTTGAAAGGTAGGTATGGAAAAATGCACAGGGGAGAATCCCTTTTTTCAACACAACTGTCAGAGTCAGTCCCTTTTGCACATATTGCCCTGTCTGTTGGCAGATTGTGAATTATCTCATGCAAAAGCAATTGTTTCTCATTATCCCAGACAATGCTGAAGATTGACATTTTTACTGGCTCCAGCAAGAATCTGCCTTTTTGGCTCCATCCAAACTGCAGGTAGACTAGACACCAAACACCAGTCTGGAGGACAGAGTGTACTGGCCTGGCCCCAGCTACTCAGGCAAATGAAGCAAAGGTAAAGAAATGAGCTGGAATTTAGGGCAATCCTGATCCAGCAACTGGGGAAGGAACTGGAAAGGTTCTGATTGGATTCAATCAGCCTCAAGAGACAAACTACCTCCCTAATGGACAGGGGAGTGCAACTGCAGCACAACATCCCCAAAAGAGACACAGTCAGGATAGTAGTAACACAGGCTGCCAAATTTGAGGGTAATTGGAAGAGAATCACTAATTACAAGGGCTGTGAAATCAGACAACTTTCATCCCTGGATGCAGTTAAACCTGATAAGCAATGGCTGGATGGTGGGGATGTTTTGAAGTTAAATATATTTTTAATGTGATATGCATCTTCTTTGATGTATATATTTTCGGAAAATGTTCATCTGTTTAATTATTATTTACTTTTTACAGAGCTCTGGGATTTACTAAGATGAAAGAGGTGTTTGTTTGTTATCTTATGAGCGACAGTGCCAGGGCTGACTCTTAAACTATTCCATCAGTTTTAACATAAGACCTCAAGCCATTCCAATACAGACAATATTCTTGCAAAAATCAGCTTTGATGAAAACGCATATACACAAAGGATATTCCATAATTAGAGAAGGTACAAAGCATTGAATGTGCCAGTAAAGTCAATTAAGCTCTAATTACTATTGGATTCAGATCTGCCATTGCTTGATAAATTGCTCAAGTAAAAGTATCTTCTCCACACAGAGGTGCTAAATTCACCCCTGCTGATGTTACAGATGTTTTTTCAACTACCCCTCTGATTCTATTTGAGATAAAAAAATGCAGAAACTTTCTCCTCTTTTAGGCAGCAGTGTGAAATACTCATTAGCTTATATAATGTTTATAGGTGGTTTTCTTTGTGTGGTTACGTGACAATCCCTCACTTTCCACATTTCTGGGCTGTGCTAATGACTTCACACCCTCTTTTTCTCAGGAGGCAGAAGATCTTTCTGAAATGAGCAGTTGACATATGGTTAGTGTCTGGCCCTTTGCTATCATTCAGGTGATGGAGAGCTTTGGAAAACTCTTGACTTCATCTCAATCTCAATGTGCTCCATCAGGAATTCTGCAGATGACAGTGATTCAGCTTTTTAAACATTTCCAAGTAGTTCATCACTCACCGCCACTTTTCTCCTTACCTTTCAGTGTTAACAAATTTCCATATGCTGTTTCCATATGCCATGTGGATTTTACAAAATCTCAGGCAGTAACTTCTCCAAAAGCTCCCATACCTTTGTGGTAGTTTTGTTTAGAAGACTATTCATGCAACCATGACAACAACGTGAAAGGCATCCATTTCATGGATGTCAATACATTTTGAAATGGCCTCTCATGAAGTTTAGTTTCAAAAATTTTAGGAGCAATTTTAGGATGGGATTATACCAGAGTGATCTCTTGGAATAATTTCTGCTTGAGTCAATCACTTGTCCTTCATCCAGTCTCCCTTCATGCTAAAATTATAAAAAATATATATTAATTAGAATGGAAAGCTTAAACTGATGTTAGCACAAACATAATTTTCTTCCACCTTTCAGGTCTCAGCTGCTCTAACCATGTTCCTGACAGTAACTCGCTGTCAATTTACTGAAACTACTTTAGATTTGTCAGACTGATCAGTGCATATCTTACAGCCCCAGAACGAAATACCACCAGATGGTGGCTCCATAGTGCAGATGTACAAGATAAGTGTTCAAATCTGTTTAGAGGGGGATAAAAGTCATGCCCAACTAGTTTCTTGAAACTAGTACTTCAGTCCCTGCTCCTCCAGACTGGTTTTCCTTTGCCACGTCTGAATATAGTAAAAGTTCCATTTCCACATTAAAAGAAGCCTTCTTTTCTCTGTTCTCTTGAAGTCTTCCTTTCATTTCTTGCTGTGTGCCTTTTCAAAGGCGACTGAGAAGCTTTTTGTAACCAGTGATTACAGACTGAGGTACCAAGACTTACACGTTTCTCTTCACCTTTGGCTGAGAGAAAACATCTTCTTTCCTCCTAAGCATTTCTGTTTGCAGTTCACAATGCTCCTGCCCCTCCAGTGTCTGCTATTGCTGCTCAGTGGCGTGGTGGGGGCTGTAGAAAGTGTTGTTCAGGAATCCCACACAAATAACATTTATTACTGCTCACCTTGGGTGTCATGGAAACACAAATCTTACAGCACTGCACTAAAGTGAGCAATCTGAGCCCAGTCACAGCAGCAGAAGAACCTCATTTATTAGTTATTTAGACCATTATCACCACAGTGCAGTAGGAATGAAAAGTCCATAGGATGAGTGATTTAACTTTGGTGCAAGCCCATTAGTCACGAAGGAACACGCTGCTCACATTACACCCCACAGACATCACCAGGACTAATCCTCTACAGCTTGAGAGAACACAGAACAGGAACAAGGGCCTTTCTTCACCACTTCATCACACTCGATTCTGCAAGTTGAAGAGATTGAATATTCTTCACTGTGAAGTACAGGTGCTGGAAGCACCATCCCTGACAGCTCCACCTGGTTCCAGATGCAAAAACTGTACTGAAGACATGAGGTTAAGGTGTGCTTTCTCCAATGCTCACTATTTCTCCTCTAATTAGTAAAACTTGAAGTGCAGTGCTTCCAGATAAACTTTTTTTTTTCATTATTTTACCATCAGAAGCACTAGGAAAAAGGAAATTTTGTGATCAGTATCTTACTGGAAATAATTTAAATGGGACTGCTGATGTTTGTAATTCAGTTTATTATGTGGGGGTTTTTACTATGAATACTAATTCTTCTGCCTCGAGGGTATTTCCAGAGATTCTTACGTGTTTGACCCTCATACCTTGCTTTCAGTCATAATTAAATAGTTAAGCATATAAATTATGTAAACTAAATCTCTTCCTCTGTGTTATCACAGGCAGTCAAAGGAAATGTCAGTGTTTATTTTGCCATAAAAACATGAGTGCAACTGCTCCCTCATGTATGAGTTTACTACTTGCACTATTCTGAGTCCAATTTTAAAGAAAATGTGACCAAATAATGGCAGGACATACAGACTGACCAAAATAATTTATAACTGAAGCATGAAATACTTTCAGCTTTCAGATTCTTGAAAAGTTGAGGAGAGGGATGAAAAGCTTACGGCAATTCTTTTTATGGAGGAGATGGTTTCATGAAAAAGCAGGAAAACAATTGTATCTGAGATCAGGAAAAATGGAATTTGAAACCCAAGAAAAAGCAAGAGCTCCAAGCAGTCGACAGCTTACAGAGCACATCCTACAGTCACAGTGAAATGCATTCTTAACTCAAATGCTTTACTTATTATAAACAATTTAAATTACTTATAAATTAAAACTGGTTATTAAACGCTTGCTGCACTTTTATTTTTAAGAGTATTTATATCATTTAACAAGCACTGTAGGCTCCCAAATTCTATGTGTGTTTGTATCTGCTAAAGCTGTAACTAAATTTCCAAAAACCATTAAAACAGGGATAGAAACACAAACACTTATAAAATTCAAAACCTTGTTAGCAAAAATATATTGAAAGTCTTACATGGGGAGAAAACTCACTCATAAACCAGCCAATGCTTAAAACCTTCTTAATAGAAAATAAATAATAATAATAATAATACGTTATTCTCCCTGAAAATAATGACCTTATCTATAAACTCTACTGAAAACACTTTAAAGTATTTCTAAAAGGTATTCAGAAGTCTTCAAACCAAAAGATTGATAATTTCCATCTTCTATTTAAAAACCTGTGTTTTCTTGACAAAGCTGAAACCTGGCAAAGTGTGGCTTAAAAACAGAAATTATCAATGTCTGTGTATTGTCACTGTAAAAAATAAAAATAATTTTAATTTTAAAAAGAATTCAGTCTATTATCCTCCCTTCCTTCTGCTAGTGCAGTAAATAATAAAGATAGTAATAAAAAGGTCTATTTAAAATGTGGACTGTACTTTTAAATCCTGTGGTGGTGTTCAAAGGAAGACAGGAATTTCTTCAAAGTTTTAGTTAAATTTTGAAAGATGCACAGTCCAGCTCCAGATCCCCTGTCTAAGTCTATATCTGCTGCTCAGCTGTTAGGAAAGACACATGTTAAATTTGTCTCTGAAATGAACACAGGGATTTTTATCCTCATCATTTCTATGTCAATAGAACAAGACAAGAGCAAGTCTCCCTCTAAATTAGTCCTTAATCCCTCCAGGCATATCCTATGCCAAGGTCATTAGGGTTTATTACCTGAACAGAACAAAGCTAGTAAACAAAGCTAAACTGGAAGTGTAAGAGATTTCCTTCCTTGTTCTTACTCAAAATTATTTCAGGATTGTGGGAGGCATGAATTTATTAAGAACTGTAAAGAAAGATGTGGCCTGTCACCTTATTTTTCCTGGTACTTGTGCCATTTTTATGTCTGATGACTGCTCCTCACACGCCCAGGCTTGCGATGCTTGGCTAACTTCCACCTTTTCCCTTTGTGGTTGAAGCCCAGCTTAAGGCTGACAGATTGTCACCCTTTGGGAAAGGTGCCCCCTTCCCTGGGTCAGGCGCTGGCTGGGGGGCTGGCCCTGAGGGTGGTGCTGCACCCAGTGGCAGCCACTGCAGAGCTGGCACTGCTGATCCCAAAACAGGGGATGAGTCCCTGCAGAGAGCCAGGCACAGGGACCTGTCCCACACACACTGCCCAAGTGCTCCAGCTTCCCTGACATTTGCTCTCTAAAAGGAAAACTTGTCTCTGTTGCCTGTGGTATTTTTGGAAAATGGGGTGGGATATCTAAATTAGTTTACTTTTTCCTTAAAACAACTCTTCCACTAAAACCTTTAAGTAAGATGTTGCTGAAAGTGAAAACCTGTCACAAGTAAAGTCACGAGCCTATTCAAATAAATTGGAGCACTTCTGTTGGCTTCCCCAATGCTGTTAACAGCTGAACTCCGATATCCCTGGTCATACATGCCTGGCTTACCCACAGGATGCATTAGAGGCCACCTGAGATACCAAGTCCTTTGTGGTCTGTTTGATTCTCCAAACACTTAATTCTCAAGATCAGGGTCAGGTACAAACCCAAATAAAATCTCAGAAATATTTTTCATTATTATAATGACATTTGAGTCAGGAGACAGAGCTAGAGAGGGCATAGAGGATCATGTTTGAGATTTCCAATAAAATGATTGCCATTAAAATGTCAATAGTTAGCACCAGTCACTATGAAACTGCATCTGCTCTGGCACATTTCCCCTAGAACCTTAGGACAGAAATATATCTGAATTGAAGGTTTCAGAACTACTCAATATTGGTTTAATTCTACTGCCATTGAAACAGTAAGATTTCCATTAGTTTCAATAGAACAACATTAAACTCGGTGTAAAAACTACATCATCTATTGTGTCAATGTGTCATTTTATATCATGTTAATGATAATGGCATAAAAAAAAACTAAGACCACTTCATTTTGCACTATTATGGAACTAAAGGAAGAAATTGCTGTGACCTGAAGAGATATATGACGTTTTACAGGGTTCAGCTAACCTTTGATCACTTTTAAAAATTAAAGTGATTTTAGGGCTGAAAAATGCTCATAATAAAAGACTTAAAGAGCTCAATCTGTTCATCAAAAAAGATCAATAGTTACTTAATTGCAATGTAGCAGTGCCTTCATGGAGAGAAAATGCCATGTAGTAAAGGACTCAATCTATCACAGAAAAGCGCAAGAACCCCTAGCTTCACATTACACCAGGTAAAATCTTCAGAGAAATTAGGCTTCTGGCTCATTGGGTTTTGAGGTTTTCTGTTGAGGTTTTTGTGGATTCTTTTTTGTTTTGTTTTAATGAAATGTTCTGATTAGGTATTAACAGCTTCAGAAAAGGACTGAAGCTGTTTTCCTAAAATTGTCATGATGATCACACACAAGTTATCAGTCTCACTAACAGACTCAATAGGAAAAGAAAGAAAAGAGGAAGAAAAAAAATTAATTTTACTATGAAGAACACTAGAAACACTTAAAACTTCTATTTTCTGGAATTTTTTCCCAGTATCCCACATTTCTAGCAAAGTAAAAGAGAGAGCGTGGGGTCCAGAAAGGAAAAGAGAAGAATAAACTCCCAAATTAAATCAGTTCACGAGCTGAGGATTGAGGCAACAATCTGCAGGAATTCAGCAAAGGTGGAGGCTGTTTGCTTTGTTTTCTTTATTTCAGAAACATATTTCATGGCACAGTTTAAATACTCAGATCAAGTGGCACTTTAAAATACAGATGATTGTTTACATTGTAAGAAAAATGTTTGTTTTTGTTTGGTCCTACTCTTTCTTTTGTCCCATTCTAGTGTGTGTCACTATATTGTGGCTTTACATTACCAGTAGAACTGAAAGTAAACTAATATAAAACATTCATTTGGATATTCACTCTGTTACCTCAGTAGCTGTTACGTGATTTTTTTAATATGATTTTTAAAAAAATATGTTATTCTACTGCTTTAGTAATGCTGCCAGCTGTACTTTCCACTTCACATGAATTCAGGTCTATTCCAATTTTCCACTTCCCTGCCTTTAATCCCAGCGTTACAAACGGAATCCCATGCTACACTAATATCTCTTACTCACTGGCACAGAAGAGATCAATATTTTAAAATGCCATATGTTTTATAGATCAACTGTCTTGTGCATAGGAATCCAATGGCATCTGAACCATTACACAATATTTGTAAGTTACACAAGTCAGGGACTGTGAGGTCTGTCTTTGCACACACTATCAGTTCCTAAAATGTTTGTACTCATCTGTGAAATGTTTTAGTATTTTTATAAAACTTAAATAAGTTACCCAAATGCTTGATCTCCTCTCACCATAAACCATCCTCTGTGGTTTACAGGCACAGTAGAAGCTTAATAATGTGAACATTTTGTCCTTCACACAGACTGGAATTCCCTGGAAGCTTTTCAGAAGGTTTCACACATGTCCATCAAAAGTTGACTTGAGCTCTTGCTCAAGCAGAGGTGAAGTCAGTGTCTGAAAGGCACACCTCTGGCATGTGTTTGGCCACTGAGGTTAGTTTTACCAGCGCTTCAATCTGATTAACCTGGGGGTACAGACACAGATGTTCAGGAGCATACCCAGTGCAGGGATCTCTGCGGGCAGCAGTAGTGAGAGCTGCAGCTGGAGCTTTGGAGGGCAGGAACCTGAGCCCTGGATGAGAGGCCATGAACTACTGACTCCTTTGCACAGCCAAGGGCACAGAAACCTTGGGCACAGCTGGCACCAGACACTCAGAGACACAGCAGGAGCCAACGACCCCCAGACTCTCCTGTCTTAGACTGTGAGGGGATAAAAGCCCACAGGTTCCTTTGCTTGGTGTCTCTCCTTGGAGGCACCAGCTTGAGCTGTTATTTCATTATTTAGTCATTGTGCCAAGATCAGATTGTTTTAAGGATCTGGACATCTGGGGCTCTGCTGTGGGAAACCTTGTGTCGAGCAGGTGAGGAAACACGGTCTGTGTGAGAGTGTGGGGTATGTGTGGCTGCAAAGGGGCCCCCGGTGGAGTGAGTGACCCTGGTAACAGCCAGAGCAGCTTCTGGGTGGCCCAACAGGGATGTCCCTAACACAGAACCAGTCAAAGGATGAACCTCTGGAGCAACACAGACCCTTGGAGGAAACCACAAGGTATTTTGCCTTTCAAGATGTTCTAACTATTCCTGCATTAGTTCTGATTCCATTCCCTGAGCCAAGCAAAGTTCTAAACATCGCACCATGTTTTTGTGGAACTATTTTGGTAAATTTGGAACAGAACATGGATTCGTCTCAATTTCAAAACTGGAGCTTCAGACCAGACTACTTGGGAGTGATATTCTGTTCTGCTCTTTGGGAAGTTTTCCTAGTTTGCTGCTAAATCAGCTCTCAGATCCCCCACCCCACCTCCCCCTGCAGAAGTACAGCTCCTAAATTGCTTCAGGGTTAACAATCCCATGAGTTACAGAGACCAAAGCCCACCATGCAGACTGTCCCAAAGCACCATCTCTATTCCTTTTCCTGGAAAATAATGGTGTTAGGTCTCTACTCCAAAAAGAAGAAAAACCTTTTAAAAACCCCTCTTTTTCGCCAACTACAATGACCTTTGCCTGTTTATGTTTACTCCACACATGCTGCACTGGTGATGGTGACAAGCCTGAGACGATGGGAGGAAAACTTCCTTGCTTAAGAGAATTTCTTGGCTTTGTCCTTCACTGTCATACAACTATGTCAGTATGTGTGAATTGCCTTTGAAAAAATCCAGAACAAAACATTATTCAATAGATTTTTCCCAGTGGAGAGAGGATTAGACAACAAGCATATGGTATGTTAAACATGCTGCTTAACACAGTAATGACATCTGGAGTAAGGAATGGAGAGGAAGAGGAAGAGGAAGAGGAAGAGAAGAGAAGAGAAGAGAAGAGAAGAGAAGAGAAGAGAAGAGAAAAGAAGAGAAGAGAAGAGCTTTTAACCCTTCCATGTAATTTTAAGCAAAAGAAATTTTCAGGTGGTAAAAAATTAATTGGGAGTGAAACTTAATAAGTAGCTTCCACTCTGCAGAAACATATTATTTTTCCTGCATGTGGCTTTGTATCTTCATGGTGTAGTTTACATGAAATTTAGTTTGAATAACAGCCTGAGGCCCTGGAGAAGTCTCTGAGCAAGTAATCTGGATTTTAATAATGCTGTTGTATTTCTTCACCATATTATTGCAAATTTGTATAATGAGTAGTTTCCTCTAAGGAAATGGCCAAGATAGTATACTTGAGGGAAGCTCTTTAATGGCTATTAAAATGTGGTTATTATAAGTTTTTAATAACAAGTTGGAAGAAGGCCTTTCCAGTGAGGGTCAGCTGGGAATCATTCATCAGATTTCAGACTTTACATCCTTCTATAATGAGTACAGTCAGAGGACGTCTGGTCACACAGATTTGAGAACTGTGTGTTTAGGTGAAGTTTGAATTCAGTCTGGGATGTCTTTATAAAAGCCTTTTCTTCTGCTGAATGCAAGAACATGTGAAAAGAGGACTTTGATCTGGCAATAAGGATCCTTCTCTTCAGAAAGAATTTCTGCCTATAGGGACTGGGAATGGAAGAGTCAAGAGCATTGAAAATGTTTTACTTAAGTATACAAATTTGCTACAGCTCTCTCCACACACAGGCAGAGTACTTTAAAATATCTCCATCCTTCCTTATTTTCAGTGTTTTTTTTTTTTCTGGTGGGTATTTTTATTTATTTATCTTAATGGCTGACTTATCTAAGTATTATTGCAAATGGTAGACCATAATAGTAATTCCAGAGCTCTCCCACTGTATGTTGTTTGTGTAGGGAAGTACATTTCATTTCACACAACATTTACAACTTCATGCTATAATTCCAGAAAGTCAGAAAGCTTTTAAAATTTAATGAACAAAAATTTTATGGTTTTACAACATCCAAAATTGGGCTATACCAAGCAGTTGTATGCAGAAGATTCTCTCTTGACACTGGTTTCATTTTCTTTCCACTACACCAATAAGAATTCATCTACTCTGAAGTTAATTAAGCTGAATAGGAAAAAAGACATTTATGTGAATCATATCCAATGTCTTAATCCATTTGTGTAGATATTTTTTTCTTTAAGATCCTCCCAGCAACTATATTTCATAAACAAATTGCATGTATAAGTTGCAATTTTCTTTCCTCTTTACAGAATGATCCTTTAAAGGAGCTCTGAAATATCTCTGTATCATAGAGGATAAATTTTCAATCCCACTGAAGAACCCTTTTCCATGTGTTGCCTTGCCTGGCAATATCTCACTCTGAGCAAATTTGTGCTGGATTATTACACAGTTGTAAACTAGTTCATTTATCCTATCGTACCTTGTGTCCATATACAATGTCTTTTTAAATAATTTACCATGTTTGGGCACAGTAATTAGTCTTATTTGGAACAAACACCCTGCAGTGTGCTGCCCTAACTAAACAGAGATGAGAAACGGAGAGGGAGAGCAATATATGGGTAAAATGCCACTTCCTTAAGCCTGACATTTCTGTTTTAGAGCATCACAGATTGGGCAAACATTTGTGAAGTCCATCTTGAAACTTCTGGAGTCAGAAACAGTGATCCAGAAATCACACAGGCACTGAAATCCATGGGGCACGGTGCCAGCCAACAAATCTGGAGTCTGTGCATGCACCAGGAGATGGAGATGATGCCCAAAAATATGTGGCCTCTGCTTGTAGGAAGTAATTTTTAGGAAACAGAAGTAGGTAGGGATCTCAGGTCCCTGCCTTATCACTGGCTTCTGAGAAAAGCATCCCACCTTCCACAACTGTTGAATAGAGCTGAGGCTGACCTCCATTCCAAAGCACTTGGATATAAATACAGGAGTAGTACTGATGGATGAAGGGGCTCATCTTCTTATTCACAAGTGAGAACAAATTACTTGGTTTTCAGAGTATTAAAAGACCCACTGAGAGAGCAGCCAGCCACCCTGGGTTTGAAACCTGGGATCCTGGAGCTTGCCTTGCAGCAACAGGCATGCATTGAAGCCTCTCAGTGAGAACTGTGATGGATGCACTCACTCCATTATGCAACCCCCACTTTTGTCAGTTTGCAATAACAGGGAGAGGAGAAGGGAAGCAACTGGGGCAAGCTGATCTCTTGCTGCTTTTCTGTTAATGATATATACAGCCTCTGCCGTGAAACCTTTAAGGCGCTGTGTTCACATCTAAGGTGAAGTCAAGCTGCCCTGCCTGACAGAGGGAGCAAGCGATGCAGTGAGTTCAGCTCTTGTCATTGTCTGACTGTGGGACTGGTTCTGACTGAGCCCTTGACAATCATCCTTTCTTTGCTGAAGAAATGCTGGAAAGTTGTCCCATTTTCCCAAAAGTTTCTTGCAGACATTATTCGCGTGCCCGCTGCAAAGCACCAGGACACCTCCATGCTCGGCCCACCTGTGCCCGAGGATGCAGCCAGCTTTTCAGCTCTGATGTGGAAAAGCTATTTTCTTTTTTTTATTTTCCACTGAGATTGTTGGAAACATGATCAGGCTTTCAAGAGGCTACAGCAGTCACTGAGGTAACTAATTAGCATTCTCCTCCTTGTGGATATTACCTGTGTGTATTTTATGCTCTTTGCAGCAGTGATACCCTATTTGAAATCAAATACATTTCTCAGAATAAGATATAGGAAAAAAACTTAAAGAGTGACTGATTTTGAATTACAAAAACATGGGATTGATGGAAATGCAAAACTTTCACCGCACACATGCTGTTATGGCGTTTTAAATATGATTTATTCTCAATAAAATGTTCCTGTTAAATAAAGCTAAAACATTGTTCTGCATCACGTGAAATATCTCACTGTGATGTAAGGGTATGATTTGCAATTATATATATTTTGTAAATATACATGATAATTGATTACAACTTTATTTTAGAATATTAACATTTAAAAACTTTTGAAACTTTTTTAGAGTAAACATATAGGAGAAGCCTCTATTATGTTATTACTATTTAGAGTTAACAAAATTGAAATCAAATAAATGAAACAATCCTTTCCTAACTGTGTAAAATGAATTATTTTGGCCTGATTCAATTATTAAAGAGAAAAATACTATTTTGTCAAGTTGATATGTTTCAATGAGCAAAGAAACTTTTTCTTCAACAAGTTACAGCTTCCCAGTTTAATACAGTGCATTCTTCTGGATTACCTTTTCTTTTTTGTTTCAGTTTACAAAACTAACAGAAACCCCCCCCCCCCCCCCCCACATTGCAGCTGTACTGGACAGATTTTCATTGCTGTCTACAGGAGCAGATCACTGTACATATTAATTAGCTGTAATTCAAATTAGTTCTTTTTCAGTTGAACCTCACACAGATGTACCATTCTTACAGAAGTGGCTTCACTGCCTCCACAAAAGTGGTTTCCAGCCTGCTCCTGGGACAGGGAAGGAGCCCCACATCACTTGGTACAGTTGAAGTTTGCCAGCTCCTCTCTCAGATGTGTCCAAAGCAGAGGCAGAGCATTGAAGGATCAAAGGATCTCCAGCTGAAGTAACAGAAATCCTGTCAGACGACCATGAGTGTCAACAGTCCTGCAGTGGCTGATTCATTTGCTCTCAAAATAATTGCGACTATCCCCGCCCTATCTAACCAGAAAGAGAGGTGATCAAATGGAAGAGATTTTCTCTTTTCTGTTTGTTTGATTTCCTCAGCAAATAGCAAATTCACCAGCAGATTTACATTGAATAAAAGCCTGTGACCACTTGAGTCCATTTCACTAGGTGTAGGAAAACAAAAGTGGCTATGGGGAAGATGCAGGAGATTAGTGGTGACATTTCCAAAATTAAATATATGAACTGCTCATTCTAAACGATCCAGCTTTGTTTTGATATCTAATTCCTCTTTTAAAAGGTTAATTCTTCTTGAATGTATGCTTAACATTCTTTGTTGTTTCTCTTTGTTTATTTAGCAGCTGTTCTAAAATTACAAAAAAAACAAAAAGGAAGAAAAAATAAAAGCAGAACTAATTCTTTTTCTTTCTCCAAATTAAATACACATTCTTGTTACAAGTTTAAATGACATCTTTTTGCTCACTTTCAGTAAACAATGCAGACAATTCTGTAATTTTCGCATATCTCTTTGGAGTCTGCTGTACTTTGCCCCATCCTCTTTGCAGTGAAGTTCAGCACACCCCAGGGACACAAGCTCTTTGATATCACTGGTAGTTCTTTGGTGCAGGAAAAGAGGATCTGATCCAGCTTTAATTCCACCTTTCTGCAGAAAAACAGCACAGATACTTCAGAAGCTATAGAATACATACACCCTTATGTAATTTTGTGAAGAATGTTTGTTTCTTTTCTTCTGAAAAGATAACACTTTAAATGCTCTGGTTCGTTTATTCTAATGTCCTATAAGCAGCACCAGTTCCTTTCAGACAATTTAAAATTCTTTCACACTCCAGAAATACCATAGGCAGTAGGAAGTTAGATAAGTCATTCTCAGAGTTATTAGTTGATAATGATGATAGCTTCAGTTCATCTGAAAAATTATTGCTCATAAAATTACTGTATCATAAGAAAACTGCACCTTATACTGATTTGTTTATCCTTGCAACACTTTCAGTTTAGATAACACTCTTTTTCTATTAATATTGGTATTATTTATTTCCCCCCATCAGTTCCATAAGATACCTCATAAAATATATCTTACACTTGCCAGCATTAAGGAAATTAACTAACTTCCAATACAGCTGACTCTCTCCAGCAGGAAGAGGAAGCAAAGAAGAAACCTTGACAGTCCAATTTGGAATTTGGATGCATTTGGCTATTTCCCACAGGCCAAGTGATGAACAAAATATTAAAAACTCAGTCACCACCCTACAGCAGAGCTCTGAATTCCTAACCCTCCTTAGACCTTTTTTCCCCACAGCAAAAGACAGGCTCTCCTTTCCTCCATCATTTCACTGTGGTGAGAATGTGGAATCCTCAGCCCCTGCACATGCAGAGCAGTTCTTGTGCCAGGGCACCACCACCCCAGAGACAGGGTTTGGACACCTATGTTCTGTCTTGTCAGGGGAAAGAGCAACAGCAGTGATGAACCCCAACATTTAGTAGCTGGAAGAAAATACTAGAACTACATGATTTTCAAATGAACAGAAGCAAAATTAACACATTTCAAATCCTTAGATTTTAATTTTGTCCACCAGCTGAGTGCAAAAAGCTTTTTATGTTCACTTACAGGAGTACAGCAGTTATTTTTTTCTGGAAAAAAAAAAAAAAAACTTGGGTAAATTCCCAGAGAATGCCTGCTTGGTCTGTTTAAGGACCAGCTCTCTTCTTCCCAGTACTCTCTAGGACTTGCTTGTATAATAACTACACAACTGTAATAATAACTTGTAATAACTTGTTATTAACACTGCCTTTGCACTACCAGCTGCTTTTGCACCTCTTAGGGCAGGGAAATGTCTCTTTGAAGTTCACTACTGCCCCAGGCATGAAAGGTTTAGGCATATTCACAAGATCTTGTCACTTAGCAATGTACCCCAGCTCAGCCAAGCTATCACAAACAATCAAATGGGTACTTTTAAGATCTTTTATTGATTTCCAAGCTAACTCGTTTTACCTTAGATTTGTGGCAGGCTTAAGCATGCTCATCCACTCAGTTATGGCCAGTTAGTCCATCTGAGCCATCATCCTGTGTATGCCTACATCCATTTAGCCTGAAAGGCTTGTCATCACTCATGCTCTATCTGCACATGGGAGACTGGGCTGTAATGGTCTGCTTTCCCCTTGATATAGCTCAGCCCAGAAATGTAGCACATAAACTACATTTAGGGACATGGATCAATATGCATTACTGTATACTCCGTCCCTGATCAGGTAAAAGGCTTCAGCATGGTCAGGCAGCTGTAAATTCTCCGATGTTCCATCTGCAACAAAAAGAGCACTGCAGTGAAACACTGAGGGCTGGACATCTGCTGGGATGCTCTATCAGTTTTCTCACAGATCTCACAGAGAAATTATTTTGTGCCTTCTCTGGGGACTCTCTAAGTGCCAATCTAAAAAATCACTTGCAACCTGCTCAAAAACTGTCATAAGAGCAGCACTGAAACAGGGAGATCCTTGCAAGCTGAGCACTGCCAGTAAGCTGCAGGGACTTGGCTTCTTTTGCAGTTCGTCTTTTCTATTGCTCTCCAGACTTTCTGTATCCTAGTTATTTCAGGGTTGAGCTTATTTTACTGGCCAGAAACTAGTGCAGTCTTGCTGGGACTCCTCTCATACAAGAGGTGTTCTAATAAATACCATCACATAATAACAAATAGTTTCAATTAAGTGAAAGCAGGAGCTGTGTGGCTGCGCAGAAGTGAGTTTCAGAAGCTTCCAAGGACAGAATGCTATTAAAATCCTTTTGTTACTGTTTCTAAGGCAGGACTGCTTTGTAAACAAACCAGGAACCCCTCAGGTTTTCCAATATGCAGAAATTAAAGTATCTGTAACACCTGTCATCTTTCATCTGTATCATTAAGTTGGTTGCATGGAAATATCACTTTTTAGTGGTGATTAAACTGTTTATTGGGGACTGCACTAACCTAGGGAGAAAGCCAGCTAGATTTCCACATATAGCAGTGGCTAGCACAAGTAAGCATAAGTAGATTATGAAAAGAAATCTGAAATTGCCAAGTCCTCAGCGACTGCATTCAGATCTCACAGTTTAAAGGAAAATTGCACTGTTTCAATGCCTGGCAATCAACAAGATTATATGGTAAGAGTTGTTCCGCATAAACTGTGAAATATGTTTGGAAATAATCTCCTTCCCTTCCACCTGATGCTTGTACTGCATATTCAACTATTTTGACAGCTTTAGCTAATTTATTACCAAAGGTAAAATCTGTTAAAGAGGAGGAAACTGAAGCAAATGGGGATGACCTCAGTTGCTGTAGGACATGAAGGAAACAATTCCCTTCATCCCTTCCTGGACAAAGGCATAAAATGCACCTATCCTCAGGATGTTTACTGATGATATGATACTGGGGGAGGTGGCTGATACACCTGAAGGCTGTGCTGCCATTCAGCCAGACTCCTGTGGGCTGGAGAGTTGGGCAGAGACAAATTTAACATGGTTCCACAAGGGCAAGTGCAGGGTCCTGGACCTGGGGAGGAATAACCCAGCACAGGTTTGGATCTGATCTAGAGAGCAGTTCTGTGGAGAAGCACCTTGGAGTTTTGGTGGACGACCAGGTGACCATGAGCTGGCAGTGCCCTGAGGACCAGGAGGTCCAGTGGTGTCCTGGGGTGCATTGGAAAGAGTCTGACCAGCAGGTCAAGGCAGGTGATCCTCCCCCTATGCTCTGCCCCAGGTAGGCCATATCTGGACTGCTGTGTCCAGTTCTGGCCTCTTCAGTAAAAGGCAAGGAGTTACTGGAGACAGTCCAGTTGAGGCTGCAAAGATGATGAAGGATCTGGGGCACCTCTGTGAAGAGAAGAGACTGCAGGTGCTGGGCCTGTTTAGCTGAGGATGAGAAGACTGAGAGGAATCCATCAATGTGTATAAATATTTTAAACACGGGTGTCAGGGGGGTGGTGACAGACTCTTTCTGGTGGTGCACAGGGGCAGAAAGAGAAGCAACAGCCATAAACTAATCCGCAAGAAATTCCACCTCAATATGGGGAAGAATATCTTTACAGTGAGGGTGGCAGAGCACTGGGATGTTGTTTGGAGACAGGGACAACACACACACCTCAGATCTTCATGGGACAACTGCAAACTTATTGTTTAAGCCTCTTTTACAATAGGGGGTGTGAAACAGCCTGGCCTAAACTGCTGATTGGTCTGATCCCCTCACAGCCCAGCTTTCTGACCTGCAGCTTAGGATGGGTCGTGAGTGGTGAAGTCTCTGTGTAGATTTTAATTCAACCTGTCCCTGCCTCTTCTGAGGACCTGTTTTACCTCTAGGCTGGCTGAGGTTGAAGGTCTGATATGACCAAATTTATCTGGCAGATACAAGCCAGCTGCAAACATGACACTGGGATAGGCTGCCAAGGGAAGCTGTGAAGCCTCCCTCCCTGGAGAAATTCAAACCCCCCTGGATGGGTTCCTTGTAACCAGCTCTAGGTGAGGGGGTGTTGGGCTCCATGATCTCCAGAGGTCCCTTCCAGCCTGTGATTCTGTGATAAGGGAACACAAGGCAGTTTCTGGGGACTCAAAGTCTCTTCAATACCTCTCTCTGACCCATGTGTCTGGTGTGAACACTAGCAAGAGCCAGTGATGCAATTTCAGCAGCTTCACAGGTTGAGAGGAAGGGGCTTGACTGCCCTTTTTTCTGTTGCTCTCCACACCCTTATCAATGTACCAGTGGCCAAATAAGATTTGCTTTTTCTTCCTCTGAAGTTTAGTTGCAGTTTCTTCCTCTCATTCTCTCAAGATTCGGTTGAATTCTTCTCATTATGATCCCTGCTTCCCACTTCCAGTCCTTGAAGAAAATTACCCCTCTCAAGGCTACTGACCATATTTAAAATTACAATAAAGTTTCAACACTAAAACTCAAACGAAGCTTCCTGTGTAGCCAGCGTGGTGAAAGCCAGAACCACAAATCTCATTCACCAAGCTGCTTGGAGAATTCAAAGGGGAAAAAATATTATGTGCAAGCAGCAGCCGAGACTAAAAGTGTAGAGGAAAATCGATTTAAATTTAGACCACAAAGAAACTGGATAACACAGACCTCGTCAGCTCAGTGCCACTTACGCAACAGCTGCACTCAGATCTCAAAAAGTCATTCTTCTAGAGCTTTAACACAAAAGGTAACTCCATCAAATACCCCACAAAACACAGCAGACAGCTCATTCAAGCACAGCCCTTCTACACTGTCATATAAACCCTTTATGCTGAATTGTTGCAACTCGATATTGCACAAATAGAGTATCTCCATACCCATGACTGATTTCACAAGGTCCCCTCAAACCCTCAGCAGAACTGAAGGTTTCATGGTTAACAAGAAGCGAAAACCTTGATTCTGGGAATTAACAAAGGTAATAGATGTCATTATGTCCTTTCTAGAGAACATATAATTAATTGTGTTCATATACTGAGTTACCAAGTACAGAACTTAAGCTGATACAAACGGGACAAATTGATTCCCTTCATCTGAAAAAAAACTTTTTCCTCATATTTTTTCCTAAATGTACCAGCACACACTTGATTTAGTGCTTGGCGTTTCTTGTGATCACAGCCGTATGCCACTCAATATCCCTGAATCTAAAAGACGTGTTTGTTGTGTGTTTTGTCTCCTCTTTGTGGTTCTTCTACCTGTCCTTCAACTTGGCAGACCCCTTCCATGGTCACAATTCACTCTGTCTCACCTTTGTGTTTGCATGGCTCCCAAAAGCTACTCCTTTGAGCTTAAAGCCTTCTGCATGGGCTGAGCTGCTCTGCCTGCAAGGAGCTGGGGTGGAGAGACCAACCCTCAGGCAGGGCACACAGCACCAGACCCACAGCCCAGGTGAACTGTGATAAAGAAGAGGTTGGTCCTTCCCCCCCACTGCTCACAAACACTTCCTGTCTCCTGTCAGTTCACACACAAAATGACTGCACAGAGACCTTGACTGGAAAAATGTCAGATGCTCTGTAATGGTCAGGATGTGGAGGTCAGACACTGAAAGACCTCCAAGTACTGGGACTGAAGCAGGGGTAGGTCTTTACCACTGTGATGCACAGAGTAGCTGAATGGACCTACCTGTGATACCAGTGAGTCACGTGCCAGGTGCAGGATTTTGATTGCTGTGGCAGGAATTTGAGTCCTGTCTCCAGAACCACCCCATTGTGTCAAGTGGAGATACTATTACAGGTTTATGTCAGTATGGACAACATCTGAACACTGATTATTAATAAATGCATGAAAACTCACACCTGAAATCAAAATAAACAGGGGAAAAATCATTCTTTGCAACTGTACAGTGATACCTTGGTCCTTTAATTCTGAAGTGTTTATTACCTTCCCATTGCTTCTCACCTCTTCCCCACTCCTGTTAAACCATGCTCCTAATTCCTCTTCTTTCCTTGCCATCATAAATTAGTCTCATCTCTTCTCTTTGAGTCATTTTGGTTTCATGCCTTGTGTCTCTTGCTCAGAGAGCTGGATACCTTACCTACTGCTGCTCACATGATGGTGATTGAGAGCACTGTTGACTGCTCTTCACTTCTCTTTCTCCTTCTCTCAGATCTGTTTGGAAAAAATGTCTTTTCATATTCTCCCCAACTCTTCTTTCCTCCAGCAAGTATATTATTACAATTATATGTATTATTGATAATAAACTATATAAATGTGTTCAGCTCCCTAACACAGCTGAGAGGCATTGCAGGGTGAATAAGAAGCTGAGAAGATGCTCAAACACAATAAAGGATCCACTGCAGTAGACAGAGCAAGATAGTGTTAAACAAAGAGATTTTGTACCCTTGAAAACAACAGGCTCCAGCTTCTCCAGTTTGTTACAATGATATAGATTAAAACAGTAAAATCTGAATTTAGGAGAACATTTACTCAGTTTTCATGTTAATCAATAGGATAATTATGTTAGTCATAATTTTCTAGAAATCCTATGATGTTTTTTTGCCTCCAGGTGATTGACATTTTGCCAACTCATTGTTATTTCCTTCTCCAGCTTCTTGTGTCATAGGTACGTGACATTCAGAACAGCTTGGTGAGACGTGTGAAGCCGGTTTTCAACCACTTTGTTATGTTTGAACTCCCAGCCTTGCATTAATTTCACTCTTCATGATTAAGTAAATACCTCTTATGAGAGAAAAATTAACTAAAGCAAAGATATAATTGTTTTTCTTCATGTGGTGATTCAGTTAAAATACTCTGATTCTCCTCATGTAAACTTGGAAGGAAATACATTCCAGGAAGAATTCTGACTGAACTAAAATTATTATAAATTAGGCTGTTATAATGGGTCTAATTGTGTGGTTTAATTATTAGATTATACAGGAGAATACAAAGTGGGCATTTTGTTAAGATGAAGGTGGTGTCATCTGTCTTTTTGATGAAAACTGTAGGCTTTAAAAACACTTTTGTTTTTCTTGTATATATAATTCTTCAAGGCTGTACAACTACTAAACCCACTAATTATATACAATAATAACCACAACTACTCAGAAATTACTTTTATATATGAATAATAAAGCTCCTAATCATGCCATGAGGTCACAAATAAGGACAACAGACATCTTACTTACAAGGCAGGAGATCCAAATAGCCAGTGCATAATTTTGCCCTTTTCTGTACCTCTCATACTTCCCCAAGTCACCAGAGGAGATGCTTCAGGACTGTGCATGGTAAAATTGTACTGACAAGGATTCCTGAATAAAAGCTGCTTCTGGATCAGACACACTGCCTGTGCCTCTCTTCCTGCAAGCACCCATCCAATCAAACCAGTTTACCAGTGTTTTTAGAAGCTTATGGAGGGTCAGAAATGTCCCATAAACATGTGAAATGATAACTCAGAGGGTATTTTGGAGTGATGCATATTGAAGTTCCTTTTATCTCACAAGTGGTTGGTTTGGGTTTTTTTGGTTTTTGTTTTCAGTTTTTGTATAACTCAGTTGCTCAGTGAATAAACAGCTCTTCCTTTGAGGTTCATTTTTTTCCTTAATGGCATTCTGCTGCCTGGAGATTTTTAGCCATTCATTGTTGCTGTCCTAGAGAATGCATTTTTATGTTCAGGTTTCATTCAGGGTTTATCCACTCAAAACTTATAAGGATTTTGGGGTAGCCTAAATGTAGTCATTTTAAATCCTACTACCTCTCTCCAGTTTTTACCATTCTGAACTCCAGCTGTAGAGTTTTTATAGGATTGCTGTATTCTCACAGACCTGATACTGTGAGATGCTGATAAGCCTCAGAAAAGCTGAAAACATTGCTTTTAATAAAATCCTTTTTTCTAATGAATAAAATTCTAAACTGACTTGATATATGTGACTCTATGTCCACTAATGAAATATGAATGTATGTGCATATTAATTTTATGGGTTTTCTTGAAAAGAGACCAGTCTTCTGCTGACTCAGAGCGGATTTTCATTCAAGCAGCACAAATAAGGTCAAAGACAATCTCTTCTTAATTAAAGGGAGCACATAATATTGATTTAATAAAAATTTAACATTACCTAATGACAGCTAGATATTATGCTCAGAGCAGAAAGACTGACATTTTATTATAATCAATAAGTATTTTATTAAAATCAATGTGCTACACGAACTATTCTACCGAGCCTTAATAATATCTAGTCTATCACTGCAGAAAAGCAGAGTTTGTCATCTGGAGGTAAGGTTGCTTGACAGAAGAATTCCTACAGGTACAATACACAGGTTTCGATTTTTCTTAGAGGCCAGTGAAGGTGATCATTATCATTCTAAGCGGAAGGTGTTTAACCCCAGCTAATTTCAGTAGCCAAGAGGAATAAAAACCTGGAGGGAACAAAAGTAATACCGTGGCCAGTGTTTGCCTGACAGCTTCAAATTCAGCCCTGCTCAAACCTGTGTGTGGCAGGAGAGAGGTTTCCATCCAGGACAGTCCTCAGCCCTTGTGTAAGTCCCCTCTGGCGTAGTGCCCCAAAACATGACAAAGAGCTGCATCTTTTACAAGACCCATCTTTCTCTGATCACAGCCTCAACTGCTCTAACAACAATGCTTTCCTTACCCATCCCCTAAATTACCCCAGGGTTTTGGTAAAAAAATATGCTATTCTCCTTTTTTTCTTTATTTAACCTACTTCATAATTGCTTTAAAGAGCATTTCTTATCCTAAAAGCTAATGGGCAAATGACCCAGATGTTCTTTGTTGATTAATTTTGTTTATTTATTTTTGTTCAGTTATATTCAGAGAAAAAAAAAGGAGTGAAAGCTGGCAGTTCTTGTTAACCAGCGCTAGAACTGTCTCCCTTCAGCCTTCTCATTCAGTTCTCATTCTTGGTCCTGTACACAGTCTTGCGAAGAAAAGTGCTCCAGCTTTGAGAGATCCCTTATTCTATACACATTGTTCATACAGGAGTACCAACCTCTTTCATCTGGTTCTACAGAGTAAGACAAAGATTGCTTCCATTTCTTCCGTTGTATTTCAGCACAGTATTGACAGAATTGGTGACATGAGACAGTGGCCCTCACCCACTGTTCCTTGCCTGCCATATCTGCAGAGAGGCTTTTAAGAAGGGGAAGAAAGACTTGAGTTGTTGCAGGGGGAAATCACAGAGCCACACAGTTTGGGGATGGCTGTAGACAAGGCTTGAGTGAACAGAGAATATTTTCATCATATATTGTCCAGAGTCATAAAATTCAAGGTGTGAATCCCTGGCAGAGGCTTTCATTCTGTTCTTTTCAAATGGGTTTTGTTTGATCATTTAGTGTGCACAAAGGAGAGGGTGGATGAAACCTGCTGTCTTCAGGAGAGTTCTGCAGAAAAAGCCCTTTTCACAGCTCTGGTGAATCTTTGGACCCAACACCACTTGGTTTACAGGCTCTACTCCCAGTTTTAGCAGTTTATATTCATCAGCTCATGATTCACCTTGAAGGCTTACTTCTAATTACTCAACAGAGAAATAAACAGCATTTGTGCCTGCCATGATCACAAAACTCAGTGAGAATTGATTTGAGTCTGCTTATCTCCACCAAAGAGAATTGAACAGTACAGAATGTTCTGAACAGGGCTATACAAAATGCTGAGGTGAAAGCATCAGTACAAATTAAGGAACAGTTGAAAGGTGTTTCCAATTTTAACAAATATTTACGACCAACAAAAGTCAAGATAAAATAACACCAGCAGTAAATTATAGCTAGAACTGCATCCCAGATCACCTATCAAAAAAAAAAAAAACCCAAACCAAACCAACATTGCTCTGGGTCTGAAGTCTGCCCATCCATATGCATTTTATTCCTTGTTAACCCATAAGCATTCAAATTTTGAAAAGAACAGGAAAAATCAGGATTTAACCTGGGACCTAAGATCACTTCCACTTAAGATTCCCACTTCTATACACTGTAATGTGTGGTTCCTCTGTGCTTAGATTATCCACAGGTACACAACTTGTAAAGAATGTATTTACTCTAGAATAATCATTTTCTGATTCTCATATTTTAACTGAAATCCTATTATACATATCTAGGTTTCTAAACAAGTATTTTTCAGGCACTCTAAAGAAAAGGGAGGGAAAACAAGTTTAGGCACAACAAAAGCAGAACACAGGGAAAAAATATAATCAGCATAAATTTGTTTTCCAGAAGGAATATCAGAAGACGTAGCCAGAAGTCTCTTATGCAAGACTTTGAAAATGAGTAGCATGGGAAAGCCTTTAACCTAATTATGGTTTTCTTATTCTTTTATTGGCACTATCAGATTTTCATGGCTGAGCCAGCACAACTGCTGTAGCCTTGCTGCAGTCATTACTCAATGTTATTTTTTATTTATAAAAAATTATAAATGTGTTTGTGGCATTCTGCAAACAAACAAGGAATGCAGCCTGTGCCTCTTGGCTAAATTTTATCAGTGCTATACTGTATACACAGATTAGATGGCATTTTCTTCAAGGTCTGCTGAGGTCTCCTCAGACCCCCACAGCCAGTCATAAATTTGTGCTCATGAGACACAATAAATTGCCCTTCTTCTGTTGCCAAGCCTTATCTGGTAGCACATCTAATCACCGAGGAGCTGCTGGGCTTGTCAGCAGTTCAGCTTTGTAAGAGTGTGAGGCAGCTCTTTGTGCTTTTCATGCTGAGAGTGAAGCTGAGGCAGCTCTTTGTGCTTTTCACACAGAGAGTGAAGCTTTATCTGGCCTGCTGATCCACGTTTTTCTAGGCTGGAGGAGCTGGCCAGCAGCTGGGAAAGCTGAGTTACTGTCTCCAGCCCAAGAGCCTGACCGTCATCAGGTCCAGCCCATCTCTGTCCTCCAGGTCACTGGGTAGAGAATTCCTCCATGTAAACTCAAACAGCTCCAAGTGGAGTGATTAAAAGCACCTCCCTGAGCCCTCTGATTTAAGGAACACATTCTAGGAGCAGTCACTTCATCGATACCTGAACTCATCTTGTGCATCCAGCATCAACCAGGATTTCAGACTAAGCTAAAGCAGGGATGGTAAGAGACATTGTCTGTGATGGGATATGATTTACTCAACTCAGCATTTATGGTTGGTTTGCTTAGCAACACACCCCTGGAGGGCCCCGTATATTACTTTTTATCAAAATACTGGGTTTACTGCACACCTAGAAACCAAGGATTTATGGCAGAGTATGTCAAGTGATAGAAATAAAAAGTAAAGCATATTTTTAATGTAGTTTTGGGGAAAAAAAGGCACAAATTTAGTATAACATGAACAGAACACTTTGTACATTACAGGCAGCATGCATTTCTGAGGGAAAAATAAAAGTTCAGATCACCTTAGGTTAAAGTTACTTAGGTAAGTTTAGGTGACACATAGGTGTCCCACCTTCACTGGCCTTTTAATATTTCTGTATAATCATTGGAGGGAAAGAAAGATTGCTCCATGACTATGTGAGAGATTTTTTTCTGTTCAGGGTGGAATTGCTTTCTAGAGATTGAGTAATATCTCTGTGTTGATGATGGAGAAGAGCTGGACAATTGACTTAAACTGGATTTCCAATTTCCCATAGCTGGATCATATGTAATATGGTTTTTGGAGACTGAGGCTCTGCATAATAAAAGATATGTAAAATAAAAAATGTCTCATAAAACTCAAACATGTTTGTTAAAAATTGGAAAAAAGTATGCATAGCAAGCATTAAAAAATGGAATAAATATGGATAAAGTATCCATTAACTAATCAAAATCTCTGAAACACCTCTTAATCATATTATAAAGTCCAGTCATTTCAACAGAGAAGGAACTTTTGGAGTCCTGGTTTTGTGACTTTTGACTGAATATCATTCCAGTGGAAGACAGGCATCTAAGCAGTATTTTTTGGGTTGAAATCCAACTACTCTGTGATCTTAAAGCAGGAAGAAATTATTGCTTTAAGATCCAGACCCTGACTAATGAAAGGAGTTAAGCATATATTTCAGGTCAGTGTGATCAGGCACATTGAACTTTTCCTTAAGAAAGGATTTTTTTTTTTTTTTTTTTTTAATATGTGAGTGTCCCAAAATGTGGCCCGGTTACTTTTCACCCCAGTTCTTCATATAAGAGAAAAAGAAATAAAAGAAACTAAAGTTTAACTTAAAACTTAGCATTTCTAGTAAGGTATATAATGTATTTGGGGGATGTGGGGGGGGTTAATATCTGCATATATACTTGTGAGAAATCTTAATTTCAAATTATATTTAGGTCAAATCACCACTTCCCCTGTTACACATATATAGCCTGGCAAGCCCAGATGAATAGTTAAAGTGAGTGTTTTGACTGGGACAATGTCTTGCATTAAAAAAATATTTCCTCCTCTATTTTATTTTACATGAATGCCAAATCAACAACTTCTGATAATATAAGGTAATGAATTGCAAATTTGCCAAACTCCAATTATTAATCTGATATTCAGATATTTATTTCAGTCCTTGTAAGAATCCTGCAGTATCAGCTCTGAATAATTGCACTTCCTGGGAGGCTTCCATGCTAGCCCCCATTTAAAAGCTCATTCTTTAGTGCACAGTACTGCTGCAGTGCCATGAGGATACAAGAACCCCTCGTACACATTCAATATCTGTCAGATGAGTGAAAGCAAAAAAAGCACTGAGTTATAATTAATGAATGTGATACTGGCAAAGGCATCCTATTTTCAATATTCAGGTACCTTGTGCAGTACATTTAGTTTAATAAAACAAGATATTATTAGAATTAAAACATAGAAATTTGGTACAATGATATTAAACTCTATAATTAGGAAACAAAGTTTGTGCTAATGTAGCAATATGCTGTGGTTTCACAATTACTTTAGTCTCCTAGAAATCAGCAGTCTTGCTCAGTATTGCTTGGAATTGCATTTACTCCTCTCTCTGACAACTGTTTTACCCACAGCCCCACTTTGTCTTCTGCCACATGGGTAACTTTGGTTCAAAAAATAACATGGTAGCAATCATACAAAAATGGGGTTTAAATTAATATTATTTTCCCATTCTGATCTCCTGTGTGTCATCATCAGTGAAAAGAGCAGGGGAAAGGTAAGATGGCCCTGTCCTGTTTGACAGTGGTTCTAAGACCTGTTACTCCAGATAGGTGTGAAAGTATGGCAGAAAAATCAACACTGAGGGCTTCTGTGGTGGAACCACTTGCTTAGAAAGCACTGTATTTCCCAAAGGCTGTAGATGTTTTTAGTGTATGGAAACTGAATACTTCCATCCACTAATCTTCCCATATTTCTACTTTTAAAGTATTTGAAATCTGACACATGACAGAAGCTTTAACATCCAAATATTTAGCATTTGTTCAGATCATGTGAAATGGATTGTGACCATTTATGGTTATTACATGGGACACATGGGTTATTACATGGGGAACAGCAAGGCAACATTTCCTCATTGAGATCAAATCCCATCTCCACCAAATATTTTGTCATATTTCTCCTTTTTCACATTTTTCTTTGCTGTGTTGTGTAAATGAGCTACAGACCTACCCTGCTTTTCTCTCTCGGCTCTTATGGTCAGTGAAGGACTGAGAATGTGATGTTTGATGAGAAGACAAACACTTCCCTTTTCCTCCTTCCTGAGTGTGGGGTGGGCTGAATGCCATGGGGCAATGAAAAGTGTGTGTCCATTGTCACTGCCACCACACTTCAGTGTTGGTGACGAGCCTGCTGTGACAGCATGTCACAGTCACCCCTGCACTCAGCAGTGCCCTTCTCTCCTGCACCCTCTCTTCTGGTTTGAAAATATGGTTTGGAAATCCTACCTAGGATGTAAAGGAAAAATGGAGGGTTTCTGCCCAGAGTTTACTAAAATTTAGGAATCTGAAAAATTTAGGAATCTGGCACTTAGGACAAATATAAGTGAGAAGAGTAGAATAAAATAGCAAACTTTCCACTGCTTAAAATGCATGAGCCATTCACCTGTGTCACTGCAGGGGCTTTTGAGATGCAAACGGAAAGTTCTGATTTTCTCCTGCAGCAGACAATAGTCCACCTGCATAATACATGCTACTTAAAGTCATTACACAACCTGGAGTGTGAAGTAAATAAGTAATAAAAAAATCTTGCACTGCTTTTTGCCATATAACTGCCTGCAATATAATTTATCCCTCAAGCAAAATGAAACAATCACCTACAAATCTACTCAGCTACTATGAATAATTGAAATGACCACAAAATCTGTAGTTTAGACCCATCCTAACACTTTCAGAGAGGAAAGTAAAAAGTTTTAAGTGCCTGCATTGTATAAAATCAATGAAATTTGTTATTCCATTTCTATATGTAGGTAATTTAGAAACTTATTTCCAGCTGGCTTGTATTATGAGAGGTGGTTTTGTTTGGGTGGGTTTTTTTGTTTGTTTTTTTTTGTTTGTTTGTTTGTTTTTTTGTTTTGTTTTTTTTTTTTTTGTTTTGTTTTTTGACCAGGTGTTATTCCACAGAAGGCTGAGAACAGGAACAACAAAATTAGTAAATCCAGGTCAAAGAGAGAATAATCCCTGCTCTCCAGGTTCATACACTAGATATGACTTGATGACCTCACCCATGATTAGCAGGACTATTTATCAAAACATTTCTCCTCTTAGAAATCCAAAGAGACTCCTTCAAAAAGTCATTTGGGTGTCCTTCAAAGAGAATCACTGCTGAGAGATGCTCCCAACAAGTGGAGATTTATCCCCTGCTACAAAAGGTAATTAACATAACTCTTATGCTGTATTTGTTTTGATTTGAAGGGAAATCCACTTCATATTGTAAACATTGTGATATTTTACAGTACCTATTTACTTATGCAATTGTTCCACTATTAGGTAGGTTTTATGAGCATATAGCAAGCACATTATGTTGATCATAGTTAATAAAGCCTATCTCTTCCCTGGTGTCACATCACCAGTTTTTGCTCTGGTACAGCAAAGGGTGAAAATATGAGACAAAATTGGTGTCCCAGTTCTTTAGGTGTGGATAACATGTAAATGTTGGCTGGGCAGATCTGACGTCTGTCCTTGAATTAAAGAAGGATGGTCTGCCCAGCTATGGACAGGTGTGGTCACTGTGCCAAAACCAGGACTGGCCAGGTGATCTAACATCCAGCTCTGGAAGGAGTGTCAGCCAGCAGACCAGCTGTGACCAGCATTGCAGGGTCTGCTTGTAACAGGGGTGAATTCCACAATGCAAGGACTGCAAGGACCTGTGAGCTTTAATGCTTCAGGACCATTCCTTTCCCCGGTTTCTCCGAGGTATGTGATGTGTGTCCAGTGAATATACAAACGGGACTTGCAGAGTCAAGATTGTTGGTCAGCCCAGGTCTACCATGCTTAGCACCTACTTTACAGTCTTTGTTTTCTGTGGATGGAGAAGATATGAGGTTGGCACATTTTCAATGTCTGGGAGCAGTTTACTGCAGCAAGCATAAAGTTATTTTCTAACTATTTGAGACTAGCTTCTTATCTCCTCTGCTGTTTGAGTGGTGCAAAAGGCTGTGTGCCAATAAGCAGTGCAGCCATATGGTTTGCCTTACCATGGAAATGTCAGCCAGGAACACTTTGAGGACACTCATGCCTACTGCTAGGCACTCATCGTGTCTGTGGTGATAGGAAAGGATAAGTGTCTGCATGCTTGTCCCCAGGCATGGCCAAGCTGGCTACTGGGGACTGCAGCACCCTGTCTGACTCTGAACTGGGGGTGTTCTTGACACACCTGCAGGGCAGCTCTGCATTGCCTTTGGCCAATGCACAGGTTAAAAAGTCATAAAAGCCTTAGTCAAGAAATAAGCAGGGCCTGCTTATAAGCCTGAGAGATCCTGAGTTTTGGGATCCCTTCACAATAACATGAAATTCAGAACTTCATTTCTGCACCTTTAGGGGAAGAGTGTATCTCCTCATTGCATGAGCACCCAGAGCAACGGGAGCCTGTGCAGGGTCGTAACAAGAGCACATAAATTCCTTATTCTGCCCCAGGAGTAACCCGTGCCCAGAGTGTGAGCAAGCAGAGCTCTTCACAGTCAGGTAAGTTTTATATTACAAGGAAGGTAAAAAACTTTTCAAGCTCTTTCAACCAAAGGTTCTGACTCCTGACCCTTTTGTAATCCCACCAATTCCCATATGTATTCTCACAGTGGCTGGGATCCAGCAAGGCAGGATCCATTCAAGAAGGCAATGTGGGTGCATATGTGTAGTTACTTCAATGGCTAGGAACACTTTCTGCATACCAAAGAGACCCTAAAACAGGAAAGCTTTCATTGCCAGAAGTTAAAGTGCCTTTAATATTTATTATACTGTTAATATGCCTCTTCAGAAAATCCTTTGAGGGAAATAACAAAGATCAATAGAGGCCTGATGAATCCTAAATGGAGAAACTAAAAGAAGTATTTATATTTCTGCCTATGTATCTCCTGGAGATGACAGCAAATCCGCAGGCATATTATAACAACAGCCAAGGGTATTCTGTGGAATTAAGGAAAGGGGAAGACACTTTCAAACACACGAACAAAGACTGTGCCCTACTAAAGTGTTAATTAACATGCAAAGCATCAAACCACACATCTGCCCTTCAAGAAACAATGGGCTCATGAAAATAAAGAATAAAATACTAGTTTATTTATCAAAATACCATGCATAAAATTCAGGAAGAACATGACATCCATAAGAAAATATCAACAATCTCCTGTAGGAAAATGAATGACCCATCTCTCACTGCGCTAGCACTAAGCTGAGTTTATTTCTTGAGAGCACATTTAATTATGGAAAAGAATGAGAAAACCCTTAGGAAATGATCAAATTGTTAATAAAATTTTTGGTTGCACTGTGCAATTAAAACTCCTTGAAGAGTCAAAAACTCAACTTCTTTATTTACATGTAGAAAAAGACACAGTGCTTGACAGCCATTTGTCAAAAAGTCCATTGAAATTGCAGTTGATGCAAAATTTCAATTATATCAATATCATACAGTAAGCACGGAGTGAGGACAAAGAAGATGATATTTGGCAGAGAACCATAACTGTTGGTGTCCCAAATGAACCCTGTAATGCTGATGCATACAGCCCACTGATAAGAACTTCTTAGTAACGCTGGATAATGAAACTTGTCACCAGCATTATGCTAACTCCACTTAGCATTTAGAATTAGAATTCACAAATGGGTTATGTCTGCACAGGGTTTTTTGTACAATATTATTAAGTTATCCTTGTATAATGCCACAGTGAATGTGCAAGGCAAATAGAATACATCATCCATGTTAATGGAGGTTTTCCCTCATGGCTTGCTTTTTCCATGAAATGAAGCCCTTCAAATCCAGGCATTTACTTCCTCAACAAATTTACCCAAATAGATTGCTATAGCAGTAAGACTCTTTCAGCTTCCCCTGGCTTACATCATTTCCAAAATAACCTTTCTAGACATTTAAAATCCTATTTAGGCTTCAGAGGAATAAGATGTAGTTTGGTATCTTCAGCTGACAGCTTGAATCAGAATATGTATATGCCACCAGGCTGCTTGCCCCTTCTCTGTGCTTGACTGGAAACAGAAGGGTCTGCAACTTGATAGAAAATCTTTTTTACTAAGTTTGTTATTGACTAGAGTGGGTTCCACTAGGCTTCCATCTGGATCCTGAATGCTTCCCAACACCACCCACTTCCATCTTAAAATTTGAATTTAAATGTTACATGAAATAAGTTGAAGCCTGGTGAAGAAATACCATCTCATTCCTCAAGACTATTCAACAGAGTTTATGTCCCTAAATTTGAATAAATACAATGTGAACAAAATTTCTCATCAATGCTTCATGACTTTGGTGTCTAACAGACTGAGATATACTTACTTGGAAAAAGATCACACATCTAAAAGTTTCAGGGAACTTTCTCCTGAACCCTGTCATAACTGTGGGGGGTAGCATCAATATTTCAGCACAAGTGTTGGCCAAATTTTTTAATGTGCCCATTTCTGGACAAGACGGATGATGAAATATTTCTTATAATATATAAATGCTTTGTTGTGACTATGTCTTGATAGAATAGTCAATTAACTGACGGCAGTATCTCCAAAAGAGCTGTTCAATTGGCCAGCCACCAAAACAACAAGAAAGGCATATTTGTTTATTGTTACCTACATAAATGTCTAAAAGAGCAACAACTTGTTAAAATAATTTTAAAAATTCACTGCAGATACAAAATCAAAGTGAAATTATGTGTTTATTGAGGATATTTGGCACCAAAATGAAAGGCAATTTTTCAGAACTCTGTACTTAAATGGCCTTTTGAAAACCTACCCTGCAGTCATTGATTTAGATTTTCAATTTTTGCCATTTTTTAAAAATTTCATGGGCTTTACCTCGTACCTTTCATATTCTACCTTTTATTCAAAACACCCTGTTTAGATTAGGAAGAATCAACAGATGATTATCTGCCCATTAAATCAAATCTCTTGGCATAGAGTAATTCTAGCTCCTTGGCAGCAGGTTATTTATGCAGAAAAATAGTTGGCAGTAAAGAATAGCCAACCATTACAGTTTTAGCATTTGAAATACCTGTAATAACTCTCAAAAGATTGGATGTTTGCTTTATTTATTAAAATACCCCCTTGCTGAGGAAATAGTTTTGAAAATTATTGTTTAACAGAGTGCATTAATTAAATCCTACCTAAAATTCTGTATCCTAGATTTCATGATTTATTTATTTTGGTTGTATGATTTATGTAGCAAAAAACAGTTGGATGCCTTTCCTCCTCATTTCATCCCAACAGAGTTTTTACTGTATTCTTCTTTCACTATGTAAGCCTATAAAGTAATCCCTGTTGATTTAAAGACAATGGTAGACCCATGGTTGTTCTTTTAACAAAATTACTTCTTTAGCAAAAACCAAAAATGATAAATGACTTTGTTTAGAGTATTTGTTCTCTGAACATAATTTCTTTTAAGGCAAAAGTAAAGTTAATAGACTTCTACTAGGCTTCAAAACACTCTAGAAATTCACAGAGGCAGTAGCAAACCAGAGCTGAGCATATTGTGTTGGCTTGCCTTGCAGTCATCTCCTCTCATTAACAAGACACCTGGCTGTTCCTTAAGGCACCAAACAAATAGTAGCCATCTCAAATAACTGGGAATGAAGCAAACTGCTTTGTCATCAAGCAGCACTGTAATGAAAGGCAGAGAGAAGGAAGAAAGCCCTGGCTGTACAATGTTTACAGCAGTATGGCAGAGTAACTGTGCGTCATTGCGAGTACTCATCAACAAAAGCATGTTTCAATTGAAGCATAAATTAAAGAACAGAAATAATCTACAACATATAATATGTAGTCTCATCAAATATTTAAGATGTATTTCAAGACAGAAAAATTACTATTTTTCATAGTTTGAAAAAAACAACTTTTTATTATATCTATTTTTTCCACTTTACATGACTATGTTTGTTGTTTAGCAACCTTTCTGAGACACTCCATAGAATTATCAAGTATTGCTGATTAAAATAGTATAACATGGAATATGTAAGATAGGAATACATGGAAGTGTAAAGAATTTGTATCTAGTTCATTTTCTAATTAAGAAGAGAGAAATTGGATCATATTGATCCAATTAGTAGATTTTTTTCTCTAATACTTTTTCATTGTTTATATGATGCAATGATAATTGCCATTTGCTAGACTGCCTTCTATAGAAAGGCAGATTTCACTGCTTATTTGTCTGAAAGAGAAGAAAACCATTGTTGTCTCCCTTTGAGAACTGATCACTTCTTTTTGATCAGAAAAGTGAGAGAAACATTTTAGTGAACCCTTGCTTATCCTACAAGCGAGCAGAGGACTCAAGACTCAAAGACCCAAGAAAGCTGTCTTTGACAGAGCAGAGGAAAACAAGTACTAATTTGAGAAAATGTCATCATAAATTCTCTAAGCTGACCTTGAAGTGCTCTAAAGTTTTGAATGCCAACCACTGAAACATTTTCAGGAAAAATGTTTTCCAGATGATGTCTCTTCAACATTTCACAAAAGCAGTGACTTCGAAAAATATCCTCTGGAGCTCTGTAAAAGAAGTACATAATATCATTATGATCTTCATGAAATTCTCTCACTCTCACTTTTTTGAAAATATTTTGAATTATAAAAGTTTGTATAGCCAAGACACCTTGAGACTTTAGTTATTTAATACACTGCCAGAGATTCCAATATAATATTGGAAATATTTACTCAGGAGTACAAGACATACAGGATATTTTTACAGTTATTTGCAAAGAGAAAGTATATCCTCTGTAATTAATTAATGGTAATCTGCAAGATGCTTAGGAGACAAAATTTCAACTAGTATGACTTGGAAGATTGTGACAGGAAATGTACTAGATCTAGAATATTTAAAGAGAAATATTCTGTTGCCATGTCACTTCACAATGAAACATATATACTCCTGTTAGCTGTGCTTTGACAATTTACCACTTTTTCAATTACAGCTAGGGTGTTAAACACCACCTAGAGGTCAGGATTTGCAGCAGACCTCAGGGTCAAGGACCGTAGTGACTCAGGATGTTTCTCAGCAGATTTAATTCAAAGGATGTAGAATAAAAACAAGAAAACTAAAGTCTTTCCAGCTTGTGCCTGCTGCACAGTATATATTCAAGTACGTGTGATAAAGAAGTAAAAAAATTAAACATAAACTGTAAGTAGTTTTGAAAACTTTTCTATTTTATTCTGCTGTCTTTGAGAGGCATAGAGGCAAAAAAAAAAAAAAAAAAAAAAAAGAAAAAAGAAATTGTGGCAAACACAATGTTTAATAAAGTGCAGTGTTTGAGACCTGCAGGTTAATCAAAGAATTGGAAGAGCAGGAAGTGAATATTTCCCTTCAGTGATGATTAATCAGTTTAAATCTGTACCAATTTATGCCACAGGATCCTGAAATCAAAATTTGTTTTGGTAGAGAGTTTTTAAGATTTTCTATTGTTAAAACAAATACTTTGTCTAACACGTATCTCTTTCTAAAAATTGCACACACATGCAAAAAAAAGCCACAACAAACAAACAAAAAACCCCCAAACAAACAAATTAAAAAACACCAAAAATCCTAACAACAACAACATCAACCAAAAAAAAAAAAAAAAACAGAGAAATGCTCCTAATTATAATGAGATTTGATGTAGAATATAAGCTTCAGGCTTAAGATGAAGAAAGCCTTGAGATCGAAAACCTATTTGAATTTCAAACTTTCTGAATTAACTATAATTCTGATCCAAGGATTAAATAGAGGACGAGAAGCATCATAGGAAAATAATAGATGGGTTTGGGCCCTACATTCACAGGTGCTTGTCAACAGGGTTTGGAGGCTGAGATCAAAATTAATTTTAAGAAAGAACAGTGTCTGTCTAGAACAAAATCCATTTATTTGGTGAGAAAAGAATCAAGCAGGGTATAACTAGATGTTAAACTGACAGAGGTCATGTCAGGAGCAGCACAAACAGTTTGCTTAGACCTGCAGTGAGATTGATAACATGGTGAGTATCAGATTAATTACATCTATTACTGAGGAGGTAGAACACATACTTCACGCTAAATATGAGCCTGTTGTCATGAGCTCAAGTGTATAACATAACTCATACGGTTGCCATAAGAAACCATCGGTCTTTCAAAAATAGATGACATAAAACGAAATTATAGATTAGTGAATAGAAATACGTAAAAAGGTTCTTGAACAAAAACAATGACTTTTTTTTTTTTTAATCCAGTTGTCCAAATTAAAACCTGGATTTCAGTTGAGTCATTGGAGCAAACAAATTCAAAAACAAAAACAAAATAAATCCAAATGAGAAAACTAGGAAGGAATAACTAGCAGAAAACCAACACATGCACTCTCTGCTGAGTTGGGATAAAGACTCATCAGCTATATCAGTGATCAGTTTGAGACACTGGAATGGAAAAATAACAAGGATATACCTATAGAGATGTTCAATCGAGAGAAGTTTCTGAATACTTGGAAGCAAGAATGGTTATGTAGTCAAGCATTGTCAAAAGAATATTCTAACAGCATATAAAAGATATTCTAATCTAATTGCAAAGAAGAATAAAGCTCTAAAATGACTCAAATGTCTTTTGTACAAAGAAGAATAATTAACAATCAAATTGAAAGCTGCTATCTTGACAGATGATGTATGTTAGGACAATGAAAATGCAGTCCATAATTTGAATGCTGAAGAAAATTTCAGATTGTTGTAAGTGTAGTATTCTTTTCAGTGAAACTTCAACTGATTGCAAATTAAAATTAATTTGAAAAAGTTTTCATAAATGTTTAAAACTTGCCTTAAATGTGTCTTTCTCTCTTCAGTTCAGCTCAGCTCAGCTTTTATCTGAATTTAAGGAATGAATTTTCAGAAGTGACTCTAGCTAAGTTTGGCTTTCTGAAACCAAGACAGCCTCAATCAGAAGTATACTTCCTTGTTTAAGATTAGAAAATCTGTGCTTTCTGCAAGAGAGTGCAGAAAGTGGTTTTCAAACCCCAGGGCTAATGCTCTCACTGCCATAACCGGAATCAGAAGTTGTCAAGTCTGCAATATATCAAAGACTACCAGTAATTTAATGCCAGAGCAACATTTCAACATACCAAAATGGTATTCAATCCCCTGCATCCAGATGGTGAATTTTGGGGTGGAATGTCAAACCAGGCTTTCTGTTGTGTCTTGGAACACATGTTCCCACAGTGAATATGTCATTCAAACAGGTCCAAAGCATCCTTGGTTTAGACTTCCTGTCTCCACTGGGTTTGGAGCACATTTGGTGACATCTGACAAAAAGATCTAGTTCTTGGTCTAGTTTAAAGAGATCTGGGCTTAGTTTCTTTTGAAGGGAATTGAGTTTACATTCACCAAAACCATTCTGCAAACAGAACAGCAGTGACATTCAAAAAAGACACCATTGTTTCATTAAAAAATGTAAATATAGAAATATCTCTGCACCAGACATGACTTAGAATCCTAGAATCATTGAATCTTTTAAGTTCAAAAAGACCTTTAAGGCCATCAAGTCCAACCACTGACCTCACACTATCAAGCCCACCACTGAACCATGTGCCTAAGTGCCACATCCACACATCTTCAAAATAGGGATGGTGACTCCACCACTTCCTATTCTAACAGGTTCTAATGCTTGGCAATCCTCACAAAGAAGGAATTTTTCTCAATATCCAGTCTAAGCCTCCACTACCTGAGGCCATTTCCTCTTGTCCTATCACTTGTTACCTGGGGGAAGAGACTGACCCCCACCTCACTGCAATCACCTTTAGGGTAGCTGTAGAGAGCAATGAGGCTCCCCTGAACCTCTTTTTCTCCCAGCTAAACAACCCCAGCTCCCTTACTGATTCCTGGACAAGTGGGAAGGCTGAGACACCTAAATTTACAACTGAGTCACATTCCAGGAGGATGTCAGCCTCACATGTGGAAGTTCTGGCTGAGCATACCAAGAGTGTGCAGAGCTGAAGAACTGTGTCATAAGGAAACTGGTGTGTCTGCCTACAAAATGGGGAAAAAATTTGGATTGCAGCTAGGTAGCTATCACAGTACCCAAACTAAATTCCTGTAAAATAAACTGCTTTAAAAGAAGGAACATCATGATCAGGATGGGATGTCTCTCAGGCAGGGCAACAAGACAAATGTCCAGACAAAAGGATGATTGAGCATTATAATATTTTTTAGTAAGTCTTGCTGATTTGTTTCTGAAAGTAGGCAATGGAGAAAAAAAGCTGGCAAAAGTTTCTCACTTATAATTAACCCTAAAATTCCTCCAATTCATTTGTTCTGCAAGAAAAGTATCACTATGGGTCAAGAGAAGAGAACAATCCTGGCTGGTGAAATGGTGCCAGAAAACACTGAGTTGAGCAATATAGGATGGACTCCTTCAGCTGAAAGACAGTTACAGAATTGACAGAGGACCCAAACCAGAGACATTAAATACACTCTATTGACTACATGAAAGCTTTTGACTTGGCAGGTCAGCTGAGATCATTCAGCCCATGGAGCAATAAATAGTTCCTTCTAAAAGCTGGAAAAAAGCTGAAATCAATGCCTATTAAAGACTTTAGGAAAAAAACAAAAGGTATCCAGAGAAGGAAAATTTCTTTTCTCTCACATGTCTGTATAATTATAAGGTACTGAAAGAGCAACACAGCTCCAGGGCTCAGTAGGCACCTTCAGCTAACAAAACTCTCTGTTACCACCAGCAAACTTATGAGTGTTGCTGGATGAGTTGTTCATTGTTCTAGGGTAATAATTACGTACTGTATGGTTGCAGGATAAAGCTGACAAACACACTACCCTGGAGACAGAATAAAATGTGCAAGTATGCATTAGAAGCAGCATAAAAAGTAAGTTTTTTGGTGTTGCAGCGACTATCTGTCATGGAAATCACTAGGGCTCTGGTGCAGAGCTGACAGCTGCAATGTAAGAAGCAAATAGAACAGAGCAGAGTAGATAATCATTTTTTTAGAGATGGCCTTGTTGGCCACAGACGTGTTCTGTATTGTTAGCTGTGTCACTTGATTATATCCCATTTGCAACCATCCTGCTGCTACTGCACTTCCCTGTGGCTTCTGGAGATTTCTGAGGCAGTGAAATCTCTGGGATTTCTCTGCCTGGCTTGAAGAGGCAGGCTAATCAGCTTAACCACAGATCACTTAGGAGAGAAGAGCAGAGACACGTGCAAAGACTACAAGCAGAAGCTCCCACATTCCTGGATCCACAGATCCAAAACACCTCCCAGTTTTGCGCTGTTTTGTGACACTGCTGCTGACAGTGATACTAGAAGGGATAAATGTAAATCCCTTCTACATTTTGATGCTGTAAATTTAAAACCTAATTGCTAAACACTTTAAACAACATAATAACTCAGGAACTATTGGTTCCTAATAAGCATCAATAAGTTCTGCTGGTCCAGTAGGTTTTCATTCTACTGATGACATGTTAAATAGAAATAGAGTTAGTTTTCATATTGTTTTAATGTCTATTTCTTAATAGGTTTTTCCTCCTCATGTCTGATTTGCTTTATTTGTTTTACTTATCTATGATCCAATATTGAAATTCTGGTTTCTCTCCTGCCCATGTACACTAGGAACAGCTCCGAAAATTAGATTGATACTGACCCATCAGAGAGGAAAATTTGGCCATTTCTACATAATTTAACTATGTTTAATTGATCCACAGCTGTAACATGAACACACTAGGAATGAATTTTCAATACTCTTTTCCTATTTAAGTGTACGGATGGCATTTACAGATTTCTTCTCAAGATGTGGGCAGAATTTAAGCAACTAATTTCACTAGGTAGTGAACAACCTATTCCTTAGGCATTTGTAAATTTTTGCAGGTTCTTTGCCAGGTTTTTGACCATCAAAGCCATTGAAATACTGAAATTCTGCCACTCTTATCCTAAATTCTTGCTGTGTAAGGAGACGAGAAGGATGTTGCAGGTCTCAGGCTGTGTGCTGGATTTTTTCCCATTCAACAAAAAGCACTCTGCACAGAGACGTGTTTCTGGCTGAAACAGACAACAGACCTCAGCTCCTCCTTGCTGGGGAAGCAATGCACTCCCTGAGGAATCTTTACAGCAGTGTCATCTACCGCACCTCACTGCTACAGATGGAGATTCAGTCTCCATAACCATGGGCACGCCAATGGCATCAGACAAAATTCTCAAGCCTGAAATTCTCCAGTAGCCTTTGTGACATGAATTTTATTATCAGGAAGTGAAAAATGGAGTTATGTTCCAATTGTCTGCCAGAGGGACTGCTGAGGCTGAGTGGTGGGGCTGCTGCCCGTGGGGAGCATCACCACAGAGCAGGACCTCCTTACATCTTGCTTCTGCAGACCTCTCTCTTTGTGACCTTCAGAGCCTCAAAATGCTGCATGGTTATAAAAGGCTCTTAAACAGTCCTTCCTCTTGCCCACATCTCCACAAAGCTTTTATTTCATTGCTGTGATAGGATTGCAGTTTTATCAGCCCTAGCTTTATTCCAGAAGTAACTTTTAAAGAGTTATAACTAGGCCGTGTTTCCCCAGCTCCTGTAATCCTCTACCACAAAGAAGGGATATAAATGAGGTACATTATCATTATGTATTACCACAAGAACCAACATTATAATTAGGTACTGTATCCACTTTGTAATCACTATGGCTTTAATTTCCAATCAAAAGCATCAAAGTCTGCAGACAGTGACCCCGCTATTGAACAATTCCTTTTCATTTTCTTTGACAATGAATTTTCAAAGGTAAAAGGGGGGCAGGGAAAAATGGTATTTTATTCTAGAGCTTCTACATAATTATAGCAATTATAGAAATCTTTCATGTGCTTGGTCAGCTTTTACTGCATACGTTTAGCTGTTGGTTAGAAGTGTCTCTGGAAGTTATAATGCATTTGGGGCACCAGAGTCTGTCCCACCATTATAAATACTGGCTAGGCAGACTAATAATTGCAGAGTGTAGTGGAAAAGGTTAGTCATAAATATGGAGGATGTTAGTGCAGGTAACATAAAAGGAATTTAGAAATCTACTTCAGCAAATTGCTGTGTGCTATTTTGCCTGTTTCTTTTTCTCCCTTGTTATGAGCAGTATTAAAATAGCCCCTAAATGCCACAGTAAAGACTCAGACTTTGTTGTGCTAGATTTCCACCAAGTGCAGAAGGTATCCTTGCCCTAGGTTTGCTGCCATACTGCACCCCAAAGGTCTGGAGCACAGAAACTATTCAAGTAGAAAAGGCTCTTCTTTTGTAAACTACTCCTTTGAGTAGGTTGAATTACACCCAAACAACAGACATTCTTATTTTCTCACTAATATTACTGTGTGTCTGTTACTTTAGGACACAAAATAGAAAGATGCAGACACGATTCTCTCTAAAAAAGAGGGAAGTTTTGACTCCAACATTTACAGATTTCCAAAAGTGACAGTGGATTGGAGGGCAAAAGTGCCACCTCTCCAATGACACTGGGCAAACCAACAGTCTATCAAATTTCTCCTCCTCCAGAAGAGAATTCAAAACAATTAATTATTTACATATAGCCCGTGAGAAAGTTCATTACAAGACTGTAAACATCAGAAGGCTCAGATGAACTCAAGAGAACAGGGCTACGTGTCCCCTTGCAGGGTTTTTCCCAGAGCAGGTGTATTAATAAGAGCTGAAGGTAAAAGGTCAGGTATCCACGTGGCAGAGATGTGCCCAAATTTCACTGTAAACACACTGGGCAGCCAGAGTAGGCAAGGCAGTGAGAAGCAGAGGAGATCAGATCTGCTGTGGACCACAGAGCAGAGGCTTCCCAGCCTTGACACCAAACAGAAATGCCAAGACTCATTGAAATCCTTCAGAGAGATTTTTTCTCAAATGGAGACTCAAATATATTTTCTTAAGGATGTAAAGCAAAGCAGAAAGAGAGATTTCAGCCTGCTGTTCCCTTTGGAGATGGGAGCAGCTGAATGGAAAGGATTATGTGACTAAAAAAACTGCAGCCAAAGAAACATCAGCTGGGGCCTGTGAATCAGTCCAAGTTGTTCAATAAGAAGTGGAGCTCACTGCCCAGTTTAAATGGCTGAGTAAGCTCTGGAACTCCTTGATTGAGTGTGCTCAGTGTTTTCAAATCACAAAAGTTATCATTATCAATATAATTTTGTTCTGAAATTTGCCTACAGATTAATAAAAAGTTAAATGTTAAAATGCTACATATTGACATTATCAAACAATTTCCAATATTTTGAGTTTGGTCCTTTGACTCATAAGTTTACTGACACTTTTAATATTCAGTTTCAATCACTTTTGCACAGATTTTTTTTTACTCTGCAAGTTCTCTCAGTAAAGAAAATCATTGCTGCCTTGTTCCACTCAAAGCTTTTCTTTCCTTTAAGACAATATATTTCAAACAAAATTAAAACATCATTGTATCACATCCTATCTGGAAAATTTAGTCATGCTGAATATTGTTTAATTCCTATAAAAGTCTAGGATTAACATGAAATAAAGAGGCAATATTTTGAGACGAGATGCAATTAAGTGTTTGGTACACGAGATTGTTCTCTCCTACAAATTTTACTTCTTAATATCCTTATTATTGCCTACTGATATTGTCAGCCATATAGCTAGTCTTCAAGGTGGGAGCAGAGAGATGTGTGCTATGTGTTCCTACCTGTCATATGCACTGTGCCTTATTTATATTAAATCCATCCATCATAATCTTCCCTTCCACTTCTCTTTTTATCTCATTCATTTTCCTTCATCATATTATAACCTCCAACCGACTTTTCCTTCATAAGTTTCATGGCACTCAGGCATTTTGGTCTGTTTCCTTGACCTTTCATAATAACTTCTATCATACCAGTTTCCTTCATAACATTTTCTCTGTTGCTGATGGTGTCTCCTGGGCTTTGTTAATTTTCTTAGCCTTAAAAATGGTCTCAGAAGCCTCTGGGGGGTGGCAATGAAAAGAAGAAGAAAAAAAAGAGAAAAATTGAATGGCAAATAAAAGGAAAATGCATTGAAAAAATAAAAAGGGAAAGGGGAAAGAAAAGAAATAGAAATACCAATTGCAAAAACTCTCTTTATGTATATTCTCTGCTTTCTTTCTGAGTTCAAATTCCTCAGTTACATAATTTCATTTCCACATGAATTTCTCATTGGTTATCCTCTCCCCTCACAATTTACTTTTCTTCTTTTATTTAATATAAACAGTCTTTTCAGAAGGGCCTTCAAAGTATACCAATTTCTTCCACAACTTTGTTTTTCCAACATTTTTCACCCAGGCCAAAGCAACCTTCTGCACAAGACAGTGTGGGGTGGTTTTGTGGGCCATTTGTTCTGTTTGGGTGTAGGGTTGTTTGTGTAGAGGCAGGGCTGTCTTGGTCCTGTTTCTAAAATCCACATCATTCAACATGAATGAAGGCTTTTATGGCTCTGTGAGCTTTGTACTATCACTATAAGCAGTGGTATAACTATTAGTGGTACACTGCTATGTGTATTTATAAGCAGCATGTGTAATGACTAACTTTGCTGTCTCATAGCACCTCAAATTGTGCTGGAATTGTGAAAAGTTAGAGAACAATTTAATGACAAAGGAAGTAAAATGCAAACAATAGCTAAAGATTGTTTCTACCAAGAGGTTTTCTCGGGCGTATAGGAAATGTTTGTGAACATTCCTGTACAATAAGGGGAAAGTCTACAGGTTTTCTCATGGTTTGGGTGGCTCCCATAAGTATGGTATGCCCACTCCATACTTGTGAGCAGAGCATGGGGGATTGGGGACATGGAGAGAGCAGTGAATTGTCCTGATACCACTCACAATCAGAATATGGACCAGAAAAGAGCCTTCTAAATCCATCCAGAGGGTCTCAGGATTTCCTTAGTAAGTCTCAAAGTTAATAAATCTATTAAACCTCGGGTGAATTAACATTTTATTCTCCTTCCTCATCGCAAGAATATATGTGTTATTATCCATACTGTTTAAAGACCTTTTTATCACTCTATGACTTTTCTTCATATAGGGCTTGATCCAGATGCCTTTGTAGCTTGGCCTTTTTTCATGCAGAGAGAGATTTACTTTCCCAAACCCAGGTAATAAATCCTTAAATTATGATTTAAGTGGAAATTTACTACATGTTAAATTGCTATTAGAAGCATGGTTCTCATTGAAAGTATCCAGGAAAGTACAACTTTAGAAATGAGCCATGCCATTGACTAGAATTATAGATCAGTTTTGTGCTGCTATTTATAGCTGTGCAGGCTCCTGAAGTCAGGCAGTTCCTTTTCATTTATTGGCTCTTTCTAAGAATTTTGGAAGAACTCATGCCTCTGTGCAAGCAGTTACCAGCACAAAGCATCAGATATGGGTGCAGGGGAAAAGGGGCTTCCCTGGGCTCTTTGATTACTGGATATCTCACTGTTCATCACTTACTGGACACCAGCATCAGCACTAATGCTATGGAAACCAATGATTATAAAACTATGGATCATTAGGGCTGTTCTGCTGAATGTTTATGAAGATGCTCTGGGGATTTACTGAGCCCATTATTTATCTTCTGATGTCTTAAAAGTTCGATTGGTGGCTGATTAGCAAGTGTAAATTACGTTGCAGAAGCAATAGTGAATTCATTCCAGACTGAAACCCAGTGCCACACAGAGCATCAGGGTCCTAAGGCACAGTGGTGACTCTGGCCTTGGTCTGAAAATCAAAATGCACTAATCCACAAGTTTCATTTTCCCATGACACAGAATTTTAACAGAGATGTTTGCAATGTGGGCACACACACCCCTTACAGAAAATATTAAGCATATTTTGAGCCAAGACTCCCACACACACCCCCCAAATCATTAGCATTTCATTTACAATTCATAGGCTGATTTCTTCAAACCTTCAGACTAGAATCAAACCACTCCTCCAAAGCAATAAAAATGTTTGTTAGACATTAGGACCCAAAATATTTCTATATTTATCTGTTTTCTAAGATTTTAACTATTTTTCCCATGTACCCAGACACTTGCTTAATGATTTATCCCTCCTTTTTTTTCCTAAGTTAATTCTTTCTTATCCCACAAATGATCTGTTTAAAAACAGAAAAAAAGATCCATCCAATTCTTGTCCTTATGTGAAAATGGTGCCACACCAGCAAAAATATCTATTGTACCCCCTAAGAAAGAAAGATATATTTCATATTTACCTCTCATACAAGCTTTTTAGCTGCTGAACAGGAACTGGTAAGAAAAGAGCAATCATTTTATCCTTACACACATAGAAAAGACCACCTTTTCTGATCATAATTTAATAAGCAAGACTGATATTTTTTAAAAAGAAAAAAAAACAGTTTACAGCAGAAAAATACTGTAATTTAATAATCAGCATATATCGTAGAGCTCAGAATATTATGAACCTCTTTTGATTACAGGAAAAATCACTTATAGCAGTACCAAGATGCCTGGTGCTGCTGATTCATGATGGTTTGACAGTGAAACCAGTTGGGTCTTACCAGCTTTCACTCAAGAAAGTACTTTAACTTAAACATCTCCCTGAAAGGCAGAAGAAATTGGATCACAAAATCCAAGACTCTGCAAGCAATGGAGAGAACCAAGCTGAGCCAGGCTGTGCAAGAGCCACTCATGGGATGGAGGCACAGGGTGAGGTCTCCCAGCTTTATCTCTGGATGTCAGTCTGAGACTGCCCTGCTCCCATCTGCCTTCTGCTGCTCCTCAGCTGTGAGGAAGATATTTTTTTTTTTATTTTTAAATAAAGCTTTACCTGTCATGCAGGCCAATACCCAAGCTCCTGTCTCTTTCCTCTTGGTAACATGCGAGATCTGCTTCTCTTGTGACTTATTTGCAGCAGAAATATGATGATGCAATTTGTCTCCTGTTTTAAAAGCTTCCCTTTCCCTCTCTTTCGTTTGTTTTAAAGCTCCTCTGCCTCTCCAGTGTTCAGTAGAAGTTGTTTGTGGTGAGATTTCTCTGCAATTAGAAGGGCTGGTTGAGTAAGGGATTCAGTCCTGCAGTAAAGACAGACTTTACAGCTCCTTATCCAAACAAAACGTGTTTGCTAAGATCTAGACACATCCTCATGGACCAGATCTGTATGTGCCTGTGATTTGGGGGTGCATTTTTGGTGAAGTTTCTGCTGAGTACTGAAGGAGATGTATTCTTTTCCACTCTTTCCTTTGTACCTCCTTCTACCAAAGTATTTCAAATTAATTCCCAAAATTTTCCAATCAGGGTTTCAGAATATTTGTATATTTTCCATCTCAGTCCCCAGCCCATTTTTATAATTCCTCTGATAATGAACAGAGGTTATGACCAATATTTTTTAATATCCAGGTATGTCCCTTTAGTTTTAAACATTGCAATTTAAGATTGGGGTCAATGACATTGGCCACTGTAAATTCACATTAAGGGAGTGTCTATTTAGCTATGAACTCTTTCAAATCTGAATTCGGGAAGCACTTGCAGAAAGTCAACTGCAAAGGCAAGGTCACAGTCAAAAAACAAAACAACAAAAAAAAAAAAGGAATAGAAGACTTGCCTCTGGGATCCCAGGATAAAATCATGATCAATTTTTAGTAATTTAGTGCTTTGTAAAATCACTCTGAGGTAATTTTAGCAATCTGTTCTCATTGGTGGTCTCCAGAAACCTGGTTCTATTAAATCACACAATTTTATTGGAAGTAATAAGTTTTTTATATGTTCTCTTAGAAGCCCTCATCTTCTGAGAATGGTAATAATCTTTGATAATTTTAGCAGACATTTACAAAATAATAGTTTCTTGCTTCTGACGGAAATGAGATGTTCAAAAACTGAATTTTAACAAATCCACTGCTGATATAGAAACAATCATATATTTATTCCAAAAGTTCCCATGCTCCAAGACAGGTCTAGACAGAGCAGAATTCCTCTCTGGAATTAGTGGGACAAGAGTTCCTCAGTGGAAGATGTTAGCAGCATCCTTCATTCTGCACCCCTCAATAACTCTGTAACAGGGTTGGATTTTTTTCTATCTTGCTTTTCTTTCTCTCATATCTCCTGTTTTCAATCCCATCTCTCTGTTCATTATTCACTATTCCTTTTGATGTGCTTTGAATTTCCCAAACAAGATGCTGCTCCTTTTCCTGGTGTCTTGATCAGAAGGCCAAAGGAAAGTAAAAGACAAACCACGTTTTCAGACATGACCTGCTCTCCTTGACTTCAATAGGAGTTGTACATGCATTTGAAATGAAGCTGTCTTGTTTAAATAGCAAAAGTGTGCACAGCTGTTTGTTTGCTAAGCAGAGAACCTGGAAGTGAGAAGCTGTCTGGCTGCACGTCCTCTGCAAGTTTATTTTAAGAGCAGATTTTAAAACTCAGCACCAGGACCTGTCAAGTACCAGGTATTTCACCCACTGAAGGAAAGTTATCTCCTTCACACAAAAATGTTGTGTAGTGAAGAGAGCTTCAAAAAACCCATGTACCTTTAGCTGCAATCTTGAGCATTCCACCTTCCTAAGATGAAGTAGCCTGTGCTTTATAGGAAAAGGTAAATTATAGCCTCTTCCACTGCTTGTTGTAATGAAAACCCACAAGTTTTTCGGAGTTTTTTCATCATCTGTGTAGATATGTTACATCACAGCACTTTCTGTGGAACATATCACAATTTAATGTCTTAAGAAGGAAGAAACAGGTATATGAGGCACATTTCAAATAGAATTGGAATTTGGATACTTGTATGTATTCAGAGCAACACAAGCAACCTTCTTTAATTCATCCATTAAATCTGATCCACGTTAGCCTACAAAATTCTACTCTGTCCACTTTACACAAGTAGAGTGCAACATGAAAATAACTGGGCTGTAATTGTTGACACCATGTCAGTGAGGACAGTGCTGCTTTTTAGTGCTGCTTTCAGTGCCTTCTAAATAATTCAATTCATCAAATGTAAATCTTACAGTAAGTAAATCTGCATTACAAAGGCATCATTAACCACTCCTTATGAATGAAAGCTTGAAGCTTTTACAAAGGCTCTAACTGCAATTTCACAATGTTAATCCTAATTATCATTTTTCTCTCCATTTAACACAAATAACTAGCACAATTGGCTTTACTATTATACCATTTGAGAAAAACATATACAGACTTACCAAAAAAATATTTCTGAATTATCCCCTTTTGAAAATTCTTCTTAATAATGAAATTACTTTGTGATTTCCTCCAGGTATCCAGTTCACCAACAAATAAACACTTCATAGCTGCTCAAGGCCACTTCTCAGCTTCTAAAATTAATAATTTAAAAAATCCATTATGTCTCTAATGAAATTTTTTTTTTGCATTAACATTGCTCAGATTCTGAAAAAAGTGAAAGGCAATATATTGCATTTTTTTTTCTCCCAAGTTGAACACCCACAGCTCCCTCAATTGCTTCTCATAAGACTTGTGCTCCAAACCCTTTGCCAGCTTCACTGTCCTTCTCTGGTTTGGAGAAATCAGCAAGCTGAAAGGCACATCAGGGCTCATCTCACCACCATATTTGGTAGGGTTGTTTTATCTTTTTAAAAATATGAATCATTGGACCAGATATCTCCTGAGACACTATCAACTCTGAAAATAAATATATATTTTTTTAAAGTAGTGAATCCAGATATTTCCAGTATTACTTGACAGCTCATTGGGATGCATCTTAGATTACTATTTTTGGTTTAGACAACTCATCTACACCAGTACTACAATACTTACTTAAGTGTTGTCCTTGTATCTAGTCCATTATATTTGGCTGAATATACTTCTGATGAGGAAGTGAGTCAATGATGCCATTTTCACAGAAAATGCCCTATAACACTGGTACCTTGATAGTCACTGATGAGTAAAAGTCACCACCTGTAAGCCACTCTGAATGCCAGTAGAACAGAATGAGAAGCATTTTGTCACAGGAAAGATTTCTCAGTGTAAGTTTCAGTGATCAGTGTGGCATTTCCATTTATTCTACAGGTGTATTTAAAAAGAGAGAAAAAATTACATTGTCAGATCAAATTTGGCATCAAAATTAGATCTTTTTTAGTCAACATTCTGGAAACACTTGAAGGCTAAACTAAATGTATCCATAAAGATTTAATAAATGTTTCTATTAAATATATATCATACTCCAAGGGAAATTTTAAATTACAATAGAAATAGTTAATTAAAGGCATAAATATAAAAATGACATAGTTTCAAACAAAAACTTTGTAAGAAGCATGGTTTCTTTCTCATTATGTTATTCTACATTTATGAAATAACAGTAAAATGCAAGCCTCTTAATGCAAGATTTCAAAAGTTAAATGTCATTAATTTAAATTACTCTTCTGTCTTTCCTTTTCTTTCTTGTCCTTTCCTAGATGGCATAATTAGGAATAGACAAATCATGGACAAGAGCATGTTCTATAAATCCTCTATATTAGCTAGCTATGTGTCAGATACATGTAAGTAGATATCCCAATTAGACCATAAAAAAGTGCAGACCATACAAGCAAATTCAGCCTTAATATTTGCAAGTAAATCCAGCAGTGAGGGTTGACTTCTGCATTTTTCCTCTCCCTTAAGACAGTCAGGACTAAGCTCAGGAAACTGAACCAGAGTCAGTGTGTACCTACTTTCACTGAAAGTTGCTCTGGACATTGATGCAGTTTGAACTGAGGTTAAAATCAAGCACAGGTAGCACTACTGCCTAAGTACAGGTGGCAAACTCCTTTCGGCTTTTTTGAACATTAAAGCATCAGTACAGAAAAGGTGACAAACCTTTTCTGCTCCCAAAGGACACTGCTCTATTGTGCACTCTGTTCTGGTTTTGAAAACCAATAGATGTCCTCTTTTCTTCATTGCTACTGCTTCTAAATACCATGAATTCTTATTAAATATTCTATTAACTGTCGTCTCTCTCCCAGGATAGACAGGTATGCACTGAAATGTTATCTGCTGATTATTTGGGTTTATGCCATCTATTACATTAAGGTACTCTGTATTTTAAATATAGAATGGAAGATCAAGGTCTGGTACCTGGTAGGATACCAAAGTTTTGGTCCTTATTCCCATTCTAGATCAGCAAGCCCAAAAATGCATTCTCAAGATAAGTGAAGCTTTCTTTTGGTAGCAGAAAGGGGTGGTGTTTAGACTAAAATGAGTTTCTGTTTTCCTCTTCTACCAGCACAGGGAAAAAATTCTCTAACTGGTTTCAAAAAACATGTAACCACATGTCCTTAAATCCCATCCATGGTAAGCTGCTGTGAATATGAGCCCATTCTGCCCACAATTCCAGCTGACCAAAAACCTCAGGACCATCTCAGTGCTAGAGGACAAGATATCTTATGCAAAGGAGTGCAACCTATCAGCTCAGATTCAGAATGACGTTGGCACAGTCTCAATTTTGTCTGCCTGAGATCTGGTCATGTCTGCTGTCTGGACTGCAGCACATGCTGTGTGGCTTCACAGTGAACAGCCTTAGGAAGAGAGTTGCATTTGGATAATAATTCTTGAGTTTATGAGCTTTTGATTACCTTCGCTACTCAAATTATTTTTCTGTTCCTTTATGGGTCTCCTGATCTTGTGCAGCAAAAGCCTGAAATTGTCAACCTGTTCAAAATAATAGAATCTTTATCAGTCCATTATTTCCAACATCTGACTGATAATGCAGAGCAATAACTATTAGGTAATAACGTCAGTTTCTGATTAGAAAAGCTAATATTGTACTAGTAATAAACTTTGTTCACACTGCAGAAAGGATACATCTGTCAAGAGTTTTGGAAAGGACTCTGCAGTACCCAAAATAAACAAGCCAAAGAAAACATTAGTATTAACACAAGGAGCATAAAAATAAAATGCAAACAGAACAGAAACCAAATAGAAAATATCATGTGTCCAAATTCTTCATAGCACATAATCAGTTTCTACCACATTATCCTGTGCAGTGACCATGTTAGCGGGAATTAATGTGACTGTTTTGGGGGAAAGAGGATTTTAATCTGGAGTAGGCATTCAAATTCAGTCCATCTTAGACCTTCAGCATGAGTTCACTTTTCTTTAATCTTGCTCTCCACTTCTGACTTCCCATGTTGAAAATATTTTCAGGTGACAGGTGTCTGCAGAAGGAGCTTCAAGCCTGAAAGGTTTTCAAGATCCCTGAAATATCAAAATGTTGCCCCTGTCAAATGGGCTCCTGAGGAGTGAAGGCTTTTCATTTTTCATCCTAGATCTAGTAGGAATTATTCAATTTTATAACCAGGTTTCCTCTGGCTGCTACTGATGCTAGAAATAAAAGCAATTTAAAATTCATGAGGGGCATCTGACTATTTTCCATTTCTAGCTGAGGACTGCATTTTGCTCTCCTCAGTCACGCTCACAACACCATTGTGCAAAGAAACGCTGCTGAAATGAATCATTTACTCCAACTGTGGTCACAAATGAAAGTTAACAACAGAAATTCATTGCACTGGCTCCGCCAGCCTTGTGTCTCTTCAGGATCAGAGGACACAATGAGAAACACCAGGGAACTGTAACAGAGGCAGGAGAGGTTTGGTTTTGGGAAGTTAAGGGTAACAAAACAAACTCAGAGGCAATATCCTTCTGCAAAGGAGTGGGTGTCCTTGGACAGGCCCCCTGAACTCAGCACCGTGTGGAGCTGAGAACATGAAGGTCCCCAGGACTGCAAAGGCTGCCGCAGCTTAATTCTGAAAGGGCTGCAGCTGTTGTTCAGCTTTAGTGAAGTTTTCTTCACTAAAAGGTCTTCTGGGTGGATTATCTATCTGACAGTGGTTTCTTCAGAAGAAATGACTGCAGTTAAGTTCCTAATAAAAGGATTCTCAGAATGTAGTCAGGCATAACTCTAATCCTGATAAATCAGATTATTAAACCAAAGATTTGTTCTGTGCAGTGGACCTGAGTTTAACAGTCTTCTACATTATAGTTGAGCTACTTAGGTGTCCTACAGCACCCTCACATCTTTCCCATATGTATTTGAAAGCTCCTTCAACCTTTTTCCCCTTTGCTTTAAATTTTGAAGGGCTGTTTTTCCATTATGCATGTCTCTCATGTTTGTTGAGCGCTTCCAAGGACCTTGCCCTGATTCATGTGAGTGTCTATTGTCGGTGAGGCTGACTGGAGATCACTGGTTTCCAGCTTCTTTTAGGATTACTAGCAGCTAAAAAGCACAGGAAGCTTTTGAAATGCCATTTGGGAAAAAACATGGGTGAAGACAGGGACTTTGGCCACCCTTAGGTTGCAGCTTTGAAAATACTGATAGTACTCAAGCAAACACATGAAAGGCACTACAAAAAGTCAGACGCTCAGATATTGCCTAGTACAATTTCTCAAACTTTACAAGATATTTCACCTAAAAGAAACTTCTTGCAAGAAAAAGGATGAGGGAACAGCAGGAAGCCAAAAAAAAAAAAAAAAAAAGAAAAATCCCAAAAAAACCTCATCAGGAAACTCAATTAATTAAAGCATATTCAGAAAAACTGACTCTATTGAATGCCTTTTCCCTGGAAAAAAAATGACAAAAATGCTCAAGCTCAAATATAGAATCTCTTGAAAATGCTCAGATAAGTGATTGATTTATAATATATTTTTTAATGTGGAAAAGAGTTATAAAAAGAAATAACATATTTAAGGCCTGATCCCACACCTGCACCTTTCTGTAGAGTGAATGAGTCAGAGTAACTGTTTCAAATTCAAATGTTAGTTGAAAAGATTTTGAAAGAGGTGGTGAAATAAATAGTAACAAAAGTGTGGGACCAGATGCTGCTCATGCAACAGCTCTAAGGGAAATAAAATGTAAAATATGTAGTATGTTGCCAATGTTTAAATCAGTCATACTACCAAAGGAGTAAAAGGCAGAAAATGGGCCCTCCGTTTTAGAAAGAAGGCTAAGGGGATGCAAAGAGCTACCTGTCAGTAAACTAGTCTGGGATACAGAGCAAATTACTTGACATTACATGAAGAACAGAGTTTATAGACATGTGAATAAATGTGATAAAATGAGAATAAACACAAATGACAGATGGATGTAGTGCTTCAATAGCACTCACTGGTACAAGGACATGGATCACTGGGGTCCAGAAGGTCGCAATGGGTTACATGAATTTCCCAAAAGTTTTAATATGGACAGTAAAAGCTCATCAGGAGGAGAAGCTGCCATGTAACACAAGAACAGGTCCCACTGCGAATTAATAATTGTGCAAGAGGTTAGAAGCAAAGGGTGGGGATAAGCAGACAGTCCTCAGCAGACTGCCAAGGGGTTTGGGCTGTTCAAAATACACCTGGCTAATCTGGAAAGGAAGTAAATAGCAATGAGGCAAAGTTTCCCAATGCAAAATGATTTCTTTGTGAGATCTTGCAGAAGGGTCTCACAAGATTGTGTGACTGGCTGCTAAAATAGGAGAAGAGATGTAAATATTAATATATGCAAATAAGTGCAGTCATAAAAAAAAATAAACCTAAGAATACATAGAAATGGATAAGTGCTAAATTAGCTCCAAAATGGACATTGAATTCACAGGGGACAGTGCTATGAAAGTGTCTTATAATTTCTTTGGCCTTTGTATTAAATCAGATGAGTATTAGTGACCATGAGGAAATTAATAGAGAAATTAATAGACACATCATCATGATTATACCTCTGTTAAAGCTATAGGATACTCTAAATTGCAGGAACATTAAGAGTAATTCTGGTCATCCCATCTCAATAAGGATATAACAGAATTAAAAGCAATTCAGAACAGAAAGGTGTTGATTAGGGACATAGAGCAGTATCCATATGGAACTTACAAAACAAAATTAGGATCCACTACCCTAGGTAAAAGTGATTGTGAGAGAAATGCAATAAAGAACTATAAAAGCATTAATGGAATAGAGTTATGAGCAGCGAAATAGCTCTTCTTTATTTCTCATAAACAGGAGTGAGAAGACACCTAGTGAGAAAATCACACAGAATTAAAACAAAATGTTAAACCACAGATGAAATTTGGACATGGATTCAAAGAGCAAGTGCAATGCAAAAGTTAAAGAACATCTAGTAAATGCACTATATAGATGAAAGGTTTTGGTCAGATTGTCCCTAAATGTGCAAAATATTCAGAGATTAAGTCATACAAGTGGAAGGATCTGTGCATGTACCTCCTGTATCCTGATAGTATTTTCTTACACATTTGTCACTGAATAGAAAAGAAAAGATGGAACTTCAGCTTGGTACAGACATTATGTTCTTACTGTGTCCCTCTTCAGGTGCTTTCATCTTCTTTCATCCATACACACATTATGGCCAAATCAATGCACATCTGGGGGCTCTGGAGTGGGTAACAAGGTGACCTTTTCAAAGAACACACTGCCCTTAAACTATTTAGCTGTGCTGGGAAGTGAATTCCTCTGTAAACAACAATATTGGATTTACAGGATATGGTTCAGTCATTTGTAAGTAGGTTACACTCACATATTCACCATATCCCTTACACACTGCTCCTGTCTGCATTTAACCTCACATGTGTCCATTCCCTTCTGCATTATTCTACAAGGATTTCTATGGCAACGTTTACTGGAACTTATCCACCTCAAAAAAAAAAAAAAAAAAAAAACAAAAACCTAAAAAAAAACAACCCAAAAAACCAACCACTGTACCTTTTACAGAAAAGAAGTTTTCTCCTGGTCATATCACTCATTTGCCCCACAGTGTCACAGTGGGCATTGCAGAGACAACAAGGAGCAATAGGGATTAAAGGATGATGACTTATGTCATCACTGCTGCCAAATGTGCTTGTCAATGCACAATCCTTGGTACATGCCATGTAATTAAAGAGAGAGAATCTAGCCCAGAGCTACTCATTCTCATTCCACTGTGCTTTCACAGTCTTTGAAAATGGAAAAAACCTGTGCTTCTCCTTAGTACTGTCCAAATCTCGCAAGTGCAGTGGTTTCTCATAACACATCACCAGTTCCCATCAGACTGAGCTGACAAAGTTCATGTGTTTTGCACCATCATCTGTTCCTTTGTTAAAGACTCTGGTCTCCCTGAGCTTAGTTCACTAGCTCTGCATTACACATAATTTCCTTAATCAGAGAACAAAAAACTAGGTTAAGAGAATGCTAAGGCAAATTCATAACCACAGGAAGATTCACAGGCTACATCCTTTGCTAACAAATCATAGCAGGTCACACCAGATGTCTGAGGTCTTCCTGCAACAGACATGCCCTTCTGAGGCAACAGCAAGAGTGCTCAGGTACTCACATCTGCTAAGCACCTTTAAGAGTTGGAATACGGCTGTGGATTTTATTGCTTTCATTACCCAGCATCACTGACCTAACATAGTTTTAATTAATTTTATATGTGGTTTGTACTACCTTGGTCTTATATTATTTAGGCACTTTTCAGTAACAGCTTTATAAATCATTGGACACATAATATTAATACAGAAAATTGTACAAAGCATGATAACTATCCCTAGTAAACCCAGTTGGCACAGAAATACTTATATAGCCTTTATCTCCTGCAAATGCTTAAGGTACCACACATGCCAGTGACAGGAAGAAAAGTCTTCAGGAGTGTCACTGGTTATTGATGTGGCAGACTGTTTTGCAGGACCCCTGAAGCAGAGCATCATAAATTCAAAGGGATTTTCTGTGGAATTAAATACTAGCACAAGTCTATCTCTTTTATTGAAACAAAATAATAAATTCCATTGGTAAGAAATGTTTATTTATATGAACACAAATTTTTAATAGAAAGTAAAAAATTAAACATAACTCTTCTCCCTAATGGATGATACAGTTTGCTGCTTCACTCCTCATGCCCATGTTCTCCTTCGCAGACTCTAAACTTCTACTGAACCGTTGTCCTCTCCACCTGAGCAGAGTTTCACAAAACTCACAGGTTTTGTGAAAAATCTTCTCTAAGGCCCAATTTTGTTTGCATCATGTTTAGGCATCAGGGATGCAGTTGCAAGGAAACCCAAGAAAATGAAATTTACTTCATTTACTTCCTGACCACTCCTGATGGACAGAACAGAAAAGTTCACCTTCTGTACCACTTCTGAGATTGTATAGATATCACTTATTGACATGATAATGATAATTTACACATCTAAATACACATTCTGGTTTTCCATTCTTTATAATGACCAAATCCTGCAATCCTCTTGCTTTGTTATGAACCTTGTGGTCTAGGTGTTCTCACAATGTCAGTCACAAGGGCTATGAGTTTCTTCATCTCAGCAAAATGTTCAACAGCGACCTGAGAGCTGTTCATGTCAAAAAAACGAGCAGTGGGAAAAAAGGACTTAAACCAGCACACAGACTACACACTCCTCTTTATGACCCCAATATTGTGGGTTTTTGCAAACACCCTCAGTAGACTAAGTCATCTACACTCCCATGAAATGTGAGCATGCCTTATTTATTTTCATTTATGTAGACATGATCATCTTCATGATTACCCTTTACAAACTTCAAATGTTTGCTGGATGTTGGCTTATCCTGAGTCTTTTCATAACCTTTTTTCTTCACATTTGTTTGCATTTAGCTGAGAGTTCTGAAGGATTCCTAGCATTACATATGATGGTCTTACAGAGATTCTGTTGCTGATCTGTAGAAATAATATAGGACTGCTGGCCAAAATTCAGAGGAGACGAGTTATTTAGATAAGAAAAGCTGCTGCAAGTTCCAAACACAGACTATTTTAAAGCGTCAGGTTATGAGGAAGCATTAAAGGGCAAAATCAACTTTAACAACTGAGAATCATTTTTATGATAGTTATAGCTTTCTATGAAACGTGTTCTACACATTCAAATCATGATGGTTTTTTGTAGTAATTCTCAGATAGGCTAAGAATATCTTTACCATGAAAAGATAAGAAAAGGAAGTAATAAATAGACAGACAGTAGACCTGCTTTAGACATTTTCTGTGAAAAAGATGTGAATAATTTGCAATTTATATTCAAATTAAGATGTGTAGAGGACATTTCTAAGATTAAGGTCAGTGAAAGGCAAATGGCTTAGATATCTTCAGACAGTGATTCAGAAGAGGGTGACACTTTACTGGAAGGTTTGTGCAGCAAGCACAGCGCCCCTTTGGCCATTTTCCCTCTCAGATCTGAACAGGGTCCATGAAGAGGCTGCACAGGAAACCAAGAAATCTGGTTTCCTTTTCTAGGTTTAACTAGGGAGTGGGGATAGGCATTTTAGGTGTGTATAGTTTTAAGTCTCAGATGCTCAATATATCTGCCTATCTGCCACACAATCTCAGCAGCAGCTAAAGGCTGTAAGTGCCTCTATGTGTGACACCACAGCTCCCCAGCACCCAGGGCTGCACTGATGGCATGCTCAGGAACATATATACTACAAATACACAGTACAACTCACGGAGCCCTTATGCATTTGAGGCTCAACTTCTCTCTCTCTTGTCTCTCTCGAGCAAACAGTTTTTGCAGATGAGCAGTTCCATTGAATTCAGAAATTATTCATCTGCTCATTCTTCCACCTGGACCCAGCTTTTAGGTAGCTCTAATTTTATGAGGGTGTATTTGTTTCATTTGATTTCATTCCCAGAGAAATAATATTTGGTTGAGGGAGTGAAATGCCTGCTATTTTCTTTGCTGAAATGATGGCAGTGAAAATAAACAAAACTAAACAAAAAAAATGGGGAAGAATAAGTTAGTTTTTAATACAATCTTTAATAGAATGTTCAGTATAATGAAATATTTTTAATTTATTATTTACAGTGGAACAAAAATAAAGATTAAAATGACTTCTTTATTTTTCAATGAAAAAACAGCTGACCTGCCCTGCAAAGTTCAAACTGGAAGGCTACATGTGATGAGTCTTATGATAGCAGCCTTAACATGGCAAAATTATCCTTTCCTGTAAAAAATTCAGTAATGGCTGATTAGGATTTTTCTGCTGACCAATATATAGGAACCTAGGAATCTAGGTTGCAAGATTTGGTAGTATTCTACTTATGGGAAGGACCACGTGCTTTATTGTTAAGCATTTTCTCTCAAGGGCCAAAGCCAATTTTATGGTTTATAATTTTTTTCCAGCAATTCCACCTGCACAAATTTGTTGGTCAGATTGTTTCCATTTCTTTCACCTCCTCAGAGGTTTGTATTTCTCCACACTGGTGGCATAAGAACCTCCTATTTTCCACCTCCTGCAGGCCTGGTGCTGGGGATAGTTTATCCTGTTTACGATTGATTTTGCAGAGATAAATCCCACACGGCCCGGGGAGCTGCCAGGCTCTGCATGCCCAGTGAACCTCGGCTGCTCTGTCAGCCTCAAGAAGGCTGCAGACCAGACAAGTCTTTCCCCAGATGAGTAAAAAAGAACAACAAAGCCCAAACTTTCCTATTTCTCTTTTCTGAACTTGGTTAGAGTCTTGCAGCTCTTGTTTTTGTTTTTGTTTTTGTTTTTGTTTTTGTTTTTGTTTTTGCTTTTGTTTTTGTTTTTGCTCCTCATATTCAAAAAAATCACTCAAGAAAACTTTTCCAAGTGCAATTAATCCAGCTCACTTGGATTCAGAAGCTGACAAAACGAACACAGATTCAAACAGGACAGAGAAATTGAAGGTTATTTTTGGAGAGATTAACAAGTTCACTGGTGGAAAAAGAGGCTCAAAAATTAACTCAGTTCTTGTTCTCCTTCCTGTTTTTTCCAGACAACCTGACCAGCTTATTTAACAATTCTCTCCCTCCATTCTCACTTGTGTTGGAAGGACAGCTGTACCCTCTTTTGCCCACTGCTTGTCTCCTAGAGAAAATATATGATAAACATTACAAGGATTGTATTGTTGTAAAACGGGAATTTATCACTAGCCTTAACCAGGTTATAAGAAAATATAAATCTTTTTTTACAAGGAAATTTTCTTATAACATTACAGAAACAAGGAATTTTCCAAAAATATCTCAATTTCACACACACAAAAATAAACTTTTAAAATTAAAATTTAATATATTATAAAATTTTATTCAAGTTGTTTTTATTAAATAGAGGTAAAACCCCTCTTTACCTTAAAAAATACTTTAATTCGAAACTTACATTTCCAGAAAGACAGGACTACAGAGAAGAGAAAAGTTCAGTCATCCTACAGAAATTATCAATGCTATTAGTGAGTTTGCTAATTAGTAAGTTACAGGAGGACTGAGAAGGATGTTATTATTTAAATCTGAAAAGTTATTAGCAGAATAACCTCAGCCAATATTCAGTTGTTAATATGGAATGAAATTATGAAGATGTAGAAAGTTGGGCAAGTTTAACTGCTTTGCTAAACACTGATTTGAGTCCAAGATCAAATGACAGCAAATATTTTTCTTCATACTTTGTGCATAGGATGAGAGAATCCTGCAGCTATCTGGGAGGTAGATTAGTATTTGAAATAACAGTCTATTAAAATGGAAATTAAATAAATGCCACTGCCTGGAAAATAAATGAGTTTTTAGTGACTGTCATAAGACCTGGATTCCACCTTCCACCTCTCAGAGCCCTTGTCAGCTGGATTCCAGCCCAGATGAAGTGGGCAGGAGAGCACAAGAACCTAATGAGAATAATTGGGAATTAGTTTAGCACACTCATACAGCTGAGTTATCCAAAGTCACTTGTTTGGAGCAGACAACCCAGGAATTTTTTCAGCAGACGAGTGTGTAGGAAGAATTACAGCATTTTAACCGAACAGGTATTTGTCATGGACTTAATAGAAAATAATTTGAACTGCATTATGATTCGCCTCAGAAAACCCTCCAAGTCCAGCTTCTTCCTTGGAAATCTCTCAGATCCTAACCTTTGTGAGAAAACAAGAGACCAGTCTTAGTGTGTGAATCACAGCCTCTCTGTCCCTTTCATCTTTGTATTTGAATATCCCCTGCTCTTGCTCAGCAAAGCTTTGAGTGCAGCTCTGCAGAGCCTGAAAAATGGCAATTTCTCAGTCCTGAAATTTCAAAGTAAAGTGGGAGATGTGTGCTGGGCACCAGACTTCGGGCAGGTTTGGGAGGGGGACCCTCCTGCAGCTGGGTGGGTGAAAAGGAAGGTGCAGACAGTCTCAGAGGGCTGTCAAGGGGTAGCACATTGGTCACACTGGCATTTGGAGAGCTCGGACCCCACCATGCCAGCAGCACCAAGGAGTCCCAGAAAGAATTGGCTCTCTGCCCCCTCCAGGAGTTTGCAGCACTGTCACTAGACAAAGTGACATCTTACCAAGTCCTGCAGCATGAGGTTATGAGAAAGCACTTGATATCCCTCAGTTCCCATCAGCCCAACCCATTCAGACATCACCCCAAATACAGGTGTGTGTATACGTGTTGAGTAATTCTTCAATCCCAGACAGAAATGAAGTACACAGCTGCTCACTGCCCACACTCAGTGGGATGGGGAAGAAAATTGGGAAAAAAAGCTAAAACACATGGTTTGAGATAACAGTTCAATAACTGAAATAAAATAAAATAAAATAAAATATAACAATAATAATAATAATAGTAGTAGTAGTAGTAGCAGTGAAAAGCAGATAGAGAGGGATAGGAATAAAACCCAAGAAAGATGCATAGAACAATCTCTCACCAGCTGCTGACTGAAGCCCAGCCCAACCCTGAGCAGCGACTGGCCCCTCCCAGCCATTATCCCTTGCTTTTCCACACAGTATGACATCCTAAGACATGGAATATTCCTTTTGCCAGTTCAGGTCAGATGTCCTGGCAGCGCTTCCCCCCAGCTTCTTGTGCACCTGCTTGCTGGCAGAGCAGGGGAAACTAAAAAGGCTTGATGTAAACACTGCTGAGCAACAGCTCTCAGTGAGTGCATGGACAATGTTATTTTCGTAAGAAATCCAAAACACAGCACTGTACCAGCTACTAAGATGAAAATTAACTCTACCCCAGGCAGAGGCAGGACAATGTGGCAGAAGAAAGCATGCTGAAAACACAGGTCACAGTCCGGAAAATAGAGCACAGTGCGTGTACCTGCTGCTTCTTTACACAGATATTTTTGACTTGATGATTCATATGTGCCCAAGATCTCATGCAATAAGCTCCTGTGTCTCTTGGAAGAATGGTTGATTTAGCCCTTGGTTCAGGTGCAACCCTCAAATCAGGTGCAGTCCTTTGCTTCAGATCAGTCCTACACTGCCAAACAGGAGTGCATATGAAGGAAACCATAGATTTCCAAAAGCCTTCAAGGTTATATGTTTCTCTTAGACAAACATGTCTCTAATAACTGTGACCATTTTTGATAACTAACATCAACTGATTGGCTCTAAATAGTGTATCTTTCAGCATGATTGATATGTCTAAGTACAAATACAAAGTCTCTTCTAAGTTACTGAACTTAAGCACAGGACAAACCTCTTTGTATTACAAAATTGTAATCCTTGGTGTTTATTAGGGAAAACAGTTTCCTGTTTTCTTGGGCTAACCTAATGCAGTGGGAAAGTGGATGAGAAAGCAGGCCTCTGCCTATGTAAACTGCTGAGTTTTACCCTCAACAGCGTGGAAATGCCAGAAAGCTGAATAATAATTAATTTTTTAAGAGAAAAAGAAAAAGCACCAAGTGCAACACACTATTATTATTACTCTTCCTGAAAACTATCAGAGAAGATTAATTGTCCAGATGGTAAAGTGCAATCATGGGACTTGGGAGACAGGCATTTATTTTTGCAAAATACCACAGGCTTCTTGAGTGACCTTAGGAAAACCTTTCTATGAATAATGCTTTACAAATTATTTAAAATCTTGATAATATCAACATTCTACACTTCAGACAGCTAATTTCAGTGCTCTAAAATTTCACTGTCAGCACCAAAGGTGCCTGCCTCTCTCCACTGATTTATAACAAAATTCTGGCTTTCAGCTTTTGAATGGCATCTGAGATGGATTGCTATGGTAACTGAAGATGCTGTAAAGATTCCCCTTGGGGGTAAAAATCCATAAGAGAACTTGGGTTCCTAGGTCATCTGTTTCTAAAACTAATCATAATATACAGCCTACACAAAGGGGTAAATATTTAGTAATGTTAGAAAATTATTTTGAAGATTTAATTTTACAGACGCATAGGTAGGAGAGGTTACATTTACCACTGATGCACAATTTCACAGGCAGCTTGTCCTGTACTCAAATTCTGATTAGGTGATGCCAGCATGTTCTTTTGAAGTCCTCCTCTGAAACTGAAATATCAAAATAATTAAAAAGGATCCTACCAAGGATCAAGACATGATTAATATAATTAAAATCAGACTTGCATTTAATGAACTTCATCCAAAGCAGATGTAATCTTTAAAAAATAACAAGATTTTGGGTGGGTACCATCTAATAGAAAGAGATCCCTCATTCAGAAGAAGAATGAGGGTGGAGTTGAAGGAAAGGAATAAGCCATTCTTTCACCCTTGTGTGCACAGGTGGGACTAACTTCTTAATCTTGTTCAAAGTGGTCGTGTTGCTTATCTTATAAATTGATCATACAGCATTATAGGGTCTCCCCTAAAAGGTCCTTTCTGAAATTTATCCTGTAGTTGGGATGAAGGAAACCTTGAGCTAATACTGATGGTTGTCTTGTCTTTGTCTCATATCTTCCATGGCAAAAAAAAAAAAAAAAAAAGAGAAAAATCTTTGATTCCAATATCTAATTATCTAATCACTGATAATCACTACCTTAAACAGATATATTACTGTAATCATAGCCAGAAAACCAATTTTACTCACGAGGAGAATCATGGAAAGTTGAAGCTTTGCTTCCTTCAATCCTGCCAATAACAATCTGGTGAATGTAGTGGGTTTAAATTGTCAGCTATATTTTCTGTCACCTTGAATGAAATAAAAAGTTAAACCACTCTGTGGCACAGACTTCTCGTTGTTTTTTGTCTTTGGATGCATTCACACAACAGAGCTATGAACCGTGACTCAGATTTCTAAGCACTACACACAAAGGGCTGTTATCTGATTAGAAAGTAAAGACTAAACTCATGTCCTTAACATGAATCTGATTTTGTTCAATTTTCACAATACATCCACAACCTGGAGAAAAGAGAAAAGCATACCTGGCAGAAAAGAGATGATGACCCCTTTACCTTGAAAATATCATTTGAATTCTAAGAGCACAAAGGAAGAGAAATTAGGCCTGGTTTTTTTATCTTTACCTGAGCTTGATTAGGTCATAGAAAGTTCAGGTAATACTTATGCCTCACAGCTACAATCACCACAGCAGTAGAGAAGCTGACAGAACAGAAAGAAATGAATAGAAATTAAAACTTTTTAACCAATATTCCAGCTGCCTGATTGCAGAGAAAAGGTTCAAAATAAAATCTCTGTAGAAGTAAATTGACACTTTCTGATCTGATTAGCATCCAAATTAGTAAATCAGCAGCACAGGCAGTGAAAACTTTACCTGAGATCACTTCCCTCACTGAGATGTTTTGCGAGGAAAACTTTAATTTAAAAATCATGATGACCATGCATTTAAATATTTTAATTTATTATTATCATGCATGAAACATCATAAACAAGTCCAAAATTAAGCAGCACAAAAACTTTAGTTCATTTTCAGTATTTTCCTTATATATTCAAATCTGAACTCAGGTTTTCCAGATTTCCCAGTTGCCTGTTGAGCTGAAGGGCATATCATTAGAGCGTTTCATGCCCTGTGCAGAATCTGGTATTCTACACAACCCACTAGGACTATTACATTTTTGGAGAGGCCACGATTGCCCATTGGTTATCTTCGATCTACCAGTTGAAAATTCAGCATAAACAAAGCACAAAAGAGAAAAAGACTGACAGCTCTAGTAAGCTGTCAGCTGCAGGGAAGAGGCAATGTACTCTTGGCTTAGAAAATCACAGAAAGAGGGACATCACTGGTTTAGATAGCAAGACAAGTTTTCCCAATAGATCTCTAAAAAGGCTTTACATTTACATCTGGTTTTGATGTCTCAGAATCTGATGCTTTTCCTGACTATAAATACGCTTGCACTATAAATACACTTATCGTCTCTTGTAAAATGTTTTGAAATCTTCTGATGAAAAGCACTAAATATGCAGCCTTCTATTTATGGAGAAGCTTAAAGTGAGATAATGTTCTCGGCACTGAGATTTCACGGTTCTGCAGAGAGGGTTGGTCTCCCATCAAAGAGCTATTTACACATTAGAAAAGCTCTGTCAATCCCACCACTGCTGATCAAGGAAAACTAGTAAATGAGCTAGTAGCAATCACAGTTGGGGAAAGAAAATACGGCAACAAAACTGCAACAAAGCAATGACATTGATAGCAAGCTGGAGCATGAGTACTTACCTCCTGAGAAATTCAACATGCCAAATTGTCTTCACACTATTCTTGATTTAGCTAACCCAAATGTAGACAGAAGTGACACCAGATGAGTCAGGCACACCGTCTGGACTCAAACTCTGAATTTGGAAGTGACAAACTCACAAAAGTTTGCTTGGCTGTTTCATTTCAACAGTTAAAGCAAAAGCCAAATTTCCTTTTTAGCTTTCAGACAACTTGCAGTTGAGCATATCCAAAGGTTAAAGGGTTTGCTGAAGAGTTGTGCTGGTGAGATTAAGTAAAAAATATCTAAGAACTCAAATTTTAACCCACATTAAGGCAGTGAAAGGGGTTGGCAGAGATATGAGGGAAGGTCTGTTGTGGAAATTGCTTGCAGTGGTTGCTTGCTTCCATCCACTGAAACACATATGCTTAGTTTGGCCAACTAACAGTACATTCATTGCTAGCCACTGAAACCTTGGAAAGCTGTTACTCCCAAATTATGATTGCTCAGAAGGTGTCCACAAACTGAACAGGCCTCATTTGTTGCAATTCTTTTACCCCATAAATGCTCTCTCTACGTTTATGTAAGGAAAGACTATCAACACAAATCCTTAGTTCCATTAAGCATTGTACTCATCATTGCTTGCTAATTTATGAATAAGTGAGTGCAGAAGAGATGGATCTAATTGGAATGTACCATTTTCAAAGGATGTTACCTGATCATTACACTCAATTTAATGTATTATTCCAGTAATGTAATTGTTAGCATCAAATCAGAAAATCCAAAGAGTGGGTGGGAGGATGATAAATATGATCATGGTCAAGGTAAAATGAAGTGTTTAATGATCTGAAACTTAAAAAATGAAGTTATAGCCAAAATTAATATGCTGCACCATCCAATAAACTAAATATTGCAGTTTAAGTATCTGAATAATTATTGTGTTTGGAAGAATGCACAATGTTTGATAATCCTTTCTGAATACTTTCAGGGTTTCTTCCAGAATTTGGGCCTGGGAATTGACTAGTGTGAAGGTTGCTATGGAAAACACTCAGTTTACACAGCACATGGGGGCAGATACCAACTAAAGTGGAGACTGGTGTCTGTAAAACTCCTTATTTTTCTTTCATATATATTAATTGTTGAAGCTATTAAGGCAAGAAGAGAAAAAGGGAGCACATAACTAAGCCACATCTGCCTACTGATTTCAGAGGAATTGCAAAATCAGAATTTAATTTGAGGACATTTACATAAGGTTTAATAACCATTAAGTTAATAAATATGCTTTTCGCCCACCTTGATGTTCCTGTCCTCTCCTTGGGAAACTGATATTCTGTCAAAATTTCCTTTTTTACTGACAGAGAAGCAATCAGAGACATGTCAAAACAGTCCTTCTCTCATCTTTATTATTGTTTATTAGGGATGACAGGTAGATCCTTAGGCACAAGCTTTTTGATGCTAGACATTACAGACAAATGCAATAAAAATCTGTAAGTTAGCAGAGGGGTGGAAACAAAGTTCAAGGAAATGGTGGGATACTCTCAGCTCGGGCACAATGATGAGGTTGACACAGTCCTGCCTGTCACATGGGCTGCCTGTAAGAGCTTCAGATATCACAAGATAACATTTATGGAGGATTTCAAAAACGGTAACAATATTCTGACTGAGGGGCTCAAGGGAGACCATCACCTGGAGACAGCTGTCCCTGACTGACACCACAGTGAGTAACAAGCAAGCCTGCCGCGACTCCCATAGACAAAGCCTCTTCACATGACCTGGCTTGGGTTTATGAATAAAGTTTTTCCAGAAAGGAGTTGTACATTTTCTGGACAAGCTATTCTCAGGTTTTTTTAAGCTGTCATCATTGACTTTAATGATCCCTAGTGTATGTTTACTTCCCACTGCAAAATCTTATGAGAATATGACAGTTTCTCTGACGCTGTGGACAGAACAGATCCACACGAATCCTTCTACACTAATTCTACTTGTCTACTCTACCTGATTTAATATATTTTAAAAATTCGTTTTATAAGCCTCCTCATGGAATGAACTATAGCTAAGAAAAGTGACTAAAAATTATTCAAGTTTCTTGAAATTTCAATAGTTATTTCCAGTGCCTTCTTGCTCAGTGGATGTGGATCAAATGGATGTGGCATCACATAGCATAAGAGGACAAAAAAATAAAAGATATTAGAGATACCTCCTAAAAATGGCAGTAACACAACTTTTCATGAGATAATTGAAATGCAAGATACAATACTTTTTTAATGACATATAAGTGGCCAAAGCAAGTGATAAAGGTAAAAAACTGCAAAAGGAAAGGATCGCTCTATGATCGGTGGAAATATTGGAGGGACATTTCCCCTGAACTGATGTCCTGTGTCACTGCCTACTGCAACCACCTGTAGAATCCTCAGCACTTCCAAAGTCATTTCCTGAGCCACATCACTGAACTCTCTTCACAGCTTCTCCTGAACACCTCTGTTTCTGTCCACACTCTCATACCCATTCAATAAGTCATTTAGTAGTGGTCATATCTTTCTTTTGTGGGTGTGAAGCTCTGCATGTCAAGACTATTTCAGAGTTATTTGGTACAGGTGAGTTAACAGGCAGACATGGTGTGATGAACTTGCTCTGTGACCATTCCCTCAGCTGGAGGAAGGATGCAAGGCACTCTCTGCTCACAATCAATTTTTGCCAGTTGCACAATGTTCAACATCTGTGTAATACTACTGCAATAACCTGATGCAAGCCATCAATATACATGTCTAAAGCACATGCATCCATTCTTATGTTTTCACATCACCCTGTCTTCCACATAAGGACAGAAGCTCAGAAAATTTAAATCCTTACAGGGAACAAGAACACCTCTCATTTTCAGAGGTATCAATAGCGTACATTAGAATGGAATCACTATCGGATTTCCACAGACTCAGGCATGTGTCATGGTTTAACCCAGCCAGCAACATAGACCCAAACAGCAATTCACTCACTGTGTGCTCTATACTTCTCACACCCTACCCTGGGGTAAAAATGAGAAAAAATGAGAAAATCTGTGGGTTAAGATAAAGACAGTTTAATAGGTAAAGAACAAGCCTCATGCACAAGAAAAACCAAACAATTAATTCATTTGCCACTTCTCCTGGGCAGCCAGGGGTTCAGCCATTCCCAGGACAGCCAGGCTCCACTGTGCCTCTGGTGACTTGGGAAGTCAAATGTCATCACTCCCAATGTCCCACCCTTCCTTCTTCTTCCCCCAGCTCTATGAGCTGAGCATGATGCCATTGGGATGGGATGGGATGGGATGGGATGGGATGGGATGGGATGGGATGGGATGGGATATCCCTGTGATCAGCTGGGATCAGCTGTGTCCCCACCCAACTTCTTGTGCACCCCCAGCCTCCTCACTGGTGGAGTGGGGTGAGGAGCACAAAAGACCTTGACTATGTACAAGTGCTGCTCAGCAATAATGGAAACATCCCTAAATTATCAACACTGTTTCCAAAACAAATCCAAAATACAGTTCCATAGTAGCTACTATGAAGAAAATTAGCTCTGGTTGAGCCAAAAGCAGCACAGCATGCCAGACAATTCTGTTATAGTCTATTACTAATTTACAGAGAACACAGACTTTTTAGATGCTTCACTGTGTTATCTTATCCTGCCTGCAAAGAGTAGTAAGTAGACTCCTCTTTTTTCTTTTTTAGGAAAGTATATTTTTTTTAATCAATTTTATAAACAAAATCCTTAGTGGATAGAAATATTTCTCTCTCTCCTTTACTCCCATGTCCCTAAGAATCTTGTATTGCTTATTTTTCTTTAAAGGCATGTCAAGATGAGAAGTCATCACAGAAACATTCCTGACAATTGGTTTATTCGTAATCTAATTGCTCTGGCAGGCAAGAAACTCCAAAAGTCACTCAATGTGCCATGACAGTTTTAAATGGATCTTGAAAATACTTGCCAAGCAACTTTCACAGCCTTGAAGTTTCTGTCAAGAGAATAGAGAGAGGAATGAGCAAAATGAGGACTTCAACTGCATGAAATACAATGCAACAATTTTTCTTCCTCCGTGCTGAAACGCTGACATAAAATTGTTGCGTGAAAAGCACAGAGGGAGACACATTTGCTCTTCTAAGACTTTTGTATTTTAAGAGCTTAACTAAGGTCATTCTGGATTAAAGGTGTACAGTGAAGTGAAGCCTTTTTAAATGATTATTCCCATCACAGGGGAAAAGAAGGAGATTTATCCTGTATCAGAGGAAACGTCCAACAGTGTTGTTTTCCCAATAGCACCTACTAATGGATGGATAAAGAGGAAGAGGAGGAGGATACATACAGAGCAAGAAGAGGTCTTATTTCTGCAGACACAGGTTTCTCTTCCAACAGCCCTAAAGAAGATGGGCAGCAGCACAAGTATTTGTCTTGGTAAGAAAGTCAAGTCAACTGGTCTCCTTGTTCCATAAATTGTTTGCTAATGGGGAGAGTGGAGGTCTTGGACTTTATCCTAAACAGTGATACATGAGGAAGCTTATTTTCCTCAGACCCATTGTTTCTACTTCTTTGTAAGTCAAATAAATTTCTGTCATTTACAGACATGTTACATTTAAGTTTCCCTTCTCTTTACCTCAATGGAGCATTGATGTCTACTAAAATATAAGAGCAAAAATTACATATAAAATGGCTTTTTAATCTGGAGGCTATGTATGGTTTATACCTTACACATCTGAGCTGAATTTTTCTCCTCATTGGTTAATATTTTAGGTCTTAATAGAGAACCAAAGAGATACTACTAAAAAAGAGTATGGGGATGAATGAATTCACTCTGTTTTTGCTCATCTCCCTTCAATTTACCTCCTATTTTGATATATTATGCAAGCTAATGTAGATTTTCAAAACCACAAGGAAAAGAAGTGCAAATAGAAATACTTAACTTACTGTGTTCATGCTAGAAGACTTCCAAAGCCCTTTTGAAAGTTCTTTGTGAGTCTGAGACCCTTAAAATAAAGGAACAACATCTGGAGTGGACAACAAAACAAGCACCAATGTATCACTTTATGAGACTGAGTACTAGAATCAGTAGATTCTCAGCTATGTCACATTAACAACAGAGCAGGTAGATTTATATGACCCCTTGATTGCTATGTTAGACTTCATCATGTTCAAGATAAATTAGCTTAAGGCTGTTTGCTCCAAGAGAGAAGAATGCACCCTCTCAGTGGTACTAATCTCTTACAATGGATTTTGTAGGAAAATGACAAAAATCCAGTGGTTTAACATTTTCATCCGGAGACATCTCAAAACACATTTCAGTCTCCACTGCCAATATGTGTCTGAACAAGCAGAATTAACTTTCCTCTGGAAGGGAAGGGTTATCTCTCCACTCTCAGCTACACAGGGAGTGAACAGAAAGCCTAAGCTAGATGCTGGAATTAGGGGAAATGACTCCATCAAGATGTCTTTTTCGACGCAAACCTTGTTCCTGCTACTGCAAATGGAAACTTCTCCCAGTCTTGCTAACAGATGCCCATGCCTTCCTTCCAGGAACATTTCCTTTACTGGTATTTATGCTGCATAGAAAAGCAGTGCAGTGGCTCCGGAGAAGGCTTTGGAAGTGAAAAGGAGCAGCGGGATGTTATCGAATATGCCTCATAGATTACTTGTGGTTTAAATGATTTAAGGATAGAGGGATGTTATTTCATTGGATAGACAGATTTGGTCAAATGCCTTAACAGCACTCGTGAACATTAATATCAATTCCAAGTGGCTATTCAATTCCATGCTCATAGTCCTTGTTATTCAAGTTGCTGTGTGACTGTCAGAAGAAAACAGATTGCTGTTCATTTTAATCAGTCAGATCACAGTTTTATTGAACATGCCTGTTTGATGTGATTGCATCTTGTGCAACTGAGCGAAATGAGACAAAAAGAGCAATTTTATATCACGTAGATAATAACAGATGCGCCCCTCAGAATTCATTATAGAAATCTGTTTTGCAACCGTATGTTCCACTTCATCTGAAATCCTTTTGTTCTCATCAGCCTTTTCCTGTGTGAAACAACCACTCTGCATTTTGCAAGCAGCCACTAATGGAATCTGATATTACCTTGTCCATATCCTTGGATCTCATGCTAAATATTGAAAACTAAGTAGTCTGGTTTTCCATAAACTACTAAAATACCCTCCATACAGTCACCTAATTGTAAGCACCAGGCATATTTACCCTCTTTATTACTATTTACCCTTTAAATATTGCTCTCTAATAACTGAAAATAGAGAGCTTTAGCAGGAAGCAGTTTTAAAATATCCTGTTTCCTTATTTTTTCCTTCTGTCTTAGTCTAAGCCTTCAGGGTGAGCACAGCTCTGTGAAATCACAGCACAGCCTTTGTGTCATTTTAGTTTAAATTTTGTTCAAATCTGTAGGCATCCAAATTCCTTTATGACTTACATGCATGTGTTTGAATCAAAATTACAGGTATCATATGCTGCTTCTTTTCTTCATAACTTTTCTTAAACATCTGCATGACTATGCTGAATAATATGTATTTTATTAGCTTGATTCTTAGCTGATGTACATTCAAGTAACTCCACAGATTTTAGTGGACTTATGCCAAATTACATTATTTAAATGGTTTGGCTGAAATCCTATCACCTTTGACATCATTGGCAAAATTCCCACTGTCTTCAGCAAAGAAATTTCTTCAATGTATATACTAGGCATACAGAGACCCTCCTCAGTGCAAAGTCATGCAGTGAGGCACAATGATGTCTCAGTTAGAGTCATCACATTCAGCCTGTGAAGTGTGATAGAGGTCAACACTAAAACATTATTTTTATGACTAGACAACAGAAGGAATAAAAGAAAGGTTGGAGAAACACAAATTAACTTTTGTGAAAATAATTGAAAAGATATTTCAATGTAAATATGACAGTGACTTAGAGTGTCTCTTCACTTTTATTTGTCTTTCTTATAAAGTCACTGGCATCCTTAAATACCTCTCTTTGTCTAATTACAAATTATCATTTTCTCTGGTCAAGCCTGCAGGTATATACATATCTTAAAATTAGTGGCTCAAGCACTGGGACCCAGATATATCTCTGCACCCACTCCTCACAGCCCACATATGTGGTACCCTCTCATGTTCGAGGGCACTTGATAAGTCACTCGTCCTTCCTCCTCATACTCTGAAGCATTCCACCTGTTCTTCCAGGCCCTGTTTTCTACCCCACATATGTCTGCAGAACCCCACTGTGTTATATTTCTCATCTCTCTGTCTCCCTCTATGACTCCTGAATGAGGCTTCCATACCCGTAAGTCTAGATCTCAGCATAGTGACTAATCATCATCATCACCTAGTTGTGCTTCTGTGTGAATTCTTGCTAATGTGCAGGTCCTTTCCATGTCCCTAATTCCTCTCTTTTTTTTCTTCTTCACTCTAAGACTTCAAGTCTACATCCAGCTCATAGAGTTGGAGGCTTGATTCCTCAGCCTGCATTACTATATGACAATTTATAATCTTGGAGTGTAGACTGGTGGTGAAGGCAACTAGATAATTAAATTCTCTTCTGTTCTTTATTCAGCCCCACTAAATATCCAATGCATAACCTTGGACCTTCAAAGTCTGCTGCATCTGTTTACATCTATTTGGACTAAATTTATTAAGGTGATGTTGTAGCATAGCTTTAAATAGCATCTTGTGCAATCAGGTCCTAATCTGCAAATAATTTTGAAATCAAAGAAGATTTTCATTTAATTAAGAAAAAAAACACTGGGGTTCTTTTATTTGCTTTAGTTTGACTTGGCATTTTATTGTTGTTTGGGGTTTTTTTTCCTGTTTCATAGAAACACTCAATCTTTTTTCCTTTGTTTGAAATTTTCTTTCTTCAGTTTGAACAGCAAATCAAACAGTCAGTCATTCAGACAAGACTAGCTGTCTCTTTTAAACTCAACTGAAATACCAACAATAATAATAATAATTGATTTCCAGTCCTATTTCAGCAGAGGACAGCACATACTTAAGCTATTGCCTTGTTGGACTAGAGGTATGCTAAATGACAAAGGCACTGTCTCTCTCATGTCTGTATGAAGAGAGCAAGGGGATTTCTATTTCTTGTCAACCTGGAGGAGCCTGATAACAAGATGTTTTTTTAATCTGAAAGCTAGGCTTTCATCAAATGCAACTTTTGTGTCTTCAGAGACGGATGTTGAGGTTCTGAAGCATCAAAAATCCTTCCAGTGAAAAACAGGTGTAAATTATACTTATGTTAAGAGTAAAGGGACAGATACAAAATCCATATCAAAACATTATGAATGATATTGTAGCGCTAAGGTTGCTTTGTGTGTGACATTAATGCCATTAAAAACACATCGACATAAAAGCCTAATATAAACATTACCAGTTAAGCCTGAAATAAAGGCAGGAAGGTTATCATTGACAGTATGGATATAAACATATCAGTCTTATAATAGTACTATAAATAAAAAGGTTGTTAATTTAACAATGGCCATATATATATATTTAAGTAATGTCAGCACTCACACATTGCCAGCCTTTGTTTCAGCATTTATGTGGGACCTCATAAAGCAGCCAAACACTTTCTGTTAACTTTTAGGGAATGATAACACAAACATGACCATAAACACAATTCTGCTGCATAAATCAGGTTTGTTCATGTATAAATTGCATTTGTAATTTATGAATGTAAATACAAACAAGACATACATCAAAAGCACCAATACAATGAAACACAGGCTCAAGAAAACACACCCACGTTCTGCAGGTATGCAGTGTTAGGGCACAGAAGGGCAAAGGAATATTTTGTAGATTATGCTTGTCATGCTCAGGCCTCAAAGTTCTCAGGGAGAGTTATATTAAGGGCAGAAATTTATACACCATGACCCTTCGAGGTATTCCCTCACCCTCACCCTGTTACTTCCTTATGAAGGCCTGGTACTACCAGAGCCAATTGGAATTGAAACTTTTGAGAAGAGATTTGTTATTTCTGTGGTGCCCATCAACGCTTCTACCACACATTTCTGTAATTTCTTGCTTTTAAACAAAGCCACTTACTTACCAGGGACCTAGGACTGTGGAAGCATCTAATGTTTGAAGAATTGAGAGACTGACAGTCCAAAGAGACTCAGACACATAATCTGCATGGCATCATCTCCCTGATATGCAAGAAAGTTCACAGTTGCTTTCAAAACTATGCCAAAAGCTGACAACTTCCTTCAGCTGTCCTTCCATGCTGGTTCACATAACGACCTTTAAATGGGATGGGGGCACTATATACAGAGCAAAGAATTCTACTTTTATTATTTGTACTTGAAAATAATTGTGCAGGCATCAGAGCTCCTACCACAAACAATCCCACTGGCAGACAACTTGACTCCCAGGCATTTTTCTGGAACCAAGAGACAAATTTCTCTCCATTAGAGCTACCAATCTGATTTTTCATACCAACTGCATAGGAGTCAAAAATGTTTGTAGCTTTGCCTGAATAGTATAGCTGACTCCTGTTTTGGAAAAAAGCTTCCCTTTCACAAAGCATAACAGCATTTTATGGCTCTGTACAGACAATTAAATAATTGAACAATTACGCCACTCCCATAAGTGCTGTATTAATGTTGCTTTAAGGAATGTAATGTTTCCTGCCAAGAAACCATCTGTTGAATGAGATATGTGAGACTAAAATGAGGCTAAAAGGAAGACTGCAGATATGATAGCTCCAGATTGGAAGCCTCTTGGTACCATGGGAATGCTAATCAGTGTTGGTCCTGACAGCTGTAGGTGTTCAGCCCCCAACAGCAAGTAACACACTTTCATACCTTTTTTCTATTCTATCATTTCACTTTTTTCAAGGGTGAAGAGCAATCTAGAGCTACTTGCTCAGCATATTTAAAGAGTAAATTAAAGAGATATAACATTATCTCAGAGCATTTTAAATGAGACTATGATGGATATTGGGAGAACTTGTAGCAGCTTTTACTGATCACCCATGAAAACAAGTTTTGAGATTCAAAAAATGCTCCAGACTTTTATGCAGATTTGGTCTTTTAGTTCTACTTTTACACTTTCTACTTTTATCAAGTGTAAGTAAGGAAGAGACATCCAAATGGACATCTGCAGAAACTCTTAAGTCTTATTTCCACTTCAGTCTCTCATATTCCCTTCTTTGAAAAACAGATTCTGGGTCTGTTAAAACATGTTTTGCAAAAGACATTGTGGACAATGAAGATCTACAACTTTAGGCGCCAAAATGTCTCACTATAGCATGAGCACCACTGATTTCTGATTGATCCCACAGGCAAAGCATTCCCAGAAAGCTCAAAGGGATGCAGAAGAATTGTAGTAATTTTCTTTTCCCCTTCTTTTACCTTGGATTGATGGCATTGCAACAAGAACACAAAATTTAGACTCCAAGCTGGTTAATTTTTTTGAACATCCCACCATAATTAAATCATTTGTTCTGCGGTCATAAGATGACTTCTGGCTGTACTCGTTATGATCTTTCTGTGCCTTTCTTTTAATATTAGTAAAATACACATTCCCATATTGAACTTATGAGTTTTGAAGCTGTGGATGAAATGTGTTACAAAAGCATGTTTTATTGCTGTTGAAACTCTGAGAAGGTATTCAGCAACTTATACTGGGCTGAAGTCTCACATATTACTCGTCCATTTACTTGAGTCACCTAGTAGTGATTACAAATTAAAAAGAGAAGTCCCTTTCAGATTCTTCTTCTAAAGCAATTTGTGTTCTTCTAGCAGAACTTAGGCATCCATTAGCTAACACAAACATAAGAAAGTAAAATCTTCTCCTAAGCATCCTTGACCTGTTGTTTACCCTTAGCACCAATAAATATAAAGAATAAGTAACATCCTTAAAACATCCTGTTTTGTATGGAAAGTTGAAACTGATTTTTCACCTCCAGTGATAAGCAGCAAGCTTCTTCTTTTGTATCAGCTCACCCCAGTATGAGAGCAATCAGATGGTGTTACTGAGATATCTTTTCACAGTTGGTTTGACTGACTGACTTCAGTATTGGAGCTTCTCAATGCCAACATAGCCCTTTCCATCAGGTTCGGTACAGCTATCATAATACCAGCTATCTTGAGTGCTCATGATCATGTAATTAATAGTTTTATATCTGGCCACCAATTCCATGACTTGGATGGACCAAAGCTGGAGCCTCTGGATACCTTACATACAAACTATAAGTCCTGGCAATGTATTTGAGATGAAGAGACTGCATAAAGATGTAGTGTCAACACATCTCTGTAAAGGATTGCTCTTGTTTTCATCAGACATGAGCTCTGTTTGCACAGGGAATTTCTCCTAGGTGAAGAGAAAAGATCAGTCGTTATGGTTATGTCCCTCTTCCAGGATAAATTCAAAGCTGTTACATTTCAGATTTGGTCAAATGACATCTGATCAGCCAATCCATAAAGGTTCAAAAATTTACTCAGCTTGTTTGTGTATGTGTTGAGAGATCATGGAGAAAATTTCATGGATCTTTGGTTTCTAACAGTCCTATAAGTCTTCTGGTCAAACAGCTGGACATCTTTGGGGAAACTGTTGGAAGCCACCCAAAAAAAACTGTAAGATGCTTTATGCTTTTTATATTAGTATAGGTTACTAGCCAAATTGAAATTAGCATTTAAGCACCAGTCTATAGACTCTTAATTAAAGCAGGTGAATTCAAACAAGGAATCTGTGCAGCATGAAAATTTAGTAAGGATCAATTCTAGAGTCAAGATTAAACCTTCATTAAAGACCTATCTGATGAGTTTCTCTCCTCCAGGCCTAAATTAATCCCATAAGAAAAGCACATGTATAATAGGCTCTGATGATCTCTGAGGCAGCTTCAGTCTATCACAGGGTGAAAGCTTAAAAAACATGGGTGTTTTCTGCATGAATTTCTTTCCTTCCCCTATCCTTGTCACTGGAGAACCATGTAAAGAAAAGGGAGAGTGATACCAACACTGTTAAGATACTGTAAAAAATAGGAAAAAACCCAAAATAAGTTGTTTTGTCATGGAAACAAAGATATTAAGGAGGGCATGGAGCAGCTCCTGATAATAAATAAAACACTAGGAGAATAACATACACCACAGGTTTTATAATTTGACCATTTTTTCATCTAAAACAGTGAAGATCATCTAAAGCAGTGTGGAATGCACAAGATATTTATTGAGGGCAGAAGGTATTAAATACCTTCATATAACTGCACTATTAAACCACTGATAACCAAGAATCATATCTTTGTAATTTTTTTCCCTTTTGCTCAGATCGAAAACAAGTTAGCAGTGAATGAAACCTATTAGTGTTTGAAAGATGTAGGGTACTATATGAAATTCATTGTAGGATGCAGGTAGGAGAGCAGAAATGGAAGAGCACAGCTAAATTGCAGGACATTGCAGCATTTCTCTGTTCCCAAATCCAGGACAACAAATCAGGCATGACCAGACTTCTAGTCCTGTGTGAAGGCATAGGCATGTACAAAGATTTCACTTTCCCAATCCAGCACTCAGCACTATTTCACAGAACAGAAACAGAAGAAATCTGCTTGATAAAGCAACCAAGTTGTCTATGCACAGCCCCAGTGGACAGAGTAGCTGGTTCTTATACCATTACAGCACAACCAACCTGATATTGACAGACCCTTAAGACAGGAATGGAAGAAATTCCCAATTAACACTAGTGAAACGGGGAGTTTTTGAAATCTTATCCTGTCCCTCCCTGGGTGAGCACAGCAGTTGCAAGACACGGCTAGGGTCACTGTTCATCTTAGCAGTTTACCTCATCCAGGTCTTCAGCCACTACAAGTTTAGATGGGTATAAATCAGGAGAAGCCCTGACTCGTTACATCCCTGCTCTCAAATTTCTATATATTATATTTCACTCATTCTCCTTAAATTAATAGAAAGCCCACAACCTGTATTACTTCTACTCATATGCAATTCAGTAGGAGCAGGGGTGGTTGGGTTGGGATTTTCTTTTAACTGATAAAATATAGTGGTATGAAATATCTGGAAATTTATTTACTGTGAATATACTTGAGTGATCTCCTTGGCTTATAAGATACAAAATTACCTGCACTCATTTGAGGTCATGAGAACAAATTATTGCATGTTAGGAGGCTCTCTGTAGCTCTTCAATTGCACACTTTTAGCCAGCTAAAACTTCAATTCTCTTGGTCTCCTTTCTCTTAAAAAATATTGTATATTTGAATATTTGATCTGAATATTTACTGATTTTCTGAAAGTCAGAATTTGGAGGGAAGTGAAAAACACAGGCATGTTGGCTCACCATAAGACAGTTTTGAATAATCACAAACCCAGCACGTTTTTTGGTATGTGACTATTTACCTGTGTTTTGAGACTTTGTTAACTGAATACTGCAAAGTGCTTAGCAATCCCTGGATGGAAGGTAGTTTATACCACACTAAGCTAAAACATAAATAAGAATAAAGGACAGATATATACCATATCTGGAGAATGGTCTTCAAAGCAGGGAAATCAGGGGACTGATTTTTATGTTTATAAAAGCCAGTGGGGAGTTCTGCTCTAAAATCAGTGTCATGTGCAATGAGCTCATGTGGATGGATGGGGAAGTTAGTGCACAGATAGTTGTGGATTTACAGTCCTCAAGGTATTCTGCAATAACCTGCCATGAGGGTTTTCTTAGCCTGCACTGAGAACGCCTTTGTGTGCAATAGTCTAACAAACTATTTTGCACTTGTTCCCTACTAGATAGGTTTTTTACACCAGCTGACACACCAATTTCTACACATTACCTTTTCTGGAATGATAAATCCTTAACAATGTCTTAATAAGCTACACATAAGAGTCTTTACACTCACCAAATATGTAGCCAGGCTGGCAGTGCAAGCCTATGAAATCAATTCCCCTCTGCGAGGGAGAATGCTTCCCTACAAGCCAAAGCAGGACCAGAGATTCAGATCTGCAGCAAATTCGGCCTGGTTTTCATACTATGGTCACCATAGTACTGCAGAGTCTCTCGGCATCCTGCAGTTTTCTAGGCAAAATATCTACATAGTGTGCAGATTTAGGAACTCACAGCAGCAGCATTTTTACACCTTGAATGTAGGTGCAAATGCCGCCAGGAGGAAAGGCAAAGCAGCCACAAGACATAATGCTTTGTCCTAAGGTAAATCTGCCCCAGGAAATTTCACACAGGTCCTCTTTCAGGAGGAACTTTCCTAAGGGTAAAGGAGTTTGTGCAAAGTTATGCTAAGTCAGCTGCTGCCAGACATCTGCCTAGAGGGGTCTGCAGGGCAACTCCCATCATGCAAGTTTAATAAGCCCAAGTTCTCCTGTGGCAGGTGCAGTTTTCCCAACATATTGTGCCATCCTCTGGCAGGTCCATGTATAAAATATCACTCTGTGCGGTTCAAATCCAAGAGAAAAGGAGATTCTCATACCTCTCCAGTGCTCATTCTTGAAAATAATGTTTTGTTAGGGGAAAAAAAAAATCAAAAACCACTAGAAAGAAAAGAAAATTTGGCAGCCAAAAGTGCCAGGCTAGTGGAGACACACTGTCTGCACAGCAGCTTCTCCTGGTAACAGATCTTAAAAGCTTCAACAGTGATCTGTTATTCTTACAAGACACAACAAAACTCCCAACAGGCAGAGAACAGCAGAATTAATGGATTGGAAAGTGAGAGTCTAATGTATGAGCTTTCAAAAGTCTCTCAAGACCAGCAGCCTCATTGTGCATATCCCGTAAGTTCCTGCTATTGGGTTTTGGGTGTACGTGATACTGTCCGTGGAAAAAAGGCACAAAGGTCAATATGGCTGCAAAATATCTCAAAGCATCTTGGTAATATTTCTATGGAAAGCCTCTAACTCCAAGAGAAACAATTATTATTTACACATCAAAGGGCTTTAAAAAAATATCCTCGCAAGCAAAAGTCGGCTCAGTTCAACTACTTTACAGTTAAATCATTTTTTATTGAATTCAACTTTCATGGATCATTAGAGAGCCAGAGGCAAAATTCCAAGACCTGCTTTGACCTAATGAGTCTTCAGCAAATTGTTTTCTTAAGTATCCCATGCCTTCTTTATGGATTCTGAAAAGAAATGCATTTTCTCTTTCTTTCATGTTTTAAAAAAACAACATAAAATTTTTAATTAAATGCAATTTATATCCAGTGCAATAAGCTGCTGATAAGTTGTATTTCCTTAATATTTCTTTTGTGTGAATACAAATGTCCCAATAACATAGAAAAGGTACTGACACCTGTACTTACTTTCCTATGATGAAATTACACACTTTTATTTTTGTATAGTGAAAACCCACTGAAACCAATAGCTTTGAGCACCCTCATTCCACAGGCCTGTGCTGCCCTGCATCCTCAAAAACTTACAGTTATAAATCAGTGCAACCATTACTCCTAATGCCCTAATTGATTTTGGAAAACAGGAGAGGGAATCTATCAAGAACCTTATAGCTGATACAAATGTTCCTTCAGAAGAAAATATTTCTTAAAAAACCCCCATCACTCTAGCAGACAAGAAAAGAGTTGAAAGTTAATACTTTTTTTTTCCATACCAGAGAGGAAACATTTGATCCAAAGTTCATCAAAATATCTTCTATCATCACAGCCAGGGCAGGCCAGTAACAGAAGGGACCAATAGGACTGGCAGCAGGTCCAGCCACCCGTGAGTGCCCAGCTCAGATGTCTGGACACTCCTTTACAGCTGGGTGCACTGAGGGTAACACGTGGTGCACAGCCAGGGTTTGGGGGTTTGGGGTTTGCTTTGGGTTTTCAGTGAGATAGCTTAATTGTTACTCCAAAAAAGCCCGACCCTGCATCAGGCAATCACCCTGAGAACAAAAAAAAATATGCCAGTCTAGACAGAGAGCTGTTTCATCAAATGAAAACTGGCTCAAGAGGAAGTGACCATAAGAAGTTTTCTCAGACTTATAATTGAAGGTCTTGCTTTCTGACCTACACACACAAAATATATTTTGTCTTCTGCTTGATTGCAGCAAAATTTTTTAGGATTGGCTTGCTAGAGTTGAGAGATTGACAGCTAAAGTTCTCTAGTAGTAAACTAGCCCAACACTGAAGCTTTGAGAGAGGCAGAAATCATTTGTCTGCAGAGTTATATTTGGTGGTCACTTCCAGTCAGGGAAAGAGAGAGAGACATTTGTGAAATAAGCCTCAATTTTCTCTGCTCTGAAGGGCCAGTGGCACACCTGGATGAGCCAGTCTGGCACTTGGTGTGGTCTCCACCATGGAGACTCCTGTGAGGTGTCTCTCATGAAGTCCTTTGGTGTCTCCTGCTTCCATGGAAGGTGAGGGAGGTTTGCCCCACCATTGAGCTGTGCTCCACGGGCTCTACTCAGCACTCTGCCTGTTGAACTCCTGCCCTGTGGCTCTGGGAGTGGCTCTGGCCATGCGACCAACACAGCTTGCTCTTGCAGTCCTTCCTTCTCCCAGCATTTCACAACACTTTGGTTTCCTTTTTCTCCCCTCCTTCCTCCCTCATAGCTGTCAGACTAGGGTCTCAAACTGGGGGCAAGTTGCTAAAGATGGTAAAGATGAACAAAGAGAGTAAGCAAGCACTCACTAGTGTTTCTGGAGGGGTGGACATTGAAAAGCACCATAAAGACTCCCCCCACCTGTGAGGAGTAAGGAGAGAAGCTGGGTGACACTGTAGGAATTCGGGTCCTGGTGACATAAGGTAAGGTTTGGGAGCAGCTTGCAGACTGTGCCCATGTGAGGGCAGTGAGGAGAGTGTGAGGCAAACAAGGGGCACATAAAGTTCCCCAGGTGGTAAATTATTTTCTCGGGCTTTCCCTTGGATGGAGTTTCACCTGAGGACCAGAAGGCTGGGCCTCTCAAAGAGCCCTCAGCAAACCTCTACAATGCTGGCAGCCACAGGGCCACGGGAGATGTGCAGAGGTGGGAAGCAGTGGTTTGGGACACCCATCCCTGGTGTCAGTCCAGACAAGCAGTCTGACAGAAAAGCCCAGCCGTGCATCCAGGATTCCTGAGCCTCCGCCTGAGGCCTGGGCGCGGCGGGGCACTGGGGCCTCACACAGAGAACGCAGCTCGGACACTCCTCACTCCGCTACTGCCTCCCACAGAGGAGTGGGGAACAGCTGCTCTGAGCAAGAACTAAGCTAAGAACCCTAAGATTTGTCATGTTAAATTCCAGCCCTTTGAAGTAGTTCAGAGCTGACAGTGTCAATTGTGTCATTTTGATTTTAAACTCCTGAGGAATCGGACAAAACCCCTAAGAACTCTTTGTGAAAATGTTCAGCCCGAGGAGTTGTAATTCCTGTGCATTTTGCTCTGTGGAAATCTTGCTGGAACTGCTTAACTACAGAAGGCTGATTGCTGCATATCTTGAATTTCAGGCAAATCATGAGATGTTAAAATTGGGACTCAGTGCGATAATGATGACTCTGCCCACTTGGTTCACTATAGGCTTCAAGTACTGTAGTTATTCACTCAGCATTAAAAGAAAAGAAGCTTTCTCCCTCACTACTTTCCAGAAAGCAGGGGAATGAAACCTAACCAGCTTGAAACCATTCAGACTAAAATGCAAAATGATGATTTTTGGCAGCAAGTGAGTATGTACAGTGGATAAAGTGCAGGAAATTAAGAGCCAAGTGCAGAAATATACATTAACTGAAAGCCACGGTAAAAAAAGCTTGCTATGTAGCAAGTTTAGAAAAATGAAAAGCTGTTTAAATTGAAAGAAAAAATTATTTTTTATTATTATTACATACATATATATGTGTGTGTGTATGTGAAATGCCAGCAGTAATGAAAGGGGTAGATAAGTTACTTTTATCAGAAGAATGAGGAAAAAAGAAAAAAAGCATTTAAAATACAGTCAGAGTATATAATTAATCAGAACTACTCTGATTAATAATTATTGTTATTGTAGTTATTATTGATAAATATTAGCAGTAGACTTCAGTGGCTGAGCTCCTAAGAATTCAGATTAACTGAAATGCATCTAATTTGCCTGCATGTAACTATAGCCATTTTTATTAACCAATATTTCTTCTCTAATACTGCTGGTTAACATTGCTCTCTTGCTCCACATAATATGAATAGTTTCTGTTCTACTTTAAAATACTGAAAAACCATGAATCTATTCTTGCCTCTGTCCTGGGATTTCTGTTGACTTCAGTGAAGTTAATTTTCTCTCCATCCCTATCTTTGAGACACAGGGTAACCAGGCCTCCTGAGCTCATGGGGAACAATCCTTATTGCTGGCTCTGGTGGAATGAATGGGAATATATTGCCAGGAAACCCCTCAGAAAGCACCTCTGATGAATTGCATTAAAGGAACAGACAGCACAAAGAGATTGAAGTAGGGCATTGAGCTCAAGCATAGGAGGATGGATAGTATGTAGGTATTTTTCTGGCATATTTCAGTCTTGCAGAAGGATATTCAGTGAATAGGTAAATAGCTTTCCAAAAGGAGAGAAGATAACCTGTAGTAGGAGGTGAGAGATGTGTTCATTTCTGCCTGCTCACCAGATAGCATTACAACAGAAAATCTGTCCTGGACCAAAGACTTTCATCTTTCTGAGGAAACCCCTCACCCTGTTTTGAGAATGAAGCACAAACATGTCCTTGAGAAGTGATCCTCTTTAATTTGCAGTATACCTCTACCATGTGACAAAGGGCAGAGTTAAGGGGAGGGTTACATATTTTTATGGCCTTTGCCCATTTCCTTTCCGTATTCACTCCTGGCCCAGTTGAATACTGGGCCCACAGCAAGGGCATGGTGGAGCCAGGATCACCCTCCCTGCAGCTGTGTTACTCAACGAGCACAGTTCATGCAGCCAGCATGGTCTCCACCAAGGGTGAACATGAGCAGTCGTGCTGGAGTGCAGTCTGAGGCTTGGTCCAGTTTGGGTGTGGCCTTCATGAAGAAAATACATGAGCCTGAGAAGTGGCTCTCTCATGGCTTCTCCCAAGTTTTGCCTGTCCTTTAGCCACTGGCATGAGCATAAAACTTTACACAAGTGTGGACTCCAGAGTAGTCTGCAACATTAAACACAGGAGTTATTCCCACTGCCAGCACTTATTCAAGGAAAGGCTTCAGACTGTCAAAGGTTTAATTCAAGAGTGAATTTTTTTGTAAGCAAATAACAAATGGAATCTACCTCCTCTGCTAACTGAGTAATCAATATGTAAGATAAGTTGAAAAGGTATTTTCAGATGGCCAGTTATTCTCAGTGCTGTGATTCTGCATGGATTGTATATTATCTCGGCCAGAGACAACATTTTCCTTTATGCTATAGTTAAATCAACTCTGAGGTGTGAAATGAAACAAGACAAAATCTATCACATTTCTCTCAAACTTTAACAAATCTGTTTTCATTCTCGGAGAGGAAAACAATCTTTTTTTTCTAAAAGGAAACCATTCTAGGTCAGAACCACCACTGTTCCTAATTACTTGTTTTGCCACGTTCCTAATCTGCAGATAAGGAAGCGAAGTGGTACCTAGTAACTTATATTCCTTCATTATCCACATGCAAAACTATATTATTTCATAGCTATCTCTGTATGTTTTTATGCATTTTGTTTATTCTTTGAGATAAGTGCAAATGAGAAAAACCAAAATGAAGACATTTTCATTTTATCTTTATGCCAACATCCATCTGCAAGATGTAAAAGAATCCTGCATTTTGTCTACAGTCATTTGTTTTAAGAATTTATTTCTTCCTGGTTTGACTATAGAGAAGATAAACTTTCCATTAAACTAAAAATCAGTTAGCTTTGACCTATTTCTGCTTAAAGTTCTTTTTACATTGCTGTCCTAAGGAGTCTTCCTCCTACTTGAGTCAAACGTAAATTTACCCCCAGTGTCGTTTTTTCAAATTGGCTGTTGCTACAATTTATGATACCCAAAAGACAACAAATCCCTTGTCAGTCTCTACTTGACACCAAAACAGATTTTTGTCTGCAATCAGTGAAGTCAAACAAGAAAAACACTTGCTTCCTGCAGACAGAGCCTACAGCTATTACAGACAATTCAATTTAGAATCTCCATTAATGTTAATTCTTTAATGTGTGTAGCAATGGTGTCTTGACCACATCCCTTGAAAGTGACTCCAGCTACCCAATTCTTTTTTCTAAGAACATTATTCTCCTCTTCTGTTTTAAGTCCTGATCTAATTTCCTCAATTTGCTCTAATTTCCTTCTGCCTGTAGAATTATCATTTAGAGAAAATACATATTTTCAGATCCAAAGATGAGATGAAATATAACAATTGATCTTAATGTATGCAATTCTTTGTAACATATATTATTACTTATTTTGGTTTCCACTCTTTTACTAAAACAGCTTATTGAATGATGAAGTGTGAGTTCAGGAACTAATGATACATTTTGAACTGCATTCTTCTGGGTGAAGAATTTTTATAAGTTGTAAAACAAGATAAAAACTGGAAATTGTACTACAGCTGTGAGATTCCATAATGACTTTAAAGTGCCTTTTAAAATGTATTGAAATTATGATTATTTTTTTTTAAAGCATGCGAGATTTTGGTTGCTCCTTTCCTAAATTTCATAACCCTTTCTTTGGTTTATACCATTAAGTGCTGTATGGCAGGAAGATAAATAGTTGCAAGAAAGAGCAAATCTCAAACACCACCCATTCTTCATATGAACCCAAAGCATTCTTTTTCTTCAACAGTGGAAAGCTAACAGCCTATTTATCTTTGAAGACAATCCTATTATTTATACAGTGTTTATCAAGTCTTCACTGTATTTTGAAATACAGGGATGTTTAACTCTTCACAATGCTTGAAGTACACAAGGGAAAGTATTTACAAAGGCAACTTCAGTGCATAACAACTAATTCTTCCTAGAATAAAAAAAAAAAAATTCAATAAGCATCCATTATACAATATTGTCTAGTTTTGGTTTGGTTTGATTGATTTAGATAACAAGAGGAGGAGCAACTTGATAACTTTTCAGATTCTTCCTTCAAAAGAGAAAGCAATAAGCAATTGCATCTGGAACTCTTGCCCAAAGGTTTGTGTCTATCAGTCAGCTGTTCCTATTTCTCACTGCCTAACTGTGCAATGCCTTCCCATTTAGTGGAGGCCTAACAGCTTCTGAAAAAAGAAGAAAACATGATTAGTACATAACCATGATTTTACCTCTACTTCCCTCTGAATCCTACTCTAATAAACAATGTATAGGTAATGAATCAGTCATAACAGGTAATGAATGAGTCAAGTCTTCAGCTGTGGTGGGAGAAAAACCACGAGTGATACACTGGTAAAAGAGAGTAACAAAAGAGGGAAAGAAACTTCCATTACAGTGCATAAAAGCAAACTGGCAGCAGGTGGACTGGTTTAGTCAGTTTATGTCAGATGATGATCTGCTTGGACAGAGACAAGATCTACATCAAAGATTGCAATTACCAAAGCTAAACATGTTGCTTCTTCTTATAAACTTGTAGTAATATCAGCTGACTTGGAGCTGTAAAGGCACATCACGGTTCATCTTATGTTTTTGGAAACAAGATCAAAAAAAAGGGGGGGAAACATAAGAGTGATAATGATATTCAGTCTAGATTTTTGCAGGCAAGCCTCTCATCCCACAGGAAAAGAATTTAGGAAAGTGTAAGACAGAAATAAGGGCCCAAATCACCTTAGCTATAATAACCTGTATATGTTAATCAGAAGAATAAAACAAGGGCAACCACAGCTGCTACAGCTGCCATCTGAACCTCATTACTGTGCTATAATATCACCTGGAGCAACTTGTTTATTTCAGCTCTACAGCCGGGGCTAACACTGGGGAACTAATCAAGGACTTCTAAACCTAACTGCCTATCTCTGTGGCTAGAGTAATGGCTATAAATATGATAGTACTCAACCAGTACCTCTGTGAATTGCAGGATATCATCTATTATACCCTGACCAATAATAGTTCACACAGGATTATGGGGAGTTATTGCCAGTGCATTGCTCTCTGGTCTAGTTTACCCAGAATCACTGTAACAAAGTAAGCAGAATTTAGGAGATCTGGATTCTCACTGTTTTGCATTCTTACTGCATTTTTTATTCAAGGAATCCAAAGTGTACACTGCTTAACTAATTCAACCTTATAATGCCCCTGAGGTGCAGGCAAACAAGTTTAGGTAAATTTTACGGGTGTAGAAACAAAATCTAATATTTTTACCAAAGAAGTTAGTTACAGTCTTTTGCAAGTAAAATCTGGCTCAGGAGGGATAGGAGATGGAACATGCAAACACATTTCAGAACTCATTGACTTTGGGAAAGTCTGGACAATTTACACCAGCTGTGTTTATAACCTTCCAAATCCCTGCCACTTATTGTCAAAAGCCCTGCAACAACCTCTTCATAACAAGCAAAAAAGTGGAAAGTCTAGCAAGCTATTTTCTGTGCCTGCATTAGAGGAAAGTGTTGGCAGAATTAGCTTGTTCCTGTAGATTCACTCTTTGGAGGAAAATGGTCAGAGAAGTAGTTAAGTTCTCACTTTTTTCCCTTGCCAAAAGCAAATGCATCATAGCACACCTGAGTTTCCAGAGAATGACTAAATTTGTCTTTTTTATTTTGCAGCTGAGATATGATGTGACATATTTTACTGCAGAAGCAAGTGAGGTACCAGCATTTTTTTTTCTTTATTCCCCTCCAAATACCTGATCTATGGTACAAACATCCATGTCACAGGAATGAAAGGAACATGTGCTATTGCTTTACCCTTTGAATGTATTGTGCCTGCACAGGTTAAAGGAGCCAAATGAAAAAGACAAACAGGGAGCTGTTTTATGTAAAGAAAGATCCCAGTAAATATATTAGGCAAAAATATATTTTGAGTGGATCCCATCTGGTTCTCTAAGGTAATATTGTAACCTGCAGTGCACAGGAGCTCTGTCAGTTGGAAAGACAATATTAAATAGAGCAAAACAGTGAGGCCTTTTTCCTTCAGTAATAAAAAGAAAAAACAAATTTCAACTTTTCTGAGAACTTTGGGTACATAAGCATGTGTTCTTCGGGGCATTATTTGCAACATGTCATTGTACAAAACAGAAAATTGAGGGGCTGTCATTTTCATCACAAACACGTCATTTTACTGGGGGAAAATAAAGAACCTGGATGTAGCACTGTGAAGAAGCTTTCCTGTGTATTAGTGTCTAACCTCACAAACCTTTAGAGGCTCACAAAACTTTAAAGATGACAGTTCAGGAAAATGATTCCTGCCTGGTACAGTATACTGAGCGAAAATTTGTAAGAACATTTGGGTTTACAAGCCAGGGATATCTACTCAGGCTGTCTTTGAAAGTGAGCAGGTATCTTGATATTTTTTAATTTTATTATCCTCTTTTTGGTAATCTCTGTCCTATTTCAACCTGAGCACATAGACCAGGAGAGGTGATAGGAAGCTGAAAAACAGTATACTGCTGCCAAGCTGTCATCAGATGACCTTCAATGTACATTCCTGTTTTTCTATACACAGTGATATACTTAAAAAAAAAAAAAAAAAATTAAAAAAAAAAACTAGGAAAAAGCACAACCAAAAACCAGCCTGCTTTTGCCTTCTCTTTCTCCAGTGGGTTACATCCTCTCCTTCAAGTGAGGAGCCTGGATAGTCTGATTTAACCATGTCCCCACTCCATTCCATTTTTCCCACACCTAGATACAATTTGGACTTAGACAAAACTTAAGCAGCCGGATTGTGGAGGGTTAAATCCTCTCCAAACCCATAGGTAATGTGTGACTAGACAAATACCTCATGTTTGTTGAAGTGCAACATTATTCTGCAGCTTCTCAAAGTCATGGGTGATTTTCTACCCTGTCAATCTAAACTGGGCTTTAATATGATAAAGAGCTCTGAAACTGCACTCCTATCACAGGTTGAACACACTATCAAAATCATTTTGATCCACTTCTCCTATCTCATAAACAGCTGGCATTTGGCATGGCTGAGTGGATGGAGACATTTCTGAACTGACTTTAATGACCTCGTAGTACATCTGCAATAGATGAAACTTAGCAGTTAATCATGATTGAAGCTGGCACCTGAAACAAAATTCTCATCTCAGCTTTATGTTATGGATGCAGCAATATCTTCTACAGATACAATTTGGAAGCATTTTTGCTCTAATCTCAAAGGAGTACTAGCACCATAAAATAATTGCTTTGGAATAAGAGGATTTACAAATAGTCTGTGCTGTATTTGGGTAGTTCAGGTTCACTGTTCTTATTAGTGTTTTCCTGAGAAGCTCAACTTCAAGCTCTACAGGTGGCCTTTCTCCTCGTATTTTTCTTGGATTTTAATTGTATCAAGGACATCAAATTACACTAATTGAAGGTAACTCTCAGCAGCTGAGCCATTTCATTAAGCTGGCATCACTACAAAGGGCTAGGGACACAGAGGGTTGGTGGTGTTGTGTGTCACTTATTTTGTCTTTTGACCTGAAAGACAACAATTTTTCTGGGTACTCTTTTGGTTTTTAAGTGCCATTATTTTTGTAAATTGATTTTAGAATATTCTTTCAAATTACACTACTTTGAACAATATCTATGCCAAATTAAAAGCAAAGCCAGGATGATATATACATGTGCTTTCAGAAATTAGATCTCATAGTTTGATAGTTTTGATATTTGATATAATTATATAATTTGATAGTTAGATATAATTGATATTAAACTTCTCATATTAATAGGTCTTTCATAACATTTTCTGTGTGCAGTTGTCCATCTTCAACTTAGGAAGCAATAATCTATCCTTATTGCTATGATAACCTCTACTAATATACACTGTACATTGCCCAAACTGATGAACACTTCATAAATATTCGTAGCACATTCTGAATATCACAAACATAAAATCACTTCATCTTTGTTGGAGAAGTCTCTATCAGTTTCCATAATCATTTACCACTTTCCAAAAATTTGTTCAGAAATATCCTTTGCAGTTTTAAGACTTGTGATTATCATTATCTCAACTTGTGAATCTGTTTTGGCTCCTTTACAGACATTTTGAAATATCAGGCTCATACTCTGCCAGTAAAGAAAACTTCTCACATAAACATATTTTCAACTTATTCACTATACTGGACTCATGTTGCATGTTTTGAGGAGAAGAATGTACGTTGTTTTCATTGTAATTTTAACCTCTTTTCCTTTTTTCTTTCTTTTTTTTTTTTTTTTTTGGTGAAAATGCAATATAACCTCAAAGTTCTTTGTGACATTTTGAAAAATACCAACTATTTCATGATGGCATTAGAAAACATTCCTTTAAAAATAGCCAAAAAAAAAGAAACAGAAGAAGCTGAGGGATAGGAAAACCTTCACAGTAAAAAAAGATTTAAAACTTCAATCTAGTTATTTGAGAAAAGGAAAAACAGTAACCTGACAAACTATGCTTTCTTTGCCAGAAAATACTGGATACCTAAAAGGCTTTTATGTTAATGGAGGAAAACATAAGACTGACTCATAGCTGGAAACAGAAAGGAGAGAAATTCACTTGGGCAAGAGGTGCATTTTATAAGTAAGACTGAATAACTTCTTGAAGGACCAAGGCATTCACCTCCTAATATCTCCACATCAGACATGTGTGCCTTGCTGGTTGGTTTGTTTGTTTGTTTTACCTTTGGTACCTTCTAGTTATGCTTCTATCCCACACTATTGAGCTCAGTACTGATGCCCTCAAATCAAAGCTAACAGCTTGTGGTATATCCACCCAAATGACCACATTTTTCTCTTTTATTTACATTCTGTGAACAGATTTGTTCTAGACAATTTGACTAGAATGTTTTCCTTTTAGGGAATTTAGGATACATGAAAGCATCATAAATACAGTCAAGTGTCTAAACCTGGAAGAAGCTGCAGAAACGTCTGGCAGCAGTAGAGACAGACCAATGGAGAGAGCTGAGCAGGAAGGATGGTTTTGCCATCCAGAACTGCAATCTGGGAAAGCTTTAACTGGCATTGCTGAGATCAAGGAATTAGAAAGTGTCTGGCAGCCTTTGATTCTCATGGCAGAACCTGATGGATGCTTTCCCCAAGAGCATTTGGTCTTAGAGCTGTACTTTCTTCCTTCATAATTAGACCATATTTCTGTGGGGTTTTTTCTTTCACACAAACACTTTCATTTATGAAAAGGAGATAAAGCAGATAAAATAAAAGAGCTTTCATGGCCTGTTCTGGGCATTCTGAAACAGAGCCCTGGGCACTCTGAATTTTTGCAGAATCATCAGTAATGTGGCAGAAGGACAAAGAGGAACTACCAGCATCTGAACTATTGCAATTACACTAGAGGCAATTGCTTTTATATTTTGTTGATATAATGGTTTGCATTTTCCTTTCAATCAGACACCCACAACAGCAATTACAATTAAGCTTAGAAGACAGATTTTTTCCATCATTAGATGGGAATGGGTCTAGAGTCAGATATTGCTCAAGTCATGCTTTCTGGGAAGTCTTGCATTCTCCTTTCCCCTTGAGGATAACGTGTAAGTATTTGGCATTCAGGTGCAGGGAGAGGCAGAAAGGAAGTAAAATTCTGGGTATCAGGCTCAGAAAAGCAGCAGGCAGTGGGGCAAAAGCTAGCTCTTCCTGCAAAGGACCAAACACTTCCAAATAAAAGTAGAGAGGAAAACTACCTTGTGAAAGAAGAAAACAGAATTTCTAGCTGCAGAAATAGTGAAAAAATGGGCAACAAGTTTCCTTTGAAAATGCCACAAGTTTCCTTTGAAAATGCCACTTCCTAGTCAAAGCAGAAAAAAAAATCATAAAGTATTTTTCAAAGGAGACCAACATCATCTCAGCTGCCAAAAGCTATCAATAGTTCATCTGCAAGGAAACAAAACAAAGGGACATTTCCCTCTCTAATGTTAGCTGATGGGAGAAGTTACCAACCTGCTTTTATCAGTCACTCAGTTTGTGTAAATGACAGCAGAGATCTGTGTGGTGGAAGGAAAGTTTCTTGATTGATGGCAGCTTGCTATCCTTATTCAGCTTGCTTTAAAAATACATGTGCATATATATACATATACTTACACGTGTGTGTATGTGTGTGTGTGATAAGTAACAGATCCAGTTAAAGAACATTACCAGCTGAGAAATCAGGCAGTCATAAATACCCTGTTTCAGTACAAAGTTTGCCTGTTCAGAAATATTCACACAGATTTGAAAGATGCGGTTTTGAGTGTCTGTCAGAGTTTTGCTCTGAGAGTTTGGGTAAAATGCCAAGAGAGGAATTCAGATGCCTAACCAGGCCTCTAGTGCAATTTCAAATGCAGGTAAGAATAGCTTTGGGTGCCTAAAATGAAGTTAGACACCTGTTTCTGTATCCCCTCTCATTTATCTCTGTGCTTCAGCAACACATTGGTCTGACCTCTACCAGCAGTTTTCTCACCAGCAATTCCCAACAATCACCAGAGTATGTGACACCATTCAGCCATGATAGTGCTGTAGGCCCCTTTAGGCACATTAACCTCTTTATGCATATGAATTCCTTTACTTTAAATCCTTTATTCTTTTTTTCTTTTTTTTTTTTTTTCAAGATGACCTGTCTGTCAAATAAATTGCTGACGTATATACAGGAAAACCAGATTTTGATCTGCTGAGCATGAATTGTTCATGAGCAAATGACATAGTAGAGATCAGAGGTTTGCTCTGAGTTTTCTGTTGCCAAATCACATGGGGTCAGATTTGTTTAAAGGAAAGAAAAAGGTGGGGAAGGCAAGTGGGAAAAAATGTCTTAATTTCAAAGAGAAAACTGATCTCAAGAGCCAGACCTTTTTTTCATATTCACGTTATCAGGATACCCACAAAAGTACAGTGGGATGGACTTATAAATTTAAATTCCTTTTAAAGCAAGAGTCAGTTTCCATTTATTTATCATGCCATAGATAAAGTGTTACTTTTTCAGTGCTATGTCTACAATGCCCCCACCTAATTGTAGCAGTCTCACAGCAGCCCTTTCTCATAATCTCCTTGCAATAAGATAACATAATATCTGCTCTTCACCTTCTGAAATGCAGCTGCAGCCTTCCAGAGAAACTAATAGCATAAAAACAGTGATTTTTTTTAATAATAATAAATGAAGAGGGTCTGATCACTCATTTTTCTTATTGTAACAGCTTGGTGGGAGCACCCAGGAAAGAAATAAAGCAAGCAAATAGTGCTAAGTGAATAATTAAAGTTCACATGGAAAGAAATGTAGCAAGTTGCAAATGGTAAATTAGAGAAATCTTGTGAAAGAAATCTGTGTTGAAAGCTTCATTGAGGGCAGAAAAGTCATCAGGAGAGCAGGAGCACTTAGCCTTCACTGAATGTCTGGGCACTTCTCAAACCCAGACAGTTCATCCTGGCTGTAGATGTGATCCCTTATACCTCTGCTACACCTAAGGCCAGCTGGAAGTCAGTGTGAGGCTTTGGTGAAACCATGAATTTACCAGTTATGGAAGCCATAATGTGAAGAGGAAGATTCACTAACAAGGAGCTTCGGAAGTCAAATGGTCAGAAATTCATAAATCAGGAAGAAGCCCAGTCAAACCCTTGTACTCTGTCCATACATAAATTGCAAAATGCCTGCTGGCACTGGAATGCAGTGTTCTAGAAAATACAGCTTTGGTGATTATACAGTGGCACATGTCAGTTATTTCAGAAGGACTGCATGTGAACAGGGGTGACCCAATGAGCAGTTTGTCCTTTCCAATCTGTCAAAAACAGCTCCCTGGTCAAGAAAAATCTCTAATGAAGAAAAGGGGATGGAACTGTGACAAGTGGCAACCAATTGCACAGACAATGTGTTTGATTTATGCCAATTTAAAAGAGCAGTGTTTGGATTTCAAGTTAAAATTGCTTACTATTATGACAAATATTTTTATTGCAAAACAGCACTGTCTTCACTATTTTCATACCAGTTATTCAGATTGTGCCTCCCTCTTTCTTTCCCAGAAGTCTGTAATTTGCTGCTGCTTTCATCCTGCTGAAATTCAGTCCTATTGCATTCAGTATGTGTTTTCCTGCCTCTTGGAACACTGGCTTTAGCACAGATGTTTGCTGGAACTATTGGCTTGAATCTAGTTTTGTTTACTTATTGTGATTACACTGGCAATTCTCACTGGTTGCAAGATATTTTCTTCAAGTATGATGAGACTTTTCTCCCAGGAGGAGACTCCTGGGAGAACATTTCCATGGTCTGGAAAGAGGTCATCTGTTTTTTTAAAAATGAAATTATCATTTCTGTCTCCTTACAAGGACAGAAGGTGTTGAGTTTATGGCTAAAAATGCCCTGGAACTCAAAGCAAGCAGTCTCTGCCAGTATGCCCTTAGTCAAGATGCATTAATACCTTTGGCCCTGGTTCAGCAAGGCCAAACTGAAGCAAGTTACACATGCAGAGAAAGTTAATGTCTTCTCCAAGCTGGTGTTGAGAACATACCCTAATGTTTGCTTTTCACACAGCTGAACAGGAGCAGACTCTTTCCAAAAATATAACTTCACTTGTGGTTCTGCATATTTCTCAAAAATCTGAGCATTGTGTAAAGGCTGCAAGGAAAGGAGCTTGTGGATGCCATCCCTTTGATTCATGGATGAAATAACAGAGGATAATTTGCAGTGGGGACTGAATGGTGGTTTTTTTGTCAACTTTGTAAGATAACTCTCGGGTCATCTCTGAAGTTTCTGGATTCCATTATAACTCTCTTCATCAAAATATATTTGTTATTCTCAGGCCTAGCCTAATGAATTATCCAAATCTTTCTGAATGTGTTTGCTCTGCTCCTTATTATTCATACTTTTTTCCCCATTTATTATCCTCTGCAGTGAAAATCTAACTTTCAAATCCCTTCTCCAAATCACTGATCCAAGCCCATCATCTTTGTAGCAAATCAAGCATATATCAGAATTAATGGTCAAAATCATTTGCTGTATGCTGTACTTCATTTTTCTGTTTGTTAACTTTTGAATTTACACATATAGCAGTAGTTTGATTTTCCAGCCTGAAGAACTGCAGAAGTGCAGCAAACCTGAAGCTGACAGACAGTGAGATGTTGTCATACCTTCTCAGGAATGGGGTGAGATCAAAACCTGACTCTGGAGCATAAAAATCTGGATCAGATTTTGGTAGCAAGGATATATTTTCATGCAAGTCAGAGTTTAGAGATCAGGTAACCAGTTCTGAAATATGCCTGTCAATTTGAATTATCTTCCAGTTATTTTCTCAGTCTTGGATATGTGAATGATTGATAATAAGAAAATGTTTGAAAATCCTCAGTCTTTTCTCTTCCAATTTGAAAGTGAATTTAAATTGTGATCTGATTTTAAAGCACTGGAATAGAAATACAGAGATGAAAATTTAGTATCTTCCTCAGTAACACTTTTGGTCTGTGACTTTCAGTAAGTCACTTAACCTTTGTTAAGATTTGCTTTACTCCATTTCTCAGCACAGATAATAAACCTGGTCTATCAGTAAAACAGACAAAAAGCTAAAATGTTAAAATGAACAACAGAGTTAGGTAGACACTCTGCATCTCCTTGGTGTCTAAGAAACCACTTCACAGGGGTAAAGTCACCAGCTGGCCAGACAGGTTTGCAGGAACACTCTCAGAGGGAGACTTAAAGCCAGCCACGATAACACACCTAAGGATGGGATTAGGGGAAGCCCAGGCATTTCTTTCCATGGACTACCTGCAGCAGATATTTGCTAACTCAGCCATCTGCCAGCATCTGCTTTTGCAACACTCAGACAAGGCTGGAAGAGAGGAGATCCAGAAATATTTCCTGAAAGGGTCCTGGGATTCAACAAAGACACCAAAGAACAACCTGAACTCACTTCTCCTACCAAGGAACGTTGAACATGCAAACCTGGTTCATGTGAGTGAGCTAAGCTTAAAGCATCTCCATGGACCAGGTTTTCCATAACTGTTGAGAATAATCACAGAATTTGGATAGTTGTGCCATAAACCTTGCCATCAAATGGCCTCTAGCTTCCTGTCTGTCAAATTAGATCAGACATACAAAATACTTTCTGTGGCAATAAAAACCCTCTGCTCCTCATGAAATGCTAGTCTCATGCCATGTCAAATTGCTTCTTGCCTCAAGGACTATCCTTCTATGGTAGAGAAATTACACAAAAAAACATGCAGACTGAATTGCCAATTAAGATTAAGAGAAGGATAAAACAGTCCTTGGTGCCATTTCACGACCTTCATTCTGGTAAAATGCAGATGTCAGTTTTAGTCACTGCCTTTCCCATAAGTCTGCGTTAAATATTAGTGCTCAGGTACAGTCTACCTGATTTTTGTCTGAAATACAAGGGCTTGCAGCAAGGAGACCTAAGAAAATGGTAGTAAATGAGCTATAAATAGAGGTCATACAAAAATTCACAAGAAAAAACATGTCAGGCATTCTCTAGCATAAAACAGAATGCTCTCTTTTTTCATCCTTTCATTTGAAGTTAGTTCTGCTTTGCACTGGGGAAGTGGGGGCTGGAACTAGCTGACCTACAAAAGTCCTTTCCAAACAAATTGTTGTACAATTCCATGATTTGTAACTTTGCTGTTAATTTTTCAAATTAAAACAGCCTGTATGAGTGAACACAGCTACCAAGTTATTTCACTAACTCATGCTGTAGCTGCCTAATACTATACTTTGTCAAACATAACAATATACAAGTATAGTTCATGAAAGTTATTCCATGTTCCTGCTTGCACTATGTGTGGTAAAGAGGATAACATCACAGGAAATCTGTAATGAGATTTGTCTCCATTATTCTCCAGAGTAGTCACCAGATTTTTTGAGCTATTTCTATCCCAGTATATCTTTTTGTTCCTGCAATTTATTTCAATCTTATATCATTATTTTGTTGTGAATGTCTCATCAAAGGACTGCTCTGTGTGTTCTCCTTTTGTCCATATAAGGTGCCTGAATGATCATTATCTATTTGTGCTCAGTTTGCTCTTTTACTCCTGCTCTAAATCTTCTCTACTATGTTTTACTGTATCCCACTTGTTTGCAAGAAGTTAATAACTTATATTAAACACTGAGGATTCTCCCTCTAGCAAAATTAAGTTACTTGATATGACATTTTCCAAAACTGAAAGAATGGCTAAGTGAAAAAAATATCACTGAAAAAGAAGGAGAGGGTCAATATCTGCCTCTTACTTGTGCTTCTAAAAATCTGCCCTCAGAGATTTGAGAACATTACAAGGTCAGGTCTGATTGCATGTGTAGACTGTGCTGAGCATAAGGTTTCATAATTTTACATTTCAAGTACTAAGCATACAAGTCCTCAACTAAAATTAGCAAGCTTTCTGCCTCCAACATGCAAAGGAGATATATTTATTTCTTTACAAGTGTTGGCACTGTCATTTACTAATGTAAGACTGTGTGTGACACTTTGTCAGTCATCATCTTTTACTTGAGGTGCTGGGAGAAAAACAGCTTGGTGATGAAAAAGTGGTGCCTAAACTCTCTGTGACCTAAACTCTCTCAGGTTCATTATATTGGAGTTAAAAAGTCTTTAAAATGAACGTGGAATCATTAGCTCCTCTTGAGAGCTTTTGCACGTCTTGGCCTTTGCACGTCTGTAGTAAACCTAACAAAACACTAAAGCTGGAGCCTCAAAAGACTGCTGCAATCCTGCTGTCTAATAACAGTATTGCTGTTGAACACCACTGCAGTAAGTGGGTAGAGAAGAGGAGGAAAAACATGCTCCTGGAGACAGCATGAAAGAGAAGAGCAGGATAGATTTGGAAAAAAGAACAACAACAAACCAAACAAAAAAAAAATCAAAACAAGGAAGGTCCAGATCCAGCTTCCTAGATGTGGAAGCTGTGGCTTCACAAGGGTGATACATGCTCAGGTCACAGCTATTGAGGCTGGCATTCAGGGTAAGAGGAAGTTGGAAAGCAAGTGCCACAGAGACAGTGTTCACAGCCCTTCAGCTGCACCTGTGCTTTGATTTCCCTACCACAGCCACCTTTGCAGGATATTGTGGTCCTGTAAATACAGCTGGCCAAGGAACAATTAACTTGGCTTGAGTCTAATTGAAATCCAAGGGCTGGGAGAGTAAAGGGAGCCTGGTAACCAAGATGCCACCACCATACTGTCTGATTCAACCCCTGTGATCATTAACCTCCTCTCTGTCCCCCAAATCATCACAGGCAGCGCAGGACTTCAGACTTCCAGGTCCCCCAGGAGCACTATTACCACTGTAAACATCAGTACCCTGAGCCATCAGACTGGCAGCACTTTCCCAGCAGGAAAGGAAACCTAATGTATGTTGACATGTGATGGGCACGGGAGCAGTGGTGCAGCCCTTGAGGATTGCACATGCCATTCTCTCCCTTTCAGAACTGGTGAAACCATGGACTGCCCCTGCCCGAAATGGACAAGTCTAAGCCAAAGGCTGACAGTTCCTCTTATTGACAACACTTGAGAGGGCTGAGCTTTGTTTTTTTTTAGTCTTCTCACACAAATGGAAATGGCACTTTTTTCCTAGTTGTTTTTTTCCACTCCACACCGCACAGAGATGGTCTGAATGTGCAAGAGGTACCAGTCCCTGCGTGGAGTGCCAGGAACATAGACATGTAGGTAAGACTTTGTGGAATTTCTGGGTGTTTTTTTCTCTCTACTTAAGACAACCTGCAAATCCCAGAGAAAAATAAAATTCTGTGTGGGCATACTCAGATCAGACATGAAATATTCATGCTGATGTAGCAACCTGCTTCTGGTTTTTGGAGGGTTTGTTTATTAATATATTTATTTATTTATTTACTTATTGGTCCTGCTTTTTAAAAATAGATGTAATTAGGTCTACCAAAGACAAAAGTTAACTTGTTTACCTGTAAAAGGCTTATCAATTTTACAAGCATTTTCATCGTGTTCCTATTACTCTTCGTTAGAATTCAAGCTGTTCTCCTGAGATGGTTAAAGCCAGTTAGCCTGACAGGCAGTAAAATGTTTGCAGATACCTTAGCAGTTTTGTCCTATAGTAGTTGTCACCAAAAGCAATTTTAGAGGCAAGTGGATACCTAAAAATAAACTTTATATATATATATATATATATATATATATAT